>NC_037335.1:55383935-56583935 GCF_002263795.3 Bos taurus | reverse complement strand
TAAGACACACGATATGCAAAATTATGAAATCTGAGTCTCTTAAGCCTAGACATTAACCCAGGAAACCTCTAAATTCTAATTAGCTTTCTCTTTACCCTCATTTTACTTTCTCTTCCCATCTTCATTGTGTGAAATTTTAAGCTCTTAATAGGATAAAATTGCTTCTACCTTTGTTTGTAAGATATGTCATTTCAAAATTTAATATCTGAAAAATGTCCAAAGGGGAATTTCATCAGATACACTCCACTCATTAGTACAAAGGTTACTGAGGTTCTCTATAGAGTATATGTAGAATATAAGGATCATTCTTTTGTGTGTCTTACTTGTTTTATTCTTTCTCATTCTTGTCTCCTAACCTATCTATATTACAAATGTCTAAACAGGTATATTTGGTACATGCAGAAGTCTGTCAGCATAATAAGCAAATGTTTTAAGTTAAAGTCTCTGGTAAATTACACTTGTATTCTTGTACTGTTTAGTATGATTTTAATAAATCACAAGAAAATTGATGGCTGCACTAACTTTTTTCAATAATTTTTAAACTTTCAGATTTATAAAATGTAATCCTTGTTGCAATTCTTAGTGTTTTATATTTCTAAAATATGGTTGTTTTATGATAAGCAAATATAAGTTATATTGGAAATATATGCATTAAAAATACTCCATATTTTTTATATTTTCACTAGCTATACCTAGAAAACTAAAGGCAGCTATAATTTTTTAATCAACAGAGGTTGTAAATATCCTATTTTACTTTCTTAGTACTAGACTATAGCACCAAGTGCTACACTTAACTGTTCTACTTCTGATATTATGATTTCAAGGCAGTCGTAGAAAATGCTTTAGTAGATGTAATAGTCAATGAAGAGTTGCTAGAATTTGGAAAGTCATTTTGTAGTTTAAGGGGAAAATTAATTTTGTTTTGTTGTTTTAACTTTTGTTTGCTTTTCTCAAAAGTCCCTTCTTAACTAGTGAGCCCAAAATGTCAAGCCTGTAATCCCAGCTAGAGCTTTACCAGGTGTGTGTACTTCCCGGATCACATAGTTCAATGAGCTGTATTATCTGTCTCTGCACAATCTCTTCTGAAGTCAGTTGCTGATGCTGTAATCATAACCCTTGAAATGTATGGGTAAATAAAAGCTCCTTTATCAGAAATGTATAACTACTCACTTTCTCAAGAGACTCTTAATGGCAAAATTATGGCAAAATGAGAAATTTCTTCCCTCCTATTTATTTGAAAACAACAGACTATAGTCATGATTTCAAGATTTCCTTCCAGGGCCTCATTAAATTGCCTCCCATGTCATAAAAAAACCTCTTGTGAAAGATGCTTCTGGAGGAAACTTGTTACATTAAACTCTCAGTCAAGTCCGCTTCTCAAGTTTTGCTACTGTCTTTTGATCCAAGAAGAGCCACGAAGATGAACCATCTCTTCCTTAAGATTATTTAATAATTTTCCATCCATTACTCTTATGCATAATAATCAGCAGCACTGTACACTAAACAGTCTCGTATGTAGATTCTACTTTAGGTTGGGGTGTGGAATAGACATTTTAGAATACTGAAATCATTTCCATACAAAAAGCCTAATTATGAACCTAGCAGGAGATTTTGTTGTGTTTTGGTTTGTTTTCTAAAGACTGAGACACACTAGATAAAGCGTTGTTCTTCTCTACCATGAACCATAAAATTAAAGGAGATAACTGGGTTTTCCACACTTGATTCTTTGTCTCTGGAATAGAATAGGTTTTTAGAATTTGAGCAGCTTAAAGCCATTTGGTTAGTTTTTCCATATACTTTCTTTAAAAATCAATCTTCAAAAGTGCCAAGTTCCTGATTTTAAAACTCTAATCATTTGGTTTTGACCAATTGTATGGGAAGAAATATAAAATAGTTTTTATTCTGTTCAGCCATGTTTTCTTTAGTCAATGCCATTTCCCTTTTCTTGGTTTATTCTTTCTGGATTTTTCTAAATGTTACCCTTCATACTGAATATTACAGGGAAAATATGAGCTTAATATTTTTTTTTCCAAAACTAGTCTTTTGGTAAAGGGCAAAGTTGAAGGCCAAAATAGACAGATAGCTCAATCAACAGATTGTACCTCCACCAGTTTGTTCCTCCACTAACATAGGCTACATTATATTTTCAGGAAAAACAGAATTCAAGACATTAGTAATAGAAGTGAACAATTCATTAAGTATTTGATAGATTCTCATTCTAGTTTATATATTAATCTTTAAAAATATTACCTACTGAGTAGCTCACACAAAATGGAACTTTTTAGAGGGAATTTAAGTTGATTTTTCTGTTCAGCAATTTTATGGTTAGTTTTCAGATCAGATTCATGATTTTCTGTCCTTTGTTCTTTGTATTATTTACATTGTTTTATCTCAGGGTACAACAAAGAATAAAATTAGCAGTGCCTTAAATGTAAGAAAATACAATGTTTATTTATATACAGTGGGTCCTCATCATCTAATTCTTACAAGAATATTTTGAACTGAGTGATTTTACTTTCATTTGCAGAAAAGAAAGTTGGGACTTGAATGGTCTATGTAACTTGCTCAAAGTGAAGAGACTGAGATTCAAACTCAAACTTCTTTTATTCCAGAACCTAAATTCATAACTGAAATACTAACTCCTAAAGGCTATGTGGATATCCTAGTGGGCCTCATAAAGGTGTCAAAGAATGTTAGAATCAGAAGAAATATTAGTGAGCATGTCATTTTAATATGGAGAAATAGAAGTTTATAAAGGCAATGACCTTAATGTCATATTTTTGTTTAGTGGCAGAAGTCAAATATCTTCCTATTTAAGTGCTCATTGAAAATAATCTCAAGATCATTATTTATAATTTTATTTAAAATCCTTTTGACACTGTTACTTTTATAACATAGAAAATTCTTAATGTTGTTATGTATTTATTTTCTTTTTACTGCTCTAGTCTTGCATGTATGCTAAGTTGCTTCAGTCATGTCTGACTCTTGGTGACCCTATGGACCATAGGCTCCTCTGTCCAAGGGATTCTCTAGGCAAGAATACTGGAGTATGTTGCCATGCCCTCCTCCAAGGGATCTTCCTGGGGATCAGACCTGAGCCTCTTATATCTCCTGCATTGGTAGGCAGGTTCTTTACTACTGGTGTACCTTGGGAAGCCTATTGGGTTACTCAATTTAAAAATAAGTCTTTTGTCACAGAAGAAATTTCTAATTCCCAGAAAAGTTGATTTCCAACATGATAATTTGGAACCTCATGGGAAAGACTTGAAAGCCTGGCTTATAATAATTGATTTGATTCACAATAATTACTTATCATCTTTCTTTCTAGTAATTGTTGCTTAAACATCAGGTAAAAAAGAGAGACAAATTTGCTTAAGTAAATGTTATATCTCAAAATTTTCAGAACTATACTGATTTACAATAATTTTTCTGAGTTTAACCTCTGTTAAAAGGCAGCCATTCATTAAAAACCATTGCTCCCTTCGTAACAATAAAGAAAATAATGAGTGTGTGTGTGCACCCACCTGTTTGTGTGTATATGTATATATACACATATATATTTGAAGATATTCAATAATTGCAGATGTAAAGAATTCTAAAACTAAGATATAGAGAGGAATGAGATCTAGAGTAAATAAAGGAAGATTGTTGGCAATTCTCTGGTGATGCTTCCTGAATACAAGCATATAGGGGAAAGATCAGACCTAGCATAGTGAGAGGTAATCTGTTGGAGTAAAAAGAATCCAGTAGAGTTTTCCATAGCTGTGTAGGTGACATGAATGACTGGAATCTGGCAGAGCTAGTTTTTTCTTCCTATAAGACTTCACTCACCAACTAAACATTTACTAAGAGTGTGGCATTATAGAATGCTGGGGAATAGACTGGGGAAGGAGAGGAATCTTCATAAGTCTTGCACTTCAGTTCCAAAGTCCTGCTAGAACGATGTGCCTATAATACATATCTTATGGCTATCAATCTTAGACATTTGAAAGCTGACATGAATTAAACAAAAGTGGCAAGACTGGGCAATTCAGGGCGGTGAGGAAATGTAGATCAATGGAACAGGGGAGAAAGCCCAGAAATAAACCCACGCATCCAGGGTCAATTAATCTACAAGAAAGGAAGCAAGACTCTACAATGGAGAAAAGAGAGTCTCTTCAATAAATGGTGCTAGAACAACTAGACTGTAAAATAATTAAATTAGAATATTCTCTAATACCACACACAAAAATAAACTAAAAATGGATTAATGACCTAAATGTAAATGTAAGACCAGACAGTATAAGACTCCTTAGGAAAACATAGACAGAATACTCTGACATAAATCGCAACATATCTTTTTGGATCTGTCTCCCAGAGTAATGGAAATAAAGGAAAAACAAACATTTGGGGCTTAATTAAATTTAAAAGCTTTTTGCATAGCAAAGGAAACCATAAACAAAACAAAAAGACAACTCATAAAATGGGAGAAAATATTAGCAAGCAATGTGATCTACAAGAGATTAATCTCTAAACTATACAAAATAGCTCAGTATATTTTTAAAAAGCCAATCAAAATATGAGCTCCAAATAGACATTTCTCCAAAGAAGCCATACAGATGGCAAAAAGGCACACGAAAAGATGTTTAACATTGAGAACTATTAAAGAAATGCAAATTAAAAGTATAATCAGGTATTATATCATCTCATACCAGTCAGAATGGCCATTATCAAAAAGTCTGCAAACCTATTTATGAAACAGAAATAGTCACAGATGTAGAAATTGAACTTTTAATTACCAAGAAGTAAAGGAGAGAGAGGGATAAATTGGAAGATAGGGACCGAGAAGTACACAACAGTATATATAAAACAGGTAAGTAATTAGAATTTACTGTATAGCACGGGAACTCTACTCAGTACTCTGTAATGACCTATAAGGGAAGATAATCTAAAAAAAGAGTGTTTATATGTATATGTATAACTGAATAACTTTGCTGTACAGCAGAAACTAATACAATATTGTCAATCAACTATACTCTAATAAAATTAGTTTTTAAAAACACACAAAGAAGAAATGCTGGAGAGGGTGCTGAGAAAAGGGAGCCCTGCTACACTGTAGGTGGGAATGTAAATTGGTGCTGTCATTATGGAGAATAGCATGCTGTGTGTGAAGTTGCTTCAGTCAAGTCTGACTCTTTGAGACCCCATGGACTGTAGCCCCCCAGGTGCCTCTGTCTGTGGGATTCTGCAGGCAAGAATACTGGAGTTGTTGCCCTCCTCCAGGGGACCTTCCTGACTCAGGGATTCAGCCCATGTTTCTCATGTCTCCTGCACTGGCTGCTGCTGCTGCTGCTGCTAAGTCATTTCAGTCATGTCTGACTCTGTGCAACCCCTTAGATGGCAGCCCACCAGGCTCCTCTGTCCCTGGAATTCTCCAGGCAAGAGCACTGGAGTGGGTTGCCATTTCCTTCTCCAATGCATGTAAGTGAAAAGTGAAACTGAAGTCGCTCAGTCGTGTCCGACTCCTAGCGACCCCACAGGCTGCAGCCTACCAGGCTCCTCAGTCCATGGGATTTTCCAGGCAAGAGTACTGGAGTGCGGTGCCATTGCCTGAATCGGCAGTCTGGTTTTTACCACTAGCACCACCTGGGAAGCCCTGAAAACAATATTGATGTTCCTTAAAAAACTAAAAGTAGCACTACAGTATGAAGCTGCAGTCGCAACCTGGGTGCATATCCAGAGAAAACCATGATCTGAAATGCACCCTCAATGTTAACTATAGCACTGTCTACAATAGCCAAGATATGAAAGCAATCTAAATGTCCACTGGCAGATTAATGGATTAAAAAGATGTGATATATTTGTACAGTGGACTGTTGTGTGTGTGTGTGTGTGTGTGTGTGTGTGTGTGTGTGCGTGTGTGAAGTCGCTCAGTCGTGTCCGACTCTTTGCGACCCCATGGACTGTAGCTTACCAAGCTCCTCTGTCCATGGGATTTTCCAGGCAATAGTACTGGAGTGGATTGCCATTTCCTTCTCCAGGGGGTATTCCCAACCCAGGGATCGAACCCGGGTCTCCCGCATTGTAGACAGACGCTTAGGAACATGGATGTACCTAGAGATTATCACACTAAATGAAGTAAGTCAGACAGAGAATAACAAATATTGCATAATACTGCTTATAAGTGGAATTTAAAATAAACCATGATACAAATAAATGAACTTGTATATAAAACAGAAACAGACCTATAGACATAAAAAACAAACTTACAGTTACCAAAGCAGAAAGGAGGGGAAGATAAATTAGGAGTTTGGGATTAACATATACCCAGTGCTATGTATAAAATAGATAACCAGTAAGGACCTACTGCACAGCACAGGGAACTATATTAAATATCTTGTAATAACCTATAATGGAAAAGAACCTGAGATTCTTTTTCAGAGTCACATATATAAATATTTACATGCATATATATGATAATTCAATCATTTGCTGTACACCTGCAACTAACAGAACACAGTAAATCAACTGTACTTCAATTAAAAAGGGACACAATGTTCACAGGAAAATTAAAAAGTGCTAGCGAACTGAAAAAAAAAAGGAAGTTAAATTGCAACCCACTGCTGGCATAGTTCGTCTCCTGAATAAATCAATATATAATCAGTTTCTTATCCTAGCTGCCAGAGAGAATGCTCTCTCGCTGGGATGGGGGTGGGGGCGGGGGGCAGACATTTCTTTGGGTTTTTTTTTTTAATGTATAATACCTGACATACATCCACAAATTGCAAAACATGTAAAGAGACAGGAAAATGTCAACCAAAATCAAGAGCAAAAATAAGAAATAGAAACAGACACGTAGCATCGCAGATTAGAACTTGTGAAAAGGAATTTTAAATGTCATTATACATGTTAAAGAAATATAGGCAATTAAGACAATAACTGAAAAAATAATCACTTAACAAAGAAGTGGAAACACAAAAGAGAAAATAAATTGAACACTGTACAACTGAAAAATAAGGTGTTTGAAATTAATAATTTTGGAACAGATTTAACAGAGGATGGGCAGCGGACTGAAGCATCAGTGAATTTGAATTAGGTCAAGATAACTTATAAAGACAAAAGCACAGAGATAAAAAGAATGGGAAGTAAAGAATATAGCATCAAATAACTTCTTCCACCAACATATAAGTTGTAATATCAGTAGAACCCCTATTTTTCCTTTCAAAACTGATGCATACAATAATATGTCAGGGGAGAATAGTCTTTACCCGTCTTTTTCTTCTCTCTTGTCCTCAAGGAGAGGGATGTGACATTATTTTTTTTTCTCTCTCAAATATAAATTCCTTGAGTATATTCATTAAACTAATATTTACAAGATTTCTACTGTGTCATAGGTTCTGGAGATATATAAGTCAATCACTACTATATGGTAGAATGGTAGAGTATGTGTATAAAGCAGTGAACAAAATAAAGATACTTTCCATGTGTATGCATTTTACTTTCAAGCAAAATGAGACAGAAAATGAAATTGTGTGTATGTGTGTGTGATGATAAGGGTTTAAAAACAATCAAGCAGTAAAAGGAGATATACTATGTACAGGGGATGGAGGAGTAGGTAATATTTGAGATAGTTTATTTGGATATGCCTCCCTGGTGACTTCACATGTAAGTAGACACTTCATAAAGTTAGGTGACATTTAGACCATGAAGATAAGTTGGAAAGTATTTTCAACAGAAGGGATGATGAGTGTCAAGACAGTGAACCAGAGGTATTTATGCTGTGTTGGAAGGACAGAGGGTACAGCCTGGTTAGTGGAGAGATCAGGGTGGAGCACAGTAGGAAAAAAAAAAAAAGTTAGCTGGAGATAGATTATCAAAGGAATCTGAACCAGATAAGACCTTGACCTTTACTCTAAAGGATGTGTGGGGGGTAATCTATCTGGCATATTTGAAAACAAAACTTTCTCCTCTTTCATATAAGGACAAAATGAAACAGGTAGAAATAAGAACAAGGAGTAATAGTCCAGTTAAAACATGTAGGTGGCTGGGCTAGGATGGTGATAATGGAAGTGGAGAGATGTAATCAGAATCTAAATATAATTTTTAAGTTCAGTTCAGTTCAGTCACTCAGTCGTGTCTGACTCTTTGCGACCCCATGAATCACAGCACGCCAGGCCTCCCTGTCCATCACTAACTCCCGGAGTTCACTCAAACTCATGTCCATCGAGTCAGTGATGCCATCCAGCCATCTCGTCCTCTGTCATCCCCATCTCCTCCTGCCCCCCAGCATCAGAGTCTTTTCCAATGAGTCAACTCTTTGCATGAGGTGGCCAAAGTACTGGAGTTTCAGCTTTAGCATCATTCCTTCCAAAGAAATCCCAGGGCTGATTTCCTTTAGGATGGACTGGTTGGATCTCCTTGCAGTCCAAGGGACTCTCAAGAGTCTTCTCCAACACCACAGTTCAAAAGCATTAATGCTTCAGTGCTTAGCTTTCTTTATAGTCCAAGTCTCACATCCATACATGACCATTGGAAAAACCATAGCCTTGACTAGACAGACCTTTGTTGGCAAAATAATGTCTCTGCTTTTTAATATGCTGTCTAGGTTGGTCATAACTTTCCTTCCAAGGAGTAAGGGTCCTTTAATTTCATGGCTGCAGTCACCATCTGCAGTGATTTTGGAGCCAAGAAAAATAAAGTCAGCCACTGTTTCCCCATCTATTTGCCATAAAGTGATGGGACCAGATGCCATTTTAGTTTTCTGAATGTTGAGCTTTATGCCAACATTTTCACTCTTTCACTTTCATCAAGAGGCTATTTAGTTCTTCTTCACTTTCTGCCATAAGGATGGTGTCATTTGCATATCTGAAGTTATTGATATTTCTCCCAGCAATCTTGATTCCAGCTTGTGCTTCCTCCAGTCCAGCGTTTCTCATGATGTACTCTGCATATAAGTTAAATAAGCAGGGTGACAATATACAGCCTTGACGTACTCCTTTTCCTATTTGGAACCAGTCTGTTGTTCCATGTCCAGTTCTAACTGTTGCTTCCTGACCTGCATACAGGTTTCTTAAGAGGCAGGTCAGGTGGTTTGGTATTTCCATCTCTTTCAGAATTTTCTACAGTTTATTGTGATCCACACAGTCAAAGGCTTTGGCATAGTCAATAAAGCAGAAATAGATGTTTTTCTTGAAATCTCTTGCTTTTTCGATCCAGTGGATGTTGGCAATTTGATCTCTGGTTCCTCTGCCTTTTCTAAAACCAGCTTGAACATCTGGATGTTCATGGTTCATGTATTGTTGAAGCCTGGCTTGGAGAATTTTGAGCATTACTTTACTAGCGTGTGAGATGAGTGCAATTGTGTGGTTTTTTGAGCATTCTTTGGAATTGCCTTTGTTTGGGATTGGAAAGAAAATTGTTCTTTTCCAGTCCTGTGGCCACTGCTGAGTTTTCCAAATTTGCTAGCATATTGAATGCAGCACTTTCACAGCATCATCTTCCAGGATTTGGAATAGCTCAACTGGAATTCCATCACCTCCACTAGCTTTGTTCGTAGTGATGCTTTCTAAGGCCCACTTGACTTCACATTCCAGGATGTCTGGCTCTAGGTGAGTGATCACACCATCATGATTATCTTGGTTGTGAAGATCTTTTTTGTACAGTTCTTCTGTGTATTCTTGCCACCTCTTCTTAATATCTTCTGCTTCTGTTAAGTCCATACCATCTGCCCTTTATTGAACCCATCTTTGCATGAAAAGTTCCCTTGGTATCTCTAATTTTTTTGAAGATTCTCTAGGGCATCAGTGACCCTACTTTGCTTTCATTCATCTACAAAACCTTCAAATATTTAGTTTATCCCTTCCACAGATTCTTCCTTGTTTTTATTGAGATAAAATCTACATAAACTGAAATATGCAGACCTTAACTTGGTGATTTTTCTCAAATACACACACACATGCAACCTCACTAAAAGATACAAGAAAATTTTTAAGAAAGATATTGTTTCTTTCTATCTCTGGCTAGTCCTAACTCCCCCTTTGTATTTACTATTTAGATTTTTACTATTCTAGATTAACTTGGCCTGAATTCAGTTGATTGGTCTGATTTCTTTCACTCAATATGTTTTGAGGTTTATCGATTTTGTTTTGCAGATCAGTTGTCCTAAGTTTTTAAATTAATGTTAAGTAGTGTTCTCTCTCTCTCAAAAAAAAAAAAAATCCCAGTATGTTTACCTGTTCTCTTGTGGATTGGTATTTGAGTTGTTCCAGTTTGCGGATATTTAAAATAAAACTGCAATATAAATTTCTGTACAAATAAGATTCTTCATTTTAATTTATGATATTTTCTTAGTTAGTTCAGTCGCTTAGTCGTGTCCTACTCTTTGTGACCCCATGAATCGCAGCACACCAGGCTTCCCTGTTCATCACCAACTCCAGGAGTTCATTCAGACTCACGTCCATTGAGTCAGTGATGCCATCCAGCCATCTCATCCTCTGTCGTCCCCTTCTCCTCCTGCCCCCAATCCCTCCCAGCATCAGAGTCTTTTCCAATGAGTCAACTCTTCGCATAAGGTGGCCAAAGTACTGGAGTTTCAGCTTTAGCATCTTAGCAGGATATAAAAATTAGGTCTCTTACAAAATAAATTCATAATTGTACTGTGCTCAGTTGTGTCCAGCTCTTTGTGAGCCTTTGGAATGTAGCCAACCAGGATCTTCTTGTCCATGGGATTCTCTAGACAAGAATACTGGAGCAAGTTGCTGTTTCCTCCTCTAGGGGATCTTTCTGACCCAGGAATCAAACTCGCATCTCATGAATCTCCTGCATTGAAGGATGATTCTTTACCTGCTGAGCCATCAGGGAACCCCAGATAAAGCCAGAATCTTTAAAAGGAGACTCCTCTTTTTACACTAAAATAAAAATTATCTTAAAAAGGAGAAACATGGAAGAAAAAAATAACTTTCAGGTGGCTTCCTAGAAACAATCTTTTTTAAAGAAATGAAAAAATTGTCTCTGAGTGTTTGGAGCCATATTTAGCTCTTGCACAGGTTTCAGGTTATAACTGATGCTATTGGGGTGTTCAATATATATATATATATTTGAATATATTGAATATATTCAAACTGGATTTTAATTTTAAAGTTTTGGATTGCTCCTTTATTCAGGCACATAACTGAAGCAACACCAAATCTTTTTGGGAAATGGATTAATGTTTAAAATCACCCCATAGTTTACCATACATGCTAAAGGAAATATCTCCCACCTTCTCCTACACACACATACACTAAGGACATACTTGAGGAAAAAAGATACCATGAGTGAGAGTTGATAGAAGCAATAAACTGAAGAATTAGTCTCACAAAGTTTGAAGATACTGTAATTATCAGATAGAGATCATGAAAATTTTGTTTATTGTGGTTGAGGAAATAAAAGAAGGAACTGAATACATGACTGAAAGAATAAGAGACTTAAAAATGACTGGACAAATTGAAAATATAATTTCTAAAAGAGAAAATATAAAAGGTAAAAGAGAAAAACTATAATTGTTAAAAGTTAAATCTCAGTACACAGACTAGCAAGAAAAAAGACATACTTGAAAAGTAAAATTTGTAAGCTGGAAATTCAATTTTTTAAGATTACCTAGAATGCGGCAGAGAAGGATAAAGAAAAGGAAAATGTGAAAGAAATGTTGAGACCTGGATAATACAATGAAACTTTCTTTTTTTTTTCCTGTAATAGTCAAAAGTTTATTTAATAAAAACCTTGGGAAGACCACTGACTAGTAACTTTGAGACCATTAGTTTGTGTTACAAGGAACAAAATTTGTGGGAGTATTTATTTTTTTATATAATTTATTTATTTTATTTTTTAACTTTACAATATTGTATTGGTTTTGCCATATATCAACATGAAACTTTCTAATATACAGTTTCAGAGGGACAGAATAGAGAGCACATAAAAATGCAATAGATGTATATCATCTCTCCAAATTACAGGTTGGCTTGTTTTCCCTTACTCACAATTTTTGAAATTGAGACATAATTCACATCACTTAAAATTTACCCTTTATAAGTATCTATTTCAGTGGTCTTTATTTATAAAGTTGAACAGTTAACACCATCTAGTTTCAGCATATTTTCATCGTCTCCCAACAAATGGGGCTTTCTTGGGTGACTCAGCAGTAAATAACATGTCTGCCAATGCAAGAGTCATGGTTGGGAAGATCCCCTAGAGAAGGAAATGGCAACCCACAGCAGTATTTTTACCTGGGAATTCCATATACAGAGGATGCTGGGGGCTACATACAGTCCATGGGGTCATGAGAGAGTCAACACAACTTAGGGACTAAAAAAGAGGTACTATTCCCCTTGAGAGTCACTCTTCATTCCATTTTCTGTCTATGTGGAATTACCTATTTTGCATATCTCAAATATATGAAATCTTCACATATGTGATCTTTTATTTCCTGTTTCTTTCACCTAGCTCAGATCATGAGCTCCTTATTGCAAAAATCATGCTTAAATTGAAGAAAGTACAAGAAACCACTAGGTCACTCATGTATGACCTAATCTAATCATTTATGGTTATACAGTGAAAGTGATGAATAGATTCAAGGGATTATATCTGGTAGACAGAGTGCCTGAAGAACTATGGACGGAGGTTCATAACACTGTACAGGAGGTGGTGAGCAAAACCATCCCAAAGAAAAAGAAATACAAGAAAGTAAAGTGGTTGTCTGAGGAAGCTTTACAAATAGCTGAGAAAAGAAGAGAAGTGAAAGGCAAAGGAGAAAGGGAAAAAATATATCCAATTGAATACAGTTCCAGAGAAAAGCAAGGAGAGATAAAAAGCCCTTCTTAAATGAATAATGCAAAGAAGTAGAGGAAAACAAAAATAACAGAATGAGAAAGACTAGAGATTTTTCAAGAAAATTGGAGCCACCAAGGGGACATTTCATGCAAGGATGGGCACAATAAAGAACAGGAACAATAAGGACCTAACAGAAGCAGAAGAGAATATTAAAAGGTGGCAAGAAAGCTGAGCCCCAACGAATTGATGCTTTTGAACTGTGGTGTTGGCGAAGACTCTTGAAGAGTCCCTTGGACTGCAAGGAGATCCAACCAGTTCATCCTAAAGGAAATCAGTCCTGAATATTCATTGAAAAGACTGATGCAGAAGCTGAAACTCCAGTACTTTGGCCACCTGATGGGAAGAACTGACTCATGGGAAAAGACTGATGCTGGGAAAGATTGAAGGCGGGAGGAGAAGGGGACGACAGAGGATGAGATGGCTGCATGGTATCACCGACTCAACGGACCTGAGTTTGAGTAAACTCTGGGATTTGGTGATGGACAGGGAGGCCTGGTGTTCTGCAGTCTATGGGGTCACAAAGAGTCAGACACGACTGAGCAACTGAACTGAAGAATACGTAGAAGAACTATACAAAAAGGTCTTAATGACCCAGATAACAACAATGGTGTGATCACTCACCTAGAGTCAGAAATTTTGGAGTATGAAGTCAAGTGGGCCCCAGGAGGCATTACTATGAACACAGAGGGGGTGATGGAATTTCAGCTGAACTATTTACATTCTAAAGGATGATTCTGTTAAAGTGCTATACTCCATATGTCAGCAAATTTGGAAAACTCATCAGTGGCCACAAGACTAGAAAAGGTCAGTTTTCATTCCAATATCAAAGAAGAGCAGTGCCAAACAGTGTTCAAACTACTGTAAAATTGCACTCATTTCACATGCTAGCAAGATTATGCTCAAAATCCTTCAAGCTAGGCTTCAGCAGTATGTGAACCTAGAAGTTTCAGATGTACAAACTGGGTTTAGAACAGACAGAGGAAGCAGAGATCAAATTGCCAACATTCACTAATCATAGAAAAAGCAAGAGAATTCCAGAAAAACACCTACTTCTGTTTCACCAACTATGCTAAATCTTTTGACTGTGTGGATCACAAAAAAACTTGGAAAACTCTTACAGAGATGTGAATACCAGACCATCTTACCTGTCCCTTAAGAAACCTGTATACAGGTCAAGCAGCAACAGTTAGAACTGTACACGGAACAACAGACTGGTTGTTGCCACCCTGGTTATTTAACTTCTATGCAGAGTACATCATGTAAAATGCTGGGCTGGATGAATCACAAGCTGGAATCAAGA
The DNA here is from genome assembly GCF_002263795.3 of Bos taurus. Lineage (NCBI taxonomy): Eukaryota > Metazoa > Chordata > Mammalia > Artiodactyla > Bovidae > Bos > Bos taurus. Next base: position 56,569,789 of record NC_037335.1, on the reverse strand, counting down.
CTGCTGGAAGAAATATGAAGAACATCAGATATGCAGATAATACCATGCTAATGGCAGGAGGTGAAGATAAACTAGAGAAACTTTTCTTGAGGGTGAAAGAGGTGAGTGATAAAACTGGCTTAAAATTGAACATTTAAAAAACTAAGATCATGGTTTCCAGTCCTATAAATTCATGGCAAATGCAAGAGGAAAAAGTGGAAACAGTGACAGATTTTATTTTCTTGGGCTTGAAAATCACTGCAGATGGTGTCTGCAGCCATGAAATGGCTGAGATGAAAAGATGATTGGTCCTTTGAAGGAAAACTATGACAAACCTAGACAGCATATTAAAAAGCAGAGACATCACATGGCCAACATTGTTTGTATAGTCAGAAAAATGGTTTTTCAAGTAGTGATGTTCAGATGTGAGAGTCAGACCATAAAGAAGGCTGAGCACTGAAGAACTGATGTTTTTGGATAGTGGTGCCAGAGAAGACTCTTGAGAGTTCCTTGGACAGCAAGCAGGGCTTCCCTGGTGGTTCAGTAGATAAAGAGTCCACCTGCAATGTCAGAGATCTGGGTTCGATCCCAGGGTTGGGAAGATCCCTTGGATAAGGGAATGGCTACCCACTCCAGTATTCTGTGGCCAGAGAATTCCACGGACTATATAGTCAGATATGACTGAGTGACTTTCACTTTTACTTCAGGCAGCAAGGAGATCAAACCAGTCAATCCTAAAGGAAATCAACCTTGAATATATACTCACTAGAAGGACTGATGCTGAAGCTGAAGGTCCAGTACTTTGGCCACCTGATGCCAAGGGTTGACTCATTGGAAAAGACCCTGATTCTCCAAAAAATTGAAGGAAAAAATAGAAGGGGTCAGCAGAGGATGAGAGGGTTAGATAGTATCACCAACTCAATGGACATGAGTTTGAGCAAACTCTGAAAGATAGTGAAAGACAGGGAAGCCTGGCATTCTGCAGTTTGTTAGGTAGGACATGACTTAGCGACTGAACAACAACAACAATTTGTAAAATTCATCCACATCACAGCAAGTATCACTTCATTCCCTTTAGTGGCTGAATACTTTCCCATTGTATGGATATACCACAGTTTACTTCCCCACTAATTAGTGAGGTTCATCATTTGGGTCATTTCCACTTTTTGGTTACTGTCAATAAGGCTATTGTTTTGTTTGGTCTGATGGACATTCCACTCCCAGGCTTTAACTAACACTCTCTCAAAACTACTTTTTAACAACCATGTCTGCCCCTAAACCATAAACATATGTTATGATACTGTGAACCATGCCCTAGGCAGTATATGTTTAGATGTGATGAAATACATACATTTCATTATGTATGTATTTGTGGAAGAATGTATGTAATAGTGGAAGAAATGTATGTAAAAGTGGAAGAAATGTATGTAAAAGTGGAAGAAAGTATTTAAAAGTAGAAGAATACATACTTCCACTTTTATAAATGGACAGTAGGGGCACCTCCGTGTTGGCATTTAGGCTGGATGTAAATATACCCAAAATATCCCATGCTTTCACTAACTGCATGGTCTTTCAAAGCAAAAATTAAAAACCTAAATAATTTTAACTCCTACTGAAATGTGTCCTGAAATAGATTTCTTATTGCCCTCTAAGGAAATCATAATACATTATCAATATTTTATGGTTTTTATTTTCTTCCTTGGAAGTCTGTGAAGAAGTTTGTACAAAAAATCAAAGGTTTTAAAATCTTTATCAAACAAAACTATTTTAATGAATCTTTATTCTTTGTTAGAGATACTTACTCTATCTGCTCTATGCAGCATCTGATTGAGAGAGATTTTAAATGATGTTAAGGTACAACTGAGAGTCCCTTGGACTGCAAGGAGATCCAACCAGTCCATCCTAAAGGAGATCAGTCCTGGGTGTTCATTGGAAGGACTGATGCTAAAGCTGAAACTCTAATACTTTGGCCACCTCATGTGAAGAGTTGACTCATTGGAAAAGACTCTGATGCTGGGAGGGATTGGGGGCAGGAGGAGAAGGGGACAACAGAGGATGAGATGGCTGGATGGCATCACTGACTCAATGGACAAGAGTTTGGGTGAACTCCGGGAGTTTGTGATGGACAGGGAGGCCTGGCGTGCTGCGATTCATGGGGTCGCAAAGAGTCGGATACGACTGAGCGACTGAACTGAACTGAACTGAAGGTACAACTGAACTTAACATGAAGCATGAAAGACATGCTTTGGTTTCAACTGCAGTCTTATTTCTGTCCTAGATCACAAACTTTCAAGCCTAAGTCAGAAAATGCTGTCTTTTCTCCTTCACTTAACATCTGATGTGTACAACCAAAGCATGCACAGCTGGTACTGATCAGAACAGGCCAAACACTCAAAAACTTACATCAGTGGAGCAATGCCGGGGGTCAGACGTCCTTGGCAAAACTCACTAAACATTTTTGTAAAATTACTTACAGATTCATCAAGTTACCAGTAATATTTCTACATGGATAAGATCCAAAACACATTTGTGTGCCTGTTGATGTGCTTTTCAAACTCAAGCAAAAAGTAAATAATTGCCCAATCAGCATTACTGAAAATATGGGACCTGAGAGAAGGGTGTGTAAGAGGCAAATTAGGTGAGAGGGGGGAAAAAAAATGGTATTCCCAGAGAGAGCTATTCTAGATGTTACTAGGATAACTTTTAAAAAGAAAATGACCTTGAAGATTGGAAGTTCATTTGAGAGAGGGAAAAAGAAACAGTCAGGTCTGTGATCCAGAATAAAAAGGAAATGGAAGTGCTCTTATTTTGCCCCTAAAGCAATGGAAATTTATTGTGTGTATTTGTATATAGATTTTATTTTATTTTTTACTACCCTGGTGGGTGAGCTGAGCAAAAAAACATCCATTTTATGACATTATAGACCTTTTAGATAGAAATTTAGGCCACTGGCAAGAAAACATTAGTTTAGTTGGGCACAAGATTAGTCCAAAGATAAGGCATCGTTCTCACTGGGCTGGCTTACCAAAGGGACTCTTCTCCATATACCTTGAAACAAAGGGAAGGGTAAAAATTCTTAGGAAAATAAAATCTATGTTAGTTATGTGAGACAGTGTGTTGTCACTGAGTACACAAATCTTGTTGGCTTACCTATGAAATAAGCAAATCAGATAAGGAATGCTGTGAAGTTAAAGCTTAAACTCAGGATGCATTTTCTTTGTATTTCTTCAACAGGCTTCTGGGAAAGTAAACTCTTCTTTGATTTCCTCTTTGCTCCTTTCTTTGCTTGCTTTTGTTGTTGTTGTTCAGTCGCTCAGTTGTCTCCATCTCTTTGAGATCCAAAGGACTGCAGCACGCCTGGCTGGCTTTGCCTTCAAATTATCGCAATTGTTTACTGTTCGAACGCATTTCTCTGAGAGACGGGATTTTGTCTTTTAAAAAAATTATTCCCAATATCTGCCATATAGTAGCTGCTTAATAAATATACAGACTAAATCATTTATTTGCGGCAATTGAGATTATGAAAAGGCTGTCCTGCAAACCATACTAGTTGAGATTAAGATCATTTATTCCTTATTTAGAATCTTCTGAGAGTATGTAAATCCCTTGGGTTTGGGGGGGGGGGGCAAAAAAACTGGAAGAGTTCAGTGGATTGGCTTTCCTTGAAAGACAGCCAACACTTTTTTCTCCTGATCCATAATTGGAATAAAGTAAGGACAGCCATTTAGATGTTCTTTCAGCAGTTCCTAAATTAATCCAGACTCACAAGAGAAGCGGGGAGGAAGAGACTGGGAGGGGCAAAAAGAAAGGGAAGCAGAGAGGGAGAGAGGAGGACTGGCTAAGAAATCTGCTGTGTTTGTCTGAAGACATTAGCACTTTTTATTTAATTGTAATTTTGGTCCCAAATTTTATTTTTACCACATGTGCCTTGTTTTAAACTAACTCCCAGAACTGTGCCACAAAATATTCCTACTTCAACATCACACCTGGGTCCAGTTCAAGAACCTAACTACTTCTAGTCCACATGCTAAGGCCTCGCTCTCATATGCCAGGAAAAATAGCCAGTGCCATTTAACATCTGGACTCAATGTACTCTCTTTACTAATTTATATTTTTATAATATTTTACCAAAAGATAAAATCAGTAAAAGTAGATAGCGAAAATCATTTAGAAATTTTAATAAAAATCTAAATATAGTAAACTCAAATTTTTGTAATTCATACTTTCATGATTTTAATATTATATATGCCTAAATTGGAAAATGTCTTTTAAATGCAACTAATTGCCCATCAGCAGTCAGGCATGAACCTGGGATGTATCCATTCTGTAATACATATTCTGTATTTCAAATACATATTGAATAGGTTCTAGCTTATCATTAGTCCTGGTTCTTACTGAATTTGCATCATCAAAATGCAATACTTAAAAACAATTTTTCAATCTTTTGGATGATATAATTTTGGTTGTATCATTTTTGCTCTATAATTAAGACCATTTTCAGTTTTACATTTACAAACACAATTTAGAATGATCAATAATTTTTTTAATTTCTACATGACTTTCTCCTCTAGTCACCTTTTCTTACACATCTGTCTTCAGCATTTGCCTGATTACAAACTGTATTAGGTAAGTTTGGTGCAGAGACATCATAACAGGTGAAAGAAGGCTGTCATACATCTTTTAAACAAAATGGGATGGTCTTGTTTTTCTCACAAATATAGCATGGTAATGTGCTTTCTGCATTGAACAGTTAACTATAAGAAAACCAAATTTCTTTTTCATCCCTAAAAATTTATTTTTGATCATTACTGATTTTGAATTTGAGAAAATTTATCCAGGACAACATAATCTGAATGTCTGAAATTTTTGCTTATGCAATAAATTTCACTGTCGGATTATAGAGTGCTCCTATCTGTCTGCATTAGGATTCTGAATCATCTTGCAGTTGTGAAATATCTTCCTCTTACAGTTTTCTTCAATTTGCCATTATGGACAGAGTATGAGAAATTATGAATTCAAAGTTACATTCAATAAAAAAGTGGAGTACAAAGATGATGTCTCCAGTCCCGTTTTATATCTTCTCAAAAAAAGAAACCTGAAGCATGAAACAGTAGTGATTGTTTAGGTTCCTTAATTACTCTTGTGTTTGGTTTATAATTTTTTTAAGTATATCTGGGAATAATTGATAAGTAATGAGAAAATAATTCCCAGGATGATTAAATAGCAAATGTTTCAAGAAACAGAGAAAGATGAAATCACTAAGAACTTGTATCTCAAATATGTTAAAGGTTCCAATGGATTCAAATGATTACTACAAAACAGAGTTTTATTCTAGTTTAATAAAAATAGGTGTATCTTTGTCTTTATTCTTTGGAATAAAGAGAAAGAAAGAATAAAAGTCAAGAAATATCCATACTTACAAATAGAGCTATTCCAAAATAATTAATAAACTAAAACTGGGTCATATGAATCTAAATGAATCTAAATATCTGAGTTAATCAGATATTATAGCAAATATTTTACAACAACAGAAATCAGCAGTAGATATTTGTGAGTATGTTGAAACATACCACCCATTCTTACAATTCTGTACAATACTGGGACTAATACTCTGGTGTTCCATTTCCATTTTATTCACTGCAACATTCCTCATAAATCCAATTCAGCATCAGTTTTACTCTGGATCAGTCCTGAGGACTTGGATCTAGCTCACTGCCCCCACAGGTGGGAGAGTGTGAAAATCTTGATTTGGTAAACAACTTGAGCTTTTGATCTGAAAATAAATAGCTTCCACGGAAATAGGACCAAAATATATTTTATTTCTCTGGCTCTGTCTCTCTCGTTTTCACTCAGAAACTCCAACTGCATACAAATAACCTCTCTCCACATTTTATCTGGGAGCACCTAGTGGGTATCTCACATGTGCTGAAGAAAATGTGACGTCTCTTTCAGGCATAGTGCTTCTTGGTACTTCTCTATTAGGAATAGCCATGTTCCTGGCAGGAATTGCTGGTCCAAGTGCAAAGTTTCTCTCACTGATAAAAGAAGCCCACAATTTCTTTATCAGTAGATGGTACAAGTCTAGAGGAATGAATGATGCCTATTTGTTCTCTTTAATAATCGACTGGAAGGTTCCCGAAGGATTACTGCTTGGGCCCTAATGTGTTACAGAGTTCAGGGAAGCAATGTGTCCAGATTTTTCCTACAATTCTCTCTTGCTTTCCTTTTGTCTTACACAGGATTCCACAGCATTTGGCAGGGCTGGGTTTGAGTAGAGGTCACCTGCAAATATATATATATATATATATTTTTTTTTTTTTTTTTCCTGAGGATGACTAAAAACATCTAATTACTGCTTCTTCACTTACGTTTGTTATATCCTGGTAGGTTCTCTGCAATCTCCTTGAAAATGGATGCCCATTAAGTTCCCTTAACTAATTGGTTAGATATGCAAATTTCATTACAACATTCTCTTTCCCTCTGGAAAATTCAGACAATGTGCAAAGCTAATGCATGTGGTGGGCTCATCCAAACATTTGCCAAAAAGGACCCACATTTTATGAAAGCAGTGGTGCCAAATAAAAGGCAATGTCTTAAACTATAGTCCCTCTGTAGTTAAATCTAAAGGAAACATATTATTTCTTGTCAATAAATGTTATATATTCTCATGTCAGAATTTGGAGGAAAACAAAACGTGAACGAAAATATGGCCTGTGTCATATTATGCTCATGATTATTAACCTGAGCTTAAGACAGAGAGAAAAGAGATGGAATGGTATTTTAAATTTGAAATTCATTTGCCTTAACTGTTTATGCTGTGACAATATTTTGGTTGATTCCTTTTAAATTGAATAAAAATAATTATGTGAAATATTCAATTTTACAAAATTGGCATCACATTGTAAATTTAGCTTTATATTCTCATTTTTCACTTAAATTTATATTTGAGCATTTTCTATGTCATTAAACATTATTTGAAAATACATTTTAATGGCTTCATAATAGATTATTTTAAAGAAAAAATACCACATATTTAACTAATCTTCTATTGTTAGACACTTAAATTGCATCCAATTTTTCACTATTATTAAAAAAAATATTTTAAACAGTATTATATGTAAGTTTTTGACTGAGTATCTCTGATTGTTGGTTCCTCTAGGATGGATTTCTTGGAATAGACTTACTACTCAAAGTTTATGGTATTTCTAAAGCTTCTGAAGATACAACCAACTTGCCCTCCCAAATGGGTTTATGCATTTACAGTTGGTTAAGTGCCTTTCAAAGCATTGATTCTAAGTCCAAAAAACTTTGAAACTCTCTGTTCTCCCTCATTCCAGAGCTGAAATGTCAAATCAGATGGTTCATTTATTTAGCTGACTTACTTTCCCAGAAGCATGCAAAAATGTGTTTGTTCCGACAAATTCTAGTCTTTTAACATTTCCCGTAGATTATTAAGATAACATGACCTAATAAGAAAATTCATTTAAAGGTGACAAATTTTGCCTCTGGTTGGGTGACCCAACTTACTCAGAAATATTTTCTTTCATTTTTGAGTGCCTATTTTGAGCAAACTTGCCAAGGTCCATACAATTTTGGAAGGGAAGGATTATTGATCCTGTTCTTTGTATGAACGTTGAAGATGACACTTAGAAAGCTTTGTCCCATATGACATATATAATACATGGCAGAGTCATGATTCAAAACTCAGGTCTAATCCTATAGACTGGTAGAAAATGTTTGCAAATGATACAACCAACAAGGGCTATAGCTTCCAAAATAAACAGACTGCTTCTACAATTCAGTAACAAATAAACAACCAATCCAATTGAAAAGTGGGCAGAAGATCTTAATAGACATTTTTCCAAAGAAGACAAACAGATGGCTAATAGACACACGAAAAGATGCTCATCAGTGCTAATAATTACAGAAATGCAAATCAAAACTAAAACAAGGTATCACCTCATACTAGTCAGAATGACCATCATAAAAAAGTCCACAAACAATAAATGCTGGAGAGCATGTGAAAAAAAGGGAACTCACTTACATTGTTGGTGGAAATGTAAATTTGTACAGTCACTACGGAAAACAGTATAGAAGTTCCACAAAAAGCTAAAAATAGAGTTACCATATGATCCAGCAATCCCACTCCTGGGCATAATCCCAGACAAAACTATAATTCAAAAAGATACCTGCACCTCTATGTTCATAGCATCTTTATTTACAACAACAAAGACATGGAAACAGCCTGAACATCCACTGACAGCTCTATTTACAATAGCCAAAGCATGGAAACAACCTCAAGGCCCACTGATAGATAAATGGATAAAGATGTGGTGTGTATACAGTGGAAGACTACTCAGCCGTAAAAAAGAATGCAATAATGCCGTCTGCAGCAACATGGACGGACCTAGATTATAAGTGAAGTCAGAAAGAGAAAGACAAATATCATACGCTCTCCCTTATACATGGAATCTAAAATATGACACAAATTAACATATCTACTAATCAAAATCAACTTAGATGCAGAGTACAGACTTGTGGTTGTTAAGGGAGAGGGGAGATAGGGGAAGGAAGCACTGGGAATTTGGGTTAACAGATGAAAAGTATATATAAATAAATGGATAAACAATAACATCCTACAGTATAGCATAGGGAACTATATTCAATATCTGAGATACATCAAATGGGAAAGAATATGAAAATGAACATATGTACATATATATAAAACTGAGTCACTTTCCATACAACAGAAATTAAACACAACATTTTAAAATAAACTGCACTGCGTGCTAAGTTGCTTGTCATGTCCAACTCTTTGCAATCCCATGAACTGTAGCCCACCAGGCTCCTCAGTCCATGGGGATTCTCCAGGCAAGAACACTGGAATGCGTTGCCATGTTCTCCACTCCAGGAAATCTTCCCAACCCAGGGACTGAACCTATGCCTCCTGTGGCTTCTGCACTGCAGGTGGATTCTTTCCTGCTGAGCCACCAGGGAAGCCCAAATCAACTATAGTAGTACTGTGTTAGTTGTTTAGTTGTGTCTGACTCTTTGTGATCCCATGGACTGTAGTGCACCAGTTTCCTCTGTCCATAGGGTTTTCCAGACAAGAATACTGGAGTGTGTTGCCATTTCTTCCTCCAGGGAATCTTCCCAACCCAGGGATTGAACTCATGTCTCTTATATCTCCTGCATTGGCAGGCAGGTTCTTTACCACTAGTGTCATCTGGGAACCCCCCCCCAAAATCAACTATAATTCAATAAAATTAAAAGAAAACACAAACCTAGGTTTCTTTGTCTATAGAGTTTCTATAAATTCCTCTGTACTATACTTCATATCTAATTGGTGAATTTACAGTCTTCTGTGATATAAGTAAAGTTTCTGTAGCTGAATCCTAAGAATCTAGCATTACCAGGTTGGAGTGGAGGGATTTATTACTTCCCCTCTCCATTCAATCATTCACTTATTCAGCCCTGTTTATTCAGCTTCGTCTATGTGCCAGATCTTATGTGAAACACTGTTCTTTATGATACCTGGATTTGTATTTCAGGAAGCCCAAGTTTATTTTGATCAAGGAATATTAAATTTTCTACATCTGCTATGTCAAAAATGCAGCACAACAGCAAAGGTGAGTAGGCTCAAATAAATCCCAGGATCTGCTGATGTCAGTCTTGAAACTTTACATGCTCTGATTTTTCTCAATTAACATGGTGAATACTCTGAGGACCCTTTGCTACTGCTAATTATCAGGCCTCAGATTTTTCCCCATTTATTTTCTCTCAAGATACTTTTTTGCTTACAACCATATTGTTCAATGAGCTTAAGATAAGGGAATAGTAAAGTAATGTGGTGTATCAGAAAAATCCTACTACTAGCAAATGGAGAAAAATGGGGCTGAATCTGTATTGAAACCACACTTCGGGTGACATTGATTTGTATCCAGAAATGCCTAAAATGCTCTCTAGTGATTCTAAATACTTAAGAGCATATTCATTTCCTTCTAGAAGAAACCAAAATTACCCAGTAATTTAATTCTTATTGAACAAGAAAGGCACTCAGTTACACACACACATGCATATAAACTCACTGGTTTATCTTTGCCTGTTTCCATGTGCTTCAGAGTGAAAGGTTAGAAATATATTTGTGCAACATAAAATGAGGCAAACTTCAGTTATGGTTAGCGTGGCCTTGGGCTTCTTGGAATGTCAACTGATTCATCAAGGAGTTGTAGCCAACTTGCCTGTAACTGAATATTTTCTCCTAGAGAAACAGACTAATATCTATCATACCAACTTGCTGTTCTCAAGAACAGCAGTAAAACTACTGGCAGTATAGTAAGCTAAAAAATTTAAAAAGCGGGGGTTGGAAACTTTCACAACACATGTGTTCCTTCTCTTCACTCTTCCTTTTAGTCGGACTTTATTTCTATTCCTGACAAAGTCGTTTATTGTCTCCTAAAGGTATTTTAATATATATGGATAATTAATATTCTTGTTTTACCTATAGCTAATGGTTGACAACTGACCTGTTTTGCTGATGAATGCCATCTAAAAATGTTTACTGTAGGATGTAAACTATATATACAAGTTCTATTTTTGAACAGTCAACACCTTTCTCATGTGAAAAGAAGACAGACTCAGAAGTACACCTATTAAAATAAGAGTGACCTTTGCTGGAAACTACTGTCTTCATCTTTTATTCAGAATGCATAGCTTTACTGCAAGAGAGAGGCCTTTCCGTTGCTACGAAAACTTCCCTTATGTAGAAAATTTTCCTTCCGGCTTCTTTGTAGAAAACAACCTACCTGGTTTGTACAAAAGAACACTGCTCTCTAGTGGAATAAGGGGAAAGAAATCCATTACCTCATTCACTCACTTTTCTTGCCTCCTTGGCTGCTGCTTACGAAAGGCGGCTGAGCTTTGTCCTGGACTTATGACATGTTATGATATATGGCTACAATTATTGTGATATTATACTGTGAAGTGGTTTTGCTCTTGTAATCAAGCAAAAATCTTTTTCCCCCAAACCTTCTTTAGTAAATTGAAACCAGTAGGTCCATCCCTTCCTTCTTAGCTGCTGCCTGTACCCCCAAAGAAAAAAAGTCTGCAACTAATAATGATTTAATTTACACAGGAACTTGCAATAATTTAACTCACATCAGGTTAATTTGAAAGTGATTAATGGCAGCATTTATGGGGCTGGAAATTTTTAATAATGCTTTACTTGTGAATTTATGGCATTCATGTTGCAGACCGCAGGCTCCTTTTTTCTTGTGCTTATCGTCTATCTTCCCCATCCCCATAAGTGAAGTTCATCCCTCCTTTCCTATCCTCCCATGTGGTATGTATTGAGGGGAAAGGAATAAATGTTCAATGTCACACTTCCTGTCTCAGTGGGAAGGGCTACAAAATTAGTACAAGTTTGCTCAGATGGGGTATTCTTTGCCCTGGCATTATTGTTGCCATACACATTACTTTTTTTATATACAGGAATAATAGGCTTCTTTCTGGTGTCCTTGATCACCATGTTCACACATTCTGAGCTAGCCAGCACAATATGTGACTTTCTGGATTTGCCCTAGTGGTTTCATACTGCTAGGCTGGAGCAAATGTATTTGGGAATGTTTATTAGCAATGCATTCCAAACAGATGCACACATTTTGAGAGATTAAACCTGAAGCCAGCAGTCCTCCAAAGATTTATCAACATGCCCCGTGCCTAAAGCCCTGAAAAGGAACTTTGAATTGGTTCTTCTCTCCAATTTCTCCAACCCTGAGGTCAGAGGGAAGCCCTGCTAGGCTCAGAATCTTTATATGAAACTGCACATACATACCATCATGTCAAGTAAGGGTGCATAATTGCCCCCTCTCACCACTACCACTCTTAAATTCCACCCTTTTACTGACTAGCACTGCAGAGGATTTCAATTAAAATGTTTTTGAGACACAATCTGAAGAAGCAACTGTTTCAAAGGTGGTTGAGAATGAACAGGCCTCCACTTCCTTACACTCCTGCTGCTGCTGCTAAGTCGCTTCAGTCGTGTCCAACTCTGTGCAGCTTCATAGACAGCAGCCCATCAGGCTCCCCTGTCTCTGGGATTCTCCAGGCAAGAACACTGGAGTGGGTTGCCATTTCCTTCTCCAATGCATGAAAGTGAAAAGTGAAAGTGAAGTCGCTCAGTCGTGTCTGACTCTTAGCGACCCCAAGGACTGCAGCCTACCAGGCTCCTCCGCCCATGGGATTTTCCAGGCAAGAGTACTGGAGTGGGGTGCCATTGCCTTCTCCATACTTACACTCCTAGTCACCAGTATATACCGAGGTTACCCATAGCCCACTCAGGTTCTGGTCCCATTCTGTTCTGGTTCTATGGGTCATTATATATAGTTGTGAGCAGCAAAAGTAAACAATAAAAAGATTAACAAGGTGTTTTATGACAGTGAAAAGTATACTTTTTCTAATATTTACTTTATCTCCACCTTTCATACCTGGGTAAAATTAATAATCTCTAACTAGAAACTCCCTCCAAAAAGCATTGATTAAACTCTGTCTTATAGAGAATATAGTAAATGATGCTTCTTTGAAAAGTCATCTTCTCCAAACAGATGCAAAGCTTAGCTTCAAAAGTATGATCTGTGGGACTTTTTGGTTACCATCTGCACGTGTGTATGAACAGTGGGGGGCTTCCCTTGTGGCTCAGATGGTAAAGAAACTGCCTGCAATGTGGCAGACTCAGGTTCAATTCTTGGGTTGGGAAGATCCCCTGGAGAAGGAAATGGCAATTCACTCCAGTACTCTTGCCTAGAGAATTCCATGGACAGAGGAGCCTGGCAGGCTACAGTCCATGGGGTGGCAAAGAGTCGGAGAAGACTGAGCGACTACACTTGATCCTTGGTTCTATGAGCAGTGGGACACCATTGTTCAGCTGGTAGAAGCTGCCATTGAAAGTAGGCCTTGTGAAGTGGGAGGAAAGAGCACTGCAATGAGAGGTAGATTCAAGCCTTAGATCTTCCACCAGGACAAGCTGAGCTTTGAGTCAAGGCCCCTAATGCAATGCAGTATGTTCTCCTTTAAGAATTACCTACATTAAGAATTCTTAATGAAATTCTTGAGATGAAATAATGCAATGTGTGAGAGAGATAACATGATATACTACACATGTGGAGGATAATGAATACTATCCTGGTTCTATGCCAAAGAACCCAGATGAACCCACCTGTTTCAGATTGTGTGAACTCTGGATTGGTTTCTCAATCTCCCCAAACTTGAGTTTCTGATTCAAGAAAATAGAAATAAGAATTATCTTACTCAAAGGGCTGTTGTGAGGCTGGAGATAACATATGCCAAGCGTCTGGTCTAGTAGTTGACACACAAAAGGGGCTGAACAAATGATAAGTGGGATAAAAACAAGTTGATAATAAGGGTTATAGATAGTGCCTGGCAGGTATCTAGTCTAGGTCTGGTCATGCAGCAGGTGCATATTAAACATTAAATGGGATTATAATGACAGTGATAATAATCACAATAAAACTCTTGTTACTGACAATGATGAAGACAATGATAATGACAAAGATTATGATGATGAAAGAAAAATGCTGTACATGATAACTGGAAAATTTTATCCGGAAGCAATATGATGTAGTCAAAAAGTGAAGTGAATTTTGAGTTTGGAAACTGATTTGACTTCTTAGTCATATTTTGAACTTGTAAAAGTTATTAACTTCTCTGAGCCTAGATTTTTTCATCTGTATGAAGTCTGGTATTTCTTAGAAAGGAGATGTCATTAAAGCATGTAATCCTTCTGCTGCCATCTAATATATTCCGGATACACATTAGCCCCTTTCCCTCCTTCTGCCATTAACATACAGAGTCCAGCTCATTTTTTTTTTCATTTTCTTTCAAGTTTTGGACACTGGTATACTCTGTACATTTTGGAGAGTAAACTGCTCTCAAAACTATATATACATAAACACACATACACACACATATATATATACACACACACACACTCATATATTATAAATTTTTATATGGTCATGTACTAAGATGTTAAATAATAAGTGAATTTTAAAAGTCTGATCCACACTAAAGGGTTTGTTTTTTCCATTCTTTTATAATACAAGTCTATATCTCATAAATTGGAGAAGGCAATGGCACCCCACTCCAGTACTCTTGCCTGGAAAATCCCATGGACGGAGGAGCCTGGTGGGCTGCAGTCCATGGGGTCGCTGGGAGACGGGCACAACTGAGCGACTTCACTTTCACTTTTCACTTTCATGCATTGGAGAAGGAAATGGCAACCCACTCCAGTGTTCTTGCCTGGAGAATCCCAGGGACGGTGGAGCCTGGTGGGCTGCCGTCTCTGGGGTCACATAGAGTCGGACACGACTGAAGTGACTTAGCAGCAGCAGCAGCACATCTCATAAATGAGAACAAAACTTTATACAATAAAAGATTCCCACTTTTTCTGCCCCTTCAAAAAATGGAAAGTGGGTATCCCAATATCTAACACTATCAGACCCAAACTGAGATTATCAGACATTAATATTATCTCATAATATTAAGATGATTATATTAATTATATATATTATATATAATATATATAATATATAATTTATATATAATATATAATTATATATATTATATAATTATATATATGAATATATTAATTATATATATTAATTAAGATGATCTATATAAAGGTAAATATGCCTACTGTAATAAATAAACTTCCACATCACACTAATTTATCATAAAACATGTTGATTCTTCAAAGGCATAAAGTCTAACTGTGATAGGTTGCCATGGAGGACTCTGTTTCTTACAGGTTAAAACTATCTTCAACAAGAGGCTTGCAAGGGCATGTCAGGCACCAGTATCCAGCCAGCAAATGAGGGGAGAGAGAAGATCCTGTGAGGGAGGATTTGCACAGGCCAAGCCTGGAAGAACACAATTCACTCATATTCCACTCTCAAGTGCCAATCATATGGCACTAGTTATATGCAGAGAGAGTAGTGAGAGCAAGACTATCTAGCTGAGAAGTCACTTTCCAGCAACAAACAAACTTTATGGAAGAAGAGTCTATGGTGGAGAGTTTGTCATATTTGCCACAGTTAGCTTTCCTTGCCCTCAACAATCCATATCCTTCCTGCCAAACACAGTACACACTCTCCATCTCCCCAAGGCAGGCAACCCAATATCCACTTCATACTCTCCATTCAACTCAAAGTCCAGGATCTCCAGAAGATTCACAGTCCTCTTATTCATGTCCATTCCTGGCTTCTCAGGTCCAGTGGCCTAAGATCTGAAAGAACGATCTATCTGCAGTTTTCTACAGATTAGCCACTAAATAAAAATGAAGCAGATGGATACTCACCATGGAAACCAGTTTCAAATGGAAGATGTCAGCATAGCAACTGTGGAGACCTCCTACCTTGAGGGTAAGAAAGTTTCTTAAATAGCCCAAGATTCATGGATATACCCCCTCTTTCTTTGTTCTCCATGATCTGAGGCTCAGAACTATCTGAGGTTCTTCCTTGTCCATATTTAAAAAGGAAATTGGGACAAATGTACAACTTGGAGACTGAATAACTTCTGTGGACTATTTCTTATGCAAATGTGGTGTATCATGAATTGTTTTAAAGCTTGACAAATTAAAGGGGATTTTTAAAAGGTTAGTCACGTCATCTCTTGGCAATATAATTTCTTCCACATATTATTAGAACTCTGATCCATTTCCTTACAGATGATTTCAAATTCCAGTAACATTTGACAAAGTTGAACTTCACCTGAGACATGAGCTCATGAAAAAGAGTGATAATAAAGAAATCCCCCACCATTTTGTGTTCTGGGAAACAGCTTACTACAAAGGATCACTCTTCCCAATATGTTGTAGATAAGGGTGATCCTTGCTAAAGAAAGTAAGTATATTCCTAAACCCACTGTGAACCAGTATGACACATTAATGCATTTTATATTTATTTTAAGTGCATTTTATTTATTTATGAAAGACTGTGTAACCGAAATGGTTTCATTTAAAGGAAATGTTCTAATCTTACCCATAAATGATAAAATTCACACAATCATAAAACACACAAATAAGTAGCCTTTCAAAATTATTTCTATTGATAAAAATACAAGAAATCAACAATAAAAAGATTCATAAGGCAAATGATAGCTGAAAAAAATAATACAATGGATTTCCTGGTAAAAAACAAAAACCTAAAGTCAATAAGGAGATGAAGAATGGCTTCATAAACTGTGATCATAGCCCTAAACTGAAGAAGAGGTTTATGTATAAACCATTCAGAAAGGTTTCATTTGGTCATCTTCATCATAGCTCATGAATCCCTGCTTCAGAAAGGCAATAGTGCACACTATTTGAAACATATGAAATTAATGATTATGAGGCCCGTGATTTCTGCAGTTGCAAGTTAGCATCATTATTCCAGTTTTTGTACTCACATTCTTTATAATGAGCTTTGCATTTTCTTTGGGTAGATATATTTCAATTCCACATAGCTTAACAAGGAAATTGTGTTAGGATAATACAGGGATAAAAGGTGCCCCTTAATTTTCCTTTTTTGTTTGTTTGTTTGTTTTGTTCCTAAGGGAAAAATAAAGTATTGTATAATGTGAAAGTGAAAGTCGTTCAGTTGTGTCCGACTCTTTGTGACCCCATGGACTGTATAGTCCATGAAATTCTCCAGGCCAGAATCCTGGAGTGGGTAGCCTTTCCCTTCTCCGGGGGATCTTCCCAACCCAGGGATCGAACCTAGGTCTCCCGCACTGCAGGCAGATTCTTCACCAGCTGAGCCACAAGGGAAGCCCAAGAATACTGGAGTGGGTAGCCTATCCCTTCTCCAGGGGACCTTCCAGACCCAGGAATCGAACCAGAGTCTCCTGCATTGCAGGCGGATTCTTTACCAACTAGAAATAGTCAAATAAAACTTCACCAAAAAATATAGTGCAGTTTTTATGTTGCTATTATTGGTGTGTGCGTGCTAAGTCACTTCAGCCGTGTTCAACTCTGCAATCCCATGGACTGTAGCCCACCAGGCCCCTCTGTCCATGGGATTGTCCAGGCAAGAATACTGGAGTGGGTTGCCATGCACAGGCCAAAATCAATCATATAAATAGA
The DNA here is from genome assembly GCF_002263795.3 of Bos taurus. Taxonomy (NCBI): domain Eukaryota; kingdom Metazoa; phylum Chordata; class Mammalia; order Artiodactyla; family Bovidae; genus Bos; species Bos taurus. Next base: position 56,552,673 of record NC_037335.1, on the reverse strand, counting down.
CTTCTCTGTCACTCAAAAATGCTGGAATTTTAGGGAGAACACTACAAAGTTTCCTTTATTCTCCCAAGGTTTTTTGCCTTTAATTACCATATCAGTTATTAGAGAGGTAGGAGCTCAGGGATGACAGATGAACTTACTTCAAGGATGGACACTATATATAGTCTCCCCAGGTAGTGCTAGTGGTAAAGAATCCACCTGCCAATGTAGGATTTGCAAGAGACTCAGGTTCAAATCCTGGGTTGCGAAGATCCCTGGAGTAAGGAATGGCAACCCACTCCAGTTATTTTTGCCGGAAAATTCCACGAACAGAGGAACCTGGCAGGCTGCAGTCCATGGGGCTGCAAAGAGTCAGACACCACTGAGTGAATAAGTACACACACACAGACACTATATATACACGTACACAATATAAATATACTGTCCAAATTTTCTTATCTCAAACACTCTTGTTCCACAAACCAACAAAATATTAAAAATATTTGCACATTTCATGTTTCTAACTGTCTTTTAACCTTGAAATTGACACAAACGTCCATTAATGGGCCATGTGTTCCTGCTATGTGCTTCTGAAAATATAATCATTATATTGTCAGTATTTGGCAGCTACAAAAAAATTGTGCCTCTGCTCACACTTATCCTAACCCAGAAGTAAGCAAATGAAAACATCCTTTAAGCAATGAAACAGTAAAACCAAAAAAGTTCCATTCAGATTCCACGAAAATGCACAGCCACTTTCATGCAGCAGCCTATTTAGTGCACAAGAACACAGGCAGCAGTACCAGGCAGCCTAAGTGTGACTTCAGGCCCCACCCCTTCTCTCTATGTGCACTGAGCAACTTATTTAATCAGTTCGTGCCTCTGTTCTTACCTATAAACTGGAGATGAGAATGGTAGTGGTTTAGTCATGTCCGACTCTTATGATCCCATTGACTGTGCCCACCAGGCTCCTCTGTCCATGGGATTCTCCAGGCAGCAATACTGGAGTGGGTTGTCATTTCCTTCTCCAGGGGATCTTCCTGACCCAGGAATCAAACCCTGGTTTCCTCCATTGCAGACAGATGATTTACCAACTAAGCTATGAAGGAAGCCTGGAGATGAAAATAATGGTACCTATATCTAGTATATCTAGCCTATCCCTTCTCCCTGGATTGGGGAGATCTGCTGCAGAAGGGATACGCTACCCACTCCAATATTCTTGGTCTTCCCTTGTGGCTCAGCTGGCAAAGAATCCACCTTTAATGTGGGAGACCTGGGTTCGATCCCTAGCTTGGGAATATCCCCTGGAGAAGGGAAAGGCTACCCAACCCACTCCAGTATTCTGGCCTGGAGAATTACTCCATGGACTGTATAGTTCATGGGGTTGTAAAGAGTCAGACACGACTGAGTGACTTTCACTCACATATCATGGCATTTTTTGAGGCCACAATGGTTAAGACATGCAAAGTGCTTCAGGAGTGCCTGGCACAAAGGAAGTGCTTTTTAAAATGTCTTTTCTCCTCAATGTGTTATTATCATCATCACTATTACCATTATCATCGCTGTTATCATCATTATCACCATCACCATCATCATTCCTGGCCAGAAAGACTAACTTATAACTAGAGTAGATACAGCAATATAATTAAAGATATAGATGAAAGTAGTTGATTACAGTAAGTCCCCAGGAGAAGGATGTATTCTAACAGTAAGAAAAAAAATCTAGAAAGACTACAAAGAAAGGCGGATGATGACAAATACACTAATTTATAGTCACTCCACGAGGTATCTTAGAAACAAACCTGTAGACATTCCCCTGTGACCCAACATCCCAAAATTCATTGAATATTTTTCACATCTTGGGACTCCTTTCAGGATGGACAACCAAGAAAAACAAGTTGATCCATTTATTATTATTCCTAGTTTATTTTTATAAATGGAAACATATTTGTTCTTAGAAAACAAAAAAAATACAAATTTTATTCTCTTATGAAACAGTGCAGGGTTTAAAGAAACAAAAATTCTTACAGTTGTATTTTTGAGTACTACCCTTTTAAAGACAGAGTCATTGTTGTCCCACTTAGTACTGGTACCAGACCTTTGTTATTGGTTTTAATAATCCCAGTCTGGTTTGGCTTATTCCAGGTGTTAAGGCAGAGGTGCTAAATATATTATCAATACCTTCTTATTACATTAGAAAAACTTAGCATAGAAAAAAGGGTGGATGGGGATGTCTGGCAGATTTGAAATGGAAACCTGCTCTTCTGTTTCTGACAGACTTTGAACAAGGTATTTAACATCTTTCATCATTTGTCTTCTTGACTATAAATTGGGAGAATGATATAATTTATAAAATTAAAAGAGAATAAATAAAATACTATAAGTAAAATCATTGGCACATTGCCAAATCTCAATAAATATTAGCTCCAATTCACTGCCCCCACTGGCTTTTCTGAAAATCAACCACCATCAGAGATACTTGTAAATTGCCCTAGTAGGACCAGGTTAATTACATTTCTGTTCATTCTCCTGATTCTATGTCTTTTTAGCTATTACTTTTAATTATGAATAAACCCTTAAACAAAAATGCAATTCAAATCAAGGAAATCAAACCAATATTTATGGAGCAATTCCCTCATGTTAAGTACGGTGTTTAATTATCTAGTCAATTTTATGAGATTTGTATTATTATCCCAAAGAACTGATAAGATCAAGGCTTAAAGTAATTCATCTGACATAGTTAATAAGTCTTAGAATAGAGTTTTACACTCCTAGCCGACTTCAAAGTTGTCTAGGCTTTTCTAGCTTTCTCCAGGAGTTCTGAACTCTTAAAAGTAAAGGGCATTTTTTTTTTCTATTTAACTTAAATTGAGTGATGTATTTCTTGCAATGAGATAGATGTTAATCTAACTTTCTGGAATACAGTAGTAAACCAAAGAAAGAGGCCTTGCTGAAATGGGGCTTACGAACATTGGAAGGAGAGGGAGATCAGACAGTTTATAACATCTATTTTCTATTATATAGAGTATACAAAGACTCTCCATTAAGGTGCCTTTCTAGCAGAGATGCAAATAACATAAGGAGCAGACATGACAATATCCAGTAGAGGAGTCTTCCATGCAGACCATGAGCTAAAGGTTGCACGGTACAAGTCTGGCCGTCACGTTTGTGGAACTGAGATGAGGCCAGTGGAGTGAAGCAGATGGTCAAAAGTGGTGAGTGGTAGGTCATGAAGTAAACATTAGTGCTGCCTGAAATTTTTAATGAGACTGTACAGGTCATGTGAAGGACTTCTGCTTTATTTCAGTAAGATGAGAAATATCCCCGTAATGGAGAATTGATGAGAGGAGTTATATGATCTGGCTGATAGGAAGAGAACAGACTGAAGGGAACAAGAACAAAAACATAGAGACTAGGAAATTGTTGCCATACTAGGAAATGCTATTAGTAGGAATTATCACAATACAAGGAAATCAGATTATTTTCTTCAATTTATCTCCAAATCATTATTCTTTCTTCTTTTACCACTTAATTTAACCAAACTTCACACTTCTCATTTCCTCTGGTACTTCCAATCTCTACACATCAAAATGCCTTACAAGATATCAAGATTTACTATAAAGTCTAGAAATTAAGAGAGTGAAGTACTGATGTAAAGTTTTCTATCTGTGCAAGGCCAATTGCTCCAGCCACACTGGTCTCCTTGCTGATTCAGAGGAAGATCCACACAAAATCAATATGTGACAGAAGAAACATCACAAATGAGTGGGAGAGGATTGACAGTATGTAATTCCAGGACAACTGTTCATATGTGTGGGGGGAAATTTTTGATCTCTACTGTATGTCATTTACAAAAATTAATACCAAGAATTTGAACAACATAAATGAGAGAAAAATTTCCAACAAATCTGAAAACTTATTTTAAAAATATGAGAGTGGGAGGCTATTTTTAAGATTTCAAGGTAGGAAAACTCTGCCTAAATAAGATGCTCAAATATATAAACCATGAATTAAAAAAAATTGACTCCCCTCCTATCAACTTTATTCTTTCAGACCTTATATTGCAGATTGGCAAAAACAGGTTCCTGTCCTGCTGGACCAGGACAGATTTATTCACTGTGCAGAGAAATTATAACAGTGAAATATCTAGTTATAGGGTTTTATGCTCATTGGCAATACATACAACAGTTTAGACTGTCTTTTGTTAAATGAAAGGAAATTTTTCTTAATGATCCATTGAGAAATACAGTTTCTATAACTGACATCTAAACACTTTCAATTTATCTATAAAATACATAGACAATAATACATTTTATACCTACTTTATAAAAATTAAAATCTGGTAAGATTATGTAAGTTTAAATGCTTTGGGATGTTTCAAGCATAAAAAAATAACAACTATTATTAACATTAAGTCAAATATAGGTTAAAAGTAGAGATCTAAGGCATGCATTAGGAAAACCGTTAAATTTTGAAAGTCACTTCTCTTTAGGTTTTCTGGTTAGCTGAGACAAAACTGGGAAGTCCTGATTTATCAAATAAATTGTTTTTTTCCCTCTACTTCATTCTACTAGAGTTACTATTTTGACAGATATGTAATCTCTCTGGATAAAATGTAACCACAGTGATTATTCACATTAAGCCCTCGATTTTGCCAAAAAACGGAAAACATGAGAGAGATTTCTAAAACGTTAGACACATGGGAGCCACAATTTTTCTCAACTGCATTTTCTTTTTTTTTTCTAAAGTATTCAAAGTGCTTTGGATGGGATATTGTTTTGTGCATTTCAATGAGATAAGTCACTCATATAAGCAGATGATCCCAGAATGCAGTTTGATGAGCAACCACAAAGCATCAGAGAAAATACACACACACACACACACACACACACACTGTGGCTATGTCTCAGTAAACAAGCCAAAACAACAAAGAACTAAGATATTTAGTAAGATGATTACCAAAACACAGTCCACTTTTGTTGATATAACTGATACACTTTAGACAGAATTGTTATGTGTGCTTAGATGACAATGTGGAGATGTGAGACAGCCAGGAAAAGAAGACAAGGTAGGGAATGAGGGCCTATTGAACTACTATGGGAAGCAATAAACCTAGGTATAATATTAATAGATCAAGGGCATATGAATTGCAGGTTTCCTCCTAGCTTACACTGCCATCTAGATAGGCCCATGGTAGCTAGAAGCAGAAATATAGTGTCACATGACATCAAGTTGTACATCCTATAATCCTCAGTGGTAACTGAAAGAAATCTCCCTCAAGATCAAGATGTATTAAAGATGATTTATGATCCCCAGGACAAAAGCTTGGTATGGTTGGTAACAGGCGTTGCAATTCCCTTCCCCTTTTTTGCTTTTGTCCAGACAGCAAATGCCCAAGAAAAACACTTAACTGCCCAGAATTCCTTGCAGCTAAGAGGAGGCATGTGATTCATTCTGACCAATGAGATAGAAATGGAAGTCTGTCTGCCTGAAGAATAAACTCTGTATTTTTTTCATGTTAAAAATGAAAACTTGGCTGGCCACCCTTTGCCTTTTGCCTCTTACTCTTCTTTCTCTATGGAGCCTGGATTCAAGGTTAAGACTAGTGGGGCAGAGGGTTAGAAGGAGGCAAACCCCTCTCTGCCTCCAGATTTTGATTAATGTAAGAGCAAACAAAAACCTCTATTTGATTCAGCCACAAGAGTTGGATTTTTGTTACATGCCACTGAACAAAATCTTATGTGACACAGCAACCAGAGGTTCATTACAAATGAGTGTTTCTCATTATCTTACAGTGTGATATTCTTAGCAATGGAGATAATTTGGAGTAATATTAAATTACATGGTTAGAAGAGTAGCTTTCAGTTATCATTCAGTCTTGATTACTTTGAGGAGGAAAGTCTCAGTTTAGTGCTTGTATGTCTTAAACAGCTCTCTAAAACTTGTTTTTCTCCCTTGCAGCAAACTGAGATACACTTTAGGCTAAGGACCTTTGTTAAGCATCATTATCTAGCTAAAATTTAATAGCACTGTTTTGTTCCATTGTCTGGTTTATAGTTACCTTCTCATTATCGACAGTGTTACTGCATCTCCATTCATGACAATGACATAAAGTTTCTTTATAAAATATATTCACATAAAAAATGTGAATTGATTTGAAGAAAAATACTAATACAAACAAAAGTGATACACAGGGAATTTTTTTTTTTTTTAAAGAAAGACAGTGGTATAGAAATGACTACAGTTGAGCCCTAGATAAACAACCCTGCCTATAAAAGTAACGGCAGACTCACTAACACTTTTGGGTTATATCCTATTTGACAATTTAAAACAGCCTTGACAGAATTCACCCTGTTGGTCAAATATCCTCAGTACTGAAAATGAACCAACATAGGAAAAGCTATATGCAAAATTTCTTTACCTTCCCATAAACTTGTGACTATAAACAGGATGCTTCAGGCCTACTATGTCCTCATCTAGACTGTTACTAAAATCTCAGTCCAAATTTTATCCTCTTTAATCCTAAAAAATTATTCCACAGTGTTTCCTATATGGATGATCAATCAATATTTGTACAGTTTCAGTTACTGCAAAGAAGGATTGCTACAGGAATATTCTATTGGGCTAAAATTGCAGATTCATCACCTAGGATCATCTATTCAATAACTTGAAACTTATTAAAATTTGAGAGTGAATGTTGTATGTCAACACTCTGGTCATCTCTCTGTTCATTTGTTTGAAGCAGCAAGTTTGGCTGCTAATACAAATATTATTTGCTGTTGCAAGCTCCCTTATTTGAGAAATCCGAGGTTTTAGTTATTAGGCATAATCTTATAAGAAGAAGAAATCAAAGCAAAGGTCAAATTGTGGATGAAAATTCAAAACCAAAGCTCTGCAACTATGGAAAAGGAAAGCTTAAAATTAAGAATCACAGATTCTCTGATTTTAAAGTTTTGGTAACAATAACCCTGTGTATGAGACAGCAAAAGAGACACTGATGTATAGATCAGTCTTATGGACTCTGTGGGAGAGGGAGAGGGTGGGGAGATTTGGGAGAATGGCATTGAAACATGTATAATATCATGTATGAAACGAGTCGCCAATCCAGGTTCGATGCACGATACTGGATGCTTGGGGGTGGTGCACTGGGACGACCCAGAGGGAGGGTTTGGGGAGGGAGGAGGGAGGAGGGTTCAGGATGGGGAACACATGTATACCTGTGGCAGATTCATTTCAATATTTGGCAAAACTAATACAATATTGTAAAGTTTAAAAATAAAATAAAATTAACAAAAGAAAAAAAATAAAGTTTTGCCAAATGTCTTCTGTATTCACTGCAGTGCTCAAATAATTATCATATCGAATTTCATAACAAAGGCCTTGGAAAGACTGAAAACTTGTCTAGTACTTATACACACTCCTGATAATTTTATTATGACAGTAATTTGTTCAAGTATAAGCTATGTGTTTCTTCCTCTTGTTGATTCTTATCATTCTACCTTAAAAATGGACATCTACAGTGAAGTTACAGGAACAGAAGGGTGATGGGTTACTGTATAAGAAAAGGACATAGAAAATAATTCAAATGATAAAAGAATAAGGCTGGAACTGTGGCTTGGATCTGAGGCATGCAGGACAGTGCAGAGGATAAATGGCAAAGAATTACCACCTTTGGGGCTAATGCAGGAGCCAAGGGCACAGGCAGGGCTGGTGAATAGGTCTATAGCTTCAGATCTGGTGCTAAAAGGCAAAATGGGAACTAGATAAATTCTCCAAGAAAAGCTGCCTTACAGATTACATCTTAATTCTAAAATACTGGCCTTGAGATATCCAGTTAGGTGAAGATTATACAATAGCAAGGGATTGTGAAATGGTATGGACCTAACAGAAGCAGAAGATATTAAGAAGAGGTGGCAAGAATACACAGAAGAACTGTACAAAAAAGATCTTCACTACCCAGATAATCACGATGGTGTAATCACTCACCTAGAGCCAGACATCCTGGAATGTGAAGTCAAGTGGGCCTTAGAAAGCATCACTATGAACAAAGCCATTGGAGGTGATGGAATTCCAGTTGAGCTATTTCAAATCCTGAAAGATGATGCTGTGAAAGTGCTGCACTCAATATGCCAGCAAATCTGGAAAACTCAGCAGTGGCCACAGGACTGGAAAAGGTCAGTTTTCATTCTAATCCCAAAGAAAGGCAATGCCAAAGAATGCTCAAACTACCGCACAATTGCACTCATCTCACACGCTAGTAAAGTAATGCTCAAAATTCTCCAAGCCAGGCTTCAGCAATACGTGAACCGTGAACTTCCAGATGTTCAAGCTGGTTTTAGAAAAGGCAGAGGACCCAGAGATCAAATTGCCAACATCCACTGGATCATGAAAAAAACAAGAGAGTTCCAGAAAAACATCTATTTCTGCTCTATTGACTATGCCAAAGCCTTTGACTGTGTGGATCACAATAAACTGTAGAAAATTCTGAAAGAGGTGGGAATACCAGACCACCTGACCTTCCTCTTGAGAAACCTTTATGCAGGTCAGGAACCAACAGTGAGAACTGGACATGGAACAACAGACTGGTTCCAAATAGGAAAAGGCGTACATCAAGGCTGTATATTGTCACCCTGCTCATTTAACTTATATGCAGAGTACATCATGAGAAACGCTGGGCTGGAAGAAGCACAAGCTGGAATCAAGATTGCCGGGAGAAATTTCAATAACCTCAGATATGCAGATGACACCACTGTTACGCAAGAAAGTGAAGAGGAACTAAAAGGCCTCTTGATGAAAGTGAAAGTGGAGAGTGGAAAAGTTGGCTTAAAGCTCAACATTCAGAAAATTAAGATCATGGCATCCGGTTCCATCACTTCATGGGAAATAGATGGGGAAACAGTGGAAACAGTGTCAGACTTTATTTTTTGGGCTCCAAAATCACTTCAGATGGTGATTGCAGCCATGAAATTAAAAGACGCTTACTCCTTGGAAGGAAAATTATGACCAACCTAGTTAGCATATTCAAAAGGAGAGACATTACTTTGCCAACAAAGGTCCGTCTAGTCAAGGCTATGGTTTTTCCAGTAGTCATGTATAGATGTGAGAGTTGGACTGTGAAGAAGGCTGAGCACCGAAGAATTGATGCTTTTGAACTGTGGTGTTGAAGAAGACTCTTGAGAGTCCCTTGGACTGCAAGGAGATCCAACCAGTCCATTTTGAAGGAGATCAGCCCTGGGATTTCTTCGGAAGAAATGATGCTAAAGCTGAAACTCCAGTACTTTGGCCACCTCATGCGAAGAGATGACTCATTGGAAAAGACTCTGATGCTGGGAGGGATTGGGGGCAGGAGGAGAAGGGGATGACAGAGGATGAGATGGCTGGATGGCATCACTGACTCAATGGACGTGAGTCTGAGTGAACTCTGGGAGTTTGTGATGGACAGGGAGGCCTGGCGTGCTGTGCTTCATGGCGTCGCAAAGAGTCGGACACGAGTGAGCAACTGAACTGAACTGAACTGTGGGTTGACCAGAGGTTAAGAGGTACTGTGATTCTGACCTTCTCTCGTGCCCAGCACCCACTGCATTATGTTAACTCTCAGACTTCAATGCCACTTGGGGAAAAGAGCTCTTAGGCTCCAAACTGAACCCTATCATTTCTGGCTGGGCTAATCTTCTACAGTCTAGACAGTGAATGGTTAATGAATGGTGAAAGTCGCTCAGTCATGTCCAACTCTTTGAGACCTCATGGACTTGTCCATGGAATTCTCCAGGCCAGAATACTAGAGTGGGTAGCCTTTCCCTTCTTCAGGGGATCTTCCCAACCCAGGGATCAAACCCAGGTCTCCCACATTGCAGGCGGATTCTTTACCAGCTGAGCCACAAGGGAAGCTCAGTCTAGAGAGTAGTCCTGGACTACTGTGAATCAGTCTGACAAGCTGAATACAACCTCATCTTTGCTCTACCATCTTTAGAGTCAAGTCAAGTGGCTGGTTCTACAAAAGTTGGAAATTTGGGCACATGTATCTGAGAGACAAGTAGCTGGTAAACAGTAATCACTGTCCTGGGAGAAAACACAGCTTAGGACAAAAGATAATTAAAAACTAGGAAGGAAGTGATTTGAGTAAGCATGGGCAAAGCAGAGATCACAAAAAGCAACAGTAACTCCTAGTGGGTTTCTGTTCTTATGGGTAGCTTGATCATATTTCAGCTAGACTAGAAGTGTCTCCTAGTCTAAGGTGCCTTGAAAATAAGATACAGTTGGGAGCACTGTCTCTTCTGTACAATAATGCTCATTATCTATTCAGAAATAATATTGTCCTGATATATCTAAAACTGTCGTAAAGTAACAAGATCATTCAAGCTTAGTTGGGTGTACTTGTGTGAGCATGAATGTGAGCTTTAAAAGAGACATAATACATATGAATAGATGAGAACAGCAGGTTTTTTTTTAAACCTTCAGGTTACATAAAAGAGTGATTGCTGAGTAAATGTGCGGCTGCTGACTATTGGGATGCCGAGCCAGTTTTGAATATTTAAGCAATAATTGACACTGTCTTCAAAGCGATGAATGGCTCCCATGTTGAGACCACATATTGTTATGTTTACTTAGAGGCTGAGTTGATGATAGGCTTTATATTACACGCAGGAAAGAAATGAGAGTCTCTGAAAGATGTTTCATACTAATATTATTGTCAACACACAGAGAGAGAGAGACTGGCTTCTGATATGAACTTTACAGATTTCAAACTCTTCATGAGGAATTAGAATTAAGTTTTAATTGAATCGTTAATTAGCTTTATCCAAATATATTTGGGAACTGATTCATGGTATAGAAATTTGTTCAGATTAATGTTATAGGGGAGGAGGAAGGATTTTTTTAATATTCAGAAGAGAATATTCTGACATTCAGATAGGCTCCTTTTGAATTATAACCTACAATTTGTAAACATCTATAAAATAACCACATATTTAAGTCTAATATATATAAGGAAATATGATTAGATTAATTCTTTCTGTCACTTAAGCATTCATTTTGTTTTGTTTTGTTTTGTTTGATCACACAGCATGGCATGTGGGGTTTTAGTTTCCCAATCGGGGATCGAACCCACACCCCCTGCACTGGAAGTGCAAAGTCTTAACCAAAGGACCACCAGGAAAGTCCCATCTGTCACCTAAGTGCTTTACTTTGGTTCGGAAGCATGGTCCAAGAGGTGAGGTAAACGTGGCAGGAAGAGACATCTAGGAAACTTCTGAGTGAGTGAAGTAAACACTAAGAAAAAGACCAGACATTCTGAGCTATCTTCTAGACAGTTCTCCACCTGCAACTCAGTTTATTTACTGTTTTTGTTTTATATACATTCTATGCAGCAGAATGACTACTCTTACATACTGAATTCACTAATTCGAGAATGTTAGAGTCAATGTTTAGACAATCTAGATGTTCCCCCGCAATGTGTAATAACCAGTTGGTAAGTGTAAATTAACAATATAAATTGAGTATGCTAAAGTAAGTGAAAGAAAGTGATCCACAGACACTCTAAGGTTAAAAGGTGACCCCAGAGGCCAACTGCTTTCTATATTTCATAGGTGTGAATTACCAAAATATAATGGAGCAGAACTGAAGTTTCAACCTTAGATATATCTTTAGATGTATCCATGGTAAGAATATTAGTATGAACATCTATGCTTGGAATATTCTTAGAGAGCTCACTGACCCTTGCTCTTCTCTTGAAAATGTAATTTATTGGGTGTTGTGAATTTAATCCACCTAAAGCTCCCAAGTGTACCACCTCTCTTTCATGCAACTCAATTTGGCCAGCTCACTCTCTCTGCTGAGACCATGAAGATCCTTTTAAGCCTCTGTCATTCTTAGCACATGAAGGTATTTCATATCTTCTTTAAAATGACCATATCTATTTTAGGCATAGCTCTATCTTGATATGGAGAGCTTCTTATAGGCAAATAGAAGTTAAGTGGGATTATTTAGGACTGATTCATTTTTTAAAGATTTTATAACCATGACATTAACATGAAAATATAATCTTTCTTTAAAATACCCTACTAGTCATTCTCAGATAAGATGGGAGAACATAGTATTATATTTATTCCAAGGCAGTCAAATATTAAGCTAGTGAAAAAGAGCAGGTTAGGACTGCTACACAAACATTGATAATTAAATTTAAAAAATATCTTAACAGAGAACTATATAGTCATAAGTTTTTAAAGAACAGCCCATAAATTATGATTTAAACAAAAATTTCCAGGAGGCTGTGGTTTTTTATCACAATAGTTGTTTTTCTCCACTGCTTACTTGCTCTCCTATTTTCTCACATTGAGTAATCCTTATAAACAATCATTTTATTTTCCCAGTAATTTAGAAATTTGTAATTTAGTAATTTGTGTGCTGTCTACACACAAATAGGAAAAGGAGTATGTCAAGGCTTTATATTGTCACCCTGAGTATTTAACTTATATGCAGAGTACATCATGAGAAACGCTGGGCTGGAAGAAGCACAAGCTGGAATGAAGATTGCTGGGAGAAATATCAATAACCTCAGATATGCAGATGACACCACCCTTATGGCAGAAAGTGAAGAGGAACTAAAAAGCCTCTTGATGAAAGTGAAAGAGGAGAGTGGAAAAGTTGGCTTAAAGCTCAACATTCAGAAAATTAAGATCATGGCATCCAGTCCTATCACTTCATGGCAAATAGATGGGGAAACAGTGGAAACAGGGTCAGACTTTATTCTTTTGGGCTCCAAAATCACTGCAGATGGTGATTGCAGCCATGAAATTAAAAGACACTTACTCCTTGGAAGGAAAGCTATGACAACCTAGACAGCATATTCAAAAGCAGAGACATTACTTTGCCAACAAAGGTCCGTCTAGTCGAGGCTATGGTTTTTCCAGTGGTTATGTAGGGATGTGAGAGTTGGACTGTGAAGAAAGCTGAGTGCTGAAGAATTGATGCTTTTGAACTGTGGTGTTGGAAAAGACTCTTGATTGTCCCTTGAACTGCGAGGAGATCCAACCAGTCCATCCTAAAGGAGACCAGTCCTGGGTGTTCATTGGAAGGACTGATGCTGAGGCTTAAACTCCAATACTTTGGCCACCTCATGTGAAGAGTTGACTCATTGGAAAAGACCCTGATGCTGGGAGGGATTGGGGCAGGAGGTAAAGTGGATCACAGAGGATGAGATGGCTGGAGGGCATCAACGACTCAATGCACATGAGTTTGGGTGAACTCCAGGAGTTGGTGATGGACAGGGAGGCCTCGCATGCTGAGACTCATGGGGTTGCAAAGAGTCAGACATGACTGAGGGACTGAACTGAACACATGTCCGTATCTATCACGCTTGTGTTTCTACATCCTTGTCTCTGATTTGTATTATTATTCTGCTGTATTCAAGTTTCAAACTATCTTAACATGAGACAAAAAATTAAGTAAAGCCTTCCTCTAAATTTCCTCAAAAAGCTGATGAATACAAGGGTTAACAACATATGGCTCCACAAATAAGCTTCTTTTGTCTCCTTCACAGGGTGTGCACATCTTAAACTGTCTTCAACTTGCTATTTTACAGGCACAGAAGCCCCTCCTGAAGAAAACAACACTCACAGAGAAAGCCTGGTAACAAGGTCCTTGATTTGAGCACTACAGTTTCCCCTCAGATTTTCTGCTCTTCCAGGGATCAACACCTGCAAATCATTTTTTTCCAAGTGTCAATCATGCAAATGGCATCTATTCTTTCATTTATTCATTCCCCAATGGGAATTTTGAAAAAGGGGATTTCCTATTTTATTTGCTTCTAGAAGGAATTTAAAAAAAAAAAATAAGAAAAGAATAAAACCCCTAGGAATATATCTACCTAAGGAGGTAAATGACCTGTACTCGGAAAATTATACATACGATGCTGATGAAAGAAATGGAAGACACCAAAAACAGATGGAAAGATAACAGTATTATTGGATTAGAAGAATTAATGTTGTTAAAATAACCATATTATTCAAGGCAATCTACAGACCCAAGGCAATCCCTATCAAAATACCAATTGCATTATTCACGGAACTAGAACCATTTTAAAATTTGTATGGAAACACCTGAATAACCAAAACAATCTTGAGAAAGAATAACAGAGCTGTAGGAATCATGCTCCCTGATTTCAGACTATATTGCAAAGCTACAGTTAATCAAAACAGTATGGTACTGGCATAAAAACAGACACACAGATCAACAGAACATAATAGAGAGCCCAGAAATAAGCCCACACACTTATGGGTAATTAATCTATGACAGAGGAGGCACAAATACACAACAGAAAAAAGACAAGCCTGTTGAATAAGTGGTGCTATAAGTAAAAGAGTGAAATTAGAACATTCTCTAAAACCATACACAAATATAAACTCAAATAAATTAAAGACCTGAATATAAGACCAGATACCATAAAACTCCTAGAGGAAAACATACACAGAACACTCTTTGACATAAATCATGGCAATATTTTTTTTTTTTTTTGGTATCCATCTCCTAAAGTGAAGAAGATAAAGGCAAAAATAAATAAACGGGACCTAATTAAACTTAAAAGCTTTTTCATAACAAAGGAAACTATCAGAAAACCAAAAGAGTCTGCTGAATGGGAGAAAATATTTGCAAACAATATGATTCACAAGGTGTAAATATCTAAAATACACAAACAGCTCATACAACTCAACATCAAAAAAAAAGAAACAATAAAAAATACAGAGAAGAACAGGAGAGAATTTTTTCCAAAGAAGACATACAGATGTCCAACAGACACATGAAAAGATACTCAACACTGCTAACCATCAGGGAAATGCAAATAAAAGCTACAATGAGGCATCGCTTACTCCTGTCAGAATGGCTATTATCAAAATGACCACAAATAACAAGTGCTGGCAAAGATATGGAGAAAAGGGAGTTCTATACACTGTTGTTGGGAATGTAAATTGGTGTAGCCATTCTGCAAAACTAAAAACTATGAAGGTTTTTTAAAAAACTAAAAATAGAACTACCATATGAATCAACATTTCAACACCTAGGTATATATCTAAAAAGAGAAAAAAAACCCCACAAATTCAAAATGATATGCACCCTAGTGTTCACATCAGTATTATTTGCCATTGCCCAGAAATGGAAACAACCTAAGTGTCCATAAGCAGATGAATTCATAAGGAACTGTGGTGTGTTTGTGTATATATATAAACACATACACACAATAGAGTAATACTCAACAATAAAAGGGGTTTCCTGGTAGCTCAGATGATAAAGAATCTGCCTGCAATGCAGGAGATTCAAGTTTGATTCTGGGTTAGGAAGATACCCTGGAGAAGGAAATGGCAACCCAATCCAGTATTCTTGCCTAGAGAATCCCATGGACAGAGGAGTCTGGTGGGCCACAGTCTATGGGGTTGCAGAGAATTGGCACGACTGAATGACTAACACACAAACATAAAAAATAATGATATTTTGACATCTGCAGTAACATGGACGGACTTGGCTAAGTGAAAGAAATCAGACAAAGACAAATATGCATGATATCACTTTTAGTGGAATCTAAAAATATAAGAAACTACTGAGTATAACAAAAAAGAAACAGAATCACAGTGTAGAGAATAAACTAGTAGTTACTAGTGAGGAAAGGGAAAGGAGGAGCGGCAATATAGGGGTAGGAGATTAAGAGATACAATCTAGTAAGCATAAAATTAACCTTAAGAATATTTAAGAATATACTCTACAACATGGAAAATATAGGTAAAATTTAATATGAACAAAGATATTGGAGGTGATGGAATTCCAGCTGAACTATTTTAAATCCTAAAAGATAATGCTGTTTAAGTGCTGCTCTTAATATGCCAGCAAATTGGGAAAACTCAGCAGTGCCCACAGGACTGGAAAAGGGGTCAGTTTTCATTCCAATAACAAAGAAAGACAATGCCAAAGAATGTTCAAACTACTGCACAACTGTACTCATCTCACATGCTAGCAAAGCAATGCTCAAAATTCTCCAAGCTAGGCTTCAACAGTACATGAACCAAGAACTTCCAGATGTTCAAGCCGAATTTAGAAAGACAGAGGAACCAGAGATTAAATTGTTAACATCCGCTGGATCATATGAAAAAAGCAAGAGAATTCCAGAAAAAAACAGCTACTTTTGCTTAATTGACTACTAAAGCCTTTGACTTTATGGATTACAATAAACTGTGGAAAATTCTTAAAGAGATGGGAATACCAGACCACCATACCTGCTTCCTGAGAAATCTATATGCAGGTCAAGATGCAACAGTTGGAAACTGGACATGGAACAACAGACTGGTTCCAAATTGGGAAAGGAGTATGTCAAGGCTGTATATTGTCACCCTGCGTATTTAACTTATATGCAGAGTACATCATGCGAAATGCCAGGTTGGATGTAGCACAAGCTGGAATCAAGACTGCCAGGAGAGATATCAATAACCTCAGATGTGCAGATGGCACCACTGTTATGGCAGAAAGCGAAGAGGAACTAAAGAGCCTTTTGATGAAAGTGAAAGAGGAGAGTGAAAAAGCTGTCTTAACATTCAAAAAATGATGTTCATGGCATCTGGTCCCTTCACTTTACGGCAAATAGATGAGGAAACAATGGAAACAGTGACAGTGAGAGACTTTACTTTCTTGGGCTCCAAAATCACTGCAGATGGTGACTGCAACCATGAAATTAACAAAAGCTTACTCCTTAGAAGAAAAGCTATGACAAATATAGACAGCCTATTAAAAATCAGAGACGTTACTTTGCCAACAAAGGTCCATTTAGTCAAAGCTGTGGTTTTTCCAGTAGTCATGTATGGATATGAAAGTTGAACCATAAAGAAAGCTGAGTGCAGAAGAATTGATGCTTTCGAACTGTGGTGTTGGAGAAGACTCTTGAGAGTCCCTTGGACTACAAGGAGATCCAACCAGTTCTTCCTGAAGGAAATCAGTCCTGAATATTCACTGGCAGGACTGATGTTGAAGCTGAAACTCCAATACTTTGGCCACCTGATGCCAAGAGCAGACTCATTAGAAAAGACCCTGATGGTAGGAAAGATTGAAGGCAGGAGGAAAAGGGGACAACAGAGGACGAGATGGTTGGATAGCATCACCAACTCAATGGACATGAGTTTGAGCAAGCTCTGGGAGATGGTGATGGACAGGGAAAGCTGACATGCTGCAGTCCATGGGATTGCGAAGAGTTGGACATGACTGAGCAACTAAACTGAGCTGAACTGATAACTGGAATACAACCTTTAAAAATTGTGAATCACTTTATTATGCACCTGTAACTTATGTAATGTTATATAGCAACTACAAATAAAAAATAAACAAAAAAGAATTTTCTGGTTGTCAGAAGATATATAAAAGCGACTCTAAATTGGTGATTTCCGAGTGAAGCCATTAATCAGCTAACCTCTGCCACTAGGGCACTTCCTGGCCCCCCTCAACAATAATACCAATAATGCCTTTTCACTAGAGTGCAGTCCTGTGCAGTTCCCAGACTGGTCCTGACCTGTGAGGACACTTATTAAAACCATTAGGGAGCATTAAAACCTCATTAAAACCTGGTAGCGTGTGAAGCTTGTAATCAACATCGTCTGCTCCAGAGATCTGACAATGGGACTGCCTGAAGCAAACTCTGCACCCTGGGGCTGGCTGAGCCATGCACACACAGATTGATCTTGTCCACGTTAGACTGTGGCCTTAAAAGTCCCTTATGTCTCCACATCTTTGGACTTTGATCTCTAAAAACTACATAACATCCCTTAGGTCCTAAAACTAGATTATTTCTTATTTGTATATTAACATTTATGAAATGGAGAGCAATCATAGAGCCAAATAAATATATTTAAAGTAGTATCTCTCCATCATGCCAAAAACTATCATTAAGTCAATAGTGGGTTCTATCTTCAGTAGAATCTTTGAGATGAGAAAATATCACAATAAAGTATTTCGGAGACAAGGGTGTCCAAAGTAGGCTAATAATTTCAAACTTCTTCAAATATACACTATTTAAATATTCTTTATGTAGGCATTTATTTTGTGAAGTTAAGGGAATAAATGAATCTCTTAGGGCTAGTGGCATGAACTTCAAGGACTTTTCAACTTGCGTATGTCCATCCCATCACTTCATGGAAAACAGATGGGGGAAAAGTGGAAACAGTGACAAATATTATTTTCTTGAGCTCTAAAATCACTGCGAACAGTGACTGCAGCTACAAAATTAAAAGACACTTGCTCCTAAAGAAGCCTGGCATGCTGCAGTCCATGGGATTGCAGAGTCAGACACAACTGAGCAACTGAACAATAACACCTAAAGAATAGATGTTATCGTTGTCTCTATTTATAAACGGAGAAACAAATGGGTAAACAGATCCTATAAACTGCTCAGCATCTCCCAACCCATAAAAGGCAGAACCAGAATTCAAATTCAGGGCTGTCTGACTTCAAGTGAAGTGAAATGAAGTGAAAGTTATTCAGTCGTGTCCGACTCTTTGTGACCCGATGGACTATACAGTCCATGGAATTCTCCAGGCCAGAATACTGGAGTGGGGTAGCCTTTCTCTTCTCCAGTGGATCTTCCCAACCCAGGGATCGAATCCAGGTCTCCGGCACTGCAGGTGAGTTCTTTACCAGCTGAACCACCAGCGAAGCCCAAGAATACTCAAGTGGGTAGTCTATCCCTTCTCCAGAGGATCTTCCTGGCCTAGGAATCGAACCAGGTGCTTCTGCAATGCAGGTGGATTCTTTAACAGCTGAGCTACCAGAGAAGCCCATTTCTGAATTCAAGGTACAGATATTTTCACTGCATCTATTATGGCTTCATAAAATTTGTAGAACAGATTCAAAACGCAGTATTTGGAAAAAGTTGTTTCCTGTCTCTTAGGGGAAACTATTCCAAACTCACTTGATTATGTCATGGTCTGTAAAACATATGCAGCAAATGAGATAAAGAAACAAGCAAATTCCAGAAATAATTTTAAATCATTTTATTTTTGCATTGTCAATTCATTCCTAAGTATTTTTTTTATTTGTTGGTTCTTATAAGTAATACTATCAAAATCTCTGGGCACACATAAAACCATTTATTATTATTAATGGTTTTAAAAATATTTTCATGTTTGAAATAGCATCTTTTTCAGAAAAAAGTGAACATTTCATATTATTTTCATGGGGTTATTAGTAAGATATTAGGGGTTTTATCAAAAAGTTAATTTTCTGGTTATTCTTTTTTTATTGTAAAGTGAAGAAACAGGGTCTAGAGAATAATTTTCAACATTGAATAAAAACAAGGAAGCCAATGAGTTGTGAATGCAGATACTGAGTAAAGGTAGAAAGCAGTAACTCATATAAATGTCTATTTTTTTCTGGTCTTGAAACTGATGTATTACAATGATAATCTGAGGTACACTATAATGTAGGATTTAAAGGAAGTGATAGCTCTACAGATGTACATTATCCTCTGAATTTATAAACATTTAAATAATACAAGCATCACAGTGATAGAAAACAGGTGCACTGGCGCAAAAATGAAATTGTAGTGTTCTGTCAGAGTCTTCAAATTTCTTTCAGTACAAGTTGTGTCCATGCTAAGTCACTTCAGTTGTATCTTGCTCTTTGTGACACCATGGGCTGTATCCTGCCAGGCTTCTCTGTCCATGGGGTTCTGAAGGCAAGAATACTGGAGTGGTTTACCTTGTTCTCCACCAGGGGAATCTTCCCAACCCAGGGATAGAATCCATGTCTCTTACATCTCTTCATTGGCAGGTGGGTTCTTTACCACTAGTACCATTTGGGAAGTCCAGGATAAGTTAGGTAAACATTAAAGTTACAAAATAACTGTCATTTGTCAAAAACAGAAATGTAAAATATTCAAGGGGCTATTTTTTTTAAGGATCCACTCTGGAATGCAAAAGTAGGAACTCAAGAAACACCTGGAGTAACAGGCAAATTTGGCCTTGGAATACGGAATGAAGCAGGGCAAAGACTAATAGAGTTTTGCCAAGAAAATGCACTGGTCATAACAAACACCCTCTTCCAACAACACAAGAGAAGACTCTATACATGGACATCACCAGATGGTCAACACTGAAATCAGATTGATTATATTCTTTGCAGCCAAAGATAGAGAAGTTCTATACAGTCAGCAAAAACAAGACCAGGAGCTGACTGTGGCTCAGACCATGAACTCCTTATTGCCAAATTCAGACTGAAATTGAAGAAAGTAGGGAAAACCACTAGACCATTCAGGTATGACCTAAATCAAATCCCTTATGATTATACAGTGGAAGTGAGAAATAGATTTAAGAGCCTAGATCTGATAGATGGAGTGCCTGATGAACTATGGAATGAGGTTCATGACATTGTACAGGAAACAGGGATCAAGACCATCCCCATGGAAAAGAAATGCAAAAAAGCAAAATGGCTCTCTGGGGAGGCCTTACAAATAGCTGTGAAAAGAAGAGAAGTGAAAAGCAAAGGAGAAAAGGAAAGATATAAACATTTGAATGCAGAGTTCCAAAGAATAGCAAGAAGAGATAAGAAAGCCTTCTTCAGTGATCAATGCAAAGAAATAGAGGAAAACAACAGAATGGGAAAGACTAGAGATCTCTTCAAGAAAATCAGAGATACCAAAGGAACATTTCATGCAAAGATGGGCTCGATAAAGGACAGAAATGGTATGGACCTAATAGAAACAGAAGATATTAAGAAGAGATGGCAAGAATACACAGAAGAACTGTACAAAAAAGATCTTCACGACCCAGATCATCACGATGGTGTGATCACTGACCTAGAGCCAGACATCCTGGAATGTGAAGTCAAGTGGGCCTTAGAAAGCATCACTATGAACAAAGCTAGGGGAGGTGATGGAATTCCAGTTGAGCTATTTCAAATCCTGAAAGATGATGCTGTGGAAGTGCTGCACTCAATATGCCAGCAAATTTGGAAAACTCAGCAGTGGCCACAGGACTGGAAGAGGTCAGTTTTCATTCCAATCCCCAAAAAAGGCAATGCCAAAGAATGCTCAAACTACCGCACAATTGCACCCATCTCACATGTTAGTAAAGTAATGCTCAAAATTCTCCAAGCCAGGCTTCAGCAATACGTGAACTGTGAACTTCCTGATGTTCAAGCTGGTTTTAGAAAAGGCAGAGGACCCAGAGATCAAATTGCCAACATCCGCTGGATCATGGAAAAAGCAAGAGAGTTCCAGAAAAACATCTATTTCTGCTTTACTGACTATGCCAAAGCCTTTGACTATGTGGATCACAATAAACTGTGGAAAATTCTGAAAGAGATGGGAATACCAGACCACCTGACCTGCCTCTTGAGAAACCTGTATGCAGGTCAGGAAGCAAGAGTTAGAACTGGACATGGAACAACAGACTGGTTCCAAATAGGAAAAGGAGTTCGTCAAGGCTGTATATTGTCACCCTGCTTATTTAACTTATATGCAGAGTACATCATGAGAAACACTGGACTGGAAGAAACACAAGCTGGAATGAAGATTGCCGGGAGAAATACCAATAACCTCAGATATGCAGATGACACCACCCTTATGGCAGAAAGTGAAGGGGAACTCAAAAGCCTCTTGATGAAAGTGAAAGTGGAGAGTGAAAAAGTTGGCTTAAAGCTCAACATTCAGAAAACAGAGATCATGGCATCCGGTCCCATCACTTCCTGGGAAATAAATGGGGAAACAGTGGAAACAGTGTCAGACTTTATTTTTCTGGGCTCCACAATCACTACAGATGGTGACTGCAGCCATGAAATTAAAAGACGCTTACTCCTTGGAAGGAAAGTTATGACCAACCTAGATAGCATATTCAAAAGCAGAGACATTACTTTGCCAACAAAAGTTCATCTAGTCAAGGCTATGGTTTTTCCTGTGGTCATGTGTGGATGTGAGAGTTGGACTGTGAAGAAGGCTGAGCACCGAAGAATTGATGCTTTTGAACTATGGTGTTGAAGAAGACTCTTGAGAGTCCCTTGGACTGCAAGGAGATCCAACCAGTCCATTTTGAAGGAGATCAGCCCTGAGATTTCTTCGGAAGGAATGATGCTAAAGCTGAAACTCCAGTACTTTGGCCACCTCATGTGAAGAGTTGACTCATTGGAAAAGACTCTGATGCTGGGAGGGATTGGGGGCAGGAGAAGAAGGGGAAGACAGAGGATGAGTTGGCTGGATGGCATCACTGACTCGATGGACGTGAGTCTCAGTGAACTCCGGGAGTTGGTGATGGACAGGGAGGCCTGGAGTGCTGCGACTCATGGGGTCGCAAAGAGTCGGGCACGACTGAGTGACTGATCTGATGTGATATGATCTGATCATCACCGTGATCTGACAACTACAATGTTTATGACCAAACTGAATATATTTGTTCCCTTCCTTTGAGACACTATTGGCTGGCAGCCTCTTCTTTGGAGAATGGATAGATTGGTTTTAGCTCTACTCTGGTGGTTAGGCCAGATAGCTATACTGATGTATTTAATTACATGGTTTTAAAATTCTGTTTATGCCCTCAGAGGAAATTAATGTAATTATAATTTAAAGTTAGTTTCTTCTTTTTTGTTGCTAGGGACACAAATCTACATAAGAAGAGGCTTTCCTAGTGCTTTGTTTGGCTTTTGTTTGAACATGTATCCTTGAGTTTTTTTAGCTCCCAGACAGAGTTTGATAGCAGCAATTTGGGTTGGCAGAAGAACCAATCTGGGGTCTGGGAGTCAGACAGAGTTTGAAGCAGAGCTCGTCGACTTATGGGCTGAGAAACAGGATAAACAACTGGGCGTTGTGTGCAGTTTGTCCTGTGTTTACTGTATATATTAATACCTTCTTGACAGGACTGAGATAAGTTTTAAATGATTTGGAGGTGACCATTCCTCTTATGTGGGCTTCCATGGTGACTCAGTGGTAAAGAATCTGCCTACCAATGAAGGAGACACAGGCGTGAAGATCCAGGGGATCTTCCCAGCCCAGGGATCAAACCCAGGTCTTGATCAGGTGTCTCAGGAAGATCCCCTGGAGAAGGAAATGGTAACCCACTCCAGTGTTCTTGCCTGGGAAATCCCAAGGACAGAAGACCCTGGTGGGCTATAGTCCATAGAGTCACAAAAGAGTTGAACACAACTTATTGACTTAAACAACAACAATTCCTCTTATGCAGGAAATGACTCAGGAATTTTGCTTTTGTTTCCTGTTTATGTTGGAAAGTGGGTCAAACAGGCATTGTTTTGTATTCCATTTTCTCCTATTTGTCTGTGAATATGTGTTTGAATGCCTGCCTCATTATTATTGTGCAACACTACAGAGAAGATTAACACATCATGTATTTCCTGTATGTAAGGTATGAACTCCTGTTCTATCAACATTCTTTATATCTGAAACCCTCCAGGAACTGTGATGTAGCTATTCTGCAAGGGAGAGGACTTTTCCCTCACTGCCACCATCATAGGAGGTGTGGTTCTGCTTCTGCAGTTTCTCTTCTGAAATACTAAAAAGCCAGCCTTTCATGAACTGGTCTGCAAAAATTAAGTACCATTTACAATAGCACTCTCATGTAAAACTGTGTTCTAAGTTTACTGACACAAGACAAACTTACAAAACCATCCGCACATAAGACTCTTAATTTTGAGTAATGAGTACATATATTTCTATTTACAGGTCAGGAAGCAACAGTTAGAACTGGACATGGAACAACAGACTGGTTCCAAATAGGAAAAGGATTACATTAAGGCTGTATATTGTCACGCTGCTTATTTAACTTTTATATGCAGAGTACATCATGAGAAACGCTGGGCTGGAGGAAGCACAAGCTGGAATCAAGATTGCCGGGAGAAATATCAATAATCTCAGATATGCAGATGACACCACCCTTCTGGCAGAAAGTGAAGAACTAAAGAGCTTCTTGATGAAAGTGAAAGAGGAGAGTGAAAAAGTTGGCTTAAAGCTCAACATTTAGAAAACGAAGATCATGGCATCCAGTCCCATCACTTCATGGTAAATAGATGGGGAAACAGTAGAAACAGTGTCAGACTTTATTTTTCTGGGCTCCAAAATCACTGTGGATGGTGATTGCAGCCATGAAATTAAAAGACATTTACTCCTTGGAGAGAAAATCATGACCAACCTAGACAGCATATTAAAAAGCAGAGACATTACTTTGCCAAAAATGGTCCATCTAGTCAAGACTATGGTTTTTCCAGTGGTCATGTATGGATGTGAGAGTTGAACTATAAAAACAGCTGAATGCAGAAGAATTGATGCTTTTGAACTGTGGTGTTGGAGAAGACTCTTGAGAGTCCCTTGGGATTGCAAGGAGATCCAACCAGTCCATCCTAAAGGAGATCAGTCCTGGGTGTTCACTGGAAGGACTGATATTGAAGCTGAAACTCCAATAATTTGGCCATCTGATGCGGAAATCTGACTCATTTGAAAAGACCCTGATGCTGGGAGGGATTGAGGGCAGGAGGAGAAAGGGATGACAGAGGATGAGATGGTTGGATGGCATCACCGACTCAATGGACAAGAGTTTGGGTAAACTCTGAGAGTTGATGAAGGACAGGGAGGCCTGGCATGCTGCAGTTCATTGGGTCTCAAAGAGTCGGACATGACTGAGTGACTGAACCGAACTGAATATATACCCAGTGCATCAATGCTATTAAAAGTAATAGAAAAGGCCTGAAGATTAGGAAAAGAAAATTTAAGCTATATACTTAACAAGATCCAGAAAAAAGGTAAGTCATCTTTTTATTACAAATGCTATGCTTTTTTACTTGTTTTCTTAAATATGTACCATATTTCATGTTAAATGTTGCTTTAGATTAGAAGCTTTTTCTCATTTAAATAAAACATGGAGCCTGGCTCTTAACATTACAGAAACTTCTTACTGTAATATGTTTATAAATACTGACTTTTAAAAACCTTTGTTTTCATTTTTTTTCTTTGTTTTTCAAATGTACTTCTTCTCCAACATTTGACTTAACTCAAAGTCACTATAAGTGTTGAAGCAGTTTCTGAAAGTCTGCAATGGAGAAGGAAATGGCAACCCATTCCAGTGTTCTTGCCTGGAGAATCCCAGGGACGGGGAAGCCTGGTGGGCTGCTGTCTGTGGGTTCGCACAGAGTTGGACATGACTGAAGTGACTTAGTATAGCATAGTCATGTCTGACTCTTTGCAACCCCATGGACTGTAGCCCACCAAGCTCCTCTGTCTATGGGATTCTCCAGGCAAGAATACTGGAGTAGGAAGCCATTCCTCTCTCCAGGGGATCCTCCCAATCCAGCGATGGATACTGGGTCTCCTTCATTGGTAGATGGGTTTGTTGCCATCTAAGCCATAAAAGGAAGCCCCCAAAGCCTCTTTACTACATGTTAATGAGTATGAGAAAGAGTGGCAAAGGGAGAGAATGCACAGTTAGACTTGAAAAATATAATGTTGAATTCAATTTTATTTATCCTTTCAAAGAACCAGCTTTTGGCTTTGTTGATTTTTGCTATGGTCTCCTTTGTTTCTTTTGCATTTATTTCTGCCCTAATTTTTAAGATTTCTTTCCTTCTACTAACCCTGGAGTTCTTCATTTCTTCCTTTTCTAGTTGCTTTAGGTGTAGAGTTAGGTTATTATTTGACTTTTTTCTTGTTTCTTGAGATATGCCTGTATTGCTATGAACTTTCCCCTTAGCACTGCTTTTACATGTCCCATAGGTTTTGGGTTGTTGTGTTTTCATTTTCATTCATTTCTATGCATATTTTGATTTCTTTTTTGATTTCTTCTGTGATTTGTTGGTTATTCAGCAGTGTGTTTTTCAGCCTCCATATGTTGAAATTTTTAATATTTTTTTCTCCTGTAATTGAGATCTAATCTTACTGCATTGTGTTCAGAAAAGATGCTTGGAATGAAGCAACCTGGATGTC
Source organism: Bos taurus (assembly GCF_002263795.3). NCBI lineage: Eukaryota > Metazoa > Chordata > Mammalia > Artiodactyla > Bovidae > Bos > Bos taurus. Next base: position 56,526,758 of record NC_037335.1, on the reverse strand, counting down.
CATCAGCAGATGAATGGATAAGAAAGTTGTGGTACATATACACAATGGAGTATTACTCAGCCATTAAAAAGAATACATTTGACTCAGTTCTAATGAGGTGGATGAAATTGGAGCCTATTATACAGAGTGAAGTAAGCCAGAAAGAAAAACACCAATACAGTATACTAACACATATACATGGAATTTAGAAAGATGGTAACGACAACCCTGTATGCGAGACAGCAAAAGAGATGTATAGAACAGTCATTTGGACTCTGTGGGAGAGGGAGGGGGGGATGATTTGGGGGAATGGCATTGAAACATGTATAATATCATATAAGAAACAAATCGCCAGTCCAGGTTCGATGCATGATACAGGATGCTTGGGGCTGGTGCACTGGGATGACCCAGAGGGATGGTATGGGGAGGGAGGTAGGATCGGGGTTCAGGATGGGGAACATGTGTACACCCGTGGCGGATGCACGTTGATGTATGGCAAAACCAATACAATATTGTAAAGTAAAAAAAACAAATAAATTAATTAAAATAATAATAATAAATAAAAAATAAATTAATTTAAATAAGTAGCATGGCCAAAAAAAAAAAAAAATTGTTGAATTCAGGCAAGGAGTATGATTCAGTGGGAGACAAGTGGGATTGGAGGGCAGGGAGTCAGTAAAGCAAGCTCAGTTAACAACCTGTGCTGCTGCTGCTGCTAAGTCGCTTCAGTCATGTCCGACTCTGTGCGACCTCATAGAGGGCAGCCCACCAGGCTCCCCTGTCCCTGGGATTCTCCAGGCAAGAACACTGGAGTGGGTTGCCATTTCCTTCTCCAAAGCATGAAAGTGAAAAGTGAAAGTGAAGCCACTCAGTCGTGTCCGACCTTCGGGACCCCATGGACTGCAGCCTATGCTATCCCTGGGCAAAAGTTGCTCTGCTCTCCATCTATTCTTAAAGAGATGAATTAGGCAACCCTGAGAGTCGGCCATCTCTGCAAACTAGTTGTTGTTGTTGCTGTGGTTTAGTCACTAAGTCATATTGTGAAGCCAATTTGCTTCTGGCTTTAAGTAAAACAGACTTTGAAACTCCATGTATTGTAGCTCACCAGGCTCCTCTGTCCATGGGATTTCCCAGACAAGAATACTGGAATGGGTTGCCATTTCCTTCTCCAGTGGATTTTCCCAACCCAGAGATCGAACCTGCATCTCCTACTTGGCAGGCAGATTCTTTATCACTGATCCATCTGTGAATCCCCTCTACAAACTATAGGGACAGATAATCCATGTAAAAATTATATAAAATAGAGACCTTTGGGGTCTCTTCAGCCATTCTGGCAGGAGCTGCTGCTGCTGCTAAGTCACATCAATCATGTTCGACTCTGTGTGACCCCATAGACAGAAGCCCACCAGGCTCCCCTGTCCCTGGGATTCTCCAGGCAAGAACACTGGAGTGGGTTGCCATTTCCTTCTCCAATGCATGAAAGTGAAAAGTCAAAGTGAAGTTGTTCAGTCGTGTCCGACTCTTAGCGACCCCATGGACTGCAGCCTACCAGGCTCCTCCACCCATGGGATTTTCCAGGCAAGAGTACTGGAGTTGGGTGCCATTGCCTTCTCTGTCTGGCAGGAGATACCGGTTCAATTCCTGGGTCTGGAAGATCCACTGGGGAAGGGATAAGCTACCCACTCCAGTATTCTTGGGCTACTCTGGTGGCTCAGCTGGTAAAGAATCTGCCTGCAATAGGGGAGGCATGGATTCGATCCATGGGTTGGGAATATCCCCTGGAGAAGGGAAAGGCTACCCACTCCAGTATTCTGGCCTGGAGAATTCCACAGCCTGTATAGTCCATGGGGTCACAAAGAGTCAGACACGACTGAGCGACCTTCACTTTCACTTCACAGTCATTCTGGCATGAGTTGTCTGTGTCATGTGATGTTAGAGAGACAGGTTAGAATGAACTGCAGCATATGATCTCATTTGTGCTTATTCAGAAATGGCATTTACTCTTGAACTTAAGTCTCTGGGAAACAAAGTGATTTTAACTGCTTGTAATCTTGGTACGGAATAGAGAAAAGTAAGTGAGGAGTTAGGTTAATTTTCTTTACTATAATAAAAGAGGATTTAGGCTTAGATGAAAATTTTTAAAAAGCTCTCTGTTTTGAGGTATATATTTTGCTAAAAGATGATTAGATGACTTCACGCTTAAGAAGTTTAAAGTGAAAAAGGCAAGCCTAGTGGATTGCATCATTAGCTGATTAAAGAAAATGTTAACTAAAACATCACCATCAAGCATATGACCTGATCTAATTAGTTGATTACTAATTCAGATTTAGTGTTGAGTACCTTTACTTTAAACATCAATTTCAGCTTAACAGAAGTTCTTCCTGCTTCTCTGTCATCACAGAAAACAAGGTTTGGCAATTGAGCAATTAAAGAAATGAATGAATAAATATTAGATTAAGGCTTTTCCTGACATCCATTTCTGAAAGCCAAAAAAATGTTGTTCACAGCATGTCATTACAGAATAGAAAGCCATGTCTCCTTTCCAAACAAAATGTCACCTTTCAACTCTATCAAAATCTCCCTCCATTCAAAACTATATTATCATTTTTTTTAGCACTAGTGAGTTCCTGACCCTGTGCTCTATTCTGTGAATCTCAGGACAAATGAGATAGAGAATCTCTATGTAAGTACCACAGTGTACTGGATTAGAAAGTCACATTAACAATCACCTGTGATTAATGATGGAAGGAGAAAGTGGGCATTGGTGATTACAATGGAGAAAAGAAGAAATAGCTATAACCCATCTGAGGTAGGTAGACAGAAAAGGCAGTTCTGTATTAGAACAAGGGGAGATGACAGGAATTCCCTCTGCCTTTCTAACTTATTCCCTTTATCAGATTTTTAAAAGGTGGATGTCATTACCTGGCTCCATTTCTAGTCTCTCTCCCATTTTATCAAGGTTTCTTTCTCTTCCTCCTAATCTCTCATATTCCTTTCCTGCTAGAGATCAATAGTCTTATCCATGCAGTGGCAATGATCTGGAGGTCTACTGACTAATAATTTCATTAATTCTCATGATACTTTTCATAAAAAATAATATACAAATGACAATCATTACTTCAGTTTTACCTATGTAAAATTTAAGTCACAAAGAATGAGACAGATTTTACTAGGGTTACATAGAAAACAGAGGAGTCAAGATGGGAATGCATGAAACCCCAGAATTCCATCCTTAGATGCATATTTCATATCATATATAGTCACACTGAACTTCATTAATAGACTTATTATCAAAATAGAAAATGTCAGATTTCATCTAGAAATATCATAACCATATTCATGTTATAGGATATTGCGTTATAAATTTTAAAATAATTCTAAAGATTGGAACATATAATATTTTACATTTTCAGTTTTTATAATATCATTATCATTCACTAAATTTGTAATACTGTGAAACAAAAAGTGTATTTCTTAGGTTGAGTCTGCGAGTTTGTGTATTTGTTCATATGCATGTGTGTGCAATGTTTAGTCTGATTATAATGGCAGTTTGAACGCTTGGTTAGTCTATAGAGATTGGCAGTAATTAGCATGACAGACAAAAGAAGGAAATGTAGCCACTTATGCCTCAGGCTGAACTAATTTTAGTGTTAAGTATGAATCTAATATCCATAAGTAGGGAATAGTTATTAAAATGTATTGACTCAGAACCGTATTTGTAGTTTTATAACAAAGGTAAGAACTGCCTAGCTTCAGTAAGACCACACACAGGTTTTGTTAAAGATAAAATTATGAAAATATTGTCTGGATATAACTCTGCTAGAAAAATTTGTGTCTAACAATCCATGGACATAAAGTTTGAGCTTATCATTTCTGTTAAATGTTAATGTTTTTGGTGCAACATGTACTCAATTAGGAAGTAAGTTTTACAGATCAGTTGAAAACAGGATCTTTATGCAATATGTATATATGTTTACAGACTATATCTCTCTACCTCCAAGATGAAATTAATTTGGTTCTGGCTTTAAATAAATCAGATAGTACTTCAGTGTAGAGAAAGCTGAACAGACTCAAGTTTTGATAGTATCAGGTGAATTGGAGATTTGGAAATTTGATTCCAGTGATTTTTTATTATCTCTCAGTCACTGTCATGTTATTAGAGTATCATAAGAAAAATTCTGTCATGTCACCTCTAGATTTGCAGAGAACTATGGAAACAGCAGTAAATCTGACTCTCCTTCAACATATCCCAGTCCCATACCCTTTCCACAACTGTACTGTTGGAACCTGACACGTGTAAAGAGATAAGTGAAAGGACATGTAGCTAAAAGAAAGCCACATGAGCACTGTCACCTTGGGATCAACAAATTATATATGAGACCTCAAGTAAGTAATCTAACCTCTCAGAATTTAGTCATTATAACTGTAGAGATAATACAGACCTGACCACATCCTGAGACTATTTAAGTATCTCATTGATTACCGACTATTAAAACAGGTCAATAAGACTGTCTAAAATACAGTGTTAAAAATAGTATTAACAATGAGCATGTGCTATAAAAACTAATTAGGGCTAATAAACAATTTCAGCAATATTACAGGATATAACATCAAACATAAAATCAATCACATAGCTACGTACTAATAACATGTAAAAGTGTAATTAAGCAAATAAGTCTATTTATCATAGCAACAAAAGAAATAACATTTAAGAATAGATTAAATGAAAAATCTGTACATTGAAAACTATAGAACGTTGAGGAGGACATAAATAAATCAAAAGGTATGCTATGCTCATAGACTGGAAAGCTTAATATTGTTAAGACGGTAATACTCCTCCAAATGAGGTATAGGTTCAACACAATCTGTATCAAAGTCAAAGCTGGATTTTTTTTTAATTGACAAACTGATTCTAAAATTCACATGAAAATTAAAGGTTTTCAAAGTAACCAGAACCATCTTTCAAAAGAATAACAAAGTAAAATGACTCACAGTTTCTAAGTTCAAAACTTATTATCTAGCTACAGTAGTCAAAGCAATGCAGTATGGCATAAGGGCTGATATATAGATTAATTAAACAGAATCAAGAGCTCAAAAATAAACCCTTACACTTACAGCTAATTAATTTTTTGACAAGAGAACCAAGGCAATTCAAAGGAGAAATAAAAGAATTTCTATAAATGGTGCTAGGAAAACTTGACATCCACACATGAAAGAATGAAGGTGAACCTCTAATTCACCCTACATACAAAAATTTATTCAAAATGAATCAAACATCTAAATGTAAGAGCCAAAGTTATAAAAAGGCATAATAGAAAACCTAGGCATATATCTTCATTAACTTGGATTCGGCAGTGGTTGTTTAGACACCACAAGTACAAACAGGAGACAAAAGAAAAAATTAACTGGACTTCATCAAAATTTAAAACTTCTGTGTTTCAAAGGTTAACATCAAGAAAATGAAAAGATAATCCACAGAATGAGAACAAAATGTTTGCAAATTATGTATCTGATGGACTCTAGTGACTGGAATATATAAGAACAATCATAACTGAAACATAAAAATATAACCCAACTAAAAAATGGCCATAGGGCTTGAAAAGGGGTTTCTACAAAGAAGATACACAAATGGTCCATAAACACATGAAAAGGTGCTCAATATCATTAAGTTAATGCAAATCAAAATCACAATGGGGTACTATTTCACACCCAGTATTGCAATTAAAATAAAAAATAAACAAAAAGGAAAATAAGATGTGTTGATGAGAATATGGATAAATCAGAATCATCACAATCTTTGGAAAACACTTGGGCAGTTTCTAAAAGAGTAAAAAAGAGTGTTATTATATTGTCCAAGAATTTCACTCCTAGATTTGTACTCTCCAAAACTGAAAACTGTATTTACAAAATAGCTGTAAGTGAATGTCCATTGTAGCATTATCTATAATAGCTAAAAAAGGACAAGCAACCTAAATGATGAACCCAACTGATAAACTGAAAACAAATGTAATAAACCTGTACAGTAGAATATTATTTAATAATAAAATGAATGAAGCACAGATATATGCTACCACAGGGATAAATCTTGAAAAGGTTATGCTTTTTAAAGGAAAAAAAGTCAGAAACAAAAGGTCACAGAGTGCATGATTCTATTGCTAAGAAATATCCAGGATAGGTAAATTCATTGAGATGTTCTTTCACTGAAAGTAAATGTAGTGAAAGGAATGAAGTGGGGAATAGAGACAGAATCCTAATGGGTATGGAGTTTCTTTTTAGAGTGATTAAAAAGTTCCAAAATCACACAGTGATGATGGTTTTAAATCTCTGTAAATATACTAAAAGCCACTGAATTTAACGCTTTAAAAGATGTATTTATGGAATGTGAATTACATATCAATAAAACAATAATAATAAGTAGGCATTCCTAATGCATTCAAGGCAAGAAAGACAGTTTGCTACAACACATGAAATTCTTTTTGTTAACTGAAGTTGAAGACAAAGGTTAACATTTAAACCTTTTCTTGGATGAGCAAATATTTCTTTAAACAATAAGTTTGTTCAGACAGGTAAACATTTTGGGGGACCAGGGAAGCCTGAACACTGAGTGTCCATTAAAGTAGGGTCCAGAAGTAAAAAGCTCTGGATCACCTATGGGCAACCTAAGACACTTGCCATCTTTGTGCAGAGGTAGACAGATTGATTAAAGAAAATAAGAAAATTCAGAAAACATAAAAAGAAAGAATGAAAAAAACAGATTAGAAAATAGAATTCACCTTCATCAAATTTTGCCCAGATTTAACACTGCTCAGAAACGTAATCCTCACAAAATCACTCCCTATGCTTTAAGAAGCAGTGATTTTTAAAATATTATCTTTTTCTTGATATGTCTTCTTTTGCATATTACAAACATCACACAACACATTTAGTTGGATTCTTTTAAGTTTATGTCTTCTAAACTTGTATCAAACTCTTCAAACAGATCCTTAATCTCACATGTATTAAAATTGTAGGATAATTACTTAAGCATAAAAGCTAAGGTAAAGAAAATTTACCATAATGTCCAGTTCATGAAAAATTATTTGTTCTATACTTATGAGGCTCAGAGTGCACTTATCAGAGGAAGTTGGAAATAAAAATTTTCTTAGATCATTAATTCATCATAAGTTACACAAAATCATGCCATACTCCTATGTCTAATTTGAAGTTGTAATATTATTTTAGAGCTATACTCTTACAGAGAAATGTCCACTTAGAGAAATGAACTTCTAGGTCATGTCTATATGACCATAAAGAGTGTAAAAAAATTTACTGTATCCGTGGGCTATCTTAATTAACATTCTGCAAGTGGTAATACCAGGTCACTGCCCTTGGCATAGTCATAAAAATGTAACCCAGGCAGAAGAACTAACCATTATTATTTCTTATTTTCCCTCAATAAGATTATGCTATGTTTACATAGCCCTAGCCTAACAAGCCAATTCAGTAGAACAATTAGTTAAGCTATCCCAAAAGAGGCTGTTGAATATTAGTGAAAGGAGTATTTCACTTGAATTCAAACAAGCTTAGTCCCAGCGTTTGTCATTAAAATTTAATATGGTATTATATGTAAGAAAGGCATTGATACACAGAAAGTTTCTCTTCTTCTCTCTATCCCTCCCTTCATTCCCTCCTTCCTCCTTCCCTCCCTCCATTTTTCTTTCCTTTCTCCCTCCCTCCTGCCTTCATCTTTCTTTTATCCAATAACTTTCAAAACATCCTTTTCATATTACTATTTAGACTACTTCCTTAGAAGTATCATTGTTATCTGACTATCTCTTAAAGGAGGCATGGACTATAAAATAAAGATTCAGTAATTCTTCAGAGTACAGTTTCAAGAGCCATCTAACAGAACTCCATCTAATGACAGAAATGTTCTAAATATGCAGTCTGTGAGTTGTCACTACTGAGAATTTGAAGTGAAATTAGTGCAATCTGTGTGCGTGCATACTTAGTCAAGTCCGACTCTTTGTGACCCCATGGACTGTAGCCCGTCAGGCTTCTCTGCCCATGAGATTTCCCAGGCAAGAATACTGGAGTGGGTTGCCATTTCCTTCTCCAGCGGATCTTCCTGACCAGGGATCAAGCCCGAGTCTCCTGTGCTGCTTGCACTGGCAGGTGGATTCTTTACCACTGAGCTAGGTACCTGAGGTTTTGAATTCTGAATTTAATTATTTAAATATGGCAAGTTGCTATATTAATGCCAGCTTGGAATTAATTTAAATATTTAAGCACATATAAATCACCAATAAATAATTAATAACAGTTATAACATTCTATTACATTAATAAAATATTGATATATATTAATACAGGTATAAATATATTTATAAATTTAAATATATATATTTTATTAAAGTAAAGATATACAATATTAGTTTCAGGTGTACAGCATAGAGATTCAATATTTTTATAGATAATACTCCATTTAAAGTTATTACAAAATAATGACTATATTTCCCTGGGCAGCACAATATATCTTTGTTGCTCATTTATTTTATAGTTAGCAGTCTGTGTCACTTAATCTCATACCTCTATTTTGCCCCTCCCCCATTCCACTCCATACTGGTAATCACTAGTTCTCTGTATTTGTGAGTCTGTTTCTTTTTTGTTATATTCATTTGTTTGACTTCTTAGATTTTGTGTATAAATGATAACAGAGTATTTGGTTTCTCTGAATTATGTCACTAAGCATAATACCTTAGGTTCACCATGTTGATAGATACGGCAGAATTTCTTTCTTTTTTATGGCTGAGAAATATTGTGTCTGTGTATGTGTGTGTGTGTATTTTCTAGAGGTGATTTGAAAAGGTTATTTATTACCATACAAAATTGACCCCATACGGAAGATAAGCAAGGGCTTCCCAGGTGGCTCACTGGTAAAGAATCTGCCTGAAATGCAGGTTCTATCCCTGGATTGGGAAAATCTGCTGGAGAAGGAAATGGCAACCCACTCCAGTATTCTTGCCTGGAGAATACCATGGACAGAGGAGCCTGGCAGGCTACAGTCCATAGGGTTGCAAAAGAGTCAGACATGACTGAGTGACCAAACAGCAACAAGGAGATAAAGAGATACGTTTCATTAGACAGGAATAAAGTAAATTGTATAATTCCTGTATAGCTGAAGAACTGTACAAAAAAAGGTCTTAACGACCTGGATAACCATGATGGGGTGGTCACTCACCTAGAGCCAGACAGGCTGGAGTGTGAAGTCAAGTGGGCCTTTAGGGGAAGCATTATGACAACCAACCATAGAGGAGGTGATAGAATTCCAGCTGAGCTATTTCAAATCCTAAAAGATGATGCTGTCAAAGTCCTGCACTCAATAATGCCAGCAAATTTGGAAAACTCATCAGTGGTTACAGGACTGAAAAAGGTCAGTTTTCATTCCAATCTCAAAGAAGGGCAATGCCAAAGAATGTTAACACTACGACATAACTGTGCTCATTTCACATGCTAACAAGGTAATGCTCAAAATTCTACAAGCAGAGCTTCAACAGTACATGAATCGAGAACTTCCAGATGTGTGTGCCTGTGTGCTTAGTTGCTCAAAAGTGTCTGACTCTTTGTCACCCCACAGACTATTGCTCACCAGGCTCCTCTGTCCATGGGATTCTCTAGGCAAGAATACTGAAGTGGGTTGCCATGCCCTCCTCCAGGGGATCTTCCCCACCCAGGGATCAGACCCAGGTCTCCCACACTACAGGCACATTATTTTCCATCTGAGCTCCCAGGGAAGCCCAAGAATACTGGAGTGCATAGCCTATCCCTTCTCTAGGAGATCTTCCTGACCCATGAATTGCACCAGGGTCCCTTGCACTGCTGGCAGATTCTTTACCAGCTGCGCTACCAGATGTACAAGCTGGATTTACAAAACACAGAGGAATGAGAGATCAAATGGCCAGTATTTGCTGAATCTTAGAAAAAGCAAAGGAATTCCAGAAAAACATCTACTTCTTCTTCACTAACTACACTAAAACCTTTGACTGTATGGATCACAACCAACTGGAAAATTCTTAACGAAATGGGAATACCAGATCACCTTACCTACTCCTGAGAAACCTGTATGCAGGTCAAGAAGCAACAGTTAGAACCGGACATGAAACAACAGATTGGTTCAAAACTGGGAAAGGAGTATGTCAAGGCTGTATATTGTCACCTGGTTATTTAACTTCTATGCAGAGTACATCATGTGAAATGCCAGGCTGTATGAAGCACAAGCTGGAATCAAGATTGCTGAGAGAAATATCAACAACCTCAGATATGCAGATGATACCCCCCTAATGGCAGAAAGCAAAGAAGAACTAAATAGCCTCTTGATGAAAGCTAAAGAGGAGAGTAAAAAAGCTGGCTTAAAATTCAACATTCAAATAACTAAGATCATGGCATCCAGTTCCATCACTTACGGCAAATAGATGGGAAAAAAATGAAAACAGTGGCAGATTTTATCTTCTTGGGCTCCAAAATCACTATGGACAACGACTACAGCAGTGAGATTAAAAGACACTTGCTCTTTGGAAGAAAAGCTATGACAAACCTAGATGGTGTATTAAAAAGTAGAGACATCACTTTGCAGACAAAGGTCCATATAATCAAAGCTATGGTTTTTCTAGCAGTTATATACGAATCTAAGAGTTGGACTACAAAGAAGGCCTGAGCGCCAAAGAATTGATGCTTTCAAACTGTGGTGTTGGAGAAGATTCTTGAGAGCCCCTTGGACAGCGAGGAGATCAAACCAATCAATCTTAAAGGAAATAAACTGAATATTCATTCAGAGGACTGATTCTGAAGCTCCAATACTTTGGCCATCTGATGTGAAGAGCCGATTCACTGGAAAAAAACTCTGATGCTGGGAAAGACTGAAGGCAGAAGTAGAAGAGGATAACAGAGAATGAGATGTCTGGATGGCATCACCGACTCAATGGACATGAGTTTAAGCAAACTCTGGGAGATGGTGAAGGACAGGGAAGCCTGGCATGCTGAAGTCCATGGGGTCACAAAGAGTCAGACACAACTTAGTGACTGATCAACAACAAAACTTTTAATTCCCCTTTGGCTTGGCAGTTTAAAAATTTTCAATTGCAGATTTATATAATGTATGAAGTTTTTATACTCTTAGATACGTTATAGCTGAAAGTTGAACAAAGCTGGGGTAAAACCTCAGAAAGTTTGGATGATACCATTAAACACAGCAGAATCTATACAGATTCAATTCCAATGTCAAGAGGAACCACCAGGGCCAGCCCCAGATTGGGTAGGTTTCTCACTTCAGCCTGGCCAAACCTAAATTCTTTGGAGCCTACCTTTGAACTGAAATGCTTACTCTGGGAACCTTTCAAATACAGAATTTGAGAAAGTACAGGTTGATGAACAGAGCCTGTTTCACTTGCAACCTATTCAGAAGTATATACTTTTTTATAATGTGTGCTGCAAAACAAAGGTGAGAACAAATTTAGAGAGATTCTTAGAAAAAGTAAAGCCAGCAGGTAAATGTCTCATCTCCACAGCAGGCTAATACATTTAATTATAAAATCCCCAAATCTTTATAGTAGACTACATCTGCCAGGGATGTGGTAGATTTCAGTTCAGCTCTGTCCACTCTCCCTCTCTGTCCACCTTTAATCAAACCACTATTTCAAAATAGGAGATAGTATCATTAGTGACCATCTTCTATTTTTTTTTTTTAGTGATATTCTTCCAAACATTTTTAGCTATATTGAGAAAATTCTGCTTTAAATATGTTGTATATTTAATTTTTTCAAACTGTTAGGTGGATTATTTTTTTAACTTATTTTGGCTGTGCTGGGTCTTGTTGCTGCAAGGGCTTTTATCTAGTTGTGGCGAGTGGGGCTATTCTCTAATTGTGGTGCGCACGCTTCTCACTGTAGTGGTTTCTCTTGTGGAGCTCAGGCTTTAGAGAACCTGGGCTCAGTAGTGCAGGCACAATAGTTGTGGCTCACAGGCTTAGCTCCTCGGCATGTGGGGTCTTCCTGGACCAGGGATAGAACCCGCATCACCTGCATTGGCAGGTGGATTCTTTATCACTGAGCCACCACAGAAGTCCCAGGTAGATATTCTTAACCCACCTTATAGACATTTACATGTCAAAATAGTTAATAAATGTGGTGGATTCATTTTGATGTTTGGCAAAACTAATACAATTATGTAAAGTTTAAAAATAAAATAAAATTAAAAAAAAAAAAAAATAGTTAATAAATGTACTCTAAATCAAGCAGCCAGTTATTGCCAGAGTTAGAAGAAAAATGGGAGCTTAGCTTTAGGAGTTTATAGTAATTTTCAATCAGAAGCAAGTGAGTTCAGTTGCCAATGAATGTGTCTATGACCAAGTATTTCCAAACCTACTCAACTTACTAGGCTCTTTACCTTCTCTCATTTCTCTTGCCACAGTCCCATAGTGGTCTCTGGGTCATTTTCTGAACCCAAGCTGAGCTACACTGTCAATCATTGTTCCATTGATAAATAATACCAACAAAAAACTAGGATATCATTCACTGTAATCAAAAAGGAAGTTTTCTTCAAACAAAAATGTCAGTTGAATATAGTAAAATTAAACACTTTCACTTACTGGAAGAAAACAATTAATATAACATTTTTCTTAGTGTTCACCTAGTTTTCTAAAAATGCATTGAAGAAAAGGTTACATGAAAAAGTAAAGAAAAATCAATTTTAAGATGTAAACTCTCACTCAGATTTTTTGTTTCTCATTTCATTTTAAAATAACCATGCATGCTATGTAATGGTTGCTAAATGCTGAAATAAAATTTATGTTATTTAACTTGTCTTACATCTTTATGTACTGTCAGCTATTAGAAATGTGAGCCCCTAGAAGGCATGAACCATAAGGCAAATACGTTGCAGCCTTGCAATACTTTGATATGTACTTATATATTATAAAAATTCAATAATGTAATTGTTTAAAATTTATATTTTTATTTCAAATAAGTATTTTATGAGTCTCAAGTAATTGTTTTCTTTTCCATTTAAAAACTTAAAAAATTTTCCACTTTATTTGTTTTTAATTGAAGGATAATAAAAATATTTTTATTTTACATTGCCATGTTAGTTTCAGGTACATAGCAAAGCAACTCAGCCATACGTAACATGTATCTACTTTTTTCCTAATTCTTTTCCCATTCAGATTATTACAGAGTATTAGGAAGAAGTTCCCTTTGCTACACAGTAGGCCCTTGGTTATAGATTTTAAACATACTGATTGTTTAAGATTATGATAAATGTGTTGAACATAAATGACTTGTCCATGTATTAACTGAGCCGGGGAAAAATTATTTGTGAACTACTATCAAAACAATCTATACATTTTAGAAAATGGATGTACAACCACTTTGGACCATCCACTGCTATGGATCTCTTGGTCTGGCATCAAAATTTTGGGAGAGATGAAGAGCAGAAGGAGAATATAAAATCTGCTTTATAAATGGGGAGAGAGGTGGAAGGAGCCTATGTAGTTTATTTTTTTAATAACAAAAGAAAGGATCTAATATGAGATAATCAGGTTGTTCCACTCTCAAAATGAACTGATTTGTGTGCCTGCTTAGAGGGATAGAAAAAAATTAAAGAGTAATTGCTATAATAATGATGAATTATTTGCTCTGAATTGTATTTAACTGAACTACCGGTTTTTCTTTTCTTCTCATCCTACATCACATGTAGTTCAAACCACTGTGAGGAGAGGCCACAGAGTTAAATTAAGATATAATAACATACCACATACAAACACATGTATATATGTGTATGTTTATATTATAATGTACATGTGTGTACCTCACTATCTTCTTTGCATGAATCAAAATATTTTTTTATTTTATTTTTTTAACTTTACAATATTGTATTGGTTTTGCCATATATCAACATGAATCCACCACAGGTATACACATGTTCCCCATCCTGAACCCTCCTCCCTCCTCCCTCCCCGTACCATCCCTCTGGGTCGTCCCAGTGCACCAGCCCCAAGCATCCAGTATCATGCATCGAACCTGGACTGGCAACTCATTTCATATATGATATTATACATGTTTCAATGCCATTCTCCCAAATCATCCCACCCTCTCCCTTTCCCACAGAGTCCAGAAGACTGTTCTAAATATCAGTAAAATATTTTGTTTAATCCAGCCTTTCTTTTCTAGACATTTAAATATTTTTCTGCTGAAATAGGGCACTTATTAAATAGATCAGAAATGCTCAGTGATATGTCAAACAGTTCGGTGACCACTGGTAATAGTCTGAGGGCTTGTGGGTATTTTTTTTCCACTAGCTACAATTCCAGGTTTTAACAGAATAGATTAAGCCATGCAATGAAATCAATAAAAAAAGAAACATAATTACATTACCAGCTTAGTCACTTGAAATACTGATATTTGAAGGATAAATTGTACAGTATCTCTTAGGTGCACAGATGATTGATATTTTACTTTTTAAGGGTGAATATATTCACTATTTATTGCTATGTAAGAGAGCACCATTAAAATACAGTGATTTAAAGTAACAACATCAATTTATAATCTCTCACAGTCCTGTGGATCATGAATTACATCATGGCTCAATTAGTGGTTGTGTCTCAGAGTCTAGAATGAGACTTATAGCTAGATATTGAGTGGGACTGCAGTTATCAGACAGCTTGGAGGGTCCATTTCCAATATGGCTTGTTCAGGGGCCTGGAAAATTGGTGCTGGCCATTGACTGGGACCATAGCTCCTCTTCACATGAGCCTCTCTACGGGGCTACTTGGGTAATCTCATAGCACAGCGGCCAGCTTCGAAAGTAAGTGATCCAAAAGAAGAAGGCAGAATTTGCAAGGCCTTTTAGACTCCAAAAATCACACATCACCACTTTCATTGTATTCTGCAATGTATTCTGTATTCTGACAATACAATTCTGTATTGTCACTTGGAGCAAGCCCAGATAATGAGGGAGGGCAAGAATACTAGGACAGTAGGATCATTGGGACACATATTCAATTCAGTTCAGTTCAGTCGCTCAGTCGTGTCCGACTCTGTGACCCCATGAACCACAGCACGCCAGGCCTCCCTGTCCATCACCAACTCCTGGAGTCCACCCAAACCCATGTCAATTGAGTCAGTGATGTCATCCAGCCATCTCATCCTCTGTCGTCCCCTTCTCCTCCTGCCCTCAATTCTTTCCAGGATCAGGGTCTTTTCAAATGAGTCAGCTCTTCACATCAGGTGGCCAAAGTATTGGATTTCAGCTTCAACATCAGTCCTTCCAATGAACACCCAGGACTGATCTCCTTTGGGAAGGACTGGTTGGATCTCCTTGAAGTCCAAGGGACTCTCAAGAGTCTTCTCCAACACCACAGTTCAAAAGCATCAATTCTTCTGCATTTAGCTTTCTTTATAGTCCAACTCTCACATTCATACATGACTACTGGAAAAACCATAGCCTTGACTAGACGGACCTTTGTTGGCAAAGTAATGTCTCTGCTTTTTAATATGCTGTCTAGGTTGGTCATGATTTTCCCTCCAAGGAGTAAATGTCTTTTAATTTCATGGCTGCAGTCACCATCTGCAGTGATTTTGGAGCCCCAAAAATAAAGTCTGACACTGTTTCCACTGTTTCCCCACCTATTTGCCATGCAGTGATGGGACCGGATGCCATGATCTAAGTTTTCTGAATGTTGAGCTTTAAGCAAACTTTTTCACTCTCCTCTTTCACTTTCATCAAGAGTCTCTTTAGTTCTTCTTCACTTTCTACCATAAGGGTGGTGTCATCTGCATATCTGAGGTTACTAATATTTCTCTGGGCAATCTTGGTTACAGCTTGTGCTTCCTCCAGCCCAGCGTTTCTCATGATGTACTCTGCATGTAAGTTAAATAAGCAGGGTGACAATATACAGCCTTGATGTACTCCTTTTCCTATTTGGAACCAGCCTGTTGTTCCATGTCCAGTTCTAACTGTTGTTTCCTGACCTGCATACAAATTTCTCAAGAGGCAGATCAGGTGGTCTGGTATTCCCATCTCTTGAAGAATTTCCCACAGTTTATTGTGATCCACAGTCAAAGGCTTTGGCATAGTCAATAAAGCAGAAATAGATGTTTTTCTGGAACTCTCTTGCTTTTTCCATGATCCAGCGGATGTTGGCAATTTGATCTCTGGTTCCTCTGCCTTTTCTAAAACCAGCTTGAACATCAGGAAGTTCATGGCTCACTTATTGCTGAAGCCTGCCTTGGAGAATTTTAAGCATTACTTTATTATTGTGTGAGATGAGTGCAATTGTCAGTAGTTTGAGCATTCTTTGGCATTGCCTTTCTTTGGGATTGGAATGAAAATTGACCTTTTCCAGTCCTGTGGCCACTGCTGAGTTTTCCAAATTTGCTGGCATATTGAGTGCAGCACTTTCACAGCATCATCTTTTAGGATTTGAAATAGCTCAACTGGAATTCCATCACCTCCACTAGCTTTGTTTGTAGCGATACTTCGTAAGGCCCACTTGACTTCACATTCCAGGATGTCTGGCTCTAGGTGAGTGATCACACCATGGTGATTATCTGGGTTTTGAAGATCTTTTTTTATAGTTCTTCTGTGTATTCTTGCCATCTCTTCTTAATATCTTCTGCTTCTATTAGGTCCATACCATTTCTGTCCTTTATTGAGCCCATCTTTGCATGAAATGATCCCTTGGTATCTGTAATTTTCTGGAAGCGATCTCTAGTCTTTCCCATTCTATTGTTTTCCTCTATTTCTTTGCATTAATCACTGAGGAAGGCTTTCTTATTCTTCTTGCTATTCTTTGGAACTCTGCATTTAAATGGGGCATCTTTCCTTTTCTCCTTTGCTTTTGGCTTCTCTTCTTTTCACAGCTATCTGTAAGGCCTCCTCAGACAGCCATTTTGCTTTTTCGCATTTATTTTTCTTGGTATGGTTTTGATCCCTGCCTCCTGTACAATGTCACGAACCTCCGTCCATAGTTCTCAGGCCCTCTGTCTATCAGATCTAGTCCCTGAAATCTATTTCTCACTTCCACTGTATAATCATAAGGGATTTCATTTAGATCATACCTGAATGGTATAGTGGTTTTTCCCACTAGACATATTGGAGTTTGGTAATTAGTATAGTGAAACAGCTTTTTTATTTGAAAAAAAAAAAAAATATGTCAATCTTTGTAAAATGTGTTATTCATGTTCCTGCCATAGAAAATGGTGTACTTTGAAAACAGAAACCTTTCTTTTTTATGAGGTCAAGATGTAATGCACATCAGTGTAGTATTGTGTTGTAGATCAACAAAGACTTCAGAGGTAACTGCGGTATTGAGAGAAAAGTAGTGCTTCATGGACTAGTCAGAAGAGGTATGCTATTTCTCTGACATGCCATCGCTGTGTGACCTTAATACCAGGAGGATGTTTAAGTGTGCCCTTTCATTACATATACCCAAACTGTAGTTCTGCTTTTATTAATACATTTTCTTTTCTTTTCCCCAGTGGCATTTCTGGGCTTTACTGTCATTTTATATGGCTATCAGTGGTTCCAAGTCTTGCCACTTCAATTGTTTTTATTTTTGCTTGTACTGAAACTGTCAACAATTACTTATCTACAAAGTGTCTAGGTTCACTTTTTTTTTTTTTTGGTCTTTGATTGCCTTTAAAGCTTTTCTTAGCCTTCAAAAATTTAGGAATTAAAATTCACAACGCTGGTTCAGGATAATGCCTTTTAACAGTCCAAGCACAAGTTAACCTTTTTCATATTTTGGTTGTCATGTTTTTATGGGCATAAGACAAAATCAGGATTATAGTATACAACTATCATTGCTATATACTATATATACAACCATTCAACCAACCTTGAAGTAATATAACCTTCAAAAGTTCAATATGGAAACACCTTAATTCTGCCATCTTCTCCACTGGCACTGCTTATTTAATGGAAGAGAAAAAGGAAATAACTCACTTCTTTCCTATTTTCCCAGCCTGTACTTCCGCTCTCCTCCCTAGCTTGCCAAGAGAAGTTTCTTATCTTTAGGGTCATGGAAAAAGATGTAAGGAGCAGTAAGAAACAATAAAAATTCTTGATTTTTACTCTTCGAGCTACTGCCAGGCTTCTCTTAACCCAGGCTTGTTTAAAGTTTATTTGTCCTTTCTTGATACTTCAGTGGGTTCCTAGGCTACCTTCCTTCACGGGTATAGTAGCAAGAAGAAGAGCCTCCCAAAGATGTCCATGTCCTAATCCCTAAAACTTGTGGATATGCTACCTAACATGGCAAAGTGAAAGTCGTCAGTCGAGTCTGACTCTTTGCGACCCCATGGACTAGACAGTCTACGAATTCTCTGGGCCAGAATACTGGAGTGGGTAGCCTTTCCCTTCCCCAGGGAACATGGCAAAAGGACTTTGAAAAAGTGATTAATTAAGGATCTCAAGAGGAGAGATTATCCTGTAGTATCTGGCTGGGTCTAATGTCAATCATAAGGGTCCTTCTAAGAGGAAGAGTCAGTACAGTCCAAGGCATGGAAGGTGAAGTGATGATGGAAGAAAAGGTACAGAGAGAAGGATTTGAGGATTCTAAGTCATTGGCTTTGGAAACAGAGGAAGAAGCCACAGACAAGGAACGCAGGTGGCTTTTAGGAGATAGAAAAGGCCAAGAAACAGATTATTCCCTAAAAGGCTCCAGGAGGAATGCAGCTTGACCTCACTTGGACTTCAGACTTTTGACCTCTAGAACTGTAAGAGAATAAATCTGCATTCTTTTAAGCCACTAAATTTGTGGTGATTTGTTTCAGCAGCAATAGGAAGATAATACAACCAACACTCTGATGAAGATGAATGAAGCTTTTACAGAAAATTGCTTAGGATTCCTGCCTCAGTCCTTGAGTAGCCATTAATATACCAACAGGCTATGTTGGCTGAGGCCTCCTCACCTCTCTAGTTAGACCTTTTGGGCAAGATTTAGGACCATCCCAGCATACACACCCGAAACATATATTTTGACCCAATGTAGTGACTTCTTAACTGCAATTTTCCACTTTATTTGTACAGCTTGGTTCAGACACCTTCTGGCCCTTTACCTTTTTCCAGTGGCAGTAACTCACTGTGTCCCCCAAGCTCTATGGAACTCTTATCAAAACAACTCTAACAGATCTACAGTAAAGATTTAGCAATTCTCTCCCCTCCCTAACAACTTCCACTAGAGAAAATTCTCTCTTGAGACTGTAAGTTCTCTTTTAGTCTCTTCAATCTCAGCTTAAAAGAGAACACTTACAAATCCTGTTTTTAGCATATGTAACCTAGCCCCTTTCTTTGTAATACTAAAGTCCCGAACAGCAAAAAAAAAAAAAAGAAAAAAGAAAAAATCTAAATTTAAAAAGTTGTCCTTGATCTCTATTTACACCCAGAGATTATTATTTTTTCTTAATACAAAATTCTAAAACAAGTCAGTGATCTGATTTTCTAAAACATATCATTTGAAATGGCAAGCTAAAAAGAGTGGATCAGACAATCGGAGAGTAAAAAAAGACAACCCTGGGAAGTAATGGCTGATAGTACAACTGCAGAGGAGAAGGTACTTTTATTCTTCCAGCTTTACTGAAATATGATTGACATATAAAATTGTGAATATAAGGTCTATAATGTAATGATTTCATATATGTACATATTGCAGGATGATTACAACAAGGTTAGTTAAACACAACCATCACCTCATATAATTAGATCTTTTGTTTCACAAGTTTGTGGAGCATTTTAAAAATATGCTCTTTCAGCAACTTTTAAATACACAATCAGTTCAGTTCAGTCGCTCAGTTGTGTCCGACTCTTTGAGACCCCATAAATCGCAGCACGCCAGGCCTCCCTGTCCATCACCAACTCCCGGAGTTCACTCAGACTCAAGTCCATCGAGTCAGTGATGCCATCCAGCCATCTCATCCTGTGTCATCCCCTTCTCCTCCTGCCCCCAATCCCTCCCAGCATCACAGTCTTTTCCAATGAGTCAACTCTTTGCATGAGGTGGCCAAAGTACTGGAGTTTCAGCTTTAGCATCATTCCTTCCAAAGAAATCCCAGGGCTGATCTCCTTCAGAATGGACTGGTTGGATCTCCTTGCAGTCCAAGGGACTCTCAAGAGTCTTCTCCAACACCACAGTTCAAAAGCATCAATTCTTCGGCACTCAGCCTTCCTCACAGTCCAACTCTCACATCCATACATGACCACAGGAAAAACCATAGTCTTGACTAGACGGACCTCTGTTGGCAAAGTAATGTCTCTCCTTTTGAATATGCTATCTAGGTTGGTCATAACTTTCCTTCACTACTGTTAACTACAGTCACCAAGCTATATATTGTATCTCCAGAATGTCTTCATCTTATAATTAGAAGTTACCCCACCCTTACTCCTGCCCTTAGAAATATGTTCTTGTTTCTATGAGTTTGGACTTAGATTCTGCATGTAATGAACTCATCCAACATTTACCTTCTCTCTCTGACTTATTTCACTTAGTATAATGCCCTAAAGGTTCATTTATGCTGTCACAAATGACAAGATTTCTTTCTTTTTTATGGCTGTATGTCTATATATATGCATGTGTGTGTATAATATTTTATTCCTTCATTCTCAATAAGAGCCTATTATGAACAACTACAGCCAACAAATTAGACAATATAGAAGAAATAGATAAATTCCTAGAAACAGAAAATCTACCAAGACTGACTTATGAAGAAACAGGAAATCTGCATAAACCAATAACAAACAGGATATTGACTCTGTAATCAAAAACTTCCTAACAAACAAACAAAATCTAGTACCAGATGGTTTCACTGGCTAATTTTACCAAACAGTTAAAGAATTACTCTAATCCTTCTCAAACTCTTTCAAAGAACTAAAGATGAGGGGATTCTCCAAAACTAGACCAGCATTATCCTGATAGCAAAGTCAGAGAAGATACCACAAGGGAAGAAAATTAAAAACTACACAAAACTCCCATATCCCTGATGGACACAGACACAAAAATTCTCAATAAAATACTAGCAAACTGAATTTAATGGCACATTAAAAAGATCATACACTATATACATATATAGTCCTTCACCTTTAACCATCAATAGTCTAGTAGGGAGGAGTGCACATAAAACATTCCAAAGAAACAAGCTAAGCTAGTGTATTGGTTATGTGTTTCAACACTGGTGGGTTTTAGAAGAAAAGCTCAGATTGATTCCAGATTGACAAGATCTAGTGTGTTTCTATGTGTGGGAATGGTGATGGTTGGGGTTTTCGCTGGGTATCTCTTCTGTATGGTCACCCCATCTCTAGGGGTCCTGACATATTCTCTGACATGTATCATATACATGATATCATTCAGTCCTAAGCACAACTCCCTTGAAGAAACAGGAGCTTAGGAAGACTGATTAAGTTGGCAAACTTCACAGATAAGTGGTAGAGACTAAATGAAAAACTAGAGAGACTGAATTTAAATTCTTATTAACTACAATACAGTATCACCTCCCAGGTAGTAGACAGATGTATATTATTACACACCAGTTTTAAGGGAGAGATTCTAGAGTTCATAGACATTAAATTCTTTACCCCAGGTCATATGACCAGTACACTGAAACAAGAATCTGAACCTTCTGATTTCTCATTGATTTTTTTTTTTTTAACTCACAATACCTATTTCTTTGTTCTTTATGGGAAATGCCCAATTCCTTAATCGCATAGATACAAGAAATACTTCAACATACCACAGTAGGATAATATATTTATTCATCAATCAGTGTATTTTACCCTTAATCCCTACTATA
Organism: Bos taurus; assembly: GCF_002263795.3. Classification (NCBI taxonomy): domain Eukaryota; kingdom Metazoa; phylum Chordata; class Mammalia; order Artiodactyla; family Bovidae; genus Bos; species Bos taurus. The sequence continues at coordinate 56,504,968 of NC_037335.1, read as the reverse complement.
CCATGACACTCCCTTCTTTAACGTTAGCAATCATTCCATTGTTTCAGTACAAAATTTATTTATAGGAGGCCAGGGAATAAAAAGGTCAGATTCTTGGCTTTTGTTTTCAAGAACAGTAGTTCACTTCTGAAACAATAATAAAAAAAACAATAATATTTAAAGCTGCTGATCACCAAGGGTGTTTTCCTTTTCCCTTGAAAACTAGATAAATGTGTCAAAGTCTGGTTGAAGAGGAAGAAATACGGCAGCTAGAGGGGTAGAAGTCCTGAAACTAGAGGATCCCACATGGAAAGATCAAGTGGCCAAGAACAAAAACTTCTCAGAGTCAGCTACCTCTTAACAAAATCCCTATCAATACCACCAGGGAGCCGGAGTAGCACTTGGAGGTCCAGTCTCCTTGTGAGAGAGCCCTCAGTGAGTCAGTTCAGTTCAGTTTCTCAGTCATATCTGACTCTTTGCAACCCCATGGACTACAGCACGCCAGGCTTCCCTGTGCATCACAAACTCCCAGAGTTTAATCAAACTCTTGTCCATTGAGTCGGTGATGCCATCCAACCATCTCATCCTCTTGTCCCCTTCTCCTCCCACCTTCAATCTTTTCCAGCATCAGTGTCTTTTCAAATGGGTCAGTTTATCACATCAGGTGGCCAAAGTATTGGAGTTTCAGCTTCAGCATCAGTCCTTCCAATGAATATTCAGAACTGATTTCCTTGAGGATTGATTGGTTGGATCTCCTTGCAGTCCAAGGGACTCTCAAGAGTCTTCTCCAACACCAGAGGTCAAGAGCATCAATTCTACAGTGCTCAGCTTTCTTTATAGTCCAACTCTCATATATCCATACATGACTACTGGAAAAACCATAGCCTTGACTAGACGAAACATTGTTGGCAAAGTAATGTCTCTGCTTTTTAATATGTTGTCTAGGTTGGTCATAACTTTTCTACCAAGGAGCAAGCATCTTTTACTTTCATGGCTGAAATCACAATCTGTAATGATTTTGGAGTCCCCCAAAATGAAGTCTGTCACTGTTTCCATTGTTTCCCCATCTATTTGCCATGAAATGATGGGACCAGATGCAATTTTCTTAGTTTTCTGAATGTTGAGTTTTAAGCCAGGTTTTTCACTCTCTTTTTTCATCAAGAGGCTCTTTAGTTCTTAACTTTCTGCCATAAGGGTGATGTCATCTGCATTTCTGAGGTTACTGATATTTCTCCCAGAAATCTTGATTCCAACTTGTGCTTTATCCATCCCAGCGTTTCTCATGATGTACTCTGCATAGAAGTTAAATAAGCAGGGTGACAATACACAGCCTTGATGTACTCCTTTCCCAATTTGAAACCAGTCTGTTGCTCCATGTCCAGTTCTAACTATTGCTTCTTGACCTGCATGCAGATTTCTCAAGAGGTAGGTCAGATGGTCTGATATTCCCATCTTTTTAAGAATTTTCCATACTTTGTCATGATCCACACAGTCAAAGGCTTTGGCATGGTCAATAAAGCAGAAATAGATGTTTTTCTGGAACTCTCTTGCTTTCTTGATGATCCAATGGATGTTGGCAATTTATTCTCTGGTTCCTCTGCCTTTTCTAAATCCAGCTGGAACATCTGGAAATTCATGGTTCATGTACTGTTGAAGCCTGGCTTGGAGAACTTGGGGTATTACTTTGCTAGCGTGTGAGATGAATGCAATTGTGCAGTGGTTTGAGCATTCTTTGGCATTGCCTTTCTTTGGGATTGGAATGAAAACTGACCTTTTCCAGTCCTGTGGACACTGCTGAATTTTCCAAATTTGCTAGCATATTGAGTGCAGCACTTTCACAGCACCATCTTTTAGGATTTAAAATAGCTCAACTGGAATTCCATCAGCTCCACTAGCTTTGTTCGCAGTGATGCTTCCTAAGGACCACTTGACTTCACATTCCAGGATGTCTGCCTCTAGGTGAGTGATCACAACATTGTAATTACCTGGATCACAAAGATCTTTTTGTATAGTTCGGTGTTTTGTTGCCACCTTTTCTTAATGTCTTCTGCTTCTGTTAGGTCCATACCATTTCTGTCCTTTATTGTGCCCATCTTTGCATGAAATGTTCCCTTGGTATCTCTAATTTTCTTGAAGAGATCTCTAGTCTTTCCCATTCTACTGTTTTCCTCTATTTCTTTGCATTGATCACTGAGGAGGGCTTTCTTATATCTCCTTGCTATTCTTCAGAAATCTGCATTCAAATGGTATATTTTTCCTTTTTCTCCTTTGCATTTTGCTTCTCTTCTTTTCACAGCTATTTTTAAGGCCTCCTCAGACAACTATTTTTCTTTTTTGCATTTCTTTTTCTTGGGGATGGTCTTGATCCCTGCCTCCTGTACAATGTCACGAACCTCTGTGCATAGTTCTTCAGGCACTCTATCAGATCCAGTCCTTTGAATCTATTTCTCACTTCCACTTCCCTGTAAGGGATTTGATTTAGGTCGTACCTGAATGGTTTAGTGGTTTTCCCTACTTTCTTCATTTTCAGTCTGAATTTGGCAATAAGCAGCTCAATATCTGAGCTACAGGCAACTCCTGGTCTTATTTTTGCTGAGTGTATCGAGCTTCTCCATCTTTGGCTGCAAAGAATATAATCAATCTGATTTCAGTATTAACAATCTGGTGATGTCCATGTGTAGAGTCTTCTCTTGTGTTGTTGAAAGAGGGTGTTTCCTATGACCAGTGCATTCTCTTGGCAAAACTCTATTAGCCTTTGCCCTGCTTCATTCTGTACTCCAAGGCCAAATTTCCCTGTTACTCCAGGTATTTCTTGACTTCCTAGTTTTGTATTCCAGTCCCCTATAATGAACAAAAACATCTTTTTGGGGTGTATTTTTAGAAGGTCTTGTAGGTCTTCATATAACCATTCAACTTCAGCTTCTTCAGCATTACTTGGGGCATAGACTTGGGTTACTGTAATACTGAATGCTTTTCCTTGGAAACAAACAGATCATTCTGTAATTTTGAGATTGTATCCAAGTACTGAATTTCAGATTCTTTTGTTGACTATGATGGCTACTCCATTTCTTCTAAGGGATTCTTGTCCCCAGTAGTAGATATAATGGTCATCTGAGTTAAATTCACCCATCCAATCCATTTTAGTTTGCTGATTCCTAAAATTTTGATGCTCACTCTTGCCATCTCCTGTTTGACCACTTCCAACATGCCTTGATTCATGAACTTAATTAATATTCCAGGTTCCAATTCAATATTGCTCTTTATAGTATTGGACTTTACTTCCATCTCCAGTCACATCCACAACTGGGTGATGTTTTCGCCTTGGCTGTGTCTCTTCATTCTTTCTGGAGTTATTTCTCCATTCTTCTCCAGTAGCATATTGGGCACCTATTGACCTGGGGAGTTCATCTTTCAGTGCCCTATATTTTCCCTCTTCATACCTTTCATGGGGTTTTCAAGGCAAGAATAATGAAGTGGTTTGCCATTCCCTTCTCCAGTGAACCACATTTTGTCAGAACTCTCCACCGTGACCCGTCCATCTTGGGTGGCCCTACACGCCATGGCTCACAGTTTCATTGAGTTAGACAAAGCTGTAGTCCATGTGACCAGATTGCAGTGGTGGCTGTGCACTGCTGGAGCTTCAATACTAGTCCTTCTCATTGTGGCTCAAAGGAGATTTCATCCTAAGAACAGCCAGCGCAACTCTTGTTGATCACTTTAAGTGACATCAAAGTCATGGGACTCTGTCCAGGCTGTATTCAACTCAGTCCTGCTCAACCCCATTTGAACTGATGTATAATGCCAAATGCCCTTTCCTCAATGTAAATCCTCACCCAAGGCAGAAAATATGCTAGGACCCCTAGAGAAGGTGTGACCATATCAAACAAATATCCAGCTAAACCCTCAAACAAACCTACTCCCATACACCTAAACACAGTAGATCATGTGAGGCCAAATCAAACTGAGCTTTTCTTCTGAAACCCACCAGTGGTGAAACACATAATACACTAGCTTAGCTTGCTTCTTTGGAATGTTTTATGTACTTCTCCCTATGAGACTATTAGATCATTAAGGGCAAGGATTTAACTTTTCTTTTTTTAATTACTCTCCCATGACTTGTAACATTAGTTTAGAAGAAATTAGGAATGTTTGTCTGATGGGCAGCTTGATCCGTGAACCCTAGAATTCAGACAAAAAGTACTGAACATAAAGCAGATCCCCCTATCCTCTCTCTGTTATCACATACTAAAATAAATGGGAAATCTATAATACTGTAACAGAAATCCCTAAGTACATGGGCACTTTGGCTAAATTGCTAATATTTAGGAGTGAGGATTAGCTTTTGGGCCCCTATTCCAAAGCACCAGGTACTCCAACTAGAGGAAATTATCAATGATCCCCCTAGGAAGGATTTAGCACTATCTTCAACAGAGGATAAGTATCTCTTTGCCTGTTTCTCCTTCTCTGTTGGTCTTATTTGCAGCATTTCATAGTTCACTAATTCCTAGCATGTTTTTTTCTTTGTTTTTACATGAAAAAGTGTATTTTAAAAATGACTGTTCTCAAGACTGCTATCTCAGGGGTTTTGTTTTGTTTTGTATTCTTGTTATTTAACTTTTACAAAGCAATTGGGTTTTTGTTTTAGTTTTGTAACAAGACTTGTCAAGAATGACATGAATCTTACTTAAAACTGCAGGAAGCTAGAGGAGATTGCCTGACCGCCAAGACGGTGGAGACATTTAATGTAAACAGTCATGCCAACTAACTTTGTGCAGCTTTTAAATTACAGTTTTATTCACTTTCTAAATACCCTTTTCACTAAATTCCAAGTCAGGCTGCGTTCTTTGTCAGTGCTGACTCCAGAGCATTCTGTTAGCTTCCGAACCCAAGGAGAAAGCAATCATAGAGCTTTCATGCTCTCAAAAGGCTGCTCTCACAAAGTACCTCAAATTTTTGAATTTTAAAGACTCCTTGAAACTTTTAAATGGACTCAGGAACTGGTTAACAGGAAAACCAATTTGGATGAAAGGTAACATTTTTAGATGGGATCAAAACAGCCTAGAGCCATCCTAGCTCTGTCTTCTACCTTTTTTTCAGCTCTTGTACAAAACAGAGTTTAAACTGTGTTAAAGTCTCTGGTAATGTTTTCTTCCTTGCATATCCCGATGTTTCAGGCATATGAAATCTGACTAAAAGACCCGGGCAATCCAGTACTTCCAACAAATCAGGTGCACATTTGAAGGGTGCACATTCATCCTGCTTTTTATAGATATATTTATATTTGGAAAACAAATAGTAAATAATGCAATTACTAAGATACTGACTAAAGCAGTTGCAAGATATCATACCCATTTTGCTTCCCAAACTAACTTACAGTAAAATCTTTAAATCCGATTAGCTAAAAGTTGTTTGCATGACAATGTCCAAGTTAGTTGCCAATAAGCTCAGAGTCTCATTTGATGCTTAAATTTGAGGGCAGAGAATACTGATGCAAAGACATGCAGTAAACATTCATAGAAAACCATAGAACTAATGCTATATAGAAGAAACAGGCTGGCCATTGTTTCAGATCTTGTATCTCAAGTTCCCATTCTGATAGTTGCTAGATTCTATCAGCTATTTTTAATTCTTCAGATTTGAAAGATTTCCTTATCACTGTTATTTTTCAAATAGTTTGGTCTAGGCATCCAAGCATCTTTCATACTCTTCCTGAAGGGTCCTCTGGAGAGCTCTGAGGCCAATTACATCATTATATCCTCAGCAGTGTTTCAATATAAACTCCAATTTATAAATGAGGCCACAGAGTCACCAAGAGGTCAAATGACAAATTCAGTCTTCATGGAGTATCTCAGCCAAGCTTAACATTTATCCTAGAAGCCCACATTATCACACTTGAGAGTTTTGCTCAAGCCTAGAACTCTGAAACTAAACAAAAATTATCCATAGTTTATAAAAGATTTCACAGAATTCACTACTGCTACTAATGGAAACTTGAAAAGACTTCAGATATTTGTTTTGCTAAGCAAATACCAGTTTATATATGGATGTGAGAAGTTTATTAGCATAGTAATTTTTTCATAATTATCCCAGAATGAAGTATTATACAAAGGTGACTCAACCTCAATATTTTGCCTTTTATTTTAATTTTTCTGATAATATTTTTTATCTAATGAAAAGCTTTACCTCTTTAAGCAGTTAAAATTGTATTAACATAATTCAGTTTTACATTAATGATTCAAGATCATTGTTATGAGACTTCTCAGTGATTCCGTGAGGAAAAAAAAAATGGGCTAAATTTTTTAGTTAAGTTAATCAGTCAGTGTTTATTGTGAAATTATTTAATGAATATTTAGGAGAAATGTGAATTCCAGTTTGTTACTGAAAAGTTACAATTCAAAATGTTTTCTAAATCACCAAGTGAAAAATTTATATAGAATAAAAAAGAAAAAAGAAACACCAAGAAAGCATAAAAACTCAGTTAAAAACAAGTTTTTTTTTTTTATTATTATTATTTGCTTACAAAAAAAATAGTCTTTTTTTCTGTATATAAAATTTACAAAATAAATGCAAACAACTAAATTACTATATTAAATCAAAGACCCTAGGACTGGGTCAAAAGCAAAATCCAAATATAAGTTGTTGCATCTTAAAGCAGAGTAAATGTTTCAATTTAAATGTTCAGAAAATACTAAACAATAAGCAATTTACAAGACTATATTATATATTATAACAAATATTACATATTATTTTATTTAAAAATAACTTTTTGACTACTCTCTACACCCTGCCTATTGCAGCCACCAAGCTGTTCTCTGTACCTGTGAGCTTTTTTTTTCCCCCATAAAAGTGAGATCATATGCTATTTGTTTTTCTCTGACTTATTTCAATTAGCAAAATGCTTTTGAGGCCAATATACGTTGTCACAAATGGTAAATTAAAATATAACTTGTTAAATTTAAACAATCACAACAGATTGTACCTTAAAGGGATAAAAAGAAATATATATATACCCTATAAATCATTATTAATGACATGAACAACAAAAATGGACAAAAGTAAAAACAGAGATTTCACAAAAGAATTAATAGCTTTTGCCATTAAATATTTGAGAAGATGGTCAGCCTCCTTAGTAATTCAGTTCAGTTCCATTCAGTCACTCAGCTACGTCCGACCCTTTGCAACCTCATGGACTGCAAGATGCCAGGCCTCCCTATCCAACATCAACTCCTGGAGTTCACTCAAACTCATGTCCATTAAGTCGGTGATGTCATCAAACCATTTCATCCTCTGTCGTCCCTTTCTCCACATACCTTTAATCTTTCCCAGTATCAGGGTCTTTTCAAATGAGTCAGCTCTTCACATCAGGTGGCCAAAGTAATGGAGTTTCAGCTTTAACATCAGTCCTTCCAATGAATATTCAGGACTGATTTCCTTTAGGATGGACTGGTTGAATCTCCTTGCAGTCCAAGGGACTCTCAAGAGTCTTCTCCATCACCACAGTTCAAAAGCATCAATTCTTCTGCACTCAGCTTTCCTTATAGTCCAACTCTCACATCCATACATGACCACAGGAAAAACCATAGCCTTGACTAGACGGACCTTTGTTGGCAAAGTAATGTCTCTGCTTTTGAATATGCTATCTAGGTTGGTCATAACTTTCCTTCCAAGGAGTAAGTGTCTTTTAATTTCATGGCTGAAGTCACCATCTGCAGTGATTCTGGAGCCCAAAAATTAAAGTCTGACACTGTTTGCACTGTTTCCCCAACTATTTGTCACAAAGTGATGGGACCAGATGCCATGATCTTCGTTTTCTGAATGTTGAGCTTTAAGCCAACTTTTTCACTCTCTTTCACTTTCATCAAGAGGCTCTTTAGTTCTTCACTTTCTACCATAAGGGTGGTGTCATCTGCATATCTGAGGTTACTGATATTTCTCCCGGCAATCTTGGTTCCAGCTTGTGCTTCATCCAGCCCAGCATTTCTCATGATGTACTCTGCGTATAAGTTAAATAAGCAGGGTGACAATGTACAGCCTTGATGTACTCCTTTTCTTATTTGGAACCAGTGTGTTGTTCCATGTCCAGTTCTAACTATTGCTTCCTGATCTGCATACAAATTTCTCAATAGGCAGGTCAGGTGGTCTGTTATCCCCATCTCTTTCAAAATTTTCCACAGTTTATTGTGATCCACACAGTCAAAGGCTTTGGCATAGTCAATAAAGCAGAAACAGATGTTTTTCTGGAACTCTCTTGCTTTTTCGATGATTCAACGGATGTTGGCAATTTGATCTCTGGTTCCTCTGCCTTTCTTAAAACCAGCTTGAACATCTGGAAGTTCACAGTTCATGTATTGCTGAAGCCTGGCTTGGAGAATTTTGAATATTACTTTACTAGCATGTGAGATGAGGACAATTGTGTGGTAGTTTGAGCATTCTTTGGCATTGCCTTTCTTTGGGATTGGAATGAAAACTGACCTTCTCAGTCCTGTGGCCCCTGCTGAGTTAGTAATTAAGAGATTACAAATCAGGAATGCTATGAAATATGGTTTTTACATTATCTTAGTAGACAAGAATCAAGAAATATTGCATTCCAAGTGATGGACTGATAGAGACAAAATAAATTTATTTAGGTTTGTGGTCATACAGCTACTTTGGAATAATTGGATCACCTAAAAATTAACTATCCAGAACTCAAAATCAAGGTTATTGTTTTAGGTATACACCCAAGAGAAACTCTTCCAAATGTACATGAGGAACTCTGCCGTTAAGTGGCTGAGACAAAAGTTTTCTAATAACAAATGCCTGGAGAGAATGAAGTAACCACTGGACTGGAGAATGGTTTAACACACTGTCTGCCATCTAGTCACCCAAAGGAATATAATAACAGCAGTCAAATTGAATTAACCAACAAAAATAGGGATCATCTTATGAATATAATATTGAATTAAAAGAGTAAACAATAAAGTATTTTAAAGAAATAATACCCACTAGGAAATCCATTATCTAGAAAAGAAATGGAATAATGAGCACATCAGGCAAGCAGTTAACTTGAACGGAGAGAGGCAGAGAGTAGGATAGTGCAGAACCACATACACTGACGTCAGGTATTGTCAGTGTTCCAGTTTCAATGTTGGGTGATAATTTTACTGATATTCATTAATAAAATTTTTTTACATGATAATAAATAACTGTAAATTTCCCTTAGCTTTGGTGAAGGGAATGCCCCCTGGAGTGCCCCCAGTGGTTAAATTTTAGCAGGTGGGTGAGCAGATCTTAATGTAAGTCCATGCTATTATTCCAATCTCCCTAAACCTTTCAAATAGTTTTCTCCCCAGTGTACCATGGAAGTTCTGACATTTTAATTTCATATAGTGTAAGCCATATTTGCTACAGGCTTCAGTCAACCAAAAAAGTAAACTGTTTAGGGCCACTCTCATTTCCTCAAACTAACCTATTAATTTCTCTCTGCTGTTTAGTCCCTGATGAAGAATTTGGTCTGTCCAACTTGATAGTCTGTTCACCCTAATGTCCTATCTTAGGATCAACTTCTGTATTTGTTTCCTAGTTTATATTAATACTGTTGCCATTTAGTCACTAGGTTGTATCTGACTCTTTGCAATACCATGAACTGTAGTTTACCAGGCGCATCTGTCCATGGGATTTCCCAGGCAAGAATAGTGGAATGAGTTGCCATTTCCTTCTCCAGTTTATGTTAATGTACATAGCTGAATGTTTCCCATCAAATTGTTCTATGGCATCAAACATTTGTTCATCCAAAACCTTGCCTTCTATAGGTATTTGATTATAGGTGTCTTCAAGCAATAATTTAAATAACTGTTTTATGACTGCATGCCAAGAACAATTAGTGTTCCCTAAACAAAACGCGATGGCGGCTGCAACCGGCGCACTAAGCGCGACGGCGGCTGCGACCGGCGGCGCACTAAGCACAGCCGAGAGGAGCCACCCCACGTCCGAGGTCAGGGGCAGAAGCCAGGAGGACCCCATGCCCGAAGGGCAGCGGCCAAGAGGAGTTACCCCACCTCCGAGGTCAAGGGCAGCAGCCAAGAGTACCAGGCTGCAATGGCGCAGGAACGGCAGAGAAGAGCTACCCAAGTCCGAGGTCAGGGGTGGTGGCCAGGAGGAGCTACCCCACATCTGAGGTCAGGGGCGGCAGCTAGGAAGAGCTACCTCACGCCCCCACACCTGAAGCCAGGGGTGGCGGCTGGGAGGAGCTACCCCACACCGGAGGCCAGGGGCGGCAGCCGGGAGGACGAACCCCACGTCCAAGGAGTGGTGGCTGCGCAGGCACAGGAGGTCCTAGAGGCACTATCCCACACTGAAGGTCAGGAAGGGCGGCGGTGAGGAGATACCCCTCCTCCAAGGTAAGAAGCAGCGACTGCGCTTTGCTGGAGCAGCCGTGAAGAGATACCCCACGTCCAAGGTAAGAGAAACCCAGTAAGATGGTAGGTGTTGCAAGAGGGAATCAGAGGGCAGACACACTGAAACCATACTCACAGAAAACTAGTCAATCTAATCACACTAGGACCACAGCCTTGTCTAACTCAATGAAACTAAGCCATGCCAGTGGGGCAACCCAAGACGGGTGGGTCATGGTGGAGAGGGCTGACAGAATGTGGTCCACTGGAGAAGGGAATGGGAAACCACTTCAGTATTCTTGCCTTGAGAACCCCATGAACAGTATGAAAAGGCAAAATGATAGGATACTGAAAGAGGAACTCCCCAGGTCAGTAGGTGCCCAATATGCTACTGGAGATCAGTAGAGAAATAACTCCAGAAAGAATGAAGGGATGGAGCCAAAGCAAAAACAATACCCAGTTGTGGATGGGACTGGTGATAGAAGCAAGGTCCGATACTGTAAAGAGCAATATTGCATAGGAACCTGGAATGTCAGGTCCATGAATCAAGGCAAATTGGAAGTGGTCAAACAAGAGATGGCAAGAGTGAATGTCGACATTCTAGGAATCAGCGAACTGAAATGGACTGGAATGGGTGAATTTAACTCAGATGACCATTATATCTACTCCTGCAGGCAGGAATCCCTCAGAATAAATGGAGTGGCCATCATGGTGAACAAAAGAGTCCAAAATGCAGTACTTGGATGCAATCTCAAAAATGACAGAATGATCTCTGTTAATTTCCAAGGCAAACCATTCAATATCACAGTAATCCAAGTCTATGCCCCAACCAGTAACGCTGAAGAAGCTGAAGTTGAACGGTTCTATGAAGACCTACAAGACCTTTTAAAACTAACACCCAAGAAAGATGTCCTTTTCATTATAGGGGACTGGAATGCAAAAGTAGGAAGTTAAGACACATGGAGTAACAGGCAAATTTGGCCTTGGAATATGGAATGAAGCAGGGCAAAGAATAATAGAGTTTTGCCAAGAAAATGCACTGGTCATAGCAAACACCCTCTTTCAACAACACAAGAGAAGACTCTACACATGGACATCACCAGATGGTCAACACCGAACTCAGATTGATTATGTTCTTTGCAGCCAAAGATGGAGAAGCTGTATACAGTCAACAAAAACAAGACTGGAAGCTGACTGTGGTTCAGATCATGAACTTCTTATTACCAAATTCAGACTTAAATCGAAGAAAGTAGGGAAAATCACTAAACCATTCAGGTATGACCTAAATCAAATCCCTTATGATTATACAGTGGAAGTGAGAAATAGATTTAAGGGACTAGATCTGATAGATAGAGTGGCTGATGAACTATGGAATGAGGTTCGTGACACTGTACAGGAGACAGGGATCAAGACCATCCCCATGGAAAAGAAATGCAGAAAAGCAAAATGGCTGTCTAGAGAGGCCTTACAAATAGCTGTGAAAAGAAGGGAAGCGAAAAGCAAAAGAGAAAAGGAAAGATATAAGCATCTGAATGCAGAGTTCCAAAGAATGGCAAGAAGACATAGGAAAGCCTTCCTCAGTGATCAATGCAAAGAAATAGAGGAAAACAACAGAATGGGAAAGACTAGAGATCTCTTCAAGAAAATTAGAGATAGCAAGGGAACATTTCATGCAAAGATGGGCTCGATAAAGGACAGAAATGGTTTGGACCTAACAGAAGCAGAAGATATTAAGAAGAGGTGGCAAGAATACACAGAAGAACTGTACAAAAAAGATCTTCACAACCCAGATAATCACAGTGGTGTGATCACTGACCTAGAGCCACACATCCTGGAATGTGAAGTCCAGTGGGCCTTAGAAAGCATCACTACGAACAAAGCTAGTGGAGGTGATGGAATTCCAGTTGAGCTATTCCAAATCCTGAAAGATGATGCTGTGAAAGTGCTGTACTCAATATGCCAGCAAATGTGGAAAACTCAGCAGTGGCCACAGGACTGGAAAAGGTCAGTTTTCATTCCAATTCCAAAGAAAGGCAATGCCAAAGAATGCTCAAACTACCACACAATGGCAGTCATCTCACATGCTAGTAAAGTAATGTTCAAAATTCTCCAAGCCAGGCTTCAGCAATATGTGAAACGTGAACTTCCAGATGTTCAAGCTGGTTTTAGAAAAGGCAGAGAAACCAGAGATCAAATTGCCAACATCCACTGGATCATGGAAAAAGTAAGAGAGTTCCAGGAAAACATCTATTTCTGCTTTATTGACTATGCCAAAGCCTTTAACTGTGTGGATCACAATAAACTGTGGGAAATTCTGAAAGAGATGGGAATACCAGACCACCTGATCTGCCTCTTGAGAAATTTGTATGCAGGTCAGGAAGCAACAGTTAGAACTGGACATGGAACAACACACTGGTTCCAAATAGGAAAAGGAGTACGTCAAGGCTATATACTGTCACCCTGTTTATTTAAATTATATGCAGAGTACATCATGAGAAACGCTGGGCTTAAAGAAGCACAAGCTGGAATCAAGATTGCCGGGAGAAATATCAATAACCTCAGATATGCAGATGACACCACCCTTAAGGCAGAAAGTGAAGAGGAACTAAAAAGCCTCTTGATAAAAGTGAAAGTAGAGAGTGAAAAAGTTGGCTTAAAGTTCAACATTCAGAAAATGAAGATCATGGCATCTGATCCCATCACTTCATGTGAAATAGATGGGGAAACAGTGGAAACAGTGTCAGACTTTATTTTTTTGGACTCCAAAATCACTGCAGATAGTGACTGCAGCAATGAAATTAAAAGATGCTTACTCCTTGGAAGGAAAGTTATGACCAACCTAGATAGCATATTCAAAAGCAGAGACATTACTTTGCCAACAAAGGTCCGTCTAGTCAAGGCTATGGTTTTTCCTGTGGTCATGTATGGATGTGAGAGTTGGACTGTGAAGAAGGCTGAGCACCGAAGAATTGATGCTTTTGAACTGTGGTGTCGGAGAAGACTCTTGAGAGTCCCTTGGACTGCAAGGAGATCCAACCAGTCCATTCTGAAGATCAGCCCTGGGATTTCTTTGGAGGGAATGATGCTAAAGCTGAAACTCCAGTACTTTGGCCACCTCATGTGAAGAGCTGACTCACTGGAAAAGACTGATGCTGGGAGGGATTGAGGGCAGGAGGAGAAGGGTTCGCCAGAGGATGAGATGGCTGGATGGCATCACTGACTTGATGGACTTGAGTCTGAGTGAACTCTGGGAGTTGGTGATGGACAGGGAGGCCTGGCGTGCTGCAATTCATGGGGTTGCAAAGAGTCGGACACGACTGAGTGACTGAACTGAACTGAACTGAAACAAATCGAATCAATGCCTTTAAATTTAATTACTACTGAGAATTGGCACATAATACAGAACTAATTAAGAGAATCCATGTTTAACTTTCTTTTCTTCTGGAATTACTTGCATTCAGTATGCATAAATCATTGCTCTTCCAAAAGAACAGGAATATGATAGAATAAAACTTATACCATGTTGAGGGCTCAACACCAGTCTCTGTTCTTGGACAGTTAAGCATCAGCAATATCATAAGCTAGGTCAGTTTTCGTGGAGAGAAGTCCAGACTATAATGTCTATATATAATCTTCATTCTGGTGCTCAGGGCCAACTTGTACAGTGACCTACCAAGCAGACTGAGGACAGAGACTGGCTGATATCCAGAGAACATTTTGTTTTGTTTACCCAGTTCTTGAGAGCCTCCTGGAAAATATATGCTCCTTGATGAGCATATACATGGTACATTAAATATCTTCACACTCTTTTCTCATTCCAAGGGGTCCACCTACATAATTCTTCCTCACACTTTCTTGCCACCATTTTTCAATCTGGTCTTTTGAAGTCTCTGACTTCCCAGTTCTAATCTACTAGCAACTATCCATGTATCAGCACAATGTGTAAGTATGTCTCATTTGAGGCAAAGTAAAAGTCAGTATATTGCTTGAAGTTCTGCCCACTTTGGGAATTCTCCATCATTACTATTTACCATAGCCAAAACTTAGTGAGGTTGAAATTCTGTAACCATCCACTTGTCAGGCTGGTGCCAGAAACTCATGCAAAACATCTGTAAGTCAGGTTCAAGGTGTTTGCTCTTCAGTTAGTTAGCCCTAAGAAATCACCTTGAGAATATAGGTGAGGGTCAGGGGAAGACAGACAATGCAGGATAAATTGTCAAAGGAATCTCTATTATGTGCTCATGCAATTTAATTGTGTTTTTTCGACCTTCTGTAACCTCATTCCTTGTATACCCTTTCAATTTGGTGATTTCCTCTGAGCACCTAAGCTGAAGAGGTTCATGTAAGACTGTTCCTGATAAGTAGCTCAAATTCCATAGCCACTTTGTGTTCACTGATTAAGTAAGTATTCATTCCCTACGATAGCCCACTAGCAAACCAGGAGCTGTTTCTCAACAAAAGGTAGATTATAATATCTTCAGAAGAGGGCATGGATTTACTCTGTGCTGCTCTTCTGCTAGAGGCTTGTAAGAAATTCCAAATAACATTTGTGTTTATAGACATTTCATGAACTAGTTCCTAAGTCTCAAGTAGAAAAGTAGTTTGAGTTGCAGCTGGACTTGCTGCAGAATTTTTTCTTTCTCAGTTCCTACTCTAATGGGGCAGTCATTTGTATTAATTACACATGGCTCACATTAGCACACAAAAATAAAAAAACACTGTTTTCAAAATCAGAAAGTTTCCTAAATTATTGTGCTTCTTTCATAGTGGTAGGTGTGCAAGTACATTTACTTTTTTTTTTTCCCCCACCAAAAGGAATATCAAGATATACTGCAGACTACTGAAACCTTAAAACTTTACTGATGTGGTAGTTTATGGATTTATCTGGGGTGTATCTTGACTCACTTATGTCTGACTAAGGCATTTAAAGTATTTGAAGCTCCCAATCATTCCTGATCCAAAGATCCTCATGTCAAAAATACAGTGAACAATGTGACATTCCCATGTCAAGATGATCATGATATTTGTGGGCTAGGACTATATTATATCAGAGAGCAGTACAATTAACATAAATCTGAGGCAATACTATGGAGTTGTCCTTTTCATGTAAAAGCATGCTTCTTAAGACCTTTATAAATTGGTACAGAGAGCAAAGTGATTTACAGGTCAATAGCTCCATACTAGATTCCAGGAAGCAGAGTTGACTGACTTCAGGGAAGAGACTACATCTGGAACAGCAGCTAAAATCGGAATCAATACTTTATTAAGATATTAATAATCCAAGATCCATTCCCCTCTGTATAAGCAAAGAGGCACGTTAAAAAGCTATGTGAATCCTTCAAGTCTTTGGTGGTACTTCCAATTCCTCCAGGGATATAGAGTTGCTTATCTGCATATGGACATCACCAGATGGTCAACACTGAAATCAGATTGATGATATTCTTTGCAGCCAAAGATGGAGAAGTTCTATACAGTCAGAAAAAAACAGGACCAGGAGCTGACTGTGGCTCAGATCATAAACTCCTTATTGCCAAATTCAGACTTAAATTGAAAAAAGTAGGGAAAATCACTAGACCATTCAGGTATGATCTAAATCAAATCCCTTATGATTATACATGGAAGTGAGAAATAGACTTAAGGGACTAGATCTGATAGATAGAGTGCCTGATGAACTATGGACAGAGGTTCATGACATTGTAGAGAAGACAGGGATCAAGACCATCCCCATGGAAAAGAAATGCAAAAAAGCAAAATGGCTGTCTGGGGAGGCCTTACAAATAGCTGTGAAAAGAAGAGAAGCGAAAAGCAAAGGAGGAAAGGAAAAATATAAGCACCTGAATGCAGAGTTCCAAAGAAGAGCAAGGAGAGATAAAAAAGCCTTTCTTAGCGATCAATGCAAAGAAATAGAGGGAAACAACAGAGTGGGAAAGACTAGAGATCTCTTCAAGAAAATTAGAGATACCAAGGGAACATTTCATGCAAAGATGGGCTCAATAAAGGACAGAAATGGTATGGACCTAACAGAAACAGAAGATATTAAGAAGAGGTGGCAAGAATACACAGAAGAACTGTACAAAAGAGATCTTCAGACTAAGATAATCACGATGGTGTGATCACTCACCTAGAGCCAGACATCCTGGAATGTGAAGTCAAGTGGGCCTTAAGAAGCATCACTACTAACAAAGCTAGTAGAGGTGATAGAATTCCAGTTGCACTATTTCAAATCCTGGAAGATGATGCTGTGAACGTGCTGCACTCAATATGCCAGCAAAATTGGAAAACTCAGCAGTGGCCACAGGACTGGAAAAGGTCAGTTTTCATTCCAATCCCAAAGAAAGGCAATGCCAAAGAATGCTCAAACTACTGCACAATTGCACTCATCTCACACACTAGTAAAGTAATGCTCAAAATTCTCCAAGCCAGGCTTCAGCAATACATGAACCGTGAACTTCCAGTTGATCAAGCTGGTTTTAGAAAAGGCAGAGGAACCAAAGATCAATTGCCAACACCCGTTGGATCATCAAAAAAGCAAGAGAGTTCCAGAAAAACATCTATTTCTGCTTTATTGACTATGCCAAAGTCTTTGACTGTGTGGATAACAATAAACTGTGGAAAATTCTTAGAGAGATGGGAATACCAGACCACCTGACCTGACTCTTGAGAAAACTATATGCAGGTCAGGAAGCAGGAGTTAGAACTGGACATGGAACAACAGACTGGTTCCAAATAGGAAAAGAGTATGTCGAGGCTGTATACTGTCACCCTGTTTATTTAACTTATATGCAAAGTACATCATGAGAAACGCTGGACTGGAAGAAGCACAAGCTGGAATCAAGATTGCTGGGAAAAGTATCAATAACCTCAGATATGCAGATGACACCACCCTTATGGCAGAAAGTGAAGAAGAACTAAATAGCCTCTTGATGAAAGTGAAAGAGGGGAGTGAAAAAGTTGGCTTAAAGCTCAACATTCAGAAAATGAAGATCATGGCATCTGGTCCCATCACTTCATGGGAAATAGATGGGGAAACAGCGGAAACAGTGTCAGACTTTATTCTTTTGGGCTCCAAAATCATTGCAGATGGTGACTGAAGCCATGAAATTAAATGACACTTACTCCTTGGAAGGAAAGTTATGACCAACCTAGATAGCATATTCAAAAGCAGAGACATTACTTTGCCAACAAAGGTCTGTCTAGTCAAGGCTATGGTTTTTCCAGTGGTCATGTGTGGATGTGAAAGTTGGACTTTGAAGACAGCTGAGCACTGATGAATTGATGCTTTTGAACTGTGGTGTTGGAGAAGACTCTTGAGAGTCCCTTGGACTGCAAGGAGATCTAACCAGTCCATTCTAAAGGAGATCAGTCCTGGGTGTTCTTTGGAAGGACTGATGCTAAAGCTGAAACTCCAATACTTTGGCCACCTCATATGAAGAGTTGATGCATTGGTGTTGACCCTGAAGCTGGGAGGGATGGTAGGCAGGAGGAGAAGGGGACAGGATACTGAAGTGGGTTGCCATTTCCTTCTCCAGGGGATTTTCCCAGCTCAGGGATTGAACTCATGTCTCCCGCATTGCAGGCAGACGCTTTAACCTCTGCAGTTAAAGTCAGTTAAAGTCAGTCAGGGATTCCCTGACTGGTGTTGACCCTGATGCTAGGAGGGATTGGGGGCAGGAGGAGAAGGGGACAACAGAGGATGAGATGGCTGGATGGCATCACCAACTCGATGGACATGTGTTTGGGTGAACTCCGGGAATTGGTGATGGACAGGGAGGCCTGGCATGCTGCAATTCACGGGGTCACAAAGAGTCAGACACAACTGAGTGACTGAACTGAACTGATGCTTCACTCATTTGGTCAGTGGGGGAAGTATTAAGGGCTTCCACATGACTCCCTCCCATTACAACAGTCAAGTAGGAATTCTTTTTATTCTCAAATCTGTCTATTCTAACCAAAATTTAGGAACTGAGAAAGTACCCATAAATTACTATGAACTTACTGGGCCAATTGTGATCCAAACTTTAACCAATGCACTATTTATCACCTAACTTCCATTAGACTCTAATTTAATCAAGAAATTACAACAGGCTTTTGGGTTCTCAGTGATTATTGTTAGGAAATGCCTAGTCCAATAATTTCCTACTCCAAGCTCTAGCTATTCTTTCAATGGTGCTTAGTCTCTCTATCAGTTTCTTTGGGGGAAGGCGTGAAGTAAGAGTTACAATATATATAATACAGGCTGGTAGCAACATTTCAAAATCACCCCTCAAGAAACTCTAACCTTCCCCCTAAGCAAGGGATTCTACATATTGACCAATACTTGGACTTAATTAAGTCAGACTGGTTCCAAATAGGATAAGGAGTACGCCAAGGCTGTATATTGTCACCCTGCTTATGTAATTTATATGCAGAGTACATCATGACAAACGCTGGGTTGGAAGAAGCACAAGCTGGAATCAAGTTTGCCAGGAAAAATATCAATAACCTCAGATATGCAGATGACACCACCCTTATGACAGAAAGTGAAGAGGAACTAAAAAGCCTCTTGATGAAAGTGAAAGTGGAGAGTGAAAAAGTTGGCTTAAAGCTCAACATTCAGAAAATGAAGATCATGGCATCTGGTCCCATAACTTCATGGGAAATAGATGGGGAAACAGTGGAAACAGTGTCAGACTTTATTTTGGGGGGCTCCAAAATCACTGCAGATGGTGACTGCAGCCATGAAATTAAAAGATGCTTACTCCTTGGAAGGAAAGTTATGACCAACCTAGATAGCATATTCAAAAGCAGAGACATTACTTTGCCAACAAAGGTCTATCTAGTCAAGGCTATGGTTTTTCCTGTGGTCATGTATGGATGTGAGAGTTGGACTGTGAAGAAGGCTGAGTGCCGAAGAATTGATGCTTTTGAACTGTGGTGATGGAGAAGACTCTTGAGAGTCCCTTGGACTACAAAGAGATCCAACCAGTCCATTCTGAAGGAGATCAGCCCTGGGATTTCTTTGGAAGGAATGATGCTAAAGCTGAAACTCCAGTACTTTGGCCACCTCATGTGAAGAGTTGACTCATTGGAAAAGACTCTGATGCTGGGAGGGATTGGGGTCAGGAGGAGAAGGGGACGACAGAGGATGAGATGGCTGGATGGCATCACTGACTCGATGGACATCAGTTCACTCGATGAGTGAACTCCGGGAGTTTGAGATGGACAGAGAGGCCTGGCGTGCTGCGATTCATGGGGTCGCAAAGAGTTGGACACGACTGAGTGACTGTACTGAACTGAACTGAAGTCTTGAAAATGGAAGAGAGGCCATAGCTATTCTTTATAAAGATGACTCAGGTAGGACCATTCTACAGTTCTTGAGTTTTACATGTTATATAAAGTAAGATTTTTCTTGACTGCCCAACTACTTCATTCTTAGTGATACCATGGTATTTGAGACCTAACATCTAAGGAACACTTTATCTTTGTTACCCTTCTTGGAAATCTGGTTCTGTCACCTGACCTCTGTTACTCTAGAGACACATCTTTTCCAATGAAATAACATAATTCCTAAAATAACAGAATAATAATTCTTGCCAGTATGATAGAACTCATAGATAGGCCATACATGAATTAAGAAGAACATCTATCTAATGACTATCAGAAGCATTTGACATTGCTGGTTATCCCTTTATCATATGATACCATATTCATTTACCTTCCTGGACACTACCCCCTTAGTTATTCCTCATATCCTCTTCTTTGTTTCATTTGCTTTTAGACTTCTTACTTTTGAAATGCTCAGGGATAAGCTCTTGAATCTCTTCAGTCTCATGGATTCAAATATCATCCTAATGTTGATTATCAATCCCTCAATTTCAACCCACTACCCCACCTAAACTCAGGTTCGCATGTTGAAGTGCTGAGTTGACATCTCTGCCTGATGTCGAATAGGAATCTCAAATTTAACAAGTTTGAAGTCAGTTCTTAATTCTCACCTCCAACCCTAACTAAACTAAAGGGGGCTCCTCATCTAGTTTTTATCAAGTTTTTAAATGGTATTATTATTCATTCAGTAGTTTAAGCCAACAACTGAAAATGAAAAATAAAAACGGAGACATCCTCACTAATCTTTCTTGATTAGACTACTGTTTCCATTCTTCCCTTTCTCCCCTCACTGCTGCATTTTATTCAAAGAGTTAGAGTTTTTTTTTTTTTTTAATATATGAATCAGATGTCTCTTAACTATTTAACATTTCTCAGTACAATTCCATCAATTCTGGTCATTTTAATTTACTCTCAGAAGTTAGAACATTATTTGATACACAGGAGACCTTGGTAGACAGAATAATGTCCCTTCAAAGATGTCCACATCAAATCTCCAGAACTTGTGAAAATGTCACTTACATGACAAAGAAGACTTTGCAGATATAGTTGAATGGTTAACATTGGGATGGGGAAATTATTCTGGATCATCTCTGTGGGCCCAACATAATCACAAAAGTAGGAAGGTGAAAATCAGGAAAGAAAATAAGACAAAAGAAATAGGAGTCAGGGTGAAAGAGAGGTTTGAAGATGCTAACATTGTTGGCTTACAGATAGATAAGGGGCCATAAACACACCAAATGCAAGTGGGCTTATGAATCTGGAAAGTATAGGAAACTGATTTTCCTTTAGATCTTCTGGGAGGAATGCAGGCCTGCAGACACCTTGATCTTAGCCTAGTGAGACCATGTTAGACATCGAGCTCCAGAACTACAGAGGATAAATGTGTGTTATTTTAAGTCGTAAAGTTTGTGATAATTTGTTTTCTTAGCAGTTAATACAGAGCTGCCTAATAAACACTGCAAAATGATTAAACTAAATTTTAGTAGAACCAAAGCGTTGGACTTGAGTTCATAAAACCTAGGTTCTACTCCTACCTCTGCCATATTAACTATATAATCCTGGAAAACCATGGCATTCCTATAAACTGGAAATAATCTCTTACCTTCTCAAATCTCAAAACTTATTAATAATTAGTTTCCTGTTGCTACTATAATAATATGATCTTGAAAGTGAAAGTGAAGTCACTCAGTCATGTCCAACTCTTTGCAACCCCATGGACTATAAGCCACCAGGCTTCTCCATCCAGGGGATTCTCCAGGCAAGAATACTGGAGTGGGTTGCCATCTCCTTCTCCAGGGGATCTTACCAACCCAGGGATCAAACTCAGCTCTACCACATTGCAGGCAGATTCTTTACCATCTAAGCCATCAGGGAATCCCCATATGATAATAACACAAATTATTTTTCTTACATGTCTAGAGGTTGTCACCCTGCTTATTTAAATTCTATGCAGAATACATCATGCAAAATGCTAGTCTGGATGAATCACAAGCTGGAATCAAGATTGCTGGGAGAAATAGCAATAACCTCAGATATGCAGATGACACCACCCTTATGGCAGAAAGTGAAGATAAACTAAATAGCCTCATGATAAAAGGGAAAAGAAAGAGTGAAAAAGTTGGCTTAAAACTCAACATTGAGAAAACTAAGACCATGGCATCTGGTCCCATCACTTCATGGAAAATAGATGGGGAAACAATGGAAACAGTGACAGACTTTATTTTCTTGGGCTCCAAAATCACCACAGATGGTGACTGCAGCCATAAAATTATGACACTTGCTCCTTGGAACAAAAGCTATGACCAACCTAGACAGCATATTAAAACGCAGAGACATTGCTTTGTCAGCAAAGGTCCATCTACTCAAAGCTATGGTTTTTCCATTAGTCATGTACTGAAGTGAGAGCTGGACCATAAAAAAAGCTGAACACCAAAGAATAGATGCTTTTGAACTGTGGTGCTGGAGAAGACTCTTGAGAGTCCCTTGGACAGCCAGGAGATCAAACTAGTCAATCCTAAAGGAAATCAGTCCTGAATATTCATTGAAAGGACTGATGCTGAAGCTCCAATATTTTGGCCACCTGGTACAAAGAGCTGATTCATTGGAAAAGACTCTGATGCTGGGAAAGACTGAAGGCAGGAAGAGAAGGGGACGACAGAGGATGAGATGGTTGGATGGCATCACCAACTTGATGGGCAAGAGTCTGAGCAAGTTCTGAGTTGGTGATGGACATGGAAACCTGGTGTGATGTGGGTCCCAAAGAGTCAGGCATGACTAAATGACTGAACTGAACTGAGAGGTGAGATATTCAAAACTCTTCTCACTGAACTAAAATCAATGTGCCAGCAAGCCTGCAGTATTTTCTGGAGACTCTAGGGGAGAATGATCTCTTCAATTTTTCAGATTCTAGAAGCCACCTGAATTCCTTGCCTCAGAGGCCCTTCCTCCATCTTCAAAGTCAGCAGCATAGCATCTTCTAATCTCTCTCTGCTTGTTTCCATGGCTTTTTCTTAATTCTCACTCTTCTTGCCTCTGTTTTATAAAATCTGTTGTGATTACATTGCTTAGGCAAGTGCTTAGTTGCTCAGTCATGTCCAATTCTTTGTGATCCCATGGACTTTAACCCACCAGGCTCCTCTGTTCACCTCCAGGCAAGAGTACTGGAGTGGGTTGCCATTTCCTCCTTTAGGGGATCTTCCCAACCTAGAGATCAAACCTGAGTCTCTTGTTCTCCTGCACTGTAGGCAGATTCTTTACCAACTGAGCTATAGGGGAAGCATTGGGCTCACCCAAATACTCCCTGGGAGTTTTCCCATCTCAAGATCCTTAAATGAATTACATATGCAAAGTCCACTTGCTGCTGCTACTGCTGCTAAGTCCCTTCAGTCGTGTTCGACTCTGTGTGATCCCATAGACGGCAGCCCACCAGGCACCCCCGTCCTGGGATTCTCCAGGCAAGAACACTGGAGTGGGTTGCCATTTCCTTCTTCAATGCATGAAAGTGAAAAGTGAAAGTGAAGTTGCTCTGTTGTGTCCGACTCTTAGCGACCCCATGGACTGCAGCCTACCAGGCTCCTCCATCCATGGGATTTGCCAGGCAAGAGTACTGGAGTGGGGTGCCATAGCCTTCTCCAAAAGTCCACTTGGCCATGTAAAATAACATATCCACCAGTTTGGGAGATGAAGGTGTGGAGGCATTATTCTGTCTTATCACACAGAGTCAAACAAAATAGTCCATTGACAAATGCCATGGAGCCATTAAAGTATGAAGCAAATATAGGCCAAAATATTACTTTTTTTGGCTGTGCCACACAACTCACAGGATTTTAGTGCTGCAAACAGTGATTGAAACCAAGTCCTTGGCAGTGAGAGTGCAGAGTCCCACCAGGGAATTTCCTCCAATTTGGTTTAAATATTAATGGGACATTTTTGAAAGTACAAGTTTTAAAGCTATACTCGTATTTATGTTTATCTTTACAGCATAAAAATGATCTTTTTAAACTGATCAGATGCCTTCTTCATTTCATTGAATTGAGCCTTTCCTTCAATCACCCACGTTTATCACATATACAAAGGGAAGTCATGTGCTTCCCTGAATAAAATAATTACCTTATTAAAAACCAAAAGCTAAAAGCTGAAAATTGTATCACAAACCCGAGAGCCAGTATCACCTATAGTTATTACTGAAGGACACTGCTAGTTTTATTCCCTGCCAAACAGATTTCAGTGAAAAATGTAAACTGTACATGTAGTATCTGTATTATAAAGTTGATTTTTTACATATTTTCCAGTGGCACTTCATCCTAGTATGATATTTTAATTCTATTTCATTTCCTACATACCTATAGGTACACAGGAAAAAGACTTGTGAGATCAAACTTCCTGAAATGTATCTACGTATTGCTAATTGGATAAGTAAACTGCCAAATTTCATTTGTCTTTGTGAAAAAAGTAAGTGATTCTCATGTGTAGGTTTTCATCAGCGCTTCACTAGCTGAAGACAGAGTTTTTTCATGTGTAATTATGTGGTCTCTATGTTGGAAAGATATCAAAGTCCAATGTTGGCTGAATTTTTGAGTCTCCTTTCTCTTTGCCAAAACTCATGAACAGTTTTAGGTCAGGGAGGAGAGTGATAATTAAACATTTCTATAGCATCATTACCCAAGCATGTGGAAATTTTCTAGGTTCAATGAGTGGAAGAATACCTTTTATTGATCCAAGAGCACCAAGCCAGATGCAATTACACATTCTGAATGTTTTCCAATGGGTAACTCTTCTGGTCCTAGTTGAAATGATTACTGAGTAAGGTAAAGAGTTGTCCTCTTATTCGGTAGGAGAAGCCAAGAAGTTTCTTACTCACCAATAAAACTTTACAAAGGTTTCAAAAACCGTTCAATCATCAAGGATTATTTTCAAAATATATATTTAGTCTTCAACAAACTTTTGCTTTTATCTAAACATGTTTTTTTAATGCCCAAGAAAGATGACCCCACCATTCCCAAAATAAATCTCTAGAGAAGAAACTGAAAGCTTGGACAGAAGCTACATTTTCTACCTCAAAATTAAAATCCCTGCAAAGCATCTCATAAAATGAAGGGAAAAAAAAGTGCATGGTATATAATTTATTTTCTAAATTACTGACCCTTTGTTAGGGAAGGTTAAAAAGTGTTAACATTATTTTCCTTCATGTCTAGGGATGCTTGCAGTAAACAAAAATTAAAAATGTTTCTTGCAAAAGTTATTTAACCAGACAAGGTAAAAATATCAAGAAACATTTGAAAAGACTAAGTTGGAATGAAACCATACAAGGGAAATCTTACATAAGCATATAAGAACAGATCAACTAAATTTCATTTCTAAAGATTGGGATAAATAAGACTAGCATTTTAATTCGCACAGGAAGAGAAGGATGAAAAGATCTTGAAGACATGAAAATGAATCATTTGGTCCTAAACACTTTTTCTTCCTCTCTTCCTCTCCTTTTCCCTCCCCATCTCCCCTCCTATCTTCCTTCCTTCCAGCCCAGGAGATGAAATATTAGAAATTATATATATATATATATATATAAAATAACTAGTTCTTTTTTGATGAAATGAATATCTCCAGGATTTAAAAGATGCAAATGAATTTCAGCTACTCTTGAAAATAAAACTTTGCTGATGATGGTTTATAAAATCATTGTTGATAAAGCTCGTATTTGGATGAATACCGACTCATTTGTAGCAACATCTTCCAATTTATTTTGCCAAATATTTTAGGTAAATGAGATGATTCTGCTATCTACGCTATCTACTAGTTAGAGGAATATAATCATCAAGTTGAGTAGTCTTTACACTAATGTTGGGAACTCTAGATTTTTCACAATGATGCTTATGGGAATAGAAATGGAAGTGCTCTGAATTTCCCAAGTCACATTAAGCAAGTGGCTAAATTTTGATTTTTATATGCATTAAGCTTCCACATAGTATTTTATCTGAAAATATGATTATCTAAAAACATTTGGAAGAATACTCAGTAAAACTGTTATTTTAGACAACAGAATCAGAAAATTCGAAGAGATTATACTTGCAAAAATTTGGGGTTTGTTCCTAGTTACATGAAAATTTAGATATTTTTTCAAAGAATTTTTTTTTGTCCTTACCCATGAAGATATAACAACATAAGCATATTTGCAAAAATATTTTCTCTATTTTTCTCTGAATGTTTTGATTTTATGCATGTGTACATACTCCTGTTATTTCAGAAACTTCCATTTCGTAAAAGCTGGTACTGAAGTTTGTTCTGTATCATATACTTTTACTTTTCCTCTCTTCTATTTAGATTATATGCAATATATATATTTATAGGGACACCAAGATTTACCTACTTATCCTCCTTAAATTGTAGGAGTAGTATGAAAAAATGTTTAAAAAGTAAATTAGCAAAGAAAAAAGTAAATTACCTCTGATTCCATCACATGAACACAACATTCCATTTTTTTTTTAAATTTTCTATACTTTTCCCATTTGCACATTTGATATTTATATTGTTATAGTCATAGCAGGAATGCAACACTATACTCAGCTTCGGTTTTTTACAATTACTTGCATTTCCCATATCACCTATAATTATTGCTTTAATTTCTACATAATATTTTTATAAATAGGTGTGCATAATTAAAGAGAGACAGAGAGAGACTCTCTCCTTCTTTTGAATTTTAATTTATCATAAATTCTCAAATGTAAAACTTCCTGAACCAATGACATGTTTTTTATTCTTGATAGTGAAATTGAAGTATAAGTTAATTATACCAAATCCCACTGAAATCAACAAACTGAAAAGTGCTGATTAACCATTACATCTCATATTAGTATTATTATTTAAATATATATTATATATCAGTACAATATATATTATATATCAGACTCTTTACTGTCTGTGCTACTAGGGAAGCCCCAATATATCAGTACAATACTTCACAGGCGTTCTTATTTGCTATTTCATAATTTTTCAAAGAAAATTTTCCTTCTTTTTTAAGTGATTGATTAAACTGAAAGAGATTAATAACTATCTGATTTATTTTCATTTTTTCTTAAGTTTAAATACTTGAATCATATTTATCTACTATTTTAAAGTTACTTTGCATCAAATGAACTTTCAGAAATGCCACATTCATTTTTACCTACTATTTTAATGATATTTATAAACATCAACCAGAAAAACTTTGTTTTACACTACCTGTGAAGTAGGAACAAGCCACAGCATGTACTTGTGGCAATGTCTTCTACCTTTGAGAAACACAGACAAGTGTAAGTTACCTCAGATAAACCAAGTTTAGTATAAGTATATAAGCAAATTAAGAAGCACAGTAAATCTTCACTGAGATCCCACAATTAGTTTTCATGGAATGGTAACATCCTCTATCACTGCAAAACAGCTCTAATTCCCAAATAGCAACTCTAGTAGTGATCTCTCAGAAATGCTCATCTTGATAAATTAATATCACATGACTCGGGTTCTGCTTGACTTATCTACAAACTATTTTCTCATATTGCTGATGATAACTATATATTTTCCTGTACATTGTTTCCTAGCTGCTTTTACTCAAGGTTTCCACTAGCTAATTGCCCTTATTTATTATGCTTTGAAAACCATCTTTATTGGGATATAATTCACATGCCACAAAATTCACCCACTTAAATTATAAAATTTAATGGGTTTAATATATTAGGAGTGGGTACAAAAAGAAACTTTGCACCCATTAGCATTTCCTTTGTATATACAAGCAGAAGTAGGATTGCAGGATCATATGGTATTCTGCTTTTCATTTTGTGAAGAACTTCCATACTGTTTGCCATAATGGTTATACAGATTGACATTCCCAACAACAATGTGCAGAGGTTCCCTTTGCCCATGTCCCTGAGAATGCTTACTATCTTTTGTCTTTTTGATAATGCCATTCTAACATGTGTTATTCCCTCATGGTGGTTCTGATTTGCATTTCTCTGATGATTTGTGATGTTAAACATTTTTCATATACCTGTTGGTCATTTTTATAACTTCTATCCAGGTTTTTTGATCATTTTTAAATTGAATTATTTGTTTTCTTGCTATAGAATTGCTTTTCCCATATATTTTAGATATTGACACTGGTGGAAGTCATTTGGGGAACTCATTCAACCACATGGACACTGGTGCTGGCAAGCATTAGTTTGGAGTCCTCCCTCTAGTCTATTAGTGCTTGGGGCATACTGAAAGGTTGTTGTTGAATCACGCAAAGACACCGGGATTCTTGGCCCCCGGAGGAGAAGAATTCAATCCGGGGCCAGAGACGAGGCTTGATCGCTCAGAGCTTTTGTGTAATAAAGTTTTATTAAAGTATAAAGGAGAGAGAGAAAGCTTCTGACATAGGCATCAGAAGGGGGCAGAAAGAGTACCCGCTTGCTAGTGTTAACAATGAGGTTATATAATCCAAAGAATGTCTGGAGGTTGTAAAGATCTCATCATGTCTACTCCCATAATTTACATTTTAAGATAACAGAAGGTTTAATCCAAAGACTGTCCTTAGGCAGGATACATTATTGTTATATAATCCTAAGGAATGTGGAGAAAGAAAAAAAAGTTTGTCCTTTCTTTCTCCTTGAGAATTCCAGACCTCTCTCTCCTTGAGGACCCCGAGACTCCTTATCAACCTGCCTAGGAAATGACTCTCTCAATACCTGCCCACCAGCTGGTCAGGACCAGTCCTAAAACCCCAAAGGCCAAGAGTAGAGTTGCCTGGGGATCCAGCCCCACTTCCAAAGGGTTGGCATCTGTCCCAGGTTCCCCTCAGCCAGCTGCTCTAGGAAATGGCCCCACCCACCAGTAGGCCAGCACCATTCCTAGGACCCCCAAGCCACACAGTTGGCCATGCCAGCACCTGGCCTCACCCAAAAGCAGCTGCCACCACAGGCAAGGCCTGGAAGACAACTGGCCTGGCAACCAGCCCCACTAACCAGCATATTCACAGTGGTCAACCCTATCACAACATAAGGTCCCACATAGGGGGTACCCACTATATAATATAGCTTCAGTGACCAAGGGGGAGTTGTGCTGCTGGGCCTCAAGGGATGTCTCCTACACACAGTCACTTCTCTAAGATCAGGAAACATAACCAACCTGCCTAATACATTGCAATAAATACAAAGAATTAGGCAAAATAAGGCAACAAAGAAATATATACTCAAAATAAAGCAACAAGAGAAAATCCTAGAAGAACTAAGCAAAGTGGAGACAGCAAACTACCTAATAAAAAGTTCAAAGTAACGAGAGTCAAAGAAAAATATTACATTATGGTAAAGGGATGAAACCAGAAGATATAACAATTTTCAATATATATGCACCCAGCATAGAAGCACCTAAATACATAAATCAAATATGAGCACAAAGGGAGAAGTTGACAGTAGCACAATAATTGTAGAGGACTTTAACATCCAGCTTATATCAATAGGAAAATCATCCAGAAATAAAATAAAGAAATACCAGACTTAAACTACACATTAGATCAGATAAACTTAACTGATATGTTAGAACATTCCATCCCAATGCAGTGGAATACTCATTCTTTTAAAGGGCACATGGAATATCCCCCAAGATAAAACACATGCTAGACCACAAAACAAGTCTCAGTAAGTGATAAGCCATAATGGAAAAGAATATGAAAAAAATAATGTGTGTGTGACTCAAATAATTGAGTCACTTTGCTATACAGCAGAGATTGGCACAATATTATAAAACAACTACAATTTCATAAAAATTTAATACAAAATAATAAACAATGAGACTGAAATCATATCAAGAATCTCTCCTGACCATAACTCTGTAAGACTAGAAATCAATTATAAGAAAAAAAAAAAAAAAAACACACACACACACACACACACACAAACATGTAAAGGCCCGTATATGCTCTAAACCACCAATGGGTCCCTAAATAAATCAAAGGGGAAATAAAATCATACTTGGAGACAAAGGAAAATGAGAAGAGAATGATCCAAAATTTATGGGATACACCAAAGCAATTCCAAAAGGGAAGCTTCTGGTGACATAAACCTACTTTAGGAAACAAGAAAATCTTAAGAACTGATTCTATGAAAAAATAAACAAAATGATAAACCTTTAGCCAGACTCATCAAGGAAAACAGAGAAATAAAATTTGGGAAAACAGGCCTAAATAAAATTAGGAATAAAAATGGAGAAGTTACTACCAACACCACAGAAATATAAAAGATAAGAAATCACTATGAACATTATATGACAATAAAATGGACAATTAAGAAGAAATAGATAAATTCATGGAAACACACAGTTTCCCAAAACTGAATCTGGAAGAAACACAAAATATGAAGAAACCAATTACCTGTAACGAAATTGAATCCATGATTTAAAAAGAAAAGAAAAGGAAAAAAACCTTCAAAAAAAAACAACAAAAATGAGACCAGACAGCTTCACAGGTAAATTTCATGAAATATTTAAGGAAAAATTAATGCCTATTCTTCCCTATTTAAAAAACTTGAGACGAAGAAATGCTCCCAAACTCACTTTAGGAGGTCAGAATCACCCTGATACCAAAACCATACAAAGACACCATTAAAAAAAGAAAAGTACAGGCCACTGTCACTGATGAATATAGGTATAAAAATAATTAACGAAGTATTAGCAAACAGAACTCAGCAATACTTTAAAAGAATCATCTACCATTATCTACTGTGATTTATCCCAGGGGTGTAGGATAGTTTAACATCCATAAATCAGTCAATATGATATATAACATTAACCAATAGAAGAATAAATTCATACTCTCATCTCAACAGATACTGGAAAAGCTCATGAAAAATTCAAAATCCACTTAAGATTAAAAATTCTCAATAAAGTGGGTATAGAGGGACTATCATTCAACATAATAAAGGCCATATATCACAGACTATAGCCTGGTGAGGGACAGGGAGGCTTCGTGTGCTGCAGTCCATCAGGTGACAAAGAGTCTGACATGACTGGGTGACTGAACAACAATAACAATAGCCAACATAATACTCAATGGTAAAAGGGTGAAAGCAATTCCTCTGAGATGAGGAATAAGACAAGGATGCCCACTCTCACCACTTTTATTCAACTCACCACTTTGATTCAACACAATACTGGAAATCCTAGCCATAGTAATCAGTCAAGAAAAACAAATAAATAAATAAAAGTAATCCAAATTGGGAGGAAAAAAATTCAACTGTCACTATGTGCAGATTACATACTACTATACATTTAAAACTCTAAAGACTCCATCAGTAAAACCATTAGAATGAATAAATTTAGTAAAATTGCATGATACAAGATTAATATACACACATCTGTTGTCTTTCTATACACTAATAATATAAATCATCTGAAAGAGAAATCAAGAGG
The DNA here is from genome assembly GCF_002263795.3 of Bos taurus. Lineage (NCBI taxonomy): Eukaryota > Metazoa > Chordata > Mammalia > Artiodactyla > Bovidae > Bos > Bos taurus. The sequence continues at coordinate 56,473,838 of NC_037335.1, read as the reverse complement.
ACAATCTCATTTACACTAACTTCTTTTAAAAGAGCCCTAATTCCATTTAGGAAGCTTCCATCCTCATAACATAATCACTTCCCAAACCCCACCTCCAAATACCATCACATTTGGGATTCAGTTTCAATGTGGGAATTTGAAGGACAGGGGCACAAACTTTCAGCCTACAACAGATGGATACATAAAAATATGGTATGTAAGTACAATGGACTATTTCTTAGCCTTAAAGGGAAAGAAATTCTGACAAACACTACAATATGAATCTTGAAGATATTATGTTAAGTAGAACTCAAAAACAAAAGGACAGATACCATGATTCTACTTGAATGAGGTACCTAAATTGGTTAAAGTAATAGATACAAAAAGAATGGTTGGCAGGGACTAAGGGAAGGGAGTTATGAAACACTTCAGAAGAAGAAAAAAATGTTCTGGAGTCAGATGGCTGTGCACACCACCATGCATATCAATGTGAACATATTTAATTCCACTGGGCAATACATTCGAAAGTAGCTCAGATATGCAGATGACACCACCCTTACGGCAGAAAGTGAAGAGGAATGAAAGAGCCTCTTGATGAAGGTGAAAGAGGAGAGTGAAAAAGCTGGCTTAAAACAATAATCAAAAAAATGAAGATTACAGTCTCATCACTTCATGGCAAATAGATGGGGAAACGATGAAAACAGTGACGGACTTTATTTTCTTAGGCTCCAAAATCACTGAGGATGGTGACTGCAGCCAAGAAATTAAAAGATGCCTGCTCCCTGGAAGGAAAGTTACGACCAACATAGACAGCATATTAAAAAAGCAGAGACATTATTTTGCCAACAAAGGTCCATCTAGTCAAAGCAATAGTTTCCCCAGTAGTCATGTATGGATGTGAGAGTTGGACTATAAAGAAAGCTGAGCACCAAAGAATTGATGCTTTTGAACCATGGTGTTGGAGAAGATTCTTGAGTCCCTTGGACTGCAAAGAGATCCAACCAGTCCATCCTAAAGAAAATCAGTCCTGAGGGGCAGTCATAAGATGGCAGAGGAATAGGACAGGGAGACCACTTTCTCCCCAACAAATTCATCAAAAGAACATTTGAATGCTAAGTAAATTTCACAAAACAACTTCTGAATGCTGGCAGAAGACATCAGGCACCCAAAAAAGCAGCCATTGTCTCCAAAAGGAGGTAAGAAAAAATATAAAAGATAAAAAGAGAGGCAAAAGAGGTAGGGATGGACATCCGTCCCAGGAAGGGAGTCTTAAAAAAGAGAGAACTTTCCAAACATCAGGAAACACTCTCATTGGCGAGTCTGTGGCAAGCCTTGGAACCTCAGAAGGCAACATAACCAGGAGGAAAAATAAATAAATAATTAAAACCCACAGATTACGTGCCCAACAGTAACTCCCAGCAGAGAAGCAGCGCAGATGCCTGCATCCACCACTAGCAAGCGGGGGCTGGGCAGGGAGGCGTGGGCTGCATTGCTTAGAGTAAGGACCAGGCCTGAATGCCCTGAGGGCAATCTGAGGGAACTAACTTGAGATAGCAAACCAGACTGTGGGATAGCTACCTCCAGAAAAGCCCTAACCTAAGACACTGCAAAACCGGCTCACAGAACAAAGGACTGACTGCGGACTGGCCCATCCCCCGCCGGAGACAGGCAGGCGAGGGCAGCCAGAGCCGGAAGGGGGAAATCGTGGCCCCAGAGAAGCATCATCTACCAAACTGCAAGCAGGCTTCCTTGCTGAACAAGACTTCTTGGGATTCTGGACAGTCAACATCCGCCTGAGAGGTGCTCTTGTTGTACACCCAGAAAACCGAGCGGCAGGGACAGGGGAGGCGATAAATTGCAGCGACCGCGCTCACCAAACACCTGGTCACCTGAGCTGCTCGGACCTTCAAAGGGCACAAAACGCAGGCCCAACCAAGTCTGCACCTTTGAGGAGTACCGAGTACCTGAACCTGAACGGCTTAGACCTGGGAAGTGCATACAACCCAGGGCCAGCCCCAGACAGTTCCTGGCACAGCAACCTAGAGCCTAAGCAGTATAGACAGTGAAAGCACACACACTGTGAGTGGGGGCAAACCCAGTGTGGCTGAGACACTGTGAGCACTCCCCACAGATGCCAGTGATATGTCTGCAGCGTTCTCCCTCCCCACAGCTCGGCTGAACAAGGGAGCCTAAAAAAGTGTCCACCACCGCCCCCGTGTGTCAGGGAGGAAATTAGACACTGAAGACACCAGCAAACAGAAGCTAAAACAGAGGGAACCACCTTGGAAGTGACAGGTGCAACAGACTAAAACCCTGTAGTTAGCACTGACCACACAGGAAGGGGCCTACAGATCTTGAGAAGTATAAGCCGGATCAAGGAACTATCTGAAAGTGAAGTATAGATGGAGAAGTCTTGAGGCTACTGTAAGAATAAGACTGAAAACCAGTGCCAGGAGGCTTAAGTCCAAATCCTGAGAATACCAGAGAACTCCTGACTCCAGGGAACATTAATCGATAGGAACTCATCAAATGCCTCCATACCTACACTGAAACCAAGCACCACCAAAGGGCCAACAAGTTCCAGAGCAAGACATACCATGCAAATTCTCCAGCAACATAGGAACATAGCCCTGAGCTTCAATATACAGGCTGCCCAAAGTCACTCCAAACCCACTGACATCTCATAACTCATTAGTGGACACTTCACTGCACTCCAGAGAGAGAAATCCAGCTCCACCCACCAGAACAGAGACACAAGCTTCCCTAACCAGGAAACCTTGACAAGCCACCCGTCCAGCCCTACCAACAGCAAGTAAACTCCACAATAAAGAGAACTCCACAAACTGCCAGAATATGGAAAGGCCACCCCAAATACAGCAATATAAACAAGATGAAGAGGCAGAGAAATACCCAGCAGGAAAGGAGCAGGATAAATGCCCACCAAACCAAACAAAAGAGGAAGAGATAGGGAATATACCTGATAAAGAATTCTGAATAATGATAGTGAAAATGATCCAAAATCTTGAAAACAAAATGGAGTTATAGGTAAATAGCCTGGAGACAAGGATTGAGAAGAAGAAAGAAAGCTTTAACAAGGACCCGAAAGAAATAAAAAAGAGTCAATATATAATGAATAATGTAATATATGAGATCAAAAACACTCCGGAAGGAGCCAACAGTAGAATAATGGAGGCAGAAGATAGGATTAGTGAGGTAGAAGACAGAATGGTAGAAATAAATGAAACAGAGAGGAAAAAAGAAAAACGAATTAAATGAGGACAATCTCAGAGACCTCTGGGACAATGTTAAACGCCCCAACATGCGAATCATAGGAGTCCCAGAAGAAGAAGACAAAAAGAAAGACCATGAGAAAATACTTGAGGAGATAATAGTTGGAAACTTCCCTAAAATGGGGAAGGAAATAATCACTTAAGTCCAAAAACCCCAGAGAGTCCCAAATAGGATAAACCCAAGGTGAAACACCCCAAGACACATATTAATCAAATTATCAAAGATCAAACAAAGAACAAATATTAAAAGGAGAAAGGGAAAAACAACAAATAAGACACAAGGGGATTCCCATTAGGATAACAGCTGATCTTTCAATAGAAACTCTTCAGGCCAGGAGGGAATAGCAGGACATACTTAAAGTGATGAAAGAAAATAACCTACAGCCCAGATTACTGTACCCAGCAAGGATCTCATTCAAATATGGAGAAATCAAAAGCTTTACAGACAAGCAAAAGCTGAGAGAATTCAGCACACCAAACCAGCTCTCCAACAAATGCTAAAGGATCTTTTGTAGACAGGAAACACAGAAAGGGTGTATAAACTCAAACCCACAATAATAAAGTAAATGGCAATGGGATCATACTTATCAATAATTACCTTAAATGTAAATGGGTTGAATGTCCCAACCAAAAGACAAAGACTGGCTAAATGGATACAAAAACAAGACCCATATATACGTTGTCTACAAGAGACCCACCTCGAAACAAGGGACACATACAGATTGAAAGTGAAAGGCTGGAAAAAGATATTCCATGCAAATAGAGACCAAAAGAAAGCAGGAGTAGCAATACCCATATCAGATAAAATAGACTTTAAAACAAAGGCTGTGAAAAGAGACAAAGAAGGACACTACATAATGATCAAAGGATCAATCCAAGAAGAAGACATAACAATTATAAATATATATGCACCCAACACAGGAGCACTGCAATATGTAAGACAAATGCTAACAAGTATGAAAGGGGAAATTAACAATAACACAATAATAGCAAGAGACTTTAATACCCTACTCACACCAATGGATATATCAACTAAACAGAAAATTAACAAAAAAACACAAACTTTAAATGATACAATAGACCAGTTAGACCTAAGTGACAGCTATAGGACATTTCATCCCCAAACAATGAATTTCACCTTTTTTCTCAAGCACACATGGAAACTTCTCCAGGATAGATCACATCCTGGGCCATAAATCTAGCCTTGGTAAATTCAAAAAAATTGTTTTGAATTTTGAATTGAAATCATTCCAGGCATCTTTTCTGACCACAATGCAGTAAGATTAGATCTCAATTACAGGAGAAAAACTATTAAAAATTCCAACATATGGAGGCTGAACAACACGCTGCTGAATAACCAACAAATCACAGAAGAAATAAAAAAGGAAATCAAAATATGCATAGAAACGAATGAAAACGAAAACACAACAACCCCAAACCTGAGGGACACTGTAAAAGCAGTGATAAGGGGAAGAATCATAGCAATACAGGCACACCTCAAGAAACAAGAAAAAAGTCAAATAAATAACCTAACTCTACACCTAAAGCAACTAGAAAAGGAAGAAATGAAGAACCCCACGGTTAGTAGAAGGAAAGAAATCTTAAAAATTAGGGCAGAAATAAATGCAAAAGAAACAAAAGAGACCATAGCAAAAATCAACAAAGCCAAAAGCTGGTTCTTTGACAGGATAAATAAAATTGACAAACCATTAGCCAGACTCATCAAGAAACAAAGGGAGAAAAATCAAATCAATAAAATTAGAAATTAAAATGGAGAGATCACAACAGACAACACAGAAATACAAAGGATCATAAGAGACTACTATCAACAATTATATGCCAATAAAATGGACAACTTGGAAGAAATGGACAAATTCTTAGAAAAGTACAACTATTCAAAACTGAACTAGGAAGAAATAGAAAATCGTAAAAGACCCATCACAAGCATGGAAATTGAAACTGTAATCAGAAATCTTCCAGCAAACAAAAGCCCAGGTCCAGACAGCTTCACAGCTGAATTCTACCAAAAATTTAGAGAAGAGCTGACACCTATCCTACTCAAGCTCTTCCAGAAAATTGCAGATGAAGGTAAACTTCCAAACTCATTCTATGAGGCCACCATCACCCTAATACCAAAACATACGCCACAAAACAAAGATGCCACACACAAAAAAACTACAGGCCAATATCACTGATGAACATAGATGCAAAATCCTTTAGAAAATTCTAGCAATCAGAATCCAACAACACATTAAAAAGATCATACACCATGACCAAGTGGGCTTTATCCCAGGGATGCAAGGATTCTTCAATATCTGCAAATCAATCAATGTAACACACCACATTAACAAATTGAAAAATAAAAGCCATATGATTATCTCAATAGATGCAGAGAAAGCCTTTGACAAAATTCAACATCCATTTATGATAAAAACCCTCCAGAAAGCAGGAATAGAAGGAACATTCCTCAACATAATAAAAGCTATATATGACAAAGTAGTATCTCTGCTTTTGAATATGCTAGCTAGGTTGGTCATAACTTTCCTTCCAAGGAGTAAGCGTCATTTAACTTCATGGCTGCAGTCACCATCTGCAGTGATTTTGGAGCCCAGAAAAATAAAGTCTGACACTGTTTCCACTGTTTCCGCATCTATTTCCCATGAAGTGATGGGACCGGATGCCATGATCTTCGTTTTCTGAATGTTGAGCTTTAATCCCACTTTTTCACTCTTCACTTTCACTTTTATCAAGAGGCTTTTGAGTTCCTCTTAACTTTCTGCCATAAAGGTGGTATCATCTGCATATCTGAGGTTATTGATATTTCTCCAGGCAATCTTGATTCCAGCTTGTGTTTCTTCCAGTCCAGCATTTCTCATGGTGTACTGTGCATATAATTTAAATAAACAGGGTGACAATATACAGCCTTGACGTACTTCTTTTCTTATTTGGAACCAATCTGTTGTTCCATGTCCAGTTCTAACTCTTGCTTCCTGACCTGCATACAAATTTCTCAAGAGGCAGGTCAGGTGATCTGGTATTCCCATCTCTTGAAGAATTTCCCGCAGTTTATTGTGATCCATACAGTCAAAGGCTTTGGCATAGTCAATAAAGCAAAAATAGATGTTTTTCTAGAATTCTCTTGCTTTTTCCATGATCCAGTGGATGTTGGCAATTTGATCTCTGGTTCCTCTGCCTTTTCTAAAACCAGCTTGAACATCAGGAAGTTCACGGTTCACATATTGCTGAAGCCTGGCTTGGAGAATTTTGAGCATTACTTTACTAGCATGTGACATGGTTTTCCCTGTGGTCATGTATGGATGTGAGAGTTGGGCTGTGAAGAAGGCTGAGTGCTGAAGAATTGATGCTTTTGAACTGTGGTGTTGGAGAAGACTCTTGAGAGTCCCTTGGACTGCAAGGAGATCCAACCAGTCCATTCTGAAGGAGATCAGCCCTGGGATTTCTTTGGAAGGAATGATGGTAAAGCTGAAACTCCAGTACTGTGGCCACCTCATGTGAAGAGTTGACTCATTGGAAAAGACTCTGATACTGGGAGTGATTGGGGGCAAGAGGAGAAGGGGACGACAGAGGATGAGACGGCTGGATGGCATTACTGACTCGATGGACGTGAGTCTCAGTGAACTCAGGGAGTTGGTATTGGACAGGGAGGCCTGGCGTCCTGCGATTCATGGGGTCGCAAAGAGTCGGACATGACTGAGTGACTGATCTGATCTGATATATGACAAACCCACAGCAAACATTATCCTCAATGGTGAAAAATTGAAAGTATTTCCCCTAAAGTCAGGAACAAGACAAAGGTGCCCACTGTCACCACTACTATTCAGCATAGTTTCGGAAGTTTTGGCCACAACAGTCAAAGAAGAAAAAGTAATTAAAGAAATCCAAATTGAAAAAGAAGAAGTAAAGCTCTCACTATTTGCAGATGACATGATCCTCTATATAGAAAACCCTAAAGACTCCACCAGAAAATTACTAGAGCTAATCAATTAATATAGTAAAGTTGCAGGATATAAAATCAACACACAGAATTTCCTTGCATTCCTATACACTAATAATGAGAAAATAGAAATTAAGGAAACAATTCCATTCACCATTGCAATGAAAAGAATAAAATACTTAGGAATATATCTACCTAAAGAAACAAAAGACCTGTATATAGAAAACTATAAAACACTGGTGAAAGAAATCAAAGAGGTCACTAATAGATGGAGAAATATACCGTGTTTGTGGATGGAAGGAATCAATATATTCAAAATTAGTATACTTCCCAAAGCAATTTATAGATTCAATGCAATCCCTATCAAACTACCAACAGTATTTTTCACAGAGCTAGAACAAATAATTTCACAATTTGTATGAAAATACAAAAAAAAATTGAATAGCCAAAGCAATCTTGAGCAAGAAGAATGGAACTGGAGGAATCAACCTGCCTGACTTCAGGCTCTACTACAAAGCCACAGTCATCAAGACAGTATGGTACTGGCACAAAGACAGAAATATACATCAATGGAACAAAACAGAAAGCCCAGAGATAAATCCACACACCTATGGACACCTTATATACAATGGAAAGGCAATCTCTTTAACCAGTGGTGCTAGTTTAACCAGTGGAAACTAGAACACTTTCTAACACCATACACAAAAATAAACTCAAAATGGATTAAAGATCTAAATGTAAGACCAGAAACTATAAAACTCCTAGAGGAGAACATAGGCAAAACACTCTCTGACATAGCTCACAGCAGGATCCTCTATGACCCACCTCCCAGAATATTGGAAATAAAAGCAAAAATAAACAAATGGGACCTAATTAAAATTAAAAGCTTCTGCACAACAAAGGAAACTATAAGCAAGGTGAAAAGACAGCCTTCAGAATGGGAGAAAATAATAGCAAATGAAGCAACTTAAAAACGACTAATCTCAAAAATATACAAGCAACTCCTACAGCTCAATTCCAGAAAAATAAATGACCCAATCAAAAAATGGGCCAAAGAACTAAACAGATATTTCTCCAAAGAAGCCTTACAGATGGCTAACAAACACATGAAATGATGCTCAACATCACTCATTATCAGAGAAATGCAAATCAAAACCACAATGATGTACCATTTCACGGCAGTCAGAATGGCTGTGATCCAAAAGTCTACAAGCAATAAATGCTGGAGAGGGTGTGAAGAAAAGGGAACCCTCTTACACTGTTGGTGGGAATGCAAACTAGTACAGCCACTATGGAGAACAATGTGGAGATTTCTTAAGAAACTGGAAATAGAAATAGAACAGCAATCACACTGCTGGGCATACACACAGAGGAAACTAGAATTAAAAGAGACACATGTACCCTGATAAACTGAATGTTCATCACAGCACTGTTTACAATAGCCAGGACATGGAAGCAACCTAGATGTCCAAGAGCAGATGAATGGATAAGAAAGCTGTGGTACATAGACGCAATGGAGTATTAGCCATTAAAAAGAATACATTTGAATCAGTTCTAATGAGGTGGATGAAACTGGAGCCTATTATACAGAGTGAAGCCAGAAAGAAAAACACCAATACAGTATACTAACAGATAAATATGGAATTTAGAAAGATGGTAATAATAACCCTGTATGCGAGACAACAAAAGAGACACAGATGTAGAGAACAGTCTTTTGGACTCTGTGGGAGAGTGCGAGGGTGGGATGATTTGGGAGAATGGCATTGAAACATGTATTTTATCATATGTGAAACAAATCACCAGTCCAGGTTCGATGCATGATACAGGGTGCTCGGGGTTGGTCCACGGGATGGCCCAGAGGGATGGTATAGGGTGGGAGGTGGGAGGGGCGTTCAGGATGGGGAACACATGTACACCTGTGGCGGATTTATGTCAATCTTTGCCAACAAAGGTTCGACTAGTCAAGGCTATGGTTTTTCCTGTGGTCATGTATGGATGTGAGAGTTGGACTGTGAAGAAGGCTGAGCGCCGAAGAATTGATGCTTTTCAACTGTGATGTTGGAGAAAACTCTTGAGAGTCCCTTGGACTGCAAGGAGATCCAACCAGTCCGTTCTGAAGGAGATCAGCCCTGGGATCCTTTCTTTGGAAGGAATGATGGTAAAGCTGAAACTCCAGTACTTTGGCCACCTCATGCAAAGAGTTGACTCATTGGAAAAGACTCTGATGCTGGGAGGGATTGGAGGCAGGAGGAGAAGGGGACGACAGAGGATGAGATGGCTGGATGGCATCACTGACTCGATGGACGTGAGTCTCAGTGAACTCCGGGAGTTGGTGATGGACGGGGAGGCCTGGCGTGCTGCAATTCATGGGGTCGCAAAGAGTTGGACACCACTGAGCGACTGATCTGATCTGATAGCAAAACTGATACAATATTGTAAAGTAATTAGCCTCCAGTTAAAATAAATAAATTTATATTAAAAAAAAAAAAGAAAATCAGTCATAAATATTCATTGGAAGGACTAATGTTGAAGCTGAAGTTCCTACACTTTGACCACCTGGTGCAAAGAATTGACTCTTTGGAAAAGACCCTGATGTTGGGAAAGACCAAAGGCAGGAGAAGGGGATGACAGAGGATGAAATGGTTGATGGCATCACCAACTCGATGGACATGAGTTTGAGCAAGCTCTGGGAGTTGGTGATGGACAGGGAAGCATGTTTCAGACCATGGGGTCACAAAGAGTTGTATACAACAAAATAATAAACTGAATGCTTATTTTACTCTAATTTTTAAAAAATTATAAATTATCTGGAAAAAGTCATGTAATGTCTTTGTGTATTATTAATTTTATAACTTAACATTTAAAAATTGGTGTTGATTGTAAGCAGCTTGTCCAAGACCACTTAACAATACTTGACTGAATAGATATTATCTAACTCCAAGGTTAGATTTTTTTTTTAAATAAGTAAATAGATTACAGACAGATAGATCTTTCTAACACATGATGAAAAACTGTTTTCCTATTTTTCCCTGCACGTAACTAAAAATATTATAATTCTTAGTTCAAAAATGTTATAAATTATTGACAATTTTATATATGGAGTATAAACCAAAATTCTGAGGAGGAGCTAAGATGGCGGAGGAGTAGGACGGGGAGAATACCTTCTCCCCCACAAATTCATCAAAAGAACATTTAAACGCCGAGTAAATTCCACAAAACAACTTCTGAATGCTGGCAGAGGACATCAGGCACCCAGAAAAGAAATCCAAGTCTTCGAAAGGAGAGAGAAGAAATACAGCTCCACCCACCAGAACATTGACACAAGCTTCCCTAAACAAGAAACCTTGACAAGCCACCTGTACAAACCCACACACAGTGAGGAAACGCCACAATAAAGAGAACTCCACAGACTGCCAGAATACAGAAAGGACACCCCAAACTCAGCAATTTAAACAAGATGAAGAGACAGAGGAATACCCAGCAGGTAAAGGAACAGGATAAATGCCCACCAAACCAAACAAAAGAGGAAGAGATAGGGAATCTACCTGATAAAGAATTCTGAATAATGATAGTGAAATTGATCCAAAATCTTGAAATCAAAATGGAATCACAGATAAATAGCCTGGAGACAAGGATTGAGAAGATGCAAGAAAGCTTTAACAAGGACCTAGAAGAAATAAAAAAGAGTCAATATATAATGAATAATGCAATAAATGAAATTAAAAACACTCTGGAGGCAACAAATAGTAGAATAACAGAGGCAGAAGATAGGATTAGTGAATTAGAAGATAGAATGGTAGAAATAAATGAATCAGAGAGGATAAAAGAAAAACGAATTAAAAGAAATGAGGACAATCTCAGAGACCTCCAGGACAATATTAAACGCTACAACATTTGAATCATAGGGGTCCCAGAAGAAGAAGACAAAAAGAAAGACCATGAGAAAATACTTGAGGAGATAATAGTTGAAAACTTCCCTAAAATGGAGAAGGAAATAATCACCCAAGTCCAAGAAACCCAGAGAATCCCAAACAGGATAAACCCAAGGTGAAACACCCCAAGACATATATTAATCAAATTGACAAAGATCAAACACAAAGAACAAATATTAAAAGCAGCAAGGGAAAAACAACAAATAACACACAAGGGAATTCCCATAAGGATAACAGCTGATCTTTCAATAGAAACTCTTCAAGCCAGGAGGGAATGGCAAGACATACTTAAAGTGAGGAAAGAAAATAACCTACAGCCCAGATTATGTACCCAGCAAGGATCTCATTCAAATATGAAGGAGAAATCAAAAGCTTCTCAGACAAGCAAAAGCTGAGAGAATTCAGCACCACCAAACCAGCTCTCCAACAAATACTAAAGGATATTCTCTAGACAGGAAACACAAAAATGGTGTATAAATTCGAACCCAAAACAATAAAGTAAATGGCAACGGGATCATACTTATCAGTAATTACCTTAAACGTAAATGGGTTGAATGCCCCAACCAAAAGACAAAGACTGGCTGAATGGATACAAAAACAAGACCCCTACATATGTTGTCTACAAGAGACCCACCTCAAAATGGGGACACATACAGACTGAAAGTGAAGGGCTGGAAAAAGATTTTCCATGCAGATAAGGACCAAAAGAAAGCAGGAGTAGCAATACTCATATCAGATAAAATAGACTTTAAAACAAAAGAGACAAAGATGGTCACTACATAATGATCAAAGGATCAATCCAAGAAGAAGATATAACAATTATAAATATATATGCACCCAACACGGGAGCACCGCAATATGTAAGACAAATGCTAACAAGTATGAAAGGGGAAATTAACAATAACACAATAATAGGGGGAGACTTTAATACCCCACTCACACCTATGGATAGATCAACTAAACAGAAAATTAACAAGGAAACACAAACTTTAAACAATACAATAGACCAGTTAGACCTAATTGATATCTATAGGACATTCCATCCCCAAACAATGAATTTCACCTTTTTCTCAAGCGCACATGGAACCTTCTCCAGGATAGATCACATCCTGGGCCATAAATCTAGCCTTGGTAAATTCAAAAAAATAGAAATCATTCCAAGCATCTTTTCTGACCACAATGCAGTAAGATTAGATCTCAATTACAGGAGAAAAACTATTAAAAATTCCAACATATGGAGGCTGAACAGCACACTGCTGAATAACCAACAAATCACAGAAAAAATCAAAAAAGAAATCAAAATTTGCATAGAAATGAATGAAAATGAAAACACAACAACCCCAAACCTGAGGGACATGGTAAAAGCAGTCTTAAGGGGAAAGTTCATAGCAATACAGGCACACCTCAAGAAACAAGAAAAAAGTCAAATAAATAACCTAACTCTACACCTAAAGCAACTAGAAAAGGAAGAAATGAAGAACCCCACGGTTAGTAGAAGGAAAGAAATCTTAAAAATTAGGGCAGAAATAAATGCAAAAGAAACAAAAGAGACCATAGCAAAAATCAACAAAGCCAAAAGCTGGTTCTTTGACAGGATATATAAAATTGACAAAACCATTAGCCAACTCATCAAGAAACAAAGGGAGAAAAATCAAATCAATAAAATTAGAAATTAAAATGGAGAGATCACAACAGACAACACAGAAATACAAAGGATCATAAGAGACTACTATCAACAATTATATGCCAATAAAATGGACAACTTGGAAGAAATGGACAAATTCTTAGAAAATACAACTTTCCAAAACTCGACCAGGAAGAAATAGAAAATATTAACAGACCCATCACAAGCACGGAAATTGAAACTGTAATCAAAAATCTTCCAGCAAACAAAAGCCCAGATCCAGACAGCTTCACAGCTGAATTCTACCAAAAATTTAGAGAAGAGCTTCTTCCAGAAAATTGCAGAGGAAGGTAAACTTCCAAACTCATTCTATGAGGCCACCATCACCCTAATACCAAAAGCTGACAAAGATCCCACAAAAAAGGAAACTACAGGCCAATATCACTGATGAACATAGATGCAAAAATCCTTAACAAAATTCTAGCAATCAGAATCCAACAACACATTAAAAAGATCATACACCATGACCAAGTGGGCTTTATCCCAGGGATGCAAGGATTCTTCAATATCCGCAAACGAATCAATGTAATACACCACATTAACAAATTGAAAAATAAAAACCATATGATTATCTCAATAGATGCAGAGAAAGCCTTTGACAAATTCAACATCCATTTATGATAAAAACTCTCCAGAAAGCAGGAATAGAAGGAACATACCTCAACATAATAAAAGCTATATATGACAAACCCACAGCAAACATTATCCTCAACGGTGAAAAATTGAAAGCATTTCCTCTAAAGTCAGGAACAAGACAAGGGTGCCCACTTTCACCATTACTATTCAACATAGTTTTGGAAGTTTTGGCCACAGCAATCAGAGCAGAAAACGAAATAAAAGGAATCCAAATTGGAAAAGAAGAAGTAAAACTCTCACTATTTGCAGATGACATGATCCTCTACATAGAAAACCCTAAAGACTCCACCAGAAAATTACTAGAACTAATCAATGATTATAGTAAAGTCACAGGATATAAAATCAACACACAGAAATCCCTTGCATTCCTATACACTAATAATGAGAAAACAGAAAGAGAAATTAAGGAAACAATTCCATTCACCATTGCAATGGAAAGAATAAAACACTTAGGAATATATCTACCTAAAGAAACTAAAGACCTATATATAGAAAACTATAAAACACTGGTGAAAGACATCAAAGAGGACACTAATAGATGGAGAAATATACCATGTTCATGGACTGGAAGAATCAATATAGTGAAAATGAGTATACTACCCAAAGCAATTTATAGATTCAATGCAATCCCTATCAAGCTACCAACGGTATTCTTCACAGAGCTAGAACAAATAATTTCACAATTTGTATGGAAATACAAAAAACCTCGAATAGCCAAAGCTATCTTGATAAAGAAGAATGGAACTGGAGGAATCAACCTGCCTGACTTCAGGCTCTACTACAAAGCCACAGTTATCAAGACAGTATGGTACTGGCACAAAGACAGAAATATAGATCAATGGAACAAAATAGAAAGCCCAGAGATAAATCCATGCACATATGGACACCTTATCTTTGACAAAGGAGGCAAGAATATACAATGGATTAAAGACAATCTCTTTAACAAGTGGTGCTGGGAAAACTGGTCAACCACTTGTAAAAGAATGAAACTAGACCACTTTCTAACACCATACACAAAAATAAACTCAAAATGGATTAAAGATCTAAACGTAAGACCAGAAACTATAAAACTCCTAGAGGAGAACATAGGCAAAACACTCTCCGACATACATCACAGCAGGATCCTCTATGACCCACCTCCCAGAATATTGGAAATAAAAGCAAAAATAAACAAATGGGACCTAATTAAAATTAAAAGCTTCTGCACAACAAAGGAAACTATTAGCCAGGTGAAAAGGCAGCCTTCAGAATGGGAGAAAATAATAGCAAATGAAGCAACTGACAAACAACTAATCTCAAAAATATACAAGCAACTCCTACAGCTCATTCCAGAAAAATAAATGACCCAATCAAAAAATGGGCCAAAGAACTAAATAGACATTTCTCCAAAGAAGACATACAGATGGCTAACAAACACATGAAAGACACTCAACATCACTCATTATCAGAGAAATGCAAATCAAAACCACTATGAGGTACCATTTCACCCCAGTCAGAATGGCTGTGATCCAAAAGTCTACAAGCAATAAATGCTGGAGAGGGTGTGAAGAAAAGGGAACCCTCTTACACTGTTGGTGGGAATGCAAACTAGTACAGCCACTATGGAGAACAGTGTGGAGATTCTTTAAAAAACTGGAAATAGAATTGCCTTGTGATCCAGCAATCCCACTGCTGGGCATACACACTGAGGAAACCAGAAGGGAAAGAGACACGTGTACCCCAATGTTCATCGCAGCACTGTTTATAATAGCCAGGACATGGAAGCAACCTCAATGTCCATCATCAGATGAATGGATAAGAAAGCTGTGGTACATATACACAATGGAGTATTACTCAGCCATTAAAAAGAATACATTTGAATCAGTTCTAATGAGGTGGACAAAACTGTAGCCTATTATACAGAGTGAAGTAAGCCAGAAAGAAAAACACCAATACAGTATACTAACGCATATATATGGAATTTAGAAAGATGGTAACAATAACCCTGTGTATGAGACAGCAAAAGAGACACTGATGTATAGATCAGTCTTATGGACTCTGAGGGAGAGGGAGAGGGTGGGAAGATTTGGGAGAATGGCATTGAAACATGTATAATATCATGTATGAAACGAGTCGCCAGTCCAGGTTCAATGCACGATACTGGATGCTTGGGGCTGGTGCACTGGGACGACCCAGAGGGATGGTATGGGGAGGTAGGAGGGAGGAGGGAGGAGGGTTCAGGATTGGGAACAGATGTATACCTGTGGCGGATTCATTTCGATATTTGGCAAAACTAATACAATATTGTAAAGTTTAAAAATAAAATAAAATTTAAAAAAATTCTTATAATTATTGATATCTCTCATATATTTTTATCCATATATTTAAACCCATATGTTTAAATCATTAGAAAATATCTTCCATTCTAGCTCAACATTTTCCACAACTTTCAGTCACTCCCATTCTCATTATTTTCTAGAGTAGTATAAAAAACAATTGTATTTCACCTAGACTATAACAGTAGCCTCCTAATTTTGTATCCCGCTATGATCCTTCACAGACAGTGTGGCCTAAAATGTATGAAAGATATGATTCCTGAGCTCAGAGATAGGCAATCTTCCTTTGTAAAAGGTCAGATAGTAAATATTTTATACTGTGTGAGCCATATGGTCTTTGTCACAAAATACCCAACTTTTGGCCGTGTAGCACAAAAACAGCCACAGACAATATATAAATGTAAACATATGTGTCTGGCTGCATTTCAATAAAACTTTATTACAAAAGTAGGACACTGCCAAATTTGGTTCACTCCTGCCCTAACTTAAGACACCAAACACTTTCCATTATGCTTAGGACAAAATACAAGGTCTGTAATCTGACCGAAAAGGTTTTACATGATCTGGCCACTGTCTATCTCTCCAAACTCTTGTACCATTTTATACCAGTTCACAATTCAGGCTCATATTTCTCCTTTCCTTTACAATAATTTGAACATGAAAGTTAATTGTCAACATGAATCTTAAAACATCAACTGTTTTTTTCTGCCTGGAATATTCCCCCAGATTTTTGCACAGCTGCAACTTCTCACAATTCACAACTTTTTCAAATACCACCTTTTAAAAAAAGGTCTTCCCAGACCACCCAACCCAAAGTTCTTCAGCTCTATCCCTATCTAAATGGTCCTGCTTTATTTTCTTTATAAAGTGCATTTCTCTGAAGTGATTCTGTTTTCATTGTTCAGGGTATATATTCATTCCTACCCAATTTCCCCAAAACAGACTATAATCCTCAAGAATATAGGCTCTATGCTTTACTATTACTAACTATATTCTCCACATTTACAATGGTTCCTGGCACATAGCAAGTGCTCACTAAATTGTTGATACAAAAACTGAAAGATGTATTCATGAGAGATGTTCACATATGGCTACTGTCTATAGTTGAATGTAGAATCCATCAATAATATCTCACAGCTAAATCCCCAAGGATCACAAGCAAATTTTCATTTGTATTTAAACATCAAAAGTAACTATATAATATAATATAAATATAAAATTAAATTTTAATGATTTAATTTTAAATTTTAATGATTTAAATATAAATTCAATAATTTTTTAAATTACTTAAGTAATTTTTGTATATAAATATAAAATTAAATTTTAATTATCACTCATCTAATAAAAATCTTTCAGTGGTTCCTAAATATTTTACCTTAAAAATATTGTACTTTTATAAATTTATGAATAAGAAAACACTGAAAAATGTTACAAAAAACACAAATATGTTATACCCACTGATCCTATTTTACTTCTTAGAGGTTAGTGAATATGTTATTAACATATATTTTATAGATGAATATATCCTTTTACATATCACATAGCTATCCTTTCTTTCTACCCACATTCATGTTCATTTTAAAGTAGTAACATTTCCACTGAAAAGGAACTCATATAACAAACACATGACACTTCCATTCACAGATTTGAATTTATAATTATTAAAATAACTACTTAAATATTATCTATCTGCTCATAAATTCTGACTTCAGAAAAAACAAATGATCTTCAATCCTTTTTAGTTCTCTGTTTTTGCCAATAGGTGGCAATGAACAATCCTCCCTATATTTGCTTTATCATAATTGGAGACCAATGTAAGCAAAATCTCATAACAGTGCAGGGTTTTAAGTAAGAGTAGTTACAAGAAAGGCATACAATCTAGAAGGCAACCCATTTTAATTGTCTAACAACTCCAACTGTTTAAACTTTTCTTTATATGTTAAACTAAAATCACCACACGATATTCCTATATTAAATCCAGGTCTATCTTGTGAGGCCATGTAGAATAATTCTCTATTTTATATGGAAGTACTGGGCTTCCCTGGGGGATCCCGGGTAAAGAATCTGCCTGCCATACAGGAGACACAGGAGATGCAGATTCAATCTCTGGGTTGGGAAAACCCCCAGAAGGAGGAAATGGCAGCCCACTCCAGTATTCTTGCCTGGAAATTCCATGGACAGAGGAGCCAAGCGGGCTATAGTCCACAGGGTCTCAAGAGTCAGACATGACTTAACAACTGAGCGTGCACACGCATGCACACATGAAGATACTGGAAAAGTCTTATCTTTTCACATGCTGCATCACAGATTTTATCAACCATTACTCATGAGACCTGGCTTCAGATGTCCTGTGCTATTTAACTTTCTTTGACATGTTCCATGTCCTTGTTAAAATATAGAATCCAGACTTAATAACAGTGTACAATATCAGCAATGCAAAAATCAATGAGACAATTATTTGCCATTCTTATAGATACTATATTCCTATTAATCCACTTCAAAACTTTCTTTTCCTTTGTCAGATATGTCACACTGTGACTTTTTTTAGGCTCATGTTTTTAAAAAAGAGCCTCCAGTCTTATTCACACCTTATATTTTGAAGCCAAGTTCAAGTTTGTTCATTACCCCAATTGTATGTTATCTTAGCATCTTAATGTTTTATCTTAGCCTGTAGATATCACTTTGAATACTGATTCAAACTTTTTTGTATTTAATCATCTCTCCCAGATTTATTATCCATAATATAAGGTTCTCTTTTTTCTTTTAATCCAAGTTAACTGATTAAAATTTCTCAAGAGTTCTTAACTAAATCAAAAATTTCTGTATTTCCAGAATCTCCACCAGGAATTTTGTCCCTTGATGTTTTTACAGCTAGAAGTTATGACCTACAACAAAAGATGCCCATACACTTGGAAGTATAGGAATGATATAAATTAGAAGTTCATTAATCAGACATTTCAATTCTGACTGATGCATCAACGAAATATAATGTACTCAAGCACTATTTTAGATTTTATCATGGACACTCTGTGTTATATGTAATTCTTACTACATAGCACAGATGTAGTCAAAAACTATTTTGTCATCTGCATATCCTTAAATCATAATTTTGACCCGTCTCCACAGACAAGACCATTGGTATCTGCATCAGCTTCACTGCTAAAATCTCAACTAAAACTTGGTGAAAAGTCTTTTAAATATCCCTTTTAACTATCACTTCAACAGCCTGTGAAGAGTCAGCATTTGTCACCTTCAATCTTTATTTTTCATCTATCGCCTTTTTCTATCTTCTTATTTACAGCTTGAACCATGAAGGGGATACCTCAGAGCAAAATAAACCATACTCAGACTTTGTGCCTTGTGTTTACAAAAGCATTATTGTCTAATTACAGCTGTATTGGTCCACAAGCCACAGCTCAGAATTATTCAGTATGAGGCAGTAACGGAGGCTTTGATGTAGAGCCCTTAACGCAAGACAATGCAAATGACATTTACTAGCAATTTTTTCCCCCATTAATGAACAGTACTTCAGGGAGTGTAAAGGCAGGAGGCATATAATTTCTGAACTACTTAAATTGCTAATTAGATCTGTACAGGAGGTGTATTCCTAATGCAGACAATTACAACGGCTCCTAAGTGTTTGCCTTACAGTTGCTAATTACTGCAGAAGCCAATTAATTGCTGTTGACTTTTTGTATTCTTTTGCATATCGCCAGTTAATATTTACATTTATAATGAAGACAAAATTGGCAAACACTGTGTCATTTTGTAATGAACAATTCCAGTGTCTAAACAATGAACACATTATCTTCATTTGTGCCTGAAGAGTGCAGCTGATTAGCATATGTTCTGTGCATGCTAGAACACTGCTCTTTCTTCTCAAGACTTAAAACGTCACTTAGGTGCAGGACATGCAGATGCAGTGTCTCCAGGGCTCTTGGAATTGGTTCTCACCATATGTCATACAGCAAAGAACAAAACAGCACAGCTCTATAAAAGTATGAGACTGAAGTGACTGAGCTTCCCCACAGAAGATAAGTACTAAGAGAATGCTACAGGCAATTGTCTCTTTTGGCCACTCAGTATGTCCACCACCTACCCATGCTGAGGAATGCTCCTCTATTATGAGATCTCCCACTTTAGATGTTAGAAAGGCCAGTGAGCACACTTTCTAGTCTACTTCAGCCTTGAGTGGGCAATAGTTGGGCACCCTCAGTTAAATGCACCTGTTTCAGACCTACAATCAGGTCCTAGCAGGGAAAAGGAAGGAAGAACACAATGGAGTCTTCTGGTCTTGCTGGTGGTTAGTAAGGATGGTGGCTGCTACTAGTCAACAGAAAAAACAACAGCAAACGATAATTGGTTGTGCATATGGGGTGGTTTCAAGTACTTCTTTTCTCCCTGGCTCTGCAGCCCTGTGGCCAGTCCTCCTATCTCCCGGTGATTCTGAGAGAAACTCAGTCATTTGAATATTGTCTTCCTGTCTAAAAATGGTTTTCCAGAGTTTCTTTTGTTGACCACTAAGAACAACTGCAGGTGTTTTTCAGGTTTGACGGGTGATGGGGGATGGACCCACTGCCCAGAGTGCCATGTGTTATGTGTCATTTGACTTTTATAAAACCATTTATTTAGATGCCTTATTCAAGAAGGAAAGGAAATATAGATGACTCCATTCCTAGCTTCACAGTACCAACAAAAGCAAATAAATAAATACAGAACCGCATGCACACACACAAGCCAACTTTTGTTGTTTCTACCTGCCAAAGGGAATAAGTTGGAAATAATTCTTTTCTTAACCAGCATATTTGTCAGACTGTGTATTGTAAACAGCAGGGGCCTGAAGTGATTTTGTCAACCACTTTCCAACAGTGAAAACATAACTTTCATTTGCAACAGCCTCTGGGCACTGCAAACAGAAGAGGGGTGGAAAATGACTTCTTGAACAAGTAAAACTTCTGGCTGCCTCATCCAGGATAGAGATGCTACTCTGTTACCCTCACACTTTATTGTTTCTCCTGTAACACTGCAGTTAGGCATTGGTGACAAAGTTGGAAACCAAGAACAAATAGAACATAAAGTGAATAATTTGCCTTTCAAGAATTAAAAGCCAAAAATAGACATGGGTATTCAAAAAGAAGAGGACCTATAGGCACTGCTAAGGACTCGCAAAGAAATGGTGTCATAAATATTTAACAACTCAATCTCCATAAATATAAAAAATAAAATGCTCTGATTTGTACCATTTTCATCTCTTTACTGTAAATACTACCATGGCATGGCCAATTTCAACCTACAAATGGGATTTCAGTGAACACAAAACTGGGGAGACATGTTCAGTAGCATGCCACACAGCATGTCCATCATACAGATAAGAACAAAATTTACATGCATAGATATAGATAACTCCAAGAGCACAGATGATAGTAAAATGTAGTGAATTAACCAGTAAGTGACATCTTTTCCGGGCTTATTATTTGTTTCACTGTAATTGATCTCTTATAAGTTGCATAGAAGCTATATGATTTATATTTTAATAATCAGCTCTCAACCGTTTTGAAAATGTTAACAGTTGTCTTTCACAAGCATGTATGAGCTGGCTTTGGCACATGACTATAGTAAGTCACATGTAATTAGCTGATGTTAGGGTTCTACCCTTTGTTCATCAGAATTTAATTTTGTTTATTTATAGCAAAGGTTTCAAAATTTACTTTGTTGAGTAATTATCAAATAAAATCAAATAAATGGGCTATGGTAAATTTGATAGTTAATTGTTCTCTGGCCTTTGAAATATGTGTAGAGGAACAATTTAATATTACCATTAATAGTATACAGTGTCCCCAATCATTATTACTTAATTGTTCTCTGGCCTCTGAAATATGTGTAGAGGAAAATTTAATATTATCATTAATAGTATAGTAAGTGTCCCCAATCATTATTACTTACCTTGTTATATATGGCTATAAAATCAACATAATGAAGTCACAAAAGATGGATACTACATTATTTTCCAAGATGAATTCACTGTTCTAGGCAAAAAAAAAAAAAAAAAAAGAATCTACTAGTTTACAGTTTCATTGAAATTGAAAAAAAAGGTCAACATATATTCAGTATCATTACATTCTTTGCAATGAAACATGATGTCCATATCACCCACGTCTATATCATTCATTGAATGAACTTGTCCCTGATTAAAATGTGCATAAACAGTCAAGTTAATGCAATGTTTAGTCTAGGGAAATATACAGGAATAGAGGGAGACAGAGGTAAATCCATAGCCGGAATATTCAGCTCTATCTAAACATATATCACATATGTATGTGTATATATCTGTATGTGTGCATGTATGTTCATGTATACATATGTACAGATGTGCATGTGACTGTATATTCCTGTGGTATTTTAGTTTTGCTTTTCAAGAATATCTAATGGAGATTTATTTTTTTTTCTAATGGAAATTTAAACATTACTGAGATCACATGCTTAATTATTTTTCAAAGTTGCTTGTCTATTTTTCAAGATCACATCTTTGTCATAGCTTTGTCTATGCCATTTGTCCCAACCTGTTTACTCCATGATGAGTATTTCAATTTCTTAATGTGAACAAATGATTAAAAAGAACACATTCCAGTCATTAATAACTTGAAGAGGCCAATAAAACTTATGAAATATTTTAAGAATCCTCATCTGAGGTACATGGAGTAAACATAACAGAGAGGAAAATCTAACATGTATTAATAGAGTGAAAGAGCGAATTCTTGGCCTCTTAGTTAAGCAAAGCTAGTCTCAGGAACATTTACACAGTATTTTCATTCTTGAAGTTGCCAAAGCATTGCTGACTGTACTTGAAAATTTTCCCTTTCTCCACATCTTTACAAGTTTAATTTCATGCACTAATTGCATTGAAAGTTCTCAGAAGTAATAACATTAGCTTCCTGTTTCTCTTGTCATTTCCGGATTGCAAAGCCAGAGCTGCCTAAAAACAATCCCTCCTCTGATGGGGCCACACATGTATCTCAAACCCCTGACGTCTCACTGATGCAAGGACACTGTGATAAATCAACTTCTTGTGTAATTACAGGACCTAAATGTGTAACATCCATCACACAACTGTTTCTGCTTTCTCTGTGTATGTTCTTTGTAGCCCCTATCTCTTAGGAATTAAAACAGGCAGGCCAGATTTATACATTCCTCATAGTGCTTCCAGTTTTTCCTTAGGTACTAAGCTTCATTCCACACCTGCTCTGGGTTTCCCCTTGTGACTCTTGCCTCGTCAGACTCTCCCTTCCAACTTGATTTGACTAGGCACACCAGACGTTAGAGGGAAAAGTTTAATCCAAATCAAACCCTCATTTGTGTCAGTAAAATGAAATTTAAAGAAAACACAAGGAAGGGCAATTTTGAAAAAAAAAATGTCATCTTTAAAAAAGAAACAAATTATAACTTAATTCATTCAAACTCATTCACTGCCTTATGCAAATAGAGCAAGCTTCCTGCCACTCTGCAAGCCTTTCTCTGTGGACTCCTTGCCCCTCTGTTCTGATTCTCCAAACACAGAAAGAATGACATAATTTAGGTTGAACTGAAGGTCATTTGGAGCACCTCCAGCTGTCCAGTTAACTAAGCTACAAGAGTAAAGGGTTTCGGGATCCCTCTTAAATTTCATTTTCTGTATTGTGACTAACTTGAATTTATGGGTGTGTGAATTTTTTGATGAGTTTCCTCAGCATCATTCCCAGTATTGTGAACCCCCAGACAGCTCATCTGTGCTTTGTTCTCACCCAGCATGCTCTTTGCTTCTTTGTTTGGAATTGGTGGTGATAGATTCATGTGGCATTAAAAAAAAAAAAAAAAAAAACCTACAAAATCACTCAAACAGAAGGAAGAGGAGAGGATTAGAGCAAACCAGCTGGCTGGAATGAAATTGGCAAGGTTCAGCCAATGAAAGTCAACTTGCCAAGATTTAGTCTTCAGTTAGGTCATCTGTTTCCTCTTAACTAAACAACTCTTGGATATTTATAGACATAAATGAATTTTTATTCTCCGCAATAGCCAATAACTTGTCATTTCTGGTATTTGAATGTCAGTCATGGGGAAAAACAAGGACTTGTATATAGAACACTCAAATGTAGTTGCCTTCAAGTGGAAAACAAGGAACAGATATATTATTTTTCTACACTGAATGCCAAACCAAAACAGAATTTGTGGAGACTTCATATGGTTGGCAGACATTATACATATTGCTGGACAGCTGCACATTATTTATAAGAGTTTCCAAAGTTTAAGTATCTCTTAATATGTACATTTCCAGCCCTCTAACTTGAAGCTTTCAAATTACCTCAATAGTCTATAATCACTTTGGGTGACAAGGTGTTTTCTCACCTAGTTTCAACGTCAGGAAATAAACATATTGCTCAAAGTTCAATTCATATTTCACCTGCTGAGACAGTTAAATTGTCTTTTATTTGTTTGCACATAACTCTAAACCTCATTTTTACATGATTTTCCCAAAGCCCATTGCTATTTGATTGCACTTTTTTCTAATTTTTGTCAAGCTTTAAACATTTAAGGTGACTTTCAATGCTTCCCTGGTGGCTCAGTGGTAAAGAATCCATCTGTCCATGTAGAAGACAGGAGTTCCATCCCTGAGCCAGGAAGATCCCACCATATGCCATAGAGCAACTAAGCCCATGTGCCACAACCATTGAGCCTGTGCTCTAGAGCCACAGAGCCCCAACTACTGAGCCCTCGTGCTGTAACTATTGAAGCCTTGAAGCCATGTGCGCTAAAGCCCATGCTCCACAGCAAGAGAAGCCGCCGCAATGAGAAGCCTGTGCACTGCAACTAGAGCGTAGCCCCACTTGCAGAAACCAGAGAAAAACTCAAGCAGTAATGAAGATGAAGCGCAGCCAAAAATTAAAAAAAAAAAAAAATTAAAAAATTCAAGATGACTTTCAGTTTACTGTTTCCTAGAATCAAATTTTCTTTGTTTTATGTGGAGGTTGATAAAACTGTGTGGGAAATGTGTACGTGGATGTGGAAGATGCAATAATGTGTTTACACACACAAAGAGACATATGTAAAAGTACCTGTGCGTGTATAGCAAACTTTTGACTTTTCTACATTTAACTGCCCTGTTTTTATCTATTTGTGGACACATGGGTCCATTATCTACAGTAGTTTGTATTTCGTTGGACCATGAATTTAAGTCACATGGGTTACAACTGTGATGTGTAAGAAACTAGATCAGTGGTTGCATAGAACTGCTCAAGCCTACCTATCAGTAGGACCTCTATGGTTTACCCATGTCACAGGGTTCATATTATCCTTGACCAAAAAAAATTAATTTTTAAAAAATAAAAATAACTACTATGTGAAAAACAAGCCTGTAAAAGAGGAAAGCTTGTTAACTTATGATGTGAAAATATGCATAGAAAATGTGATGGGAGGGAACATGCTTCAGGCATAACTAATATAGCTCATAAAGCACTTCCTGACAATGTATTCAGAACATCAGAGCTAGATAAAAGTCTTAATTATAACCTCTCTCAAGTTACAGAAGCAGAGGTTATAAACTCTAACATCTCTAGGGCCCAGGAAGGTAATATCAATGAGCTAAGGGAACTAGGTGTAAGAAACATTCTGAGAGGTGAGGAGCTGTGAAAAACTTTTGTGAACACATGCCGTGCCTAAAGGGGCAATGGGTATCCAGATACAGCTATCAGGGGAAATAGAGATTAGTGAGGACTGATCTTCAGTTTTCTAAGTGAAGCCAGAAATTCAGAATTATATGTAAAATTTTCCAATTTGTGCCTACTGGCTCAAAAAGAAAAATGATACTGTGCGGTGGGTGTAAGCCCAAAACAAAAACAAAAAGCACACAGTAGCCAGCTAGTTTATATCTCCTGGCATGGGATCTACACAAATACATGTATATCTGCCTAGAAAAACTGATGAGAGTGTATACAAATCTCTCAAAAACAGATGTAGCATTAAAGGACGTGTCAGAACATCTACTGTCAAATCAGCATCACTACCATCCTCTTCAGAGGTTCTTTCTGGAATTTCCAGAATATCCTCCATGAAAGAGTTTGCCAGTGAGAGTCACCTGTACAAAGCCCAGGAGCCAGAAGGAAAAGAGAGTCCATTACTCTCTGGAAGCAGACATTTAAGAAGATGTGATTCATGGGGGCTTCTTGGTAAGCTCTTGACAACCACTCTTTGCTACCTCAGACTGAAACAGTTGGTGGAAATTGCCAAGAAATTCTTAAGAAATGCCCCAGCTTTCCCTCGAGAACCAGATGATTCAGTGCTCTAGGCTGCGGGGTTCAGCAGTGCCTTTGTCCCCATGGTCTCCCTCAGCTTTAAGGTGCTTTATGCCTCCCATCCCTGTACTTCATACAACCCTTCACAACCAGAACACGCTGACTGGCTTCCAACCAAACCATGACTGAAACACACAGTATTTGAACGAAGAGAGATATGAAAACGGTTTTCTTAGATGAGTAGAATCATAGAGCTAGAGAGCTACAGAGAATGTAGTTGTTGAAACTGATTTTATCAATTAATATATAAGATTGGAGCTCACTTATCTTCATAGATATTTAATCCGTTTTTTGGTCAGGTACAGTTTGTTTATTCAATAAGATACTTTTATCTGTCTAAATGTGCTAGTTGAGGCAGGTGGGTACAGAATGAAGGGAAAGTAACATTAGAATTATTGTAACCTAGTGTCTACCTCTTTATAAGGTGAACTAACCAACATATACTTCCTTTTATCTTTTTTTTTTCCAGTGTATATTTCACTTTTTGTTGACATGAGTCAAAATAAAATGCCAAATATGGATTAAACTAATTCTAACTGATTGCTTAAAAAATCTGTATTTTCTTTTTTGCATTGCTGGATATCCCCCCATGCTAAACACCATTCAACTATGCTTTCACTCTACATACACAAGGCACACATGCACACAGATGGCTAATTGTCTTAACATACTTGCAGTAACTCACTTTAATATTTTTTGTTGTTGTCATTCATTTATTCAACAAATATTTAATGAACACCTATGTGCCACATACTTTTCTAAGCACTTAGACTACAGGAATAAAACAAAATCCATGCCTTCATGATTACATCTTACCTGGGAAAATAGGTAATTAACCAAAGCATAAGTAAATATAGTCTAAGGTCAAAAGTCTATCTCATATAATAAGCAATATAAGGAGTTCAAAAGACAGAGTATAAACAAAAGGATAGTGTAAAGAGCAGAGAGGAACAAGAAGGCAAAGGTGGCTGCTTGACTGAAGATGAAGTCCCATCTCAGAACCCAAGATCCTGTAGGCTGTAGCCAGGACATTAGATTTTATTCTGAAGAAAGCGAAAGCCTTTGAAGTGTTCTGTGCAGAGGAGTGATAGGATCTGATTTTCAGCTAACATGATCACTCTGAGAAGCTGTGTGAAAATGGGGGAGAGGTCAAGAGTAGAAACTTATGAAATTAAAACTGAAATTTTCTATCTTCCCTGTGTCCAGGCATTAACACTCTCAGAGCCCCATTTTCTTCATCTGTAAAACAGGAAAGGTTACTAATACTGTTACTAATACTTATCTCAGAAGTGTCCCACGGGGATGAGATGAGTTAATATATTTGGGGTAGTTAGAGCCTGGCAGGTATCAGCCAGCAAAAGTAGTGGCTGTAGTAGTAACAACATCAGTAGCAGGAGGGCCACTCCAAACTCCTGCCAGATAGCAGATCCCACAAATAATTCCATTTTTGTCTTTCCAGATTATCTACCTATACACAAAAACTATCATACACACTATTTTTGCTCTTACTTTTTTCTTGGAAATGGAATGTACGCACTGAATCATTTGCTTTTATACACAA
The DNA here is from genome assembly GCF_002263795.3 of Bos taurus. Lineage (NCBI taxonomy): Eukaryota > Metazoa > Chordata > Mammalia > Artiodactyla > Bovidae > Bos > Bos taurus. Next base: position 56,446,164 of record NC_037335.1, on the reverse strand, counting down.
TAATATTCATGGACCCTCTATTATACCAGTGCAAGTAAATCTACATAAATCGCTTAGTGTTGCACTGTACTGCATAGTTAGATGCACTGTAATTTAACATTTCTTATACATCTTCTAGGTTTTCTGTCTGTTTTCCTTCCTATGACACACACTGCTGTGATCATTGTATACTGTCAAGCACTATTTGTACACAAGCTACTGAGGGATAATTCTTATTGGTGGGGCTGATGGCTAGATAGTTACTTGCATTTTAAATCTGGATTATCACATGTTACATGCTACAAAGCTATGGTAAACAAATCAGTGTGTTGTTGGTACAAAAACAGGCATATGGATCAAGGGAAGAGAAGAGAGCACCTAGAAATAAACCCACACACCTATGGTCAATGAATCACTGACAAAGAAAGCAAGAACATAAAATGGGCGAAAGAGAGTTTCTCCAGTAAGTGGTGCTGGGGAAGTTGGACAGCTGCATGTAGACCAATAAAGTTAGAATCCACCCTCACACCACATAAAAATATGAAATCAAAATGGCTTAAAAACATAATTTAACATAAGGCATGACACCATAAAACTCCTAGAAGAGAACAAAGGCAAAACATTCTCTGAAATAAATCATATCAATGTTTTCTTAGGTCAATATCCCAAGGCATTAGAAATAAAAACAAAAATAAACAAATGGGACCTAATCAAACTTACAAGCTTCTGCATGGCAAAGAAAAAAAAGACAAACTACAGAATGGGAGAAAATATTTGCAAGTGATGTGACAGACAAGAGTTTAATCTCCAAAATATATAAACAGCTCACACAACTGAACAACAACAACAAAAACAAACAAACAAACAAACAAAAATAGGCAGAAGAACTTACTAGACATTTCTTCAAAGAAACATAACAGATGGCCAGTAGGCACATGAAAAGATGTTCAACATAACTAATTACTAGAGAAATGCAAATCAAAACTTTACTGAGGCACCACCTCACACCAATCAGAATGGCCATCATTAAAAAGTCTACAAATGACAAATGTTGGGCAGAGTGTGGGGAGAAGGAGTCCTCTTACATGGTTGGTAGGAAAATAAGTTGGTGTAGCTACTATAGAAAACATATGGAGGTTTCTCAGAAAACTAAAAACAGAATATCATATGACTGAGTGATCCCATCCCTAGCATATACCCAGAGAAAAACATAGTTTTAAAGGATATATGCACCCCAATGTTCCTTGTAGAACTGTTTACAATAGTCAAGATGCAGAACAAACCCATATGTCCATTGGCATAAGAATGGAAAAATAAGATGCAGTACATATATACAATGGAATATTACTCAGTCATTAAAAAGACAAAATAATGTCACTTGCAGCAACATGGATTGATCTAGAGATTTCATGGCACCCCACTCCAGTACTCTTGCCTGGAAAATCCCATGGATGGAGGAGCCTGGTAGGCTGAAGTCCATGGGGTCGCTAAGAGTCGGACACGACTGAGCGACTTCCCTTTCACTTTTCACTTTCATGCATTGGAGAAGGAAATGGCAACCCACTCCAGTGTTCTTGCCTGGAGAATCCCAGGGATGGGGGAGCCTAGTGGGCTTCTGTCTATCAGGTCGCACAGAGTCGGACACGACTGAAGCGACTTAGCAGCAGCAGCAGCAAAGATTTCAAACTCGGTGAAATAAGTCGGACAGAGAAAAACAAATACTGTATCAGTTCATTTCAGTCTCTCAGTCGTGTCCAACTCTTTCCGACCCCATGAACCGCAGCATGCCAGGCCTCCCTGTCTATCACCAATTCCCGGAGTCCACACAAACCCATGTCCATTTTGTCAGTGATGCCATCCCACCATCTCATCCTCTGTCATCCCCTTCTCCTCCTGCCCTCAATCTTTCCCAGCATCAGGGTCTTTTCGAATAAGTCAGCTCTCTGCATCAGGTGGCCAAAGTATTGGAGTTTCAGCTTTAGTATCAGTCTTTCAAATGAACACCCAGGACTGATCTCCTTTAAGATGGACTAGTTGGATCTCCTTGCAGTCCAAGGGACTCTCAAGAGTCTTCTCCAACATGACAGTTCAAAGGCATCAATTCTTCTGTGCTCAGCTTTCTTTATAGTCCAACTCTCACATCCATACATGACTACTGGAAAACCCATAGCCTTGACTAGATGGACCTTTGTGGGCAAAGTAGTGTCTCTGCTTTTTAATATGCTGTCTAGGTTGGTCATAAATTTCCTTCCATTGAGTAAGGAGTAAGTGTCTTTTAATTTCATGGCTACAATCACAATCCACAGTGATTTTGGAGCCAAGAAAAATAAAGTCAGCCACTGTTTCTACTGTTGCCCCATCTATTTCCCATGAAGTGATGGGACTGAATGCCATGACCTTTGTTTTCTGAATGTTGAGCTTTAAGCCAACTTTTTCACTCTCTTCTTTCACTTTCATCAAGAGGCTTTTTAGTTCTTCTTTACTTTCTGCCATAAGGGTGGTGTCATCTGCATATCTGAGGTTATTGATATTTCTCCCGGCAATCTTGATTCCAGCTTGTGCTTCCTCCAGCCCAGTGTTTCTCAGGATGTATCTTCATATAAGTTAAATAAGCAGGGTGACAATATACAGCCTTGATGTACTCCTTTTCCTATTTAGAACCAGTCTGTTATTCCATGTCCAATTTTAACTGTTGCTTCCTGACCTGCATACAGGTTTCTCAAGAGGCAGGTCAGGTGGTCTGGTATTCCCATCTCTTTCAGAATTTTCCAGTTTATATATGGTATTATAAGTACTGTATGATATCACTTATATGTGGAATGTAAAATATGTCACCAATGAACCTATTTACTAAATAGAAACAAACTCACAGACACAGAGAACAGGCTTGTGGTTGCCCAGGGTGTGGGGAGGGAGAGGGACAGAATGGGCGTTTAGAGGTGGTATATGCAAACTATTATATTTAGAGCAGATAAACAACCGGTCCTACTGTATAGTACAGGGAAACTATGTCCAAGCTTCTGGGATAAATCATAATGGAAAAGAAAATTTTTTAAATGCATATATGTAAATAACTGATTCACTCTGCTATATATAGCAGAAATTAGCACATTGTAAATCAACTATACTTCAATTTAAAAAAAAAATTGGACTGCCACTACCAAATTACATTTTAAAAGGGTATTTTGGTTATGTCCCAGAACCTTTCTTCACATAACCATAATCACTGTATTATTTTAAAAATTTTGATAAGTCTAAGGTCAGATCTTTACCTTATTATTTTAATTTGCATAAGTATCAACAAGCAGAGACATTACTTTGTCAACAAAGGTCCTTCTAGTCAAGGCTATGATTTTTCCAGTGGTCATGTATGGATGCGAGAGTTGGACTATAAAGAAAGCTGAGTGCAGAGGAATTGATGCTTTTGAACTGTAGTGTTGGAGACGACTCTTGAGAGTCCCTTGGACTGCAAGGAGATCCAACCAGTCCATCCTAAAGGAGATCAGTCCTGGGTGTTCATAGGAAGGACTGATGCTAAAGCTGAAACTCCAATACTTTGGCCACCTGATGCGGAGAGCTGACTCATTGGAAAAGACCCTGATGCTGGGAAAGATTGAGGGCAGGAGGAGAAGGGGATGACAGAGGATGAGATGGTTGGATGGCATCACCGACTCAATGGACATGGGTTTGGGTGGAGTCCGGGAGTTGGTGATGGACAGGGAGGCCTGGCGTGCTGCAGTTCATGGGGTCGCAAAGAGTTGGACACGACTGAGTGACTGAAATGACTGAAACAACAGAAAAAATAGGCATTAATTTCTTATTGTATTGGTTCACTTTTTCTTTGACTAGATTAAGATTATAGTGCTTTTCCCCTATTTTTTCCTACTGCTTTCTAAGAGATGTTTTTCATATGAGCAATATTGACTTTTTGTTTGTTTTATATTGTCCTTATCTCCTTCTTGTGTGTGATATGTTTTTAACCTTAATTTGGTGACAAGGTGATAATCTACTGCCTAACAGACTTCTAAAATATTTTGTTGTTAAATCTATGAACATTTTATCTTTTAACTATTTGCTTTTTTGTGTTATTGCAAAAAGCCTTATGCCACCTTTAAGCAATATTCCTCTAACATTTTATAATTCATAAACTTGGATGAATGGATCAATGATTAATTTGAAATGTATTTTTAGCATTGATGGAGTAAAGAGATGGGAATACCAGACCACCTTACCTGCCTCCTGAGAAATCTGTATGCAGGTCAAGAAGCAACAGTTAGAATGGGACATGGAACGAAAGACTGGTTCTAAATTGGGTAAGGAGTACATTAAGGTTGTATATTGTCACCCTGGTTATTTAACTTCTATGCAGAGTATATAATGCAAAATGCCAGGCTGGATGAAGCACAAGCTGGAATCAAGATTGCTCAGAGAAATATCAATAACCTTAGATATGCAGATGATGCCACCCTTATGGCAGAAAGTGAAGAGGAACTGAAGAGCCTCTTGAAAGTGAAAAGGGGGAGTGAAAAAGTTAGCTTAAAACTCAACAATCAGAAAACTAAGATCATAGCATCTGATCCCATCACTTCATAGTAAATAGATGGAGAAACAACAGAAACAGTGAGAGACTTTATTTTGGGGGGCTCCAAAATCATTGCAGATGGTGACTGCAGCCATGAAATTAAAAGATGCTTGCTCCTTGGAACAAAAGCTATGACCAATTTAGACAGCATATTAAAAAGCAGAGACATTACTTTGCCAACAAAGGTCTGTCTAACCAAAGCTATGTTTTTTTCCAGTAGTCATATATGGATGTGAGAGTTGGACTATAAAGAAAGCTGAGCACTGAAGAATTAATGCTTTTGAACTGTGGTATTGGAGAAGAATCTTGAGAGTCCCTTGGACTGCAAGGAGATCCAGCCAGTCAATCCTGAAGGAAATCAGTTCTGAATATTCACTGGAAGGACTGATGCTAAAGCTCCAATACTTTGACTACCTGGTGTGAAGAACTGACTCATCTGAAAAGACCCTGATGCTGGGAAAGATTGAAGTCAGGAGGAGACGGGGAAGACAGGGGAGAAGATGGTTGGATGGCATCACTGACTGGATGGACATGAGTTTGAGCAAGCTCTGGGAGTTGGTGATGGACAGGGAGGCCTGGAGTGCTGCAGTCCATGGGGTCATAAAGAGTCGGACACGACTGAGTGACTGAACTGAACTGGAGTAGAGAGAGAATTATTTCAGTTGAAAAAGTACTCAAATATTTAAAAAATAATTCTCTTTTAAAGGAGCAATGTGCTCCGTTTCCAGAATTGGCTATGAAATGTACTGGATAACAGTCCACACTTTCTTTCCCTTATACCTACTTTGGAGGCCATATGTCCAATCCATCAGCGTAAGGTGGGAGGAGCCTGGATCTCTGAGCCAATACTAGGAAGGAAGCCACTTAAGAAAGCTCTAGATAAAAACTGGACTCTGAAAGCAAGAAGCAAGACCTTGTTGACTAAGTCCTGTAACACGAGGGCTTATTTGTTATCACAGTATGAGGAAGCCTATCCTGACTAATGCAGGCCAACAAATAAGTAAACACACTCTGGCACAGGTTAAACCTGCTACTAGATTTCTGAGAAATTAAAAAAAAAAAAAACACTGACAATTATGAATCATTTTTTTCATAGACGAGCTTAGAGATTTAAAAGGTAGAGTATGACAAGTGCATATAAAACACAGAGCCTATGTGAGTGTCACAGGTAGTAAAGAAAGAAAATAATAGGAAGCATATCAGGGAAATAAGTGGAAGTAACAATGTTAGAACATTCAAGTAGATCCACACTAGTGATTAATTTGAAAAAGCTAGGTTAAAACAGGGACAGCTAAATCAAGCAAGCTGATCCAGAAAGTGTTTTCTGGAAGGTACTTCTTTTCCTGACTTGAAGATGCTTCTCCTTTTCCTGATGATTTATTTTGCATGATGTTTCTGTGCACAATGCTTCAATATCAACGAAGAGAGTAGTAGCCCAGGCTGCCCCTCTATTGATTGCTGTCCTCTTGGCCTCAAGGGAACCACTTGTCACCTCATAGTGACTATGATGTCTACTACTGCAGAGAAGAAAAAAATCTTAGCTGTTGCAAAACATTTTCGAGTGATTTAAGGATCTAGCAGTCTACCAACTCACTGTTATAATGAGCTGTGTGGCTTTTCCCTTGGATTTTCCAGGACGTGCCCCTGAATTATTTATAACAGTGCAGCCACCTGCTTGCAACGATTTTCCATTTTGCCTTGCACTCGACTGGGCTTGTCAATGGGCATTGCAGGTACAGTGGCATTCTGCACTTCTCTGCCCAACCCCCTGTAAGAACATGCTGCCCAGAAGCTGCCACATACCTTAAAAGTTCTTTTCCACTAAAGTCATGGCTTTTATCTAAATAGATAGTCCTATAAGCTTTATTATAAAGAGCGGGGCTGGTTCGATTGTTCAACCAGGTGCTGTCAACTTCAGTGCTGCTTGTTTCTTCTGAAATATGGAAATTTATGAATATATGTGCTTGTGTTGACAAAAGCAATTTGGGTGGTGGGAAGGGAAAACGAAGTCACCTGTGTTCAAAAGTACAGCACTGAGCTGGCAAACAAGCAATGTCTTCGCTTTTTTCTTCCTCCACTTTAACAAAAAGAAACATTACATGTTTGAGTAGACAACAAGAGGCACCATTAGGATTCAGAAAATTGAATACCTAGACTGCAATAAAAAAAAAAAAAAAGACAGTCACAGGGGAATCCATAATGGCTTCCCCACATTTTAGTGGAATACTTCCGTTTTTTATTCACCTTGCAAACAGTGTTCACAAACAACAGCAAAGAACAAAAGCTGTGATTTATATTTATGGACAGGTATACATGCACCCCTGACCTCCTGCTGCCTCTCTCGCCCTCTGTACCAGAAGCAATTTATGGAGGCTGGTCTAAATAAACATTAAGGAGGCAAGGCCACAAACTGACAGCGAGGAAAATCAATGGTCTCCAGAAACCAGCGAAGAGGATCAATAAAAGAGATTAGGCATCACAAGCTGGTGTAAGGCAGTTACAGGTAAATGTGGCTTGCTCTTCATCTGACAGGGTTCTTGGCAACAGGATAAAAACTCATATAAACAGAAGCACACAGCGAGTAGCCGATGGAGACTCCTCCTGAATTGTAGAGACTGACAGATGACCCTAGAATAAAAGGGATTTATATAGAGGCCGTTGGGAATTTTCAATTGCTTTTCCAGCATCATCTCAGACACCTGGGCAGCTGCTCACAGGAAGCAGTGCACATGCAGCTTTTGAAAATCTTTCTGCTTGCCTCTCATTAGTTAGCTTTCTCTGAAATTATTTATTATTCCTCCCTGGACATAAACCAGCCCTCTCTGTCCCCTTACAACATGTGCATGTACACACGCGTGTGCACACCCACACATCTTCAATATGAGTGCATTATCAGGATTATTTATACTCAAATGAACAATGAGTATGTATGGCAACTGTGACAATGCAAACTGAACCCTACTTATATATATCTCCAAAGAAGAGTCATCCACTCATAACTTAAAGCGTTGGACTGTTAACTTGAAAACTTGAATTAACAGAAGAATAAAGGATAATTACATTCTTGAGTTTTCAGGTTAATGTCCAAAGCTTCTCAACAAAAGAATGAAGGATAAACATGTTCTTGAAAAACAGAGACAATGAGAAAAAGAAGAACTGAGGCAGAACAGCCTTTTCCTGTTTATGGACCTGGCCAGTTAGAATTGAAAATTCAGTATTAAGCATAGTGGGAATGGTTACTTAAAAACAAAAACAAACAAAAAAACCCAAAACAGTACTTTACCTTGCTTCAGGAATTTCATTTAAAATTGGGGACAAGGCTTCTGTCTGACAAGAATATGATGAAACAATAGATGAATACAGGAAAAGAAGAAGTTAAATTATCTTAAACATTACAAGACAACAGGAATTTTACTTGAATTTTAATCCAAGGACAAGATGGATGTAAGGCTAACACTCTTGATTGTAGGAGATTGATATAATAACCACACGAGATTGAAGCATCTCCCACCTGTTGAGTGCAGGCTGACTTGGTGACTTGCTCTGACAATGTGAAGTGATAGAAATTGTCACTGTATGAGATCTGAGTCTGGGTTTCAAGAAACCTTAAATATTATTCTTCTGATGTTCCTGATTCCAAAAGTGGTCATGGCTTGTTAGTATTAGCCTATCACTTCCAAAATGAACAGGAGGACTTTGTTCTGTGGGGAGGGATCTGGAAAGGGAAGATTAACATTAGAACCAAATAGTGGTCTCTATCCATTTCTTGAACATGCCTGACATTTGCAAAGAAATGGGAATGCTTCAGCATTGTTAAAAAGAGTAACCTGACAATATGCCTGCATGTCTCACAGAAACTTGTCAAAGAAATAAGATCATGGGACACTGGGTGCATCCAATCTGTCATATTAATGAAAATTCCCCAAAGCTTCAGTGTTCGTTTTTCCTTTGTGCATTTTCCTTTCCTTATTGTGTCCAATAAGAAATTCACTTGAAAGAGAAGGGCTGGGGGCACCTGCTCTCAGAGGGCCCCACCATTTCATTAGAATGGTTTGTGCTAATTTTCCCTATGAAGGAAGACATTTTTTCCCTATCAGATCTCTCAACCACACTGCTTATGCTTTCACCCTGCTGCCATTATCTGTAGCTTATAAGTTGTCTACAGTGCTGATATCACTCATCCCACTGTGATTGCAGTCCTTTGTCTAGCTTTCTAGATAACTCTATTTTCTAACTTGTATTTTATAATCTGTGATATCCCCATGAGCTGTTAGCACATTTATTTCCTGCTACATTCCCAAGGATGAAATGATAGGCATCACCCCTTTATTTTAAGGAACAGTCATTAGTAGATACGGAGAAGGCAATGGCAACCCACTTCAGTACTCTTGCCTGGAAAATCCCCTGGACGGAAGGGCTTGGTAGGCTGCAGTCCATGGGGTCGCTAAGGGTCGGACACAACTGAGCAACTTCACTTTCACTTTCATACATTGGAGAGGAAATGGCAACCCACTTCAGTGTTCTTGCCTGGAGAATCCCAAGGACAGGGGAGCCTGGTGGGCTGCCGTCTATGGGGTTGCAGAGTCAGACACAACTAAAGCGACTTAGCAGCAACAGCAGCATTAGTAGATACCATGCCAGGAATGTGTTACAGGTTCTTAGGTAAGATGAACTATCTTATCTCTTCTGATACTTCCTAATGAGAGGGAGGAAAAATAATTTTCCCTCCACCCTTCTAGGTTCCTGACTGAGACCCTTTTATAATAAATTCAGTTTAGACGCTCAGTGGTGTGATTACATAACACTTTCAGTGAATGTCCATCATCTTGAATGGACAAAAAAAACATACAGAAATAGAAAGAAAAAATTTTCCTTGTGATGAGAACTCTTGGGATTTACTCTCTTAATAACTATAATATATAACATAGTTCAGATGCTCAGTGGTGTCTGACTCTCTGTGACTGCATAGACTGCAGCACGCCAGGCTTCCTGTCCATCATCAACTCCTGGAGTTTACTCAAACTCATGTCCATAGCGTCAGTGATGCCATCCAACCATCTTATCCTCTATCATCCCCTTCTCCTCCTGCATTCAATCTTTCCTAGCATCCGAGTGTTTTCCAATGAGTTGTTTCTTTGTACTAGAGGCCAAAGTATTAGAGTTTCAGCTTCAGCATCAGTCCTTGCAATGAATATTCAAGACTGATTTCCTTTAGGATGGACTGATTGGATCTCCTTGCAGTGCAGGGGACTCTCAAGAGTCTTCTCCAACACCACAGTTCAAAAGCATCAATTCTTTGGTGCTCAGCTTTCTTTATAGTCCAGCTCTCACATCTGTACATGACTATTGGAAAAACTGTAGCTTTGTCTAGATGAAACTTTGTTGGTAAAGTAATGTCTCTGCTTTTTAACATGCTGTCTAGGATGCTTATAGCTTTTCTTCCAAGGAGCAAGCATCTTTTAATTTCATGGCTACAGTCACCATCTACAGTGATTTTGGAGCCCCCCCAAAATACAGTCTCTCACTGTTTCCATTGTTTCCCCATCTGTTTGCCATGAAGTGATGGGACCAGATGCCATGATCTTAGTTTTCCAAATGTTGAGTTTTAAGCCAACTTTTTCACTCTCCTCTTTCATCAAGAGGCTCTTTAGTTCTTCTTTGCTTTCTGTGTTAAGTGTGGTATCATCTGTACATCTGAGATTATTGATATTTCTCCCGGCAATCTTGATTCCAGCTTGTGCTTTATCTAGCCTGGCATTTTGCATGATATACTCTGTGTATAAGTTAAATAAGCAGGGTGACAATATACAGCATTGTCGTACTCCTTTATCAATTTGGAACTAGTCTGTTGTTCCATGTCCAGTTCTAACTGTTGCTTCTTGACCTGCATACAGATTTCTCAGGGCGCAGTTCAGGTGGTCTGGTATTCCCATGTCGTGAAGAATTTTCTACAGTCTGTTGTGATCTACACAGTCAAAGGCTTTGGCATAGGCAATAAAGCAAAAGTAGATGTTTTTCTGGAGCTCTCTTGCTTTTTTGATGATTCAGTGGATGTTGGAAAACTGATCTCTGGTTCTTCTGCCTTTTCTAAATCCAGCTTGAACATCTGGAAGTTCATGGTTCATGTACTGTTGAAGCCTGGCTTGGAGAACTTAGCATTACTTTGCCAGCATGTGAGATGAGTGATATTGTCTGGTAGTTTGAACATTCTTTGGCATTGCCTTTCTTTGGGATTGGAATGAAAATGACCTTTTCTAGTCCTGTGGCCACTGCTGAGTTTTCCAGATTTGCTGGCATATTGAGTGCAGCACTTTCACAGCATCATCTTTTAGGAGTTAAAATAGCTCAACTGGAAATCCATTACCTCTCCTAGCTTTGTTTGGAGTGATGCTTCCTAAGACTCACTTGACTTCACATTCTAGTAAGTCTAGCTCTAGGTGAGTGATCACACTATCATGGTTATCCCTGTCATGAAGGTCTTTTTTGTATAGTTCTTCTGTGTATTCTTGCCACCTCTTCTTAATATCTTCTGTTTCTCTTAAGTCCATACCATTTCTGTCCCTTATTGTACTCATCTTTGCATGAAAATTTCCCTTGGTATCTCTAATTTTCTTGAAGGGATCTCTAGTCTTTCCCATTCTACTGTTTTCCTCTATTTCTTTGCACTGATCACTGAGGAAGGGTTTCTTATCTCTCCTTGCTACACTTTGGTACTCTGCATTCAAATGGGTATATCTTTCCTTTTCTTCTTTGCCTTTCACTTCTCTTATTTCCATAGCTGTTTGTAAGGCCTCCTCAGACAACCATTTTGCCTTTTTGCATTTCTTTTTCTTGGGGATGTTCTTGATCACTGTTATGAACCTCCTTCCATAGTTCTTCAGGCACTCTATCAAGTCTAATCACTTGAATCTATTTATGACTTCCACTGTATAATCGTAAGAGGTTTGATTTAGATCACATCTGAATGGATTAGTGGTTTTCCCTACTTTCTTCAATCTCAGTCTGAATTTGGCAATAAGGAGTTCATAATCTGAGTCACAGTCAACTACCAGTCTTGTTTTTGCTCCTGTAATAAAAAGGCAGATTTAACAGGAGAAAACAAACATAAGTAAAGAACATGTATACCTCCTGTATACAAGGGAAATACCCAGGAAAACTGAGTAACTCCCCAAAATGGTCCAAAACATTGCCTTAAATACCATCTCCTGTTAAAGACAAAAGAACAATGTTAGGGGAAGTACAAGACATTTATGGAAAGTTATCTGGCAAACACAGTGAACAAGGATATGATTGTTGTTGTTACTGAGTTGCTCAGTTGTGTCTGACTCTTTGCAGCCCCATGAACTGCAGCATGTCAGGCTTCTCTGTCCTTCACTATCTCCTGGAGTTTGCTCAAACTCATGTCCACGGAGTCAGTGATGCCATCCAACCATCCCAATCTTCTGTCGCCCCCTTCACCTCCTGTTCTCAATCTTTCCCAGCATCAGGGTCTTTTCCAGTGAGTCAGCTCTTCATATCAAGTCACCAAAGTATTGAAGCTTCATCTTCAGCATCAGTCCTTCCAATGAATATTCAGGGTTGATTTCCTTTAGGATTGACTGGTTTGATCTCCTTGCTATCCAAGGGACTCTCAAGAGTCTTCTTCAGCACCACAATTTGAAAGCATCAATTTTTCAGTGCTCAGCCTTCTTTATGTCCTACTCTCACATTCCTACCATAGCTTTAACTATACACAGCTTCCTCAGCAAAGTGAAATCTCTGCTTTTTAATACAGTGCCTATGTTTGTCATAGCTTTTCTTCCAAGGAGCAGGCATCTTTTAATTTCATGGCTGCATTCACCATCCTCAGTGATTTTGGAGCCCAAGAAGATAAAATCTGCCACTGTTTCCATGAAGTGATCAGACTAGATGCCATGGTCTTAGTTTTTTGAATGAGGAGTTTTAAGTCAGCTTTTTCACTTTCCTCTTTCATCATTAAGAGGTTCTTTAGTTCCTCTTCACTTTCTGCCATTAGAGTGGTATCATATGCATATCTGATATTGATATTTCTCCTGGCAATCTTGATTCCAGTTTGTGATTAATCCAGGCCAGCATTTCACATGATGTACTCTGCATATAAGTTAAATAAGCAGGGTGACAAAATGCATCTGATGCACTTCTTTCCCAGTCTTGAACCAGTCTGTTGTTGCATGTCCAGTTCTAACTACTGTTTCTTGACCTGAAAACAAGTTTATTAGGAAGCAGGTCAGTTGGTCTGGTATTCACATCTCTTTCCAGTTTGTTGTAATCCACATAGTTTCCATTGTAGTCAATGAAGCAGATGCTTTTTTGGAATTTCTTTTTTTTTTCTATGATTCAACAGATGTTGGCAATTTGATCTCTGGTTCCTCTGCCTTTTCTAAATCCAGTCTGTACATCTGGAAGTTCTCAGTTCACATATTGTTGAAGTCTAGCTTGAAGGATTGTGAGCATTATCTTGCTCACACATGAAATGAGCGCAATCGTACAGTAGTTTGAACATTCTTTGGCATTGCCTTTCCTTTAAGTCCAAGACTTTTCCAATGATAAAAGTTTCTAGAGAATCTAGATATTCTAGAGATCTAGAGATTTCATCTAGCATCACCTCTAGATGACTAGGGAGGAAGACACCCTTATAAATGGAGATTCTCTTATAAATGTAAATGTCTCTTACACAAGGGTAACTTTTACTTGCTTTCAGAGCTGCTTCTATATCTGCGGTTTCTAAATAATAGGTAGCCTAAAATAATCTTTAGGCCAAAGAGGCAGATTTTGGAGTGACAGATTCTGCTCCTCTTCACTTTATACCTGGAAGGAAACATGAACATGATACCAGACCAAAGAGGTACCTGGAATGCCCTATTAGCAAATGATCCTTGCTTCTCTGTACCCGGGGTCCTTTGTGAGGCACCAGCTCTTTTCAGCTTATATCCTTTCAGGCCACATAATTTCCCAACACACAAAACCAGGCCAGTCTTATCTAACACTGAGGCCATACACATTGAAAAATCAAATACAGATTGTTAAATTCTCTGATTTACCCCTAACTCTGGTTTTAAATTCCTTCATGAGATACGTATACATAGCCTAGACAAATGTGAACATACATAGTTATGCTCTTGCAGTTTAAAAATATTTATGCTGCTATTGAGGGAGATCAGTCATCAGTCTAGAAGGCATTGACAAGACTTTCCATTTGGTATTGAGCTTGGTTTTCACAGCAAGCCAATTATTTTATGGATAATCACAGCCCATTTGGGCCTATGACAAAATCATTATTGAGGAAATCATTAAGTGCATCTTTCTGAAACCACACTGGCTACTTTTGTTCCAGCTTTTCCAATGCCTGTATTCACGGATCAAATTGAAATTAAATAAAGGTATAAATGGAAGAAAGATGATGTGTTCTTGATACACCAAGGAAAGCACAACATAATCAGAAAATCATTTCTAAAATCTGTCATTTACTTGCTTATATGAGCTAAGACAACTTACTTAACTTCTCATCCTCTTTCCTTGGATTATGAATATTTTGCATCTGTCTTACATGACTCATAAGATAGTTATGAAGCTCAAAATGAAGAGCATGAAGGAAGCTTTACATCAAATGTAAATGGTTATAACATGTAAAATAGAGTAATTCAATATTTATGAAGCTAAACATTTAAAAAACAGCAGATAATTACTATGCCAGAAAAAAAAAAAACAACATAATTAGGATAGAGTTTTTGTAAATGTGGGCTTGCATTCTTGCTTTAGAAACAAATAAATAAGCAAAACTGTTTGGAAAAAAGTAAAGAAGATGGCAATCGTCCACTACTACTATTTCTACAGTTATTATGCAATAAGAATGAACACTGTATCAGGCCCTGGGCTAAACTTTTTACATCCATTACCATAAGCCTCATAACCCTCTATAAGTAGGAAATTATTTTCACCATTTTACAGATGTGAATATTAAAGTTTGAAATATTATAGCATTTTAGCATGACACTAAAACTTGACTTAGAATGGAAAAGGCAGAGGTGAGTTTATTGTTAAATATTTCAGATCCTTGTGTCTCATCCAAGTAATTATTACAGCAAGCCTTTTGGAAACATTTCTAGAACACCAGTATGAGGAGCAGCTCAGAACATCATCAGTGGCTACTGTTGAGGCAGAAATTTTTTCTATCCTTCTAGGTTCTTCTGGTTGGTCTAAGAATTAACTTGACACGGGACAGGTTCACAGGAGAAAAACACACAAATATTTAATAACAGGTACCCATGGGAGAAATCAACCCTGAATATTCATTGGAAGGATTGATAAAGTTGAAGCTCCAATAATTTGGCCACCTGATCCAAAAAGCTTACTCTCTGGAAAAGACCCTAATACTGGGGAAGATTGAGGGCAGGAGGCAAACGGGGCGACAGATGATTATAAGTTAAAAATGGACATCCTAGGTGAAATGCAGAAATTCCTAGACATGTGCAAGCTCCAAGATTGAAGCAGGAAGAAAGAGAAAATATGAAAGTCCAATTACCAGTAATGAAACTGAATCAGTAATATACAGAAAACTATCAACAAACTAAAGTCCAGAAACAGAAGACTTCACAGGTAATTCTAGAAAACACTGAGAGATGAGTTAATATTGCACCTAGACTCCTCAAATTATTTCAAACAAATACAGAGGAAAGAAGGAATACTTCTGAACTCATTAAGTGAGGCCAGCATCACTTTGATACCAAAACCAGACAAAGATTTCTCTCTCACACACACACATATACATACACTCACACACTAATTACAGGCCAATATCACTGATGAATATACATATAAAAATCCTCAATAAAACATTAGCAAATCAAATTCAACAATACTTAAAAATGATCATATACCTTGAACAAGTAAGATTTATCTTAGGATGCAAGGATAGTTCATTATACACAAATCTATCAATGTGATACACAACATAAATGAAGAATAAAAATCAAATGATCATCTCAATGGACACAGAAAAAAAGCTTTTCCAAAATTTAACATCTATTTATGATAAAAGCACTCCAAAAAAAATGGATACAGGGGGACATACTTCAACATCATAAAAGGCATATATAACCAGGCCACAGTTCACATAATACTTAACGGTGAAAAGCTGAAAGTATTACCACTAAGATGAGGAATAAGACAAGGATGTCTATTCTAACCATCAGAAAAATACAAATTAAAACCACCATGAGATATCACCTTATATCTGTCACAATGGTTATCAACCCAAAAGCAACAAATAACCAGTGTTGGTGAGGATATGGAGTGAAGGGAATGTAACTTGCACTTTTAATGGGAATGTAACTTGGTACAACCATTGTAGGAAACAGTGTATAGACTCCTTAAATAGTTGAAAATAGAATCATGATGCCATCCAGCAATTCCACTCCTGGGTATTTATCCAAAGAAAAGGAAAACACTAATTATAAAAGATACATAGATTGCTATATTCATTGAAGTATCATTTACAATAGCCAACATGGTATACACAAATAAAGAAGTTATTTTACATATATATACACTCACACATACATGCCTAAATACAGAGTGAAATATTACTCACTGATAAAAAAGGAATAGAATCTTGCCATTTGTGACAACAATGGATAGACCTAGAGTACATTATGCTAAGTGAAATAAGTTTGGCAAAGGAATACAAATCTGTATAATCACGTATATGTGGAATTAAAAATAAAACCAATGAACAGATAAAACATACAGATATAAAAAACACACAGGTAGTTGTGAGAGGGAAGTGAAGTATAGGGAGAAAAGAAACAGCTGAAGAAAATTAAAAGCTTCCAGTTGCAAAAAAAAAAAAAAAAAAAAGTTATTCAGGGGTATGAAATAACTATGTAATATCTTTGTATGGTTACAGGTGGTGTCTAGACTTACCGTGGTGAAAAGTATAGATATTTTGAAAAGTATAGAGATATTTTGAAAAGTATAGAGAGATCAAATCACCATGCTGTGTAACAAAACTAACGTAGTGTTGTAGGTCTATTATGCTTTAAAAACAAACAAGCAAGCAAGCAAACTCATAGAAAAGATTTGTGATTACCAGAAGCAGTTGGTAGGAGGAGATGGAATTAGATGGAGGTAGTCAAAAGGTACATACTTCCAATTATAAAGATAAATAAGTACTAGGTATGTAATATACATGATAAATATAATTAACACTTCTCTGTTTTTGGCCATCTAATGCGAAGAACTAACTCATTGGAAAAGACCCTGATGCTGGGAAAGATTGAAGGCAGGAGGAGAAGGGGACGACAGAGGCTGAAATGGTTGGATGGCATGACCGATTCAATGGACCTGAGTTTGAGCAAGCTCCAGGAGTTGATGAAGGACAGGGAAGCCTGGTGCTGCAGTCCATGGGGTCACAGATTCAGACACAACTGGGTGACTGAACTAACTATGCTATACATTAGAGTTATTAAGAGAGTAAATCCCAAGAGTTCTTATCACAAGGAAAAAAATTTTTCTATTTCTGTATTTTTTCTGTTCATTTGAGATGATGGACAGTCACAAAAATTATTGTGGTAATCATTTCATGAATCATGTATGTCAAATCACTATGTTTACCCCTTAAGGTTATATAGTACTGTATGTCAATTGTATCTCAATAAAACTGAAAGAAAAAAAATGGGTTCTCTATTGACATTGGCACATTCAATTCATTAAGAAATAGTTATTAATTCATTGAAAAATAGTCACAAACAGAAATAGTTAAAATCTTAAATTTTTTTAGGCATATATTAGTCATTTGCTACATTTTAAAAATCATTTTAGCATAGAAAACAGTGAGGCAAAATGACAGTTTTCCATCTGTGATATTTGAGGTGTGAGGGAAATGTGTTGTACTTTTTTCCAACTTATGTAAAAGTGATCTTGGGTTGGTTTCCAAATAAAGAAAATATTTTTAAACAGTTGCAATGTAAGGATATTCTTGGAATGGACAGAGAAATAGTCTTTGTTCTTAAAGAGCTTGAAATTTGGAGTATAATTCCACGAACAATACACATTTGCAATGAATTTCACAATTTCCAAGGTACTTTTACATTCCTTATCTCTACTGAGCTTCATAATACCTTGAAAAGAGGGAAGAGGTATCATTTCCATCTGCTATCAGTTCACTTCAGTCACTCAGTCATGTCCGACTCTTAGCAATGCCACGGACTGCATCACACCAGGCTTCCCTGTCCATCACCAACTACCGGAGCCTACTCAAACTCATGTCCGTTGAGCCGGTGATGCCATTCAACTATCTCATCCTTTGTCGTCCCCTTCTCCTCCCGCCTTCAATCTTCCCCAGCATCAGGGTCTTTTCAGATGAGTCAGTTTCTCTTATCAGGTGGCCAAAGGATTGGAGTTTCAGCTTCACCATCAGTCCTTCCAATGGATATTTAGGACTGATTTCCTTCAGGATGGATTGATTGGATCTCCCTGCAGTCCAAGCGACTCTCAAGAATCTTCTCTTGAGAGAAGAAAGCATCACGGTTCAAAAGCATCCATATTTCAGTGCTCAGCTTTCTTTATAGTCCAACTCTCACATCCATACATAACTACTGGAAAAGCCATAGCTTGGACTAGACAGACTTTTGTTGGCAAAGTAATGTCTTTGCTTTTTAATATGCTGTCTAGGTTGGTCATAGCTTTTCTTCCAAGAAGCAAACATCTTTTAATTTCATGGCAGCAGTCATCATCTGATGTGATTTTGGAGCCCAAAAAACTACAGTCTCTCATTGTTTCAATTGTTTCCCCATCCATTTGCCATGAAGTGATGAGACCAGATGCCATGATCTTATTTTTCTGAATGTTGAGTTTTAAGCCAACTTTTTCACCCTCCTCTTTCACCTTCATCAAGAGGCTCTTTAGTTCTTCTTCACTTTCTGCCATAAGGGTGGTGTCATCTGCATGTCTGAGGTTATTGATATTTCTTCCAGCAAACTTGATTCAGCTTGTGCTTCATCCAGTCCAGCATTTCTCATGATGTACTCTGCATATAAGTTAAATAAGCAAGGTGACAATATACAGCCTTGATGTAATCCTTTACCAAACTGGAATCAATCTGTTGTTCCATGTCCAGTTCTAACTGTTGCTTCTTGACCTGCATACAGATTTCTCAGAAGGCAGGTCAAGTGGTCTGGTATTCCCACCTCTTTCAGAATTTTCCACAGTTTGTTGCAATCCACACAGTCAAAGGCTTTGGCATAGTCAACAAAACAGAAATAGATGTTTTTTCTGGAGCTCCCTTGCTTTTTTGATGATCCAACTGATATTGGCAATTTGATCTCTGGTTCCTCTGCTTTTGTTATATCCAGCTTGAACTCTAGAAGTTCATGGTTCATGTACTGTTGAAGCCTCGCTTGGAGAATTTTGAGCATTACTTTGCTAGTGTGTGAGATGAGTGCAATTGTTCGGTAGTTTGAAAACTCTGGCATTGCCTTTCTTTGGGACTGGAATGAAAATTGATCTTTTCAAGTTCTGTGGTCACTGATGAGTTTTCCAAATTTGCTGGCATACTGAATGCAACACTTTCACAGCATCATCCTTTAGGATTTGAAATAGCTCAACTAGAATCCTATCACCTCCACTAGTTTTGTTCATAGTGATGCTTCCTAAGGCCCACTTGACTTTATATTCCAGGATGTCTAGCTCTAGGTGAGTGACTACACCATCATGGTTATCCAGGTCATGAAAATCTTTTTTGTAGAGTTCGTCTGTGTATTCTTGCTACCTCTTCTTAATATTGCCTGCCTCTGTTAGGTCCATACAGTTTCTGTCCTTAATTGTGCCCATCTTTGCATGAAATGTTCCCTTGGTATCTCTAATTTTCTTGAAGAGATCTTTAGTCTTTCCCATTATATTGTTTTCCTGTAATTCTTTGCACTGATGGCTGAGGAAGGATTTCTTTTCTCTCCTTGCTAATCTTTGGAACTCTGCATTCAAATGATATGTCTTTCCGTTTCTCCTTTGCTTTAGCTTCTCTTCTTTTCTCTGCTATTTGTAAGGCCTCAACAGACTACCATTTTGCCTTTTTGCATTTTTCTTGGGGATGTTCTTGATCACTGCCTCCTATACAATGTCATGAACCGCCATCCATAGTTCTTCAAGCACCCTATCAGCTCTAATCCCTTGAATCTATTTGTCACTTCTACTGTATAAGTAAGGAATTTGATTTAGGTCATACTGAAGGTCTAGTGGTTTTCCCTACTTTCTTTAATTTAAGTCTGAATTTGGCAATAAGGAGTTCATGATCTGAACCACAGTCAGCTCCCTGTCTTGTTTTTGCTGACTGTATAGAAGTTCTCCATCTTTGGCTGCAAAGAATATAATCAATCTGATTCCAGTATTGACTATCTGGTGACGTCCATGTGTAGAGTTCTCTCTTGTGTTTACCTCTTGACTTCCTACTTTTGCATTCCAGTCTCCTATAATGAAAAGGGCATCTTTTTTTTGGTGTTAATTCTAGGTCTTGTAGGTCTTCATAGAACCGTTCGACTTCAACTTCTTCAGCATTACTGGTAGGGGCACAGACTTGGATTACTGTAATACTGAATGGTTTTACTTGGAAATGAACAGAGATCATTCTGTCATTTTTGAGACTGCATCCAAGTACTCCATTTTGGATTCTTTTGTTGACTATAATGGCTACTCCACTTCTTCTAAGGGATTCTTGCCCACATTAGTAGATATAATGGCCATCCGAGTTTAATTCACCCATTCCAGTCCATTTTAGTTCATTGATTCCTAAGATGTTGATGTTCATTCTTTCCATCTCCTGTTTGACCACTTCCAATTTGCCTTGATTCATGGATCTAACATTCCAGGTTCCTATGCAATATTGTTCTTTACAGCATTGGACTTTACTTCCATCGCCAGTCATATCCACAAGTGGGTGTTGTTTTTGCTTTGGCTCTGTCTCTTCATTCTTTCTGGACTTATTTCTCCACTGAACTCCAGTAGCATATTGGGCACCTACCGACCTGGGAAGTTCATCTTTCAGTGTCCTATCTTTTTGCCTTTTCATACTGTTCATGGGATTCTCAAGGCAAGAATACTGAAGTGGATTGCCATTCCCTTCACTGGTGGGCCACATTTTGTCAGAACCCTCCACCATGACCCATCTGTCTTGGGTATCCCTAAATGGCATGGCTCATAGTTTCATTGAGTTAGACAAGGCTGTGGTCTATGTGATCATTTTGGTTAGTTTTCTGTGATTGTTCTTTTCATTCTGTTGGCCCTCTGATGGATGTAGATAAGAAGCTTATTGAAGCTTCCTGATGGGAGAGACTGACTTAGGATGAAACTGGGTTTTGTTCTGATGGGCCGGGGCATGTTCAATGAATCTTTAATCCACTTTTCTGTATAAAGTACCTTATATTTTAAAATAAAATTAGCTTATTTTCCTATTGTGTGGAATTTCTGAACATACAGAAAAACTATTTTACACTAGAAATTCTAGACATCTCATTATGCAGATAACCAATGTAAATATCTCCAGGTATAGACTTAAAAACTTTTCCTAGTGATATTCAAAAATAGAGGATTATACTACATATATTGATTTGCAAGCTGCTTTTATTCATATATCATTAGCATATTTATGTCCATTAGTTAGATATCTAAATCAGTTTTTAAATGGCTGATAATTTGATCTAAAATGCAATAAGTGTTTAAATATACTGTTTTAGAAGACTCGAGTTGTTAAATAACCAACCACAATGAGATGGGTATTCTTTATTACTACTATTAAAATAAGTTGGTGTGTGTTAAATATTTTAGAAATATTTCACAAATATTGAATTCTGTGTAAACTCAAAGGCAGTTCATGACAAAACAATAAAATGAGGCTAAAAAATTGCTGACTGAATTTTTGAAGCGTGAACACTTAACATAGACATCTTTAAACCAAAAGTGAACTGAAAAATAAATTTGTGTCTGGGAAATAAATTACATTCTGTCCATTTCTGTGTAACATAATTTCCTTCATATTTCCTCATTATAAACAGAAATTAGTTTTGTTTGCCAGAATCAATCTCATAATTGATAAAGATAACTGTATTATTTTAAAATCTGTAGTGCAACTCAGCTTGATGACTTCGTTACCTTTGGACTGAGAAATAAATCAGCCTTGAGCAGCCTACCTTAAAAAAAATCCAAACTGGAGTCTAATCCTAAAAATCCAAATTGGAGTCTAATCCTAAAATCCTAAAAATCCTGGAGTCCAATTTTAAAATACCTTAAAGTATTTCTTAGTTATCTGTCTCATTTTGTCTAAGGGCTTCAATATGCTCTATAGACACTATCTCATTACTTCTTAGAGGATCCCCGGCCAGCAATTGTAGTAGAGGTTTTCCTATCACCATCACTGTTCCCATGAAACAGAAGCCCTGGGAGGTTCCACGAATTGCCCAAGATTATAAACTGAAGCAGAAGAGTAGCTAAACCTAGAATCTAGGCTCCGGGGCTCCCTTTCCATATGGCATTTTCTCTGTGCAATAAATAATATTGCTGTCCTAGAAGGTGACTCTTCAATCATATTTTATGCAGTAGGATTCATATTATTATGAGTTGCTCAGTGCTATAATATTTATTTTAGATAGAG
The DNA here is from genome assembly GCF_002263795.3 of Bos taurus. NCBI lineage: Eukaryota > Metazoa > Chordata > Mammalia > Artiodactyla > Bovidae > Bos > Bos taurus. The sequence continues at coordinate 56,423,947 of NC_037335.1, read as the reverse complement.
GCTGTGTATACTTATGAAACACATGAAATACAGTACTCTCCATCCCTTTGTTTTGCCCTTTTAATGATCTTTGGCAATTGCCCTGTGATTGGTATGAGTATGGAGACTGGTATTTATCACTGTGCGTGTGTGCATGCTCATTCACTCAGTCATATCCAACTCTTTGTGAACCCATAGACTTGTAGTCCGCCAGGCTCCTCTGTCCATGGGATTATCCCAGTGAGAATACTGGAATGGACTGCAATTTCCTCCTCCAAGGGAACTTCCCCATCCAGGGATTGAACCCCTGTCTCCTGCTGCTCCTACACTGGCAGGCAGATTCTTTACCACTGAGCCTAAGGAGACTGAAATGCCAGCAATAAGTGCATTTACAATTCCATCACCCACCGCATACAGACTTAAGCCAAGCTTACATAAACTGAATGAAAGGTCCCTCAAAGTTTGCAAACTAAGTGATTCATCAGAAAAGTCAGACTGATTCTTCTACGTCAGGTGGACAATTCTGAAAACACCGTGCACTTGGAGAAATAGGTTAGTGTTTTCTTCCTTGAATTTAGTTCACTCATTTTTAAATGAGCTATAAAGTTGTTTCTGTTTTTTTTTAAACAGTAGACTTCCCACTACTGCTTCCCAGCATGAATTCATAATTCTGTTTGTGGCATCATAATAATCTCTATAGCAACTAATGGTGATATCAGAGTCCAACACTGGAGCTTCAAAGAGGAAAAGGAACTGTGGGGACAGATGATATCTTGAAATAAAGATTATGTTTTCAAGCAGATGTTACTAAAAGAGTAGAAATGAATGGAAAGATTACCCACATTAAGGGAAAATCATAATTAGAATGCAGATGCTTATTAAGTAATCATTCAGCTAATGATCTCTTTTTCTAGAATAAAGAATAGAAATTTAAAAAGGGAAAAATGAGGGAAATGCATCAATGAAAGTATCTTTTATGAACTAATCTATTATTTTAAGTACAGATGGCTATGTACTTTTTAAATATAGCTGAGGATACTTAGTGCTCACTGTACATTAAGGAGATAATCACCAGGCACTGCTGAATCTATGGGGAAATTTGAGTTGTGCATTTTTCTTGAGGTACTCTGAGGAAGGTATGCCATGGGTCATGTTCATTATTAGTGATGTAAGTAGTTTCACAGTAATTAACAGGCATTATATCTCATGTTTTATCATCATGTCATACCCTTGCCACACAAAGCATACTTTATATGTTTCAGATTCATTTATTCCTTCTTGTGTTGGTGAATATACCTATGATAGCAGCAAGAAATGTTGACTTATGCTCTACGCAAAATAAAAATGTATTCTCTCAAGAACTGCTGTAAAGGTGAAAAGATAAGACAGGCGAGGATGGTACAGTAGGCGGTTTTCAAGTCAACGCACAGCTTCCTGGTATTCACAGCCTTATACAATTTCCTGTTAGGTGTGGGTTGGACTTAATTTACATCCAATATAATATGGCAGGATTGATGAGATACAGATTCTAGGCTAAGTTATAAAAGGACTACAGCTTGAACAGTTGCTCTATTTTGGGAAAGCTGGCTGCCAAGTCTTGCCAGTGTGAGCACCTATCCAAGTTTTCCTGGAATTTTCCTGCTTTTAGCCCTGAAAGTCTCATATATAGAGACTGTCCCTAGTTGTCTAGTCCCTGTTCCCACAGAATTCATTAAGCTGAAATCCTAATCCTCATGGTGATGGTATTTGGAGATGTGGCCTTTGGAAAGTGGTTAAGGTGGGGGCCTCATGAATGTGGTGGTGGCGGCGGTTTAGTCGCTAAGTTGTGTCTGACTCCTGCGACCCCATGGACTGTAGCTTGCCAGGCTTCTCTGTCCATGGGATTTTCCAGGCAAGAATACTGGAGTGGGTTGCCATTTCCTTCTCCAGGGGATCTTCTCAACTCAGGAACTGAACCTGGGTCTCCTACGCTGCAGGCAGATTCTTTACTGACAGCTACCAGGTCAGTGCCTTTATAAAAGAAACTCCACCCCTAAAAGATGCTCAGCCCCTTCCACCATGTAAGGCAGGAAGGCACTATTAAGGAACCCAGAAGTCCTCACTAAATACCATAACTGCTGGTAACATGACTCTGGACTTTCAGCCTTCACAACTGTGAAATGCTGGTTGTTTATAAGCTACCCAGTCTGCTGTACTTTGTTACAGCAGCCTGAAAGGACTTAGACAACCTCACAGTTTGCAATCTGTTTCACAGTTTTATATTTTAAACACAAATCCCCAAGTGGTCACAAAGAATGACAAAACTGTTGTGCCTCAAGTACTGTTTATTCATCTTTCCAGTCACTCTACTAACATTGTTTATTTCAAATCTACTGTTTAATTGCAGGAATATGTAACCCCACAGTGATTGAAGATACAGACTGTAACCAAAGCAAGTCTGAATGGTTCAGAACCATCAGGCTGCTGCTGCTGCTGCTGCTGCTGCTAAGTCACTTCAGTTGTGTCCAACTCTGTGCAACTCCATAGATGGAAGCCCACCAGGCTCCCCTATCCCTGGGATTCTCAAGGAAAGAACACTGGAGTGGGTTTGCCATTTCCTTCTCCAATACATGAAAGTGAAAAGTGAAAGTGAAGTTGCTCAGTTGTATCCGACTCTTAGCGACCCCATGGACTGCAGCCTACCAGGCTCTGCCGTCCATGGGATTTTCCAGGCACAATACTGGAGTGGGTCGCTGTTGCCCTCTCCAAGAACCATCAGGAACTTACTCTAAAAACCAATTTCTTTAAGTCTGTGTGTTCTGAGAATCAGAGTTTTCCAAATTAGCTTCCACGCAGAATACAATGTTTACTGAAGTATACATAATAAAACCATGCCAATCTAAAGCTAGCATATTTATTATTAAAACCTAAGAGTAACTGCAACAATTATTTTGAACCCTGACCAACAAAAGCTTTCGGTGGTGAAGTATGAAGTATATTTTTCACTGACATTGTTCAGACTTGCTGACGCAAAGTGATAATAAAAAGCAGACAAACATTTACTTGGTTTTATGATTATTTCTGAGTCACCCTAATGCCTTCATTCGGGGCAGTTTTCCCTTGATATTTACCCTTGGAATCTCCCATAAATGAGAAAAATCCTCTTTATAAACCTGGGGAGAGCAGAATCTCTCCTGTTAAATCTGGGCAGAGGGCTTCCACCATCTCAGCCATGTATGGTTGGGGAGGGGTCAGTCAAGATCCACCTAAGGCATTTCTACAGAAGCACCAGGGCTCCACAAAGGAAATTGACAAATCCAAGTCAGTCTTATCTAGATTAGGCTTCTCATTTACACTGGAAGCGAGTGAGAGTACTGGGGAAAGGCCTGAAATGCAGAGCATCAAAAACTGGCTTGTGGTAAAAGCTCCAAATTACCAATAATTAAAAACACCAAAGAGATGCAGGTTCGATCCCTTAGGTGGAAGATCCCCTGGAGTAGGAACTGGCAACATGCTCCAGTATTTTTTTTTTTTATTTTTAATTGAAGGATAATTGCTTTACAGTATTCTTGCCTGGAAAATTTCATGGTCAGAGGAGCCTGGCGGGCTATAGTCCATGATGTCCCAAAGAGTTGGACATGACTGAGTGACTAAGCACAGCACAAAACCACTAATCGACTACAATGGGGGAAGACCAAAGCATCTTTCTACTCTCTGTATCCTTATATTCTCTTCTCTATATAAATATAGATGTGTATACTACAGTATGTTGTAATATGAAGAGTTGCTCAGAGTCTGTATTCCTAAATACAGACTAAAGAGTATCACAGAGGTATGTATGTCAGGCAGCTAACTAATAAGAACATTTTGGGCTTTTTTCTTGGACTTTAGGATGTTTTTAGGATTTGTCATTTTTTAAAGAATTGTCACTTATGTGGCTTCTTTTTAGGAGAAAATAATAAACAGAAATCTCAATTAAACAGAGTCAGGAGACCAGATGGGGGAGCTCTCATGCTCTGTGAAGATAGCAGAGCCCGACAGGAAGAAAAAAGACTCTTTCCTGACAAGGACTCAGTCAACAAAAAGCCATGGACTCTGTTTACTATTGCCCTCTCAACTTCCATTTCCCCCAAAGTGTTCTCCTTACCTTCCTGCACAAGCACTTGGACATGGCTCACTACAATTACAGACCCCATGTTGCAATTTTCAGCTGATTCCAAATAAACCCATCTTCACTAAAAAAAAATTGGAAATCTATTTAAGTAACAAATTACATAAACTTACATACCTAACTTGCTTTTCTTAAAGAGGGTCCCGAAATTATGTAAGATTTAGATCTCTAGAAATCTGCACCATCCCTGTTGAAAAGCATCATCTGGGTCAAACTCTGTCTCTTCCTCTTCAACAATTAAGAAAATGGAGAAATAAAGATGTTTAATCCATCCTATATCTATGCAAATATTCTTATGATACATGGCAGCCAACTTCACAATTCCCAAAAAGCTTCACTTCTTATACTAAACTTTTTGTTCTTATACTAAACTTCCTCAGAGGCTCCTGCTATGTCTTCAGTCTGAAGTCAGTGCCAACAATGTAACAGTGGCTCACATTTTCCTCCTGAATTATTTCTTTTTTAGTTGTTTTTCATAAAATTTATTAATTAGATCTCTAATGTATAGTCCTATTTCCCTTTTATGGACATATTCCAGTTTACGGATGTCCCTTTCAAATTGTAGCACCCAAAACTGTTGTCTATGATTTGAATTTTTATGTTTAATATTCACTAATTAAAATTCTCAACACTTCCCTTCCCAAATATTCATTCCAGTTGCCATACCACACCATTCTCTTTGAATCCAACTTTTAAAAGAGGCCCGAGGTTTAACTGGAAACATGAGGCAAGATATGGATACTTAAAACCATATCTTTCATTAAGAATAGTTTTTAAAAAGTCAACAATAGTTTCAATTCCAATGTTAGAATTATACAACAAAGGCAGTTATGGAATAGTAGTTCAGGCACGCTGGAAGAAGATAAAGAAATGTTTCATAATATATTACATATTTATATGATTACATTTCATAAGTGTATTAGTATTGTATATCACGAGTATCACATATCACACTTGCAGCATCTCAGGTGTTGGCCTACTGTACAACTATTCATGTCTTACACACACTAAGAGACAACAAGTGCAAGGAGAAAGGGTGGAAACAGGCAACTGAAGTCCCATCTTGTGCAGCTACTTCTGTCTGAATGAGGGGCCCTAAAGAGAGGATGTTTGGAAAATCAGAAACCTTTTTTAGTCACTAAAACTTTTGAACCCTCTTCCTTGTCACTGCCAGGAGAGATCCTGGACTCTTCCTTGGTCTGTAATTTAGGAAGGCTCCCATCTTTTCATTCTTCACTTACAATCTGGCTTTGTTCTGATCTTTCTGGCAATCTCACAGGGTCTGTCTGTGAGTGACACGAAGAAATAAGGCCCAGGCATTGTGTGCAGTGCAAATCCAATAAATGATGACTGGCCTAGGAACTGGGGATGCAGAACTACATATATGCAGTGACATCTCCGAGCTCTTGGATTTTCCATTATCAAGACGGTGCCTGTATAAAAATTCCTTAAATGTCAGTTATGGGTCTCCCTTTTGCAGCACTGAGTACCCAAGGTAGACACACACAGAACTCGGATGGGCCAAGATTGCCCGTGAGACTCTCAACCCTTCTTTTTGCTAACCTTTTCCCATATAACAAGCCTGTAACTGTTGGGCTGGGGCTCTGTTGTTTTCATCTGGTTTTGGGGGATATTTTTTACCATTTATTTCCCCAGTGTTTTGGTAGCTTTTATGTTCCCCACCTCTTTTCCAAGATCCACCAACTTATTCATCTCCAATGTGTGTTCAGTTCATCCCTGTCTTCCATAAAGATTAAACTTGATGAGGTAAGGAAATAAACCTATTCCAAGTCTTTAGATAGTTAAATTCAAGCAAGGAATCAAGGATGAATTGCCAATACACTTCCCCAAATGTACCTGAGAACAGTAGTTTTCCAACTTTTCTTTTTAACCTAGACCCACTGTATAAATCCATTTTGCACTGTGATGCATCCATGCATCCATATATGCAAATGAAACAAAAACAAGGAACTCATAGAACAATATCATAGAAGGCACACGCTAATGTCTTCTATTACACTTTTTCCTCCAATGCTGATAATTCCCCATCATTTTATTAATTACCCACTAGAGGGTCACAACCATCATCTGAAAGAACACTACCACAGAGGACACATCAGCAGCACTCTGTCCTCACCCACAGCTGTGAGTGCACCCTACTAGGAATCGTGCCACAGCCATGCCTAAACATACCACAGGAGATTTGAGGGGTTGACAGCACACTGAGTCCCTTACCTCCCACCTCAGTAAAACAGCCTTCTCCTGCATTCTCAGGAACAATGTGATCACACCTTATGTACTATTGTGTACTCCTCTGTCCTGCTCTCAGAAATATGCATAATAAGTAAAACGAATAGCACAAATGCCATTTTGTTAAATACGTCTATTACACAGATGCTATGCTTCAGTGCTAATGGAGTTTTTTGGTCCTTTTGAGTTCCTGATGTTGCAAGCTATGGTGATTTATGGAAGGCCAAAGTGCTTTGCTATAACAAAGGTCTGTCGTATTAAAACACCCACCAGCTTCCTGCCCATTTTGTACCACGACTCATATTAATTTTCCTGTGACTCAGCCCCTACATTCAATCCATCACAAGTCTTATTGACTCTGTCTCCAAAACACATCCTGTGTGTGTGTGTGTTAACATGGCATATCTCCTAAGCCCTCATCCTATTTCAAGCTGTCACCATCTCTTTCCCAGGATTCTGTAATGACCTCCTAATTGGTTTCCCTGACTTCAGTCTTGCCCTCCCACAATCCATTGTTCATCCCATAGTCAAATGGTGAATTTCTAATGTAAATTAGACAAGGTCATAGCCCTGCTTAAAGAAAAAATATAGAGAGATGTGGCATATGTGTGTATAATTGTGTGTGTATGTTTATGTGTGTGAAAACATTTCTTTCTCTCAAGTAGCATGGTTTCTTTTAGAGAGGAACTTCACCTAAATGTGCAGCTCTCTCAGATGTTAAGATCTGCAGTTGCAGCTGTGTACAGCTCTGTGTGCATGCAAAATAAGGGTGGGAAGAAAATGAAAACCAATCATTTGGTTGTTCAACTGAAACACTCTCTCTCTCTCCCTCTCTCACACACTCACACATACTCTCTCTAATCAGTGGCTTCCAAATCTTAAATCTTGCCCTGATCTGGCCCAATTTCCTTTCAGCGCCCAAGCCTTAGGTACTACCTGCCCTCTCCTCCCTATGCTCCAGCTGTGCTCTATGCCATTTCATCCTCCAAACATGTTGAGCTTTCTCCAGCTGAGGGTTTCCTCTGCATCACCAGTACCTTTCCATTCCTCAGCTCAAAGGCACTTTGAAGAAGGGTTCCCTAAAGTAGCATTTCCATACACATAAGATATTCCATGTCATTTTCTTCACAATGTGAACCTACGTTGTTTATTTGTTTATTCCTTTATTGGCTTATTGTATTCCCTCTACCAGCATGCAAAATCTTAGAAGGCATGTTCTCCATTGAATTCTAGTACTTAGAGTAGTGGTAGTTACAGAGCAGCCCTTCAATAAACAAGAAAATTAAGGCATGTTTCAATATATGTGTTATATTAAAATGAAGGAGAATAGCACTTAAGCATTATTCTATATTAATAAAATAACAAAAACTCATTGTGCTCTGTACATTTCACAACTAAAAGTTATTTTCAGAACATACAAAAATTCAGCTTACCAATTCGTTGATTATTCACAAATGTTGACTCTTCAAATAATTCTGCTAATTCACAGGGATGAGAGAAAATTATTTATGCATGTGTGTGGTAAAACTTAACACTGATTTAGGATTTCCAGTCTCCCCACACTGATGTTCATAGACAGCAACAGAAAACAAAGTATTTTATATGACCTGTCAATATTCTTTATAGCATTTTTTTAGTGAGCAATATACATATCAGTTAGATACAAAAGATTGTCAACCCAGAGTCTAGCTGAATATTGACTCCTTTTTTTGTGACAGAAATATTTATGGAGAAATTTTCAAGGAAATACTATAGCATCGCTGGGTTAACAGATACCAACTGCAGCCAGGATCCAAAATTTTTAGGCTCATTTCAGAACTGTGGAACTCCTGAGAATTCTCTAAATGCTTAAGCAAAACACTATGCTGCCTGGATATCTGCAACTATTCAAAAGCATTCTTTCTGGTTCAAGATGAGCTTTCCAATAGAAGGTGGACTTCACTTGGTTAGGAAAGCAAGTCCAATACACACTCCATGTAAACTATGCTGAAGGCTAAACCAACTTATTTCTGTCCTTCATCAGTTTATTATTTTCCTATAGGTACATTCTGGTTCCAAATAGGAAAAGGAGTATGTCACGGCTGTATATTGTCACCCTGCTTACTTAACTTATATGCAGAGTACATCATGAGAAACGCCGGGTTGGAAGAACCACAAGCTGGAATCAAGATTGCCGGCAGAAATATCAATAACCTCAAATATGCAGATGACACCACCCTTATGACAGAAAGTGAAGAGGAACTAAAGAGCCTCTTCATAAAAGTGAAAGAGGAGAGTGAAAAAGTTGGCTTAAAACTCAACATTCAGAAAATGAAGATCATGGCATCTGGTCCCATCACTTCATAGGAAATAGATGGGGAAACAGTGGAAACAGTGTCAGACTTTATTTTTGGGGGCCTCAAAATCACTGCAGATGGTGATTGCAGCCATGAAATTAAAAGACGCTTACTTCTTGGAAGGAAAGTTATGAGCAAACTAGATAGCATATTGAAAAGCAGAGACATTACTTTGCCAACAAATGTCCGTCTAGTCAAGGCTATGGTATTTCCAGTGGTCATGTATGGATGTGAGAGTCAGACTGTGAAGAAGGCTGAGCACCGAAGAATTTATGCTTTTGAACTGTGGTGTTGGAGAAGACTCTTGTGAGTCCCTTGGACTGCAAAGAGATCCAATCAGTCCATTCTATTTTTTTTTTTTTCATTTTTTTTTTTTGTTGTTGTTTTTTTAATTTTATTTTATTTTTAAACTTTACATAATTGTATTAGTTTTGCCAAATATCAAAATGAATCCACCACAGGCATACATGTGTTCCCCATCCTGAACCCTCCTCCCTCCTCCCTCCCCATACCATCCCTCTGGGTCGTCCCAGTGCACCAGCCCCAAGCATCCAGTATCGCGCATCGAACCTGGACTGGCAACTCGTTTCTTACATGATATTCTACATGTTTCAATGTCACTCTCCCAAATCTTCCCACCCTCTCCCTCTCCCACAGAGTCCATAAGACTGTTCTATACATCAGTGTCTCTTTTGCTGTCTCGTACACCAGGTTATTGTTACCATCTTCCTAAATTCCATATATATGCGTTAGTATACTGTATTTCTGTTTTTCCTTCTGGCTTACTTCACTCTGTATAATAGGCTCCAGTTTCATCCACCTCATTAGAACTGATTCAAATGTATTCTTTTTAATGGCTGAGTAATACTCCATTGTGTATATCAATCAGTCCATTCTAAAGATTGATCCTGGTGTTCTTTGGAAGGAATGATGCTGAAGCTGAAACTCCAGTACTTTGACCACCTCATGTGAAGGATTGACTCATTGGAAAAGATTCTGATGCTGGCAGGGATTGGGGGCAGGAGGAAAAGGGGACGACAGAGGATGAGATGTCTGGATGGCATCACTGACTCAATGGACGTGAGTTTGAGTGAACTCCGGGAGTTGGTGATGGACAGGGAGGCCTGGCATGCTGCAATTTACGGGGTCACAAAGAGTCAGACATGACTGAGTGACTGAACTGAACTGAACATTCCTGAATACATTAAAATACTTGACCCCTTCAAGTCAAATAGGCAAAACACCTGTGTCTCTTAGTAAATATCCAGTCATATTTTCTCATCACATTACTGTTGATTAGGACAAGATGTGTTGCCATTTTTATAATGTCTTTGCCTCCCAACATTAACAGGATCAGCAGCTGACTTCGAATGAACACTTACTAAATGCTAGTCACGCATCAATTTTTATTTCATTTAATATCCCCTCAAAACTTCTCAAAACAGCTACCATTATTATCTCCATGTTGTAGATGAGAAAAATGAGGCTCAGAGAAATTAACTAGATTTCCAGGGTCACATGGTGAAGACTCGAGCCCAGTTATGTGAATCCTGCCCTGGGCTCCTGGCCAATCCATTCTCATATTTCCACTGATAGAATCCGTGGAGGTTTATCTCTGTTCCCCAGGAGAAGCTCCTTCTTGTCACTAGTCTTCCCACTTCCTAGCTACTATACTCACAAAACAGAAGAGTCATACTTTAACTCATTGTGACATATTCAAAACTAGAGAGACAAACATATTCATTTCCTCATTGTGTCCACTCACAGGGTACTTTCTCCCAGCTTCCCAATAAGCAGAAGACAAGGGAAACATCTGCTCTAAACCTCAGTTTCTCTCTTCCTTTCTTACTCTTCTTCAGCAGGTTGAAAGAGATAGGAATGACAATCACTTTCCTAAACCCTGAAAAGTGACTCAGGGAGTAGCCACTCTGCACTTTCACCACTGCTTTCCCATCACTTGTGTAAGACTGTGTTGTCTCCCAGGAAGTAGGGGCACAGAATGAGGCTTGAGTGAGAAATCGTCACAGTCTTTTTCAGTCTCACAGCTCAAGACAACTCCAAGGTCAATTTTCTTCTAGTGTTAACTAAATAACTACTTGGAACAAGCAGAGGAGAGAGGAACAATCTATTTTCTTTCACGCGGATAAGCAAGCACGAAGGTTCATGACTGATTTAACATTTTGTATTTCGGTGCTGCTCTCAGCATAAAGGTGATGAACAGACTGCAAATTTATGTGAGGACGTAAATAGAGATGGCATTTTAAGGTGTGATGAGCAAAAAACCTTCAGCCTGTGACCAAAGTCATTTTTTAAATAAAATATTGACTATAATTCTTTACTAAAATAAGTAAAAATGCATTTGAAGAGAAAAGAAACCAAGCTTTGTCCAGCTTAAGCCATCCGGTTCCCCCAAGTATATTCTCCCCACAAAGAAGTGTTTATCACAGGCTTGCACACAGTTTGGAAACATATTAAGAATTCTATTTGTTTCTCCTCTATTATCCTATTCCTTTTACATATACTTTTTTTTTTAGTTATACACTTTTAGAGTCTATAATTAGTGAACTGTTTCTCAAAAACACAAAGCCAATTCTAAGTAAACTTAATTTGTTATAGTTTCAAAGTTTCCAACAATATAAAAACAAACCAATAACATAAAGTAAAACACTATAGGGAAGATTACCTAAAAAATCAAATGGTTCAGGTAAATCAGGCTACTGTGAGTTTAGGTGGGCAGACATCCATCACACACCCATACACACATACATGCATGCATATGTCATATGTGTATGCACATATGTAGGTATCTTTTCTTAATGTCATGTTTATCTTTTCTTAATGTCATATCATCTGCACACACATACATATACATGCACATGTGTCATATATGTATATGACTATATATAAAGATATTTTGCATATATATTTTTTAATGTCATATCATCTATTGCACTATGTTTTAAGATGGCAATAAATTCAAGTTGGAGGAAGAAGTTTTCCATAGATGTCCCTGAGGACAGCTGATTATAGGTCTGACCTTTTGAGATTCTGTGTATTTCCCACTTAATCAGTGCTGGAATGAGCTTCTGCTAAGTGGGACCTATAGGATTCCTATGGGAAAAGTGAAGCCATTTAAAAAATAATGAGCCTCTCTTCCACCCCCTCTGCCTTTCCATTTTGAGCTCTATTAGGCCATGATGACAGTCTTCATCTGGGCTACACAAAAGCATAGCATAAGCATATACTGTTTGCAGTATACAGGGGAACAGTGGGCTAGGAAAGGTTTGGGGAGCTCAGAATATAAATGACACTTTGCAACGGGATAAAAATAATGCTTTACTTGTCCTTTTATAGATAGCAAAAGAAAGTGTTTGGTTCCAAAGAAGTCCTATGGGGCTTTTCAACTCCCAGTGTTTCAGATTTTGACAGTGTAATTGGTTCCCTGTTGCCTGGGCAAGCATGCAGAATTGGAACCATCTCCATTTTGTCTGGTTACAGTAAGACATTTGATAGTTTAGACACAATCTCACAACTACTCTTGCTTGGTCACCAGTTTATTTCTCAAAATCCATGACATGAGTGTGTGTGTAGATGTGTGTGTATGTGTGTGTGCGTGTGTTACATGCCCCAACTCTATCCCCTAATACCCCTAACGTCTTTCCCCAACCTTCTGTGAAACTGAACAGCATAACAGATGTAATTAGACCTTCAGTAATAGGACCGAATGGAGCAAGCGATGAGACTCCTTCTAGGGAAGCAATCAGTGCATTAGGTCCCCAGGACTGAAACCACTTTTAACAAGGTTTGGGGCTTAGGGAATGTCAGTCTAGGCATCTACTGCTTCCCCAAGAGGATGCTCTACCCTGAATGCAAATCTTCATTTACCATTTCCAGAAAAGGGAGGAAAAGAATATTAGGTACGTTCTTACACACATAATGAAGCAAGCTGGAGTTGTGAATATTTTTTAACAGCAGTAAATCAAATGTTCACATGTGCTCTGAAGTATACATGCATATTTCTTCAGTATTTTAAAAGCATTCCTGATGTTTTCATCACCAACTGTTAAAAGAAGATAATACCAAATTGTATTAAACAAAGTCAGCCTTTATGCTTTCAGGAGCAGGCTGAACTCCTACAAGGGTGGAAGATTTAGTCAAACAATATTCTTGAGACATACTTTTAAATAGTCAGTTTCAATAACCACATATGGGTCTGTAGACTGAATACAACATATTTGGTATTATTATTCCATTCCATGTGCACTTTAGTAAACTCTGTGGCTCAGAGGTTAAAGCATCTGCCTCTGATGCGGGAGACCTGGGTTCAATCCCTAGGTCGGGAAGATCCCCTAGAGAAGGAAATGGCAACCTACTCCAGTATTCTTGCCTGGAGAATCCCATGGACAGAGGAGCCTGGTGGGCTACAGTCCACGGGGTCACAAAGAGTGGGACACAACTGAGCGACTTAACTTTCACTTTCACTTTTTTTCTTATGAAGAAAAAATGTGCGTTCTATTCACAGCATATAATGTACCTTCGCAATGGCTCAAACTTTATCCTAGTCTAAAGGATAAAGTTCTTCATAACTGGTGATAAATCTTAAATTTTCTCATATAAAATATATTCTGTAAGATCTACATTGACCAATAGAAAAAAAACTGCAATTATAATATTTAAAACTTCTAATTAGTGGATTGGGTTAGATCTGGATGTATTTTGGCTAGCTTTTTTGTTGAAAATTTCAAGACATACAGTTAAAACTAGCAAAAGTTATTTGAACAACATGAATGAACCTTGTAAACATTACCCCCTCAAGCCAGGCATAAAGGACCACGCAATATATGATTCCATGTATATGAAATGTCCAGTTTAGGCAAATCTACAGAGACAGAAGGTAGGTTAATAGTTGCCTTGGTTATGAGAGGACTGAAGGGTGATGGCTATACAGAGTTTCTTTTTGCTGTAGTGAAAATATTCTAGAATTGATTGTATTGATGGTTGCACAATCTGAATATAATAAAAAGCACTGAATTATACATTTTTAATTAGTGAATTATATAGTAAGTGAATTGTATTTTAATAAAACTGTTACCAAAAAGTTACTTGAGTGACTAAAAGGGTCCTGGAAGAACAGAATTTAATATTATAATCCTTGGCTTAATTCTTTTAGTCCATATCTCTTCTTTTCCACTGAACTCATCCAAGTTATAATGCATTTTTTTCATTAGTGACATGAATTTAACTATGATACATTATCAGGACTGATTTTAAGTGTTTTTTCTTATTGCTTTTACAAGTATGTAATAGAGATCATGTTACACTATACATTCTGGGAAGACAATGCAAAATGTAGAGAATGAGAAAGGTGATGATAAACAAAGATACTGAGAAGAAAGCATGAAGTTTGCATATAATGTTAAGAAAAATTCAAGATAATTTAGGAGGCATATTTAGGTCAGTTTGTAGGGAGTAGAAAGACTCCTGGATGCTGTACTATCTAAGCAAAATTTCAAAGGATAAAACATAAACCAGCCAAATAAAGATTGGCAAGAAAAGTATTCAGGCAATGGGATTAGCAGATAAGACTGAAGACAATACAGAGACTGGTTTTGTTGGACCCCTGGGAAGTTCAGACTAACTCCAGCCAGAAAGCAAAAAAGCAATCAGAAAAAAGAACTGAAAGATATAATCATTTATCACTAAATGATTAAAGTTCTCTTAAGTTCTTTCTTATAAAGAATAGAGCTACCATATGACCCTGTAATCCCACTCCCGGGCATATATCCAGAGGAAAATATGGTCTGAAAGGATACCTGCACCCCAACATTCATTGCAGCACTGTTTACAATAGCCAAGACATGGAAGCAACATAAATGTCCATTGACAGAGGAATGCATACATAAGATGAGGTACATATATACAGTGGAATACTATTTGCCCATTAAAAAGAATAAAATAATGCCATTTGCTGCAACATGGATGGATTTATCAAATATGAATGGAGAGATTGTCATACTGAGTGAAGTGAGTCAGACAGAGGAGAAATATCATATGACATTCCTTATATGTGGAATCTTAAAAAATATATATGATACAAATGAACTTATTTACAAAACAAAAACAGACTTACAGACTTAGAGAATGAATTTATGGTTGCCATGGTTACAGGGGGAGAAGAATAGGGGAAAGGAATAGTTAGGGAGTTTGGGATGGACACATACACACTGCTATATTTCAAATGGATAATCAACATGGTCCTACTGCATAACACAGGAAACTCTGCTCAATGTTATGTGACCATCTGGATTCAAGGAGGGTATGAGGGAGAATGGATACAAGTACATATATGGCTGAGTCCTTTTGCTGTCCACCTAAAACTATCACAACATTGTTAGCTGACTATGTTTCAGTGTAAAACAAAAAGTTAGAGAAAGAAAAAACAAGTTTGGAAATAGAAATTCGAAGAAGGGTTTTAAGCAGTATAATGACAAGATACATTTTGTATCAAAGAAAGCTCTCTATCAATATTTTGAAGACTGCATGATAGAAGACCAACAAGAACAGCTGGAAAGTTACTGCAAAATCCAGGTAGAGATGATCTCTGCCAGAAAATATCAATAACATTAAAAAGCAAATAAAACTGAAAGCAGTTTAAAACACTGAATCCTTGCACTGAATGAATGAAGAGTGGATATGAAGAAAGAGGAAGATATAAGAACAATCCCCATATATCTGGCTTATGTTTTTAGATTATCTTTAAAAATAGACTGCTTTTTAAAGAACAGTGTTAGATCTACAGAAAAATTGAAGAGAAAGTCCCCATATGTCCAAGGTCTAAATGTCCTCTATTATAAATAAATTGTGTTAGCATGGTACATTTGTTAAATACCAATGAACAATACTGATACATTATTTCAGTACTTAAAGTACATAATTTACATTAAGATATTCTCTTGTACAGTTCTATAGGTTTTGACAAATACATAATGTCATTTATTCACTACTGTGGTTTCATTCCTAACATTTCCACTACTGAACAAATCTCTCTGGCCTCTCCACTCTGTTCCATTGGCCTATTTGTCTGTTCCTTCATTAATACCATGCTGTATTGATTACTGTAGCTGCACAATAAGCCCTGAAACTGGGTAATATCAGTCTTCTGACTTCTGGCTTTGTGTTGGATATTCTGAGTCCTTTGGCTTTCCACAAACTTGTGTCATTTTGTTAATATCCATCAAATAACCTACTAAAATTTTGAGTGGGATTGTATTGAATCCATAGATCAAATTGGGAAGAACTGACATTTAAACAGTATTAGTTTTCCTATTCATAAACACAGAATATCTCTCTATGTATTTAAATCTTCTTTGAGTTCTTTCTTTGGAGTTCTGTAGGTTTATTATTATAGATCCTATGCATATTTTGTTAGCTTTGTATCTATTTAATTATTTTTGCTTTTAATGTAAATGCATTGCATTTAAAATTTTCAAACTCTAATCATTTATTGTTGTGTATGTGCAATTGACTTTTCTATCCTAACAATATATCATCCAAACTTGTTATAAATGCTTAGTAGTTCTGGAGGCTTTTTTGTTGATTCTTTGGGAATTCTACATAGATAATCCTGTCATTTGTGAAAAAATACCATTTTATTTGTTCCTTTTCAATCTATGTGTTTATTTCCTTTTCTTATCTAATTGCATTAGCTAAGACTTCTAATATGGTGCTGAACGGGAGAGTCAAGAAGGAACTTCCTCGCATCAGTTTAGATCTTCAGGGAAAAGCATCTGGTTTTTCACCATTAAGTTTGTTGTTAGATGCAGGTTTTTTGTATGTTTTCTTTATTAAGTTGAGGAAACTCCCCTCTATTCAAAGTTTTTTGAAACTTTATCATCTAGTGATGAGGTAAACGATGTTTCTTATTTAACTTGTTGTTGTGATGAATTAAATTACTTATTTTTCAAATGTTGAGTCAGCCTGGTAAACTAAGTATAAATTCCTCTTGGTTATGGCATAAAATTATTTTGCGTATTACTGGATTTACATTCTTAATCTTTTGTTGAGGTGTTGAGGTTTTTGTATTCATAAGCATGAAAGTTATTAGCCTGTAGTTTGCCTTCCTTTCAATGTCTTTATCGAGTTTTGTTACCCTCACTTTTTAAGATAGACATGAGTATAGTTGGAAACAGATGCAAAAAAGACATATGTGTGTTTGCATGCGGCTTCTCAATGATGTTCTCTATTCTCTTTCCTCACAGTTTGAACTGGCTGCAACTGAATTATCTTTGCTAACTTCCCAGTCTCTCTTTGTCTGAAATTAGAAGGTTATAAACTTAGACCTACTGAGACCTTAGTCTCACAAAATCTAACACTAGTGATAGGGGAAATCTTCTGAAAGATTCCCTTTTCCTAAAACAAATGTGAGAAAACAGACACATCTTTCCTATTCTAGTCCTTCCACAGACATTCATTATTATGCACACAATTCTTTGCACAAACATATTTGGCTGTCTAAGTAATGGAACTCTTTCTGCTCACATGCCAACTTTTTTGAGATTGACGAACTTACCAAGAAAACTTGATACTGCATATTTCCTGAATTCTCCTTTTCTGTGACTCCTTTATTTCTAGCTAGAAGGCTAACTCTACATTTGTTAAAGGTATAGAAAAATGATATTGAATCATTAAAAGACAAATAAAGTGTCTTGGCTGACATCTTTATCTCTTTACTTTATATGTACATGAATAATTTCAGATGGCTGGAGAATTCTGGTTCTCAAATTGCCTCAAACTAGTCATCTTAGTTTAGTAGAATGTTGATGCTGAGGAATAGAAACTACAAAATATTAAGTATACAATAAAGAATGTGAACTGTTCTACCTCTAAGAATGAAACATAGTGGTTCCAAACCACATGCAGTAGGAAAACATAAGTGAATACCATTAGATCACCATTTGGTCAACATCATCACAGATTGCTGGGGAAATGGACAATTCAGAGCACAAGTTTTATATTTGGAAGCTCTTTTTAATCAGGTTTTAAGAAATAGTAGTTCAGTTCACCAGTTCAGTCACTCAGTCGTGTCCAACTCTTTGCGACCCCATGAACTGCAGCACGCCAGGCCTCCTTGTCCATCACCAACTCCCAGAGTCCACCCAAACCCATGTGCATTAAGTCAGTGATGCCATCCAACCATCTCATCCTCTCTCATCCCCTTCTTCTCCTGCCCTCAATCTTTCCCAGCATCAGGGTCTTTTCAAATGAGTCATCTCTTCGCATCAGGTGGCCAAAGTATTGGAGTTTCAGCTTCAACATCAGTCCTTCCAATGAACACCCAGGACTGATCTCCTTTGGGATGGACTGGTTGGATCTCCTTGCAGTCCAAGGGACTCTCAGGAGTCTTCTCCAACACCACAGTTCAAAGGCATCAACTCTTCTGGCCCTCAGCTTTCTTTATAATCCAACTCTCACCTCCATACATGACCACTGGAAAAACGATAGCCTTGATTAGATAGACCTTTGTTGGCAAAGTGATGTCTCTGCTTTTGAATAAGCTGTTCAGGTTGGTCATAACTTTCCTTCCAAGGAGTAAGCATCTTTTAATTTCATGGCTGCAGTCACCATCTACAGTGATTTTGGAGCCCAGAAAAATAAATTCAGCCACTCTTTTCCACTATTTCCCCATCTATTTCCCATGAAGTGATGGGGTGATCTTAGTTTTCTGAATATTGAGCTTTAAGCCAACTTTTTCACTCTCCTCTCACTTTCATCAAGAAGCTCTTTAGTTCTTCTTCACGTTCTGCCATAAGGGTGGTGCCATCTGCATATCTGAGGTTATTGATATTTCTCCTGGCAATCTTGATTCTGGCTTGTACTTCCTCCAGCCCAGCATTTCTCATGATGTACTCTGAATATAAGTTAAATAAGCAGGGTGACAATATGCAGCCTTGACATGCTCCTTTTCCTATTTGGAACCAGTCTGTTGTTCCATGTCCAGTTCTAACTGTTGCTTTCTGACCTGCATACAGGTTTCTCAAGAGGCAGGTCAGGTGGTCTGGTATACCCATCTCTTTCAGAATTTTCCACAGTTTATTGTGGAAACGGTAGAGTCCCACAGAAATAAATCAAATCCAACACACACACAAATCAATCATAACTCATAAAACATGCATAATAATGAAAAGAAAATAACATTCACTGGAAATAAAACATAAAAGAGTCAAACAAACCTTTTATAAAAATAGATGATTAGTACTAACATCTCAACTTAAATCACATGAAAACTTAACAGTGATGTTTCTTTTATGCCCATTATGTGCACTGTCATTGTATTTGGTTATTGTTCGTGTAGTCTGGAAAGATTTCAATCATGACCAATTGTTACAGCCTCCAAAATGTGAATAGGTGAATAGAGTAAGAAGAGAAATAATCTCAGTGCTTTTCCCAGAGAGTCTTAAGAGTAGAAGAGCCCATCAAGAGGTTTAGGAAGCCTAGACAAACAGAAGTGGGACAATAATAGCTCCATGTATTATCTATTACATTTTTTTAAAGGATTTTCCCCCTTTCTACTTTGATCTCTCTCATTTTTAATAACCTCTTAGGATTTCATCAGTTAAAATCCATTTATTTTTCTTTTCACATGCATTGGCTCATGGTTTATTGTTGCAGCACTGATTTATAATCTCAAACTGCTATGACTGAGGATATTAACAGATATAGAAAACAGCCTGTCTTGTTTCTAAAAGTATATGAAAATTTCCTTTTATATGAACTTAAGAAAAACAATACTGTCTGTTAATAAACCGTCATACTGATTTCTTTTAAGAAACATAATATTGTGCTCCAACATCCATAGCCACAATATCAACTGAGGGGAATCCAAGCAATCCAATTCAGGGACTGGGATAATGAGTCAGGTGCCAGTTCCAGCTTGGACTAGAGAAATGCTTTTGTCCAGCATGCACATGGATTCAAGGTTCCTCCACTGTGTATCATGTGAGTTTGACACTGAAAGGGTTGCTATGAAAAGGCATGGTTTGGGGAGATCCCATGTATTTACTCCAACTTGAAAATACCAGTCTTATTACTAAAGTTCATCTTACCAGAGTATTTAGATGATAACATAAATTCTTTGACAAGTCACCTTTTCTGCTCTGGCTTTATCTATGTAGATAGGAAAATAAATACCTTTACAGTTTAAGTCTCTATTATGCTAGAAAATAGTTGAATATCAGCTCCTTACCAGAACTCTCAACTAGACAGAGCCATTCACAGAATATACTCTACTTCTAAACTGAAATGAAATTCTGGTGAGATATTCATGGTCTTCTCTCAGCAAGGGACCAAGGAAATTCAGAAAAAAAGAGTCATTAAGAATATTTTCTCATGGAGTTGTGTTACCTAGAGTCATAAATTCCAAACTCAGGGCATATTATTTAGAGGGTCTTGATACTATTTTGTTTGTATGTCAGATATATATTTTTTTAACCAGAGATTTAGGAAATATATTTGACTTAAAAAATATGTTTGACTTCTGCTTCCCTCTTAAAATGCCAAAGAGAAACATTTTCCCTCTTACAATAAAAAGTTTAATAATTTGAAAAATTATAACTCCTACTGAAACCATGAGAAAACTGGGGTTGTAAGGCAACCAATCAAGTGAAACTCAAGGGAAGACACAAGTCTGCATGGTAAGATGAGAAGTGGGTAACTGTTTGGCTGGGGCGGATGTCAGATATTGGATCCCATGTGCAGTACTACCAGAGGAGAAATGAGCAGGAAGAGAGACCCTCTCTAAGAGACAAGGGAAAACCTAAATTTGAGGGGGAAACATTGAAAAAAAAATTCTGGCAAACCAGCCCGCATCTTACAGATAACACTGTACTGCTGCTGCTGCTAAGTCGCTTCAGTCGTGTCCGACTCTGTTCGACCCCATAGACGGCAGCCCACCAGGCTACCCCACCCCTGGGATTCTCCAGGCAAGAACATTGGAGTGGGTTGCCATTTCCTTCTCCAATGCATGAAAGTGAAAAGTGAAAGTGAAGTCGCTCAGTTGTGCCCAACTCTTAGCGATCCCATGGACTGCAGCCTACCAGGCTCCTCTGTCCATGGATTTTCCAGGCAAGAGTACTGGAGTGGGGTGCCATTGCCTTCTCCAACACTGTACTAGAGTAATTTTAAAACTAGGATGCACTAGGGTAACTATAACAACAAAATCCAAAACTAACTTAACTCCTGACAAGATTAACTAAATGTATATAATGAAAGTCTGACCCCAAAAAAAGATATGCCATTAGTATGAGGTAATACTAATTACCTCAGTCTCTACTGTCTTATAACAAATGTTCACCAACTATAAGATATGCAAAGAATTCAGACCAATAAAAAACAACATCATGTGAAGTGATAAAGCAATACACACAACTAGACTCAGATATGATCCCAATATTTGAGTATCAGACAAGGAATTAAAAATAGCAATGATTAATATGTTAAAAGATCTAGCTGAAAATGGACAACATACATGAACAAGTGGGGAATTTCAGCAGAAAGATGAAATATATGATAGAATGAAACGTAAATAATCAAAAAGAAACATTTACTAACAAAGATGAAGAATCACATCAATAGACTCATCAGTAGGTTTCACAAAGGTAAGGAAATAATTACCTTGAAGATACTTCAATAGAAATTATCCACACAGAAACAAAGAATAAAACATTAGAAAAAAAGGAGCATCCAAGAGCTGTGGGAAATACCAAAATTGTAAAAGACAACATAGATAATGGAGAAGAAATATTTGAAGGGATAATAGTATAATTGAGAATTTTCCAAAATTATCAAGATAATAACCATAATTCCCAGATCTCAGAAAACATCAAGCAAAATAATTACCAACATACAAACACTCACACACACATACCCCATTATAATACCAGACAAAGTAGACTTAAGAACAAGAAATATTAGATAATGATAAAAAGTTCAATTCACCAAGAAGAAAGTGCACAATTCTAAATGTATAAACACCTAATACCAGAACTTTAAAATGCAGAGAAAAAAATTTCTAAATTATAAAAAGGGAAGAGAAAGCCACAATTATTGTTAAAGACTTCAACACTCTTCTTAGTAATCAATGAAACAAATACACAGAAAATCAACAAAGATGCAGAGGATCTGAATAATATATCACCAATTTGTCTTAAATGCATTTATACAAAATTTCACCTAACAATAGTATATAACACGTTGCACAACACATTCTTTTCCAGTGGATATTCAACAAGGACCATATTCTAGACTATAAAATACACCTGAGTAAACTTAACATAACTGAAACCATACGAAGTTTATATTGTGATTCATTCACCAATGAATGTCTCTTTGGCTATCTGCTAGGTTTCTGATATACCTTGATGATGACACTAATATTCAGTTCAGTTCAGTCACCCAGTCATGTTTGACTCTTTGCGACCCCATGAATCGTGGCACGCCAGGCCTCCCTGTCCATCACCAACTCCAAGAGTTCACTCAAACTCATGTCCATCGAATCAGTGATGCCATCCAGCCATCTCATCCTCTGTCGTCCCCTTCTCTTCCTGCCCCAAATACCTCCCAGCATCAGAGTCTTTTCCAATGAGTCAACTCTTCGTATGAGGTGGCCAAAGTACTGGAGTTTCACCTTCAGC
This sequence comes from Bos taurus, assembly GCF_002263795.3. NCBI lineage: Eukaryota > Metazoa > Chordata > Mammalia > Artiodactyla > Bovidae > Bos > Bos taurus. The sequence continues at coordinate 56,401,544 of NC_037335.1, read as the reverse complement.
ATCAGTCCTTCCAATGAACACCCAGGACCGATTTCCTTTAGAATGGACTGGTTGGATCTCTTTGCAGTCCAAGGGACTCTCAAGAGTCTTCTCCAACACCACAGTTCAAAAGCATCAATTCTTTGGCGCTCAGCCTTCTTCACAGTCCAACTCTCACATCCATACATGACCAATGGGAAAAAAACCATAGCCTTGACTAGACGGACCTTTGTTGGCAAAGTAATGTCTCTGCTTTTGAATATGCTATCTAGGTTGGTCATAACTTTCCTTCCAAGGAGTAAGCGTCTTTTAATTACATGGCTGCAATCACCATCTGCAGTGATTTTGGAGCCCAAAAGAATGAGGTCTGACACTGTTTCCACTGTTTCCCCATCTATTTCCCATGAAGTGATGGGACCAGATGCCATGATCTTAGTTTTCTGAATGTTGAGCTTTAAGCCAACCTTTTCACGCTCCTCTTTCACTTTCATCAAGAGGCTTTTGAGTTCCTCTTCACTTTCTGCCATAAGGCTGGTGTCATCTGCATATCTGAGGTTATTGGTATTTCTCCCGGCAATCTTGATTCCTACTTCTGTTTTTTTTCCAGCCCAGCGTTTCTCATGAGGTATTCTGTATATAAGTTAAATAAGCAAGGTGACAATATACAGCCTTGACATACTCCTTTTCCTATTGGAACCAGTCTGTTGTTCCATGTCCAGTTCTAACTGTTGCTTCCTGACCTGTATATAGGTTTCTCAAGAGGAAGGTCAGGTGGTCTGATATTCCCATCTCTTTCAGAATTTTCCAGTTTGTTGTGATCCATAGTCAAAGGCTTTGGCATAGTCAATAAAGAAGAAATAGAGGTTTTTCTGGAACTCTCTTGCTTTTTCCATGATCCAGCAGATGTTGGCAATTTGATCTCTGGTTCCTCTGCCTTTTCTAAAACCAGATTGAACATCTGGAATTCACCGTTCACGTATTGCTGAAGCCTGGCTTGGAGAATTTTGAACACTACTTTACTAGCATGTGAGATGAGTACAATTGTGCAGTAATTTAAGCATTCTTTGGCATTGCCTTTCTTTGGGATTGGAATGAAAACTGAATTTTTCTGGTCCTGTGGCCACTGCTGAGTTTTCCAAATTTGCTGGCATAGTGAGTGCAGTACTTTCACAGCATCATCTTTCAGGATTTAAAATAGCTCAACTGGAATTCCATCACCTCCACTAGCTTTGTTTGTAGTGATGCTTTCTAAGGCCCACTTGACTTCACATTCCAGGATGTCTGGCTCTAGGTGAGTGGTCACACCATCATGATTATCTTGGTCGTGAACATCTTTTTTGTACAGTTCTTCTGTGTATTCTTGCCACCTCTTCCTAATATCTTCTGCTTCTGTTAGGTCCATACCATTTCTGTCCTTCATCGAGCTCATCTTTGCATGAAATATTCCCTTGGTATCTCTAATTTTCTTGAAGAGATCTCTAGTCTTTCCCATTCTGTGTTTTCCTCTATTTCTTTGCATTGAGCACTGAGGAAGGCTTTCTTATCTCTCCTTGCTATTCTTTGGAACTCTGCATTCAAATGCTTATATCTTTCCTTTTCTCCTTTGCTTTTTGCTTCTCTTCTTTTCACAGCTATTTGTAAGGCCTCCTCAGACAGCCATTTTACTTTTTTGCATTTCTTTTCCATGGGGATGGTCTTGATCCCTGTCTCCTGTATAATGTCATTAACCTCCGTCCATAGTTCATCAGGCACTCTATCAGATCTAGTCCCTTAAATCTATTTCTCACTTCCACTGTATAATCATAAGGGGTTTGATTTAGGTCATACCTGAATGGTGTAGTGGTTTTCCCTACTTTCTTCAATTTAAGTCTGAATTTGGCAATAAGGAGGTAGGTTGGTGCAAATGGTTTTTGAATTGTTAAAATTTGCCATTGGTATTGGAATACATTCTAAATAAATATAGTTATGTCAAACATTGTTTTAATGTGCATTTATCACTAATTTTTTTTTTTTTTGCTAATGACTTACTACTACATGCTGCTTGTTTTATATTTAATTTAGACTATGGAAAGCTCTTAAGAGATGGGAATACCAGACCATCTTACCTGTCTCCTGAGAAACCTGTATACGGGTTAAGAAGCTACAGTTAGAACCCTGTATGGAAGAACTGATTAGTTCAAGATTGACAAAGGAGTATGACAGAGCTGTCTGCTGTCACCCTGTCTGTTTAACCAATATGATGAGCACATCATGAGAAATGCCAGGCTGGTTAAGTTACAAGTTGGAATCAAGACAGGCAGGAGGAACATCAACAACCTCAGATATGCAGATGATGCCACTCTAATGGCAGAAACCAGAGAGGAACTAAAGAGCCTCTTGATGACAGTGAAGGAGAAGAGTAAAAGAGCCAGCTTAAAACTAAATATTAAAAAAAACTAAGATCATGATATCTGGCCCCATTACTGTATGGCAAATAGAAGGGGAAAAGGTGGAAGTAGTGACAGATTTCCTCTTCCTGGGCTCTAAAATCACTGCAGATGGTGACTGTGGCCATGAAATCAGAAGACAACCATTTCTTAGAAGGAAAGCAATAACAAACCTAGACAGTATGTTGAAAAGCAGAGACATAACTCTGCTGACATATGTCCATATAGTCAAGGCTATGGTCTTCCCAGTGGTCACATATGGTTGTGAGAACTACATCATAAATAAGGCATAGCACTGAAGAATTGATGCCTTCAAACTGTGGTGCTGGAGAAAACTCCTGAGAGTCCCTTCGACAACAAGGAGATCAAACCAGTCAATCTTAAGAGAAATGAATCCTAAATACTCATTGAAAGGACTGATGCTGAAGCTGAAACTCCAGTATTTTGTTCATCTGATGAGAATAGCTGATTCACTGGAAAAGTCCCTGATGCTGGGAAAGATTGAGAGCAGAAGGAGAAGAGAGCATCAGAGGCTGAGATGGCTGGATGGCATCACTGATGCAATGGATATGAACTTGAGCAAACTTCGGGAGATGGTGAGGGGCAGGGAGGCCTGGCGTGCCACAGTCCATGGGTTTGCAAAGAGTCGAACATTATTGGGCAACTGAACAACACATGGAAATGATGTTAGACAAAAAGAAAATTTGAATGACTTTCTTACTTGGGTTCAAACTGGGTCAAAAAGCAGCAGAGACAACTCACAGCATCAACAACGCATTTGGCCCAGGAACTGCTAATGAACAGACAGTGCAGTGGTGGTTCAAGAAGTTCTGCAAAAGAGATCAGTCTTAAGATAAGCAGCACAGTGGCTTGCCACCAGAAGTTAACAATGACCAACTGAAAGTATCATCAAAGCTGATTCTCTTACAACTACAAGAAGTTACCCAAGAACTCAACATCAACCATTCTACAGTCATTCGACGTCTGAAGCAAACTGAAAAGGTGAAAAAGCTTGATAAGTGGGCGCCTCATGAGCTAATCGAAAATTGAAAAGATAATCATTTTGAAGTATCACCTTCTCTTATTTTATGCAGCAACAACGAACCATTTCTCAATTGGATTATGATGTGCAATGATAAGTGGATTTTACAGTGATAACCAGCAACAACCAGCTCAGTGTTTGAACAGAGAAAAAGCTCCAGAACACTTCCCAAAGCCAAACTTGCATCAAATAAAGGTGATGGTCACTGTTTGGCGGCCTGATCTCCTACAGCTTTCTTAGTCCCAGTGAAGCCATTACATCTGAGAAATATGCTCAGCAAATCGATGAGCTGCACGGAAAACTGCAAGGCCTGCAGCCAGCGTTGATCAACAGAAAGGGCCCATTTCTTCTCCAAGACAACATCCAATAGCATGTTGCACAACCAACACTTCAAAAGTTGAACAATTTGGACTATGAAGTTTTTCCTCATCCACCACATTCACCTGACCTCACACCAACCAACTACCACTTCTTCAAGCATCTGGACAACTTTTTGCAGGGAAAATGCTTCCACAACCAACAGGAGGCAGAAAATGCTTTCCAAGAGTCTATCAAATCCCAAAGCATGAATTTTTATGCTACAGCAATAAACAAACTTATTTCTCACTGGCAAAAATGTATTGATTGTAATGGTTCCCATTTTGATTAATAAAGATGTGTGTGACACTACTTACAATGATTTAAAATTCATAGTCCAAAACCGTAATTATGTTTGCACTGAACTAATAATTTGCCTAAGTCACAAGCTTCAACAAAATTTCCAAGCAATAAAAGATTTAATTAATGCCAATGAGGAGCTTATTCTGGAAGTAAAAACTATAGCTTTATCACCCACAACTACTATCATGTGTATTGTTGAGTGAGGCTAAGAAAAATTAAAGTTGTGTGTATGCTCAGTTGCTCAGTCATGACTCTCTGCAACGCCATGGACTATAATCCACCAGGCTCGTCTGTCCATGGGATTTTCCAGGCAAGAATACGGGAGTGGGTTGCCACTTCCTACTCTAGGGGATCTTCCCAACCCAGGGATGGAGCCTATGTCTCTTTCATCTCCTCCAGTGGCAGGCAGATTCTTTAACACTGTGCCACCTGGGAAGCCCAAATACTGAAGTTGGTCTCTGCTAAAGCTACTGTTGAGAGATGCAGGCTTTCCCTCCATATCAGGATCCATAATGGAAACACCAAGCATTCCATGCTATGTCCATATCTGTCAGCAACCCTTTGGCTCCTCAAACTACAGCACTCACACTGCATAAATGATTGGTCTTTTGGCTTTTCACAGCCTGGCTATTGCTTTAGGTGATAGTTTGGACCTGGGATACTATAGTCCATTTACAGACCTCACATGTCAATGCAAAAACTATTGGGTTATACTGTGACCATGCTGCCACCCACACTTATTCAGGCTTGATAACACTATGGCCATATCTGAGGTAGCTGGTAAAATAATTCATCTTCGGCTTGATGGCAAATTTTCTTACAATGCCTGAAGCAGCTCCTATTGGCTATTCTGAAATTTGCATAATATAGGAGGCAGTATACATGCCAGCTGGATTCCCTGACCTCAACACATTTGATAAACATATTCATGAGGGAGAAGCATCTCAGTCCAACTGACCAACACAACCAGATTCTTACTTCAGTCACACTACTGACCTGAACTTTACTGCCAGTGACTAGTGCTGCTCCTCTTTTGTTCTCAGCTTTGCACTGTGCTAAGCTCACACTCTTCCCTTCTACCTCTACTCCTAGAGTCCACACTCTCACCTCCTCAGGCTACGGTACTTAGACCCAATGGAAGCTTATCTTTAGCTCCTTTCTGAATTCACTGGAAGAGAGGATGCTGTCTTCATCTTAGCTACCTGTCTAAAGCTTTTCCCTACCCATCTCCAGCGTGTAAGTCTCTGCTGGACCATATTTTCTAAATCGCACAAATGCAGTGACACCATGCCTACACTCAATATTGCTACAAATGAGTGTCAGTGTTTACAACAGGCTATCCATGCTATGGATAGCACCAAGATCAAATCCATAGTTATTTATTATTTAGCTACATGTTTTAGCTGCTGATGGGTTATCTGAAGTTCTCTTTGGGCCTAGGAATACCCTCTGTCTGCTCTGTTCTACTGATCTAGGCTATAGCCTGACACATGCAACTTTCACAACCAACCTTCTTTCTCTTCCAGATTTCACCATCTTCAATATTGTCCAACCCTGACAACTACCACTCTACCACCCATGAACAAGTCCATATCTTCCTTGCCAAGCCCCACATTTCCACTCCTTCCCCCAGCTCCATTCCCATAATTTTCCCCATTCAGTTTGCAGTATCATCTTTACTCCCATTCCTGTCTCTGCTCATGTTTTTTCCCCTTCTCTCAAGACCTATTTCATTTCATCATAGTAATCCCCTCCCTGTCTTGAAAGGTCTCTCCCATAAAATATATTTACCACTCATCAAGCATACTGTCCAGGTCCTTTATTTCACTAATTGCTGAGTTTGACACCAGTCCAAGATAGGTCATCAGCTTTCATCATCCACTTCCAGCCAGTCTCATAGAAGAAGTTATCCTTGGCCAGTCATCTTCTTAAGTACTACTTCATAAAACTAATCAGATCCTAAAATATTTATTTAAATTGCTCATTTGGTCTCTCTTTCTGATTTGTTTTACAAATTCTAAGAAAATTTTCTACTTTGCTCATAGCAATAAACCTACTGGCACTTCATAAGCAGGGTTTTTGCACTACCATATGCCTTAATCAGGATTCTCAAATCCCCAATGGCTCTAGTTTCACTTTAATAACACTTGCTTGTTCCTCTGTTCTTACATACCACCACCAGGCCTTCCCTCTGATGTCCTATATATAAAGGGGGGTGGGGGTGGCAGGCAATGTTTCTTTCTGGTCTCTCAGCTCGTGTCTTTTTCAGCATTAGGTACAAAAGAACTATTGCACATTATGCTTGTCCTACTTACAGTCTTGGGGGACACTGGCACTGCCCTAGGACCCATAATCCAGTCAGAAACAATAAATATTAACTGCCCCCTCCCCAACCAGACACAGGTAACAAGATGCCCATCCTTTGGAGGCCCACAGTGAGGAGCAATGCTTCCTGGTGATTTTAATGGCTGATAATTGTCTATTCTTAGCCTATTTACTGGCCAGCCAGGGAGGTGTTTTCTTACTTAAAGATATTTTTTCTTACATGTTGATAGACATAATGGGAAAAAAATTGCTCAAATAACTCAACAAATGAGACAACAGATAAGCATGTTAATAATATAATTTTCTTTTTTGAGCAAGTACTCCAGACACCAGCTAACATTTTTTCATGGTTTTCAACAACTGTCTAAGGTGACTGGATATATTTGTCCAAGCTCTTTCATTTTCATTTGCTACAGAGGCATACGGGGCTTCCCAGGTGGCACTAGTGGTAAAGAACCTGCCTGCCAATGCAAGAGACATAGAGATGCAGGTTCCGTCTTTGGGTCAGGAAAATCCCCTGGAGGAGGTCATGGCAAACAACTCTAGTATTCTTGCCTGGAAAACCCCTTGGACAGAGGAATCTGACAGGCTATGTCTGTAGGATCTCAAAGAGTCAGACCCAACTGAAGTGATTAAACATGCATGCACAGAGGCACATGGCTCCTAAAATAACGCCTAAACAAATTCAGAATCAGTTGAATAAGACACAGTACAATTCCATTATCAGTTGAACAGTGGGGTGAATTGTAGTAAGAGGTCTGACTCATTTTTTGATTTTTGACCACTGACAGCTTCAAAGCCCCATACTCCCCCTTTCCCCTTTGCCCCATATATAGACAAGCTAATAATGATTTTAAAAATCCATCAGTTGCCTTGGTGCCCATGGGAACTTCAAACCACACAAACCCTGGACACAGGAAGAAACTTTCACTCCAGACTCACATTTTATCCAGTCAAAATCAAGTCATCACACCACCACTTCCACTATGCTCTTGGCTTTATGGCAGAGATTGTACCTGTCCTATTGTTCCAAGAATTATTTTTTAAGTGATAAATTTTCTTCCAAATTCTTTTGGTATGTGTATCATCATTTGCCTCAATATCCAGTCCACTAATTAGGAAGGAGCCCTTCTCATCTCTATGGGTGGATAGAACAGGATTAAACTAGAAATAAATTAATGAAATAAATGGAATTAAACTAGAAATAAAACTGGAAAATCTATAAATACTTGGGGGGAAAAAACACCATATTTCTCAGTAATCAACATATCAAAGGACACAAGAGAAGCTAGAAAATATTTTGAATTTACTAAAAGTGAAAAGACAATATATCAGGTTTTTGAGGATATGCTAAAATGGTTCTTAGAAGAAATCTTATTACTTGAATGATCTAAGCTTCCTCCTTAAGAAACTAATAAATAAACAAATAAATAAACCAAAAGCAAATAGAACAAAAAGATATTAAAAGAAAATAAATCAATGATATTGTGAACAGAATAAAAGAAAATAAATAAGATTTTTTTTTTAGTTCAATAAAGTTAATACATTTCTAACTATACTGAAAAGAAAAAAGAAAGAAAATACAAATTACAAAAACCAGGAATTAATAAAGAGACATCACTACAGACTCTGCTGCTGCTGCTGCTGCTGCTAAGTTGCTTCAGTCGTGTTCGACTCCGTGCGACCCCAGAGACAGCAGCCCAGCAGGCTCCGCCGTCCCTGGGATTCTCCAGGCAAGAACACTGGAGTGGGTTGCCATTTCCTTCTCCAATGCATGAAAGTGAAAAGTGAAAGTGAAGTTACTCAGTTGTGTCCGATTCTTAATGACCCCATGGCCTGTAGCCTACCAGGCTCCTCCGTCCATGGGATTCTCCAGGCAAGAATACTGGAGTGGGTTACCATTTCCTTCTCCATTTGACTTTTGAGTTGTCCTTATCATTGGATGGCATTCTGCCTGGACTTCCAGAACAATATTCTTAATTTATCTCCAGCCACAAACTAGTGAGCAATGATGAATAAGAAATTTTCTGAAGCACGTATTCTGCTATTCACTGACTCAATTACATTTTAAAGTCTCATGTAATACAACTTAAGTGTTTTGCAGAAAGTTCTAAGGATTCTTTCCTCAGTTCAGTTCAGTCACTCAGTCGTGTCCGACTCCTTGTGACCCCATGAATTGCAGCCCACCAGGCCTTCCTGTCCATCACCAACTCCCGGAGTTCACACAAACTCACATCCATCAAGTTGGTGATCTTTCCTCAGTGGAAATAATTTAAAATCCTAGGGATACAGTTTGGGTAAAATATTTGTGTAATAAGCTCTACTGGATCAAGTGAAACATCACTACGGCTGGCCTTAGCTGGATTTCTTTTGCTTTGCTTTTCTTTATTTTTTGAATTTTGTTTTTAAATTCATAAAATTTATTTAGGAGCTGTTAGAATCCTTTGCTATGTCACTGACAGACTATGATATAGTTATCTTATAAATTAATTCTGAGTTAGGTATTTTGCATTGAAAGTTATCTTGGTACTGAGCCCTAAGACATATTCCAAACAGGTCATGAAGTCTAATTAACCTTTTATCACATTCAACTACTTTAAGTTACATGAACTTGAATCTGTCCTCTAAATATAACAATATGATTTTGGCATCTCATTAATAAACATGACAGCATTTATTAACACTGCCATGTAACTAAAGTAAAACTTCATCAATTCAAATCTCAAGGAACCAGAAGTAATCAAGCTAGAACTAAACAGGAACAAATTATCTGACATCATATTTTAGCGGCAAGAGAGCTGAGAAGCTAAACAACTTGCTGCTTCTGTCAAACAATCTTGATTACTTGTCAGTGTGGAAGAAGTCAGTTGAGTATGGAATGAAAAGATAATTTACTTGCACTCACATAACCTCTCCCTCTCTTCTTATTGACAAATATCCAAGGTCATTAACTGAAGTTTGCAAATCAATTTCTATGAATTCATGGCTTGTAGAATCATGTACTTTAAATTATAAATATAATAGTATTTGACCTTATCCATGCCAAAATATTTTATACTACATTACTTATTTTTACTAGCAACAGCATTATTAAATGGTTTATTAATAAAACATTGTATTTTTAGTCTTTCATCAGAATTCTAAGCTCAAATATTTCTTATTTTCTCATTTATTCATTCATCAAATATTCCATTTTTCTCCCTCCCCTCCTCCCTTCTTTCCTCCCTTTGAAAATAAGACAGTTAAAAACCTTTTAGGTGCAATATAAGATATATTCCACACTTGCCTTTGATGTGTAACTGCATAGCTTCAATTGCAAAGCGAGCACATGATTTTATCATCTATATCAGGTGGGCATTAACACTGAATATTTAGGCAAGAAGAATTAAAAGCAGCTAGTATTTATTTGGAGAAGGCAATGGCAACCCACTCCAGTACTCTTGCCTGGCAAATCCCATGGATGGAAGAGCCTGGTGGGCTGCAGTCCATGGGGTGGCTGGGAGTTGGACACGACTAAGCGATTTCACTTTCACTTTTCACTTTCATGCATTGGAGAAGGAAATGGCAACCCACTCCAGTGTTCTTGCCTGGAGAATCCCAGGGATGGGGGAGCCTGGTGGCCTGCCGTCTCTGGGGTCACACAGAGTCAGACACGTCTGAAGCAACTTAGCAGCAGCAGTATTTATTTAATACACTGTGTACATATACTCACATTTAAATCTCATAATCCTGTAAAGAAGGTACTTTCATCTCCATATTCTAGAAATATAAGCCTCACAGAAAGATCACACAGCTAGTGCTAAATACCAGTATTTTCACTCAGTTCCCTTTGAATCTAAAGTCAGAGCAGTGAAAAAAAACAAACATACGGGACGACCCAGAGGGATGGTATGGGGAGGGGGGAGGGAGGAGGGCTCAGGATGGGGAACGCATGTATACCTGTGGTGGATTCATTTTGATGTTTGGCAAAACTAATACAATTATGTAAAGTTTAAAAATAAAATAAAATTAATTTAAAAAAATTAAAAAAAACAAACAAACAAACATACAGCCTTTCTCCAACTGGGGTATCAATTTATTGTTGCTCTTACTCTATGTACTGAATGTATTAAAAAACAAAAATTCCTTCCTTCCTTCCAACCTCCGTTACTTTCTCTCTTCTTCCTTATATTAACCATGTTTTCTATTTTCTGGTGCTTTGACATCTGGAGCCTTGCTGACCCTGGAAGGAGTCAGCTGGTCTTCTGCTTAGGCAATTTTTGGAGACTGTAAACAGCTCATCCAAGAGCATACCTTTCAACTACAAATCAACCAATCCAGAACGTATACCCCCAACGTCTTTCATCAGGATCCTACACTCTCAGGGTCACTATCAACTTGCCCTATCACCCCTGGGTCAAGTACCAGACAAACAGGGACAGTCCCTTTACTCCAGAGTGTACTGAAATTATTCAAACTAGCCAATCCTAAACCGGCTTTCCCTGATGCACCTGTTCCTTCCCCCAAAGAAACCACAATAAAAGTTGCTGCCACAGTTTCCTCCGACCCGCCCCTCACCTCCTGAGGGACCCAGTGCTTCCCTGGGCAGCAGTCAGTGATGCAGCATCTTCCCTCCGCATGCATATGTAACAAGCTGTCTTATCAGTGGCAGTGGTCTGAGCTGTTAACCTTACTGATATGGATAATAATAACACTTATTAAACTTGTCTTTCTGTCTTCCTCTTCCTCCTTCTCCTCCTCCTTTCTCTTTCACTCTCTCCCTCCAACCTTCTCTCACCATTTTCATTCTCCCTCACTCTCTCTTTCTTCCATGTGTAGAAACTAGCAACTATTTAAATAAACTGCTATTAACTTAGCAAAGTGCTGTACTCTTCTGGCTGTACTATGTAAAATGAATTTTAGCAAAATGAGTACTATAAGTTTTGGATGGACATATGTTCTTTCATATTTAATAATCTTGAGTGTGAAGAAACACTTCTGCAATCTGCCTTGAGTTATCTGAACATTAGATGAGCGGGTCAGTCTTTAAATATCAGTTATATTTTTAGAAATAAGGAAAAATTATTCATCAGAACCCTTAAACAACAGCATATGTTCTTTCCTTCATATTAACTATAGACAAATACCAAGTTTAAATGTAAACTCTGTTTGGCTGCTAAGACAAAATATGGGTACAAATTTTTGAAATGATGCCAATCACACTCTACCCTCAATGTAGAAAATATAACAGAAAAAACCAAAAACTGCTGAAATCAAAGAACCAAAGGATTAATTGACTTTAAAATTATTTTCTCAGCACCTGAAGAAAAGTCATTTCTATATTAGATTTTTTTCTTAATTAAGCAGAGCATACTTGTGAACTTTTTTATTTGGACTACGCATCTTTTAAAATGTGGGTTTTCGCTTTTTTGTGTTTATTTATTTTTGTTCCATGGATTTTCTGTTTTCATTTAAGCTTTAGTCCATTAGTAGGAAGTTAAGCAGGAGCAAGAAGAGGTGGGCTGACTGAAAGGAATACAAGGTGATCTATAAACCCCATCCCAGACACACCCAGAAGAGCTGACAGATATGCTACAAAATAACCATGGTGACTTTTTCAACTCCTGCACATGTGCCCTAGGCTCACAGTGGATACAAACTAATCAAACGAGCTTCTTCAAGTAACCTTTGGCATCTAGAAACCAATAAAGGTTAATAAATATCCTGTACATGTGTACATCTGATTAAAATAGACTGAATTATGGGAAGCATACACAACACAGCTTGCTGTTACATAACTTGCAATTGTCAACTGGCCAGAGCATATGCCCATTTGCATTCCCTTTCATTGACTGATGGTGGGTACAAGCCCCATTTTGCACAGGGCACAACAAAGAAGAGGAGACAGGAAGTATAAAAAGGGGGAAGCCAAGAGGGATCATCAAAACACTCCTTTGGGATTGGCCTGCTCCCATGTTTCGGGAGTGCTGTCTAATAAAAGATATGTCTGCTTGAGCTGAACTGAGCTGTAACTTGTCTGTTGTTTTACACCCTGTTGTTCCAAATTTTTGTTGTCACGTGACAAGAACCAAGAAAGAGAAATAAACTGACCTGACAAGTCCATATCTGAGCTTCATTTTTTATTTATGTCTTCTATATTGCCCTCTCTTATACTATCATTTACTTTTCAATTATCCAATCTCCTAATTTCCCTGTGTGCTTGTGATCTATTTACCCACTCCTTCCCTTTCTTGTAGAGCAGATACTATTTCAAACCCATTCATTTTCTCTTTTATTCATTTAGCAAAATTTTTCTTGATACTTATAATCTGCCAATAATAATGAGAGGCCACAAGTTCACAAGAATGACAAAGATCATTTCTGTTCCAGAGGAAATGAGAAAAAATAAAAGTCAATAATTAACTAAAACAAAACATGAAAGTTGTTGTAATGAAAGTATATAGTAAATACGTGACAATAATGCACAGCCTACCAAAACTCAGAAGATACAATGAGGGAGGTTTTCACAGATGTATTGCTGTTAGAGTGGAGAACTGTAGAACAGATAAAAAATTTCCATGGGAAGAAGCAGGAGAAGGATATTCATGGCAACACCACCAGAATTCTCCAACACAGCATTTCATTTCATTTCGTTTTTTTTTTTTTTTTGGCTTTCGTTTTTATATTTACATGCTTATCCTAAAGATACAGGCTTCTGAATTGTAGTCACAAATTCTAGATTTTTATTTCTTGTCTTTAATTTGACTTATTTTATTTTATTTTTTAATATAAATTTATTTATTTTAATTTGAGGCTAATTACTTTACAATATTGTATTGGTTTTGCCATACATCAACATGAATCTGCCACAGTGCAAAGCAGCAATGATACAATATGTAAAAAGTAATAAAAAGAAACCTCAATTAAATAGAATTGGGAAAGCAGAAGGATGAGCTCTCCCACCCTACCTTGAGAGCAGAGCCCAACAGGAAGAAGAAAGACTCCTCTTCTTTCCTGGCAAGGACTCAGCCAATGAGAAGCCATGGACCCTCTGCTTGCTGAGGCTTCCGAGGTGACACTCGTGGTAAACAACCTGCCTGCCCACGCAGGAGATGTAAGAGACACAGGTTCGATCCCTGGATCAGGAAGATCCCCTGGATGAGGGCATGGCAACCCACTTCAGTATTCTTGCCTGGAGAATCCCATGGACAGAGGACCCTGGCAGGCTGCAGTCCAGGGACTCACAAAGAGTCGGACACTACAGATATGACTTAAATACACACTGTTTGCTATTGCCCTCTCAATCGCTTTTTCCGTTTGATAATAGTATTCTCCTTTCCTTGCTGTGTCGAGATTTGCAGGTAGCTTGCCATTGTTGCAGATCCTGAACTGCAATTCTCTAGTGATCTCAAATAAACCCATCTTTGGTGCAGAAATATCTGACAGTCTATTTGTCTGGGGCCAACAAATACAAGCACAGAAAGGCTGAAATGCTGTTAATACTCAATTTGCCCTCTTCCTACATTTACCTGAAAAACAGAAAAAGTAGAAAACTTTTGCTGACCTGTCCCACATTCTAAAAGTTGCTTCCCTGGACTATTCCTCCAAACTCCTTCACCACCTTGGTTTCTGTTTGGGTTCAGCCCAGTGTTGGCACTGGCAAAAGACAGGAATGATGAAGAAGAAAAGCATGTCATTTCCTCCCTCCCTTTTTAATTCAGCACAGCCTTTCTGGCTGTAACTGCATCCCTCCGTGATGGTGGTAGTTCTTCCCTAAGTTCCTCCCTCTTCCATGTTTCCAATTCTCACTGGACTCCAGTTTAACTTCTCTCCTCCCTCGTCTCTTTGGCCCTAGCAGTGGCAATGGCTTCCCAGTATTTCTACTTCTGGGGGCCAACCAATCTTTATTTGTTCAAATCCCAACTGTACCTCTTCAGCTGTAGTACTTCCAATAAACACTTTTCATTTTGGCCATCTGAGTTAAACTATATTTCTTGTTAAACAGTCTGACTGATAGGAAATAAAATGTTTAATAATAAATGAGCTTTAAAATAACAATTATTTTCTAAAAATCTTGTTTTAACCAGGTTCAATAAAATTTTGGCTTTTTATATATTTGTATAAACAAACAAATAATAAGCAAAAAAAAAAACCAGGAAAAGAGTGCTGAGAGATAAGCAAACAATTCTTTTTTTAAAAAAAAATACCTGAATTCAAGACACTTTCTGGATTTGGGAGTCAAGCCTGGCTATGAACAGAAGTAAAAGGGAGGTTGATTTTTTTTTTAGTCAGAACTAAATACAAAGTCTTGGAGAAGGAAATGGCAACCCACTTCAGTATTCTTGCCTGGAGAATCCCATGGACAGGAGGCTGGCAGGCTACAATCCATGGGGTCACAACAGTCAGACACGTAGTCCGACTGTCTAGTAGAAACATTCACAGAAATACAGATTGCTGGTTCCCTAGGTGGAGGGTATTGTCAACATAGAAACAAATGGAGCAAGGCACCACAGGCAAGGACTTTCTGAGATAAATTATTCCCGTGTCCTTTTCTCTTCCCTACCTGACCTTGGATAATAATTGCTTGTCCTGTTCACACAGAAGGTCAAGACACAGCAAAGCCATCCAGAATTGCTCAAAAACAATAAACCAGAAGAAAACTAGTTGGGATGAAAAAATAGGTTCTTGGTGCCCCAATACCTTCTCAAACTCTGTTCAGGAAACTTCATTTCCTGGAATCAGAGGGCCAGTATGACGGTAAAATAAAAGAAGCAGCCAAGACTACATCGTCATAAATGGTACTCCCTGAGATACACCATCAAATCTGTTCCCCAATACAACTGCAAGAATATGGGAGGATCCTGGGCTTTTGCCTCACTCCAGATACATAATATCAGCCAAGGAAATAGTAACTGATAATAACTATTAATAGTTGAAAATTAAAATAAAAATAACTGATGAGATGAAAAATCCCAAGGGTGTTTGAGCCTCTATGGGTGTATAGTGAATATCTGTGTATTTATATAATAAAACATTATGAGTTCCAAGCATTATGAAAGAGAAATAACAAATTGGATAATCTACACCACAGAAAGCAGAATTAATGGCCCAGACAGAATAACAACACAAATTAAGCATAATAATTGCCTCTACAGAGATAAAAGGGTGTATTGGAAATATAAAACAAAAACATTTGTATTTTTCAAAAAGAATCAACTATAGTTATGAAAAAAATACATAATTTTTCAAATAAAACAGTCAGTGGAGACACTGAATAGAAGAATGTTTCCAGCTAGGAAATGCACCACTTACTGATTCAACATGTCAAAAAATTCTTCTAAACACATCTGGGATAAGGAGATGGAAATGATGTATCAAAAAGAAAAAGGTAAGTAGGAATGAAATACTTGCTTTTATACTCATTTAAAAGACCTGTCAGAAGGAATGGGAAAAGGGAGAAAAAAATGTGAAAAGGCAAAAATACTTGAAAAATAATGTCAGATAATTTTTCAGAATTAAAGAGTCATGAAACCTCCAATTGAAAGGATTTATAGCCACTGTATGTCTTCTTTGGAGAAATGTCTATTTAGTTCTTTGGCCCATTTTTTGATTGGGTCGTTTATTTTTCTGGAGTTGAGCTGTAGGAGTTGCTTGTATATTTTTGAGATTAGTTGTTTGTCTGTTGTTTCATTTGCTATTATTTTCTCCCATTCTGAAGGCTGTCTTTTCACCTTGCTGATAGTTTCCTTTGATGTGCAGAAGCTTTTAAGGTTAATTAGGTCCCATTTGTTTATTTTTGCTTTTATTTCCAATATTCTGGGAGGTGGGTCATAGAGGATCCTGCTTTGATGTATGTCGGAGAGTGTTTTGCCTATGTTCTCCTCTAGGAGTTTTATAGTTTCTGGTCTTACATTTAGATCTTTAATCCATTTTGAGTTTATTTTTGTGTATGGTGTTAGAAAGTGGTCTAGTTTCATTCTTTTACAAGTGGTTAACCAGATTTCCCAGCACCACTTGTTAAAGAGATTGTCTTTAATCCATTGTATATTCTTGCCTCCTTTGTCAAAGATAAGGTGTCCATATGTGCGTGGATTTATCTCTGGGCTTTCTATTTTATTCCATTGATCAATATTTCTGTCTTTGTGCCAGCCCATGAAAAGATGCTCAACATCACTCATTATCAGAGAAATGCAAATCAAAACCAGTATGAGGTACCATTTCACACCAGTCAGAATGGCTGCGATCCAAAAGTCTACAAATAATAAATGCTGGAGAGGGTGTGGAGAAAAGGGAACCCTCTTACACTGTTGGTGGGAATGCAAACGAGTACAGCCACTATGGAGAACAGTGTGGAGATTCCTTAAAAAACTGGAAATAGAACTGCCTTATGATCCAGCAATCCCACTGCTGGGCATACACACTGAGGAAACCAGAAGGGAAAGAGACACGTGTACCCCAATGTTCATCGCAGCACTGTTTATAATAGCCAGGACATGGAAGCAACCTAGATGTCCATCATCAGATGAATGGATAAGAAAGCTGTGGTACATATACATAATGGAGTATTACTCAGCCATTAAAAAGAATACATTTGAATCAGTTCTAATGAGGTGGATGAAACTGGAGCCTATTATATAGAGTGAAGTAAGCCAGAAGGAAAAACATAAATACAGTATACTAACGCATATATATGGAATTTAGGAAGATGGTAACAATAACCTGGTGTACGAGACAGCAAAAGAGACACTGATGTATAGAACAGTCTTATGGACTCTGTGGGAGGGGGAGAGGGTGGGAAGATTTGGGAGAATGGCATTGAAACATGTAAAATATCATGTAAGAAACGAGTTGCCAGTCCAGGTTCGATGCACGATACTGGATGCTTTGGGGCTAGTGCACTGGGACGACCCAGAGGGATGGTATGGGGAGGGAGGAGGGAGGAGGGTTCAGGATGGGGAACACATGTATACCTGTGGCGGATTCATTTTGATATTTGGCAAAACTAATACAATTATGTAAAGTTTAAAAATAAAATAAAATTAGGAAAAAAAAAAAAAGAAAGGATTTATAAAGAGCCAAACAGGACAGATGACAGATTCACACATACACACACAGAAATAAATATAGTTTAGTAAAATTTTTAAATGTCAAATACAATTGCAAAACTTTGAATGCATCCAGGAAGCAAAAACGTTTACATACAAAAAGAACACAGTAAATGGAAAAGGCGTGAAATGATACTTGGAAACTGCTGACAATAAATAGGAACTTTGAGTCCACAATTTCATACCCAATCAGAGTATCATTTAAAATAAAAGTGAACTAAGCATATCATCAAGTACATAATTATGAATAATAAACTTATTGAAATAAAGAATGATTCTCCATTTTCAAGTACTTTTAGAAAAACTGCACTCAAAAAATTTGACATGAATTTTGGAAGTCACTTACTCATAGAAAGTTAAAGATTGAGAAAACACATTAATAAATGTATGAGTCTATAATTAGCAACAACTAAAAAATAAGATAAAATAGTAACAAAAATTCAGAACTGAAACTCTATATGACAGAAAAAAAATCAAAGGGAGATGAAAATAGACCAAAGCATTCTCAATTTGAAAAAAAGGCATATATTTAATGATTTTCAGAAACACAGAGGAAAAAAGTAAACAAAAGGTGTGTCTTATTATGAGAAGAGGAACTACCGATGAATAGAAATGGAACACAGTTGTCAAATTAGCAAAAGAGTATTCAGGGCAAGCAAACAGAAAATAAGAAAGTAGTTTTAAAAGTACATTAAATAGAACGCATGACATAAGATATCAGAAATAAGCTCTACTACAAAAGTAATGATGATAAATATCTACTAATTTAATTAATCAAGTAAAGAAGGGTTTCTATTAAACACCAAAATTCAGGAATAAGCTACCTATAATAAAGAAATTTAAATCAAAGAGACACAGAAAGAGTAAAAAAAAAAAAAAAAAGAATCGAAAGAAATGTACTGGCAATAACGAACTCAAATAAAAAAGACATGAAAATAGAAAAACTTTATAATAAATAGGAAAGTTGCATAGTAATATTTCACATATAGTTACCCACATACAAAATCTCAAAGAGAATGACCTTACATGTCAGAGAAACTACACATTATTTTCTAGCACATATGACATATTCACAAATGTCCTTAATAGACTAATTCTCAAAGAAAGTATCAAAATAAATTTCAAAGACTGAACATCATATAGACTATGTTCTTTTTCTACAATGCTCTGAAATTATAAAATTGATAATAAAAGCATAACTATAGAAATCCATGTACACAGTAACTAAAATATATATTAAATAGCCCTTGCCTTAAAAGAAAATTCATCATCTACATGTAGATGGTTAAAGTATTTGCTGAAAGGAAAGCATGATATTGTGATTTATAATAAGAAATACATACATCATCTTACTCATTTCTGGCACAGAGCTCCTAAAATCCTTGGAATCTCTTAAGTGATGAGAGCACAAAAATATGTTTTATTATATTAATAAAATGATGTTTGCCCCTCTGCCTTCCCCAGGCACCTAAGAATGGGATTGCAAGAATCAAGCAAGTGACTAGGGGGTTGGAACTTTCAGTCCCACCGCCTGACCTCCAAGGAGAGAAGAGGGGCTGAAGGGTGAATCAATGCCAATGGTCAATGGTTTAATCAATCATGCCTATGAAATAAAGTCTCCATAAAAACACAAAAGGATGAGGTTTAAAAAGTAACATAATCTTTGCACTGAGTTATGATCATAACAATCTTAAAAAATGATAAGTAGTCTCATCCTTTGACAATAGACTGAACTTTCACATATACTTAAAAGTCCCTAGTTTCACTGCTAAGTCACCACTCACCCCCAAGAGTTCTTTAAAGGCAGGTACTCACGGAGGTTGTGCAGTCCCTAACTCTGACCCTGGCTTATTCAGAACATCCCACTGCAGAGAGTTAGGGAGTACCACAGTCTACTCTAGGCAATGCTGCCACCAGGACTGAAGCAAAAGGGGCTCGCCTGGAGCCCCACCTTCTTTACATCAGCCCAACCTCAACAAAGGTCTCCCCGCTCCTGTTGTACTCCAGGTGTGGCCAGTAAGGTTTGAAGTCCACCTTTTGTTTTTCTGAAATATGTTGTGATTCCCTTATATGGGTTTTTGACTTTTTATTTGAAGCAGTACCTAAGGTTGAGAGTCATGACTTAGAAGAAGCTTTGATCCAAAAGAATGTATTAATTTTTTTTTAAGTCTTGAAAATATTTTCTTCTGGGAAACACAAATTCTGTCTAGTAAACTTACTTTTCAAATAATCTTTCCAACAACATTTTTATTTGCTTTCTAATGAAAAATTTTTAAAGTATATTTTTCTATTCTCTTATATTTTAAGAAAATGTTTTAAGGACATATTTTATGGGTATGAAACGGGAGCAAAGAGAGCAGGGGACAAACCTTAAAAGAATGACATAGCCCAAGGACATGACATAAGTTGATCAGAACCAAATATGTCCAAGATGACAGGCCAGTCAGCTTCAACTAGACTTTGACCCTCAGTATACAAGCTTACCCTCACACGTCGGCAAGCTAAATGAAACACCCAATAGCCCCAGTTCTCAGCCCAACCATCCAGAACCAAAAAGTGGGCAGTGGCCCATCACCTGGAAAATCCCCCTTCCCTGAAACAGCCAGAATAATCCTCCCACTCATTAGCCTATGAAATTACCCAGCCCATAAAATTAACCATGCCATATTTCAGTGCTGCTCTTGCCTTCTGAGATAGCCCCAACTCTGTGGAGTGTGTTTCTCTCCAAATAAACCCCCTTCTTACCTATCACTTTGTCTCTCACTGAATTCTTTCTGCAATGAGACATCAAGAAACTGAGCTTTATTAAGTCCTGAAACCAGGTGTATGATCTCAGTTAAATGACCATGGGTACATGTGTCTTTTGACTATGGTTTTCTCAGAGTATATGCCCAGGGAGCTCAACCCAGTGCTCTGTCACAATCTTTGTGGGTGAGAAATGGGAGGGTATCTCAGACGGAGGGAACGTATGTATACATGTGGCTGATTCATGTTGATGTAAGGCAGAAACCAACACAATTTTCTAAAGCACTTATCCTCCAATTAAAAAAAAGATCATGGGTTTTTCCGAGTTTAAGGCCCAATTTGAGTTACACAGTTTCAGGTAGTCATGAGGCAAAATCAGTTACTTAGGGAAGCTAACTAATATTTGAAGATATAAATAATATAATACATAGATTTCATTGAATATAAGGACAAATAACTAATAAGAGTTTAATCTGTTTTCATATTTACATTCTGGGTTATGGAAAATACTAAGTGCAAGGATCAGACACTATTAGTGTTAGGCAACATTAAAATTTGACTTTAAGATATAAAATTATTAAAAACTTTTAACACTGAAATGGATCTTAAGACCATGGTTCCAAATCTGAACTTTATATATGATTCAGTGGAGGTCTTTTTAAAATGTATTGTTTCCTAGACCCTAACCAGATCAAGCCATTGGATAGAATGTGCAAAATATTTTTAAGGTATTACTGGCAACATTTTATTATGAAAATTATCAAAGAAAAAAGCTGAAAAAAGTTTCCAGGGAAGACCCACTACCTAGATTTTACAACTGACATTATAGTATACTTGATTTATCATTTATCTATTCCTCCAGCCATCCATTTCATTTCTCTATGTATTTCAAACTAAATTTCAGACACTGGCACACCTCCTCCTAAATATCTCAGCATGTATGTCATTAACAAGAATCCCAGGGACGGGGGAGCCTGGTGGGCTGCCGTTTCTGGGGTCCCACAGTCGGACACGACTGAAGCGACTTAGCAGCAGCAGCAGCATTCAATATTTGTCTATCTTTCTATTTTGTCTTTTCAGTTATAATATACAATGCAACATGCAAATCTTGGATGTATCACTCACTAAGTTTTGACAAAGGTAATCTTAGGTACTGCCAGAGGTGTAGGGAGTCTATAACTTAATGTTCTTTTGAAATAATCTGTCACAGATCCATTTTAGGCACAGAAAATCACCCATAGCTTAATAAATGGTACAGAAGGACTCTCCCAAAATATATGTTTACTACCACATAGAAATGACTGTTGAAATTCAGTTCTTTTAAGGCAGAACATAAATGTAACTTTGGCCTATCCCAAATTCCCCCACTGGAAATGTTTCATATGCAATTGAAAATACAAGTATGTAGAGATAATCCCATTAATAGATTCATAGATGCAGGGTACATTATTGCTTAATCTTGCTCTGCAATCTAATTTGGGCTTTTATTTACTTAAATCAATCTATTACTCCCTGAGTTCAGGGAGTCTGTATCACAGAGCAAGGTATATTGTCTAAACTAGGCCCTCAACCCAAGAGGGTTGATTTGTTTGAAACCAAAAGTTTGGAATGGGGACGTAGCTCAATAGTTCAGTCTTCTATGTCCTTAATATATTTGATTCTACCAGATATTACTCTACTTGCCTTAATGAATAATTCAGTTAGAATGCTTTGCTTACCATATATCAGATGTTTCTTGTTTTTCAAATATTTTAAAAATAAATGGCAACTGCACTTAGAGGAAAGATTAATTCTTGATTTCAGTAATTTTTCTGGAAAGCTTTTACGCTCTCAGGGTAGGTTGACCATCTGTAAAGTGTTGTTTGTTGCACTACTTGCATTTTAGCCCTAGATGAATATTGTCAAGGAGCCCAAAACAGTAGTATCAGAAATTTAGTTGCCATGTAAGAAGGTACTAACTGGCACAGGGCTCCTGTTTCCAGTGTCCTGCCCTTTGCTTCTGACCTAGGGAACTAACAGAGCAACTGTTGGGCACAATACAATAATAAGTCAGTTTTCTCTTTACAGCTACATAACACCCAGTGGCTATAATGGGATCTGCCCACATTACATGTGTGGAGAAGGAAACATACCACCACCTCAAGTACAGAAATTTGGTAATTATGCATTGTTGAACTCCATAGTAGAGTTTATCTGTGGATAATCACAGGCTTTCTTTCAACAGAGCTATCAATCTGGCAGCTTTCAAAAATACTTCATTTGTGCTAAGAAAAATACCCTAAAAGGCATATGAGCAAGATATACTTATTAAAACTTAAAAGCAGCTAAGTAGGCTTGACTATAATCAACAATGAATTATTTGGAGTATCTTCCTATGAATTACATGAAAAATCAGCTGCGTTATGCTGCAATTAAACAATAAAATAATGAAAATGTTTGTTAAAACTTTATAGATGAGAAATCTATGTACCTGTTATATTCTATTTTTGAATTCAACTCAATTTTCCTATCAAATTATATAACATTTCATATTATCACTTTTAAAATATTTATCTCTGGCAAAGAAAAGGAGGAAACACGGTAAACATTCCTTTTTAGAAGGGTGCACTGAGTAAAATGTTCCAAAACCAGCTATAAATGAATTAGCTCAAGGGTGGAAAATTCAATTTAAATAATAAATTAGAAACATATCAGAAATTGGACTCTTATGTTTTAAGGTAAGCTTTAAAAATGTATTTCTCCCAAGCCTGTTAATATGGCAGTGGTGTTATTCAATCATATGTAAAGTTAAACTGCAAATTACTTTCCAAGTATATATTTGATTTATATGCAGTCCATATTTGTCAATTCTCTAATAAAATTAATAGTGGAAATGTTTTACTGATAGCCATGCCAGTAGATGAATCAGTCTGAACACTTTAATAGCTTAACCTCTGATTAAAACTATAATCAATCCTTGACACAGAAATATATCTTGATTAAATATTTCAAATAATAAGACAATAGGGCCAGGTAATTGATAAAGCTTTAGTTACACAGCTTTAGTAATTTTTGCAACATAACCTTATAGGAAAAGGTTTAAATAAACTAGAGAGATCATCTACATTCTCTGTATTTTATTAAATTTTTTGAAATGTTTTGAAGAATGTTTATAATATGAAGCTAACCATACAATAGTAACTGTGATTTCTCTCCGACAGGGGCTTCCCTGGTAGCTCAGTCGGTAAAGAATCTGCCTGCAATGTAGGAGACCCGGGTTCAATCGTTGGGTGGGAAAGATCCCCTGGAGAAGGGAATGGCTACCCATTACGGTATTCTTGCTTGGAGGATTCCCTAGACAGAGGATCCTAGAGGGTTACAATGGGGTTGCAAAGAGTTGGACATGGCTGAGTAATCAACTTTCTCTCCTGCAAGTGAATGTCAAAAATGTAATGCCTGTGCTACCTAAGTGACTGCAGACTAATAGCCCAAATCATCTCAATGCTGGTTGTTTAATACCATGTGTATTCGTAAAAATATATCATCCCTCAGTAATTTTAGCACAGATTTCCTCCAAAGAGATTAAAGTATAATTTATTGTACTTAGGTTTTTTTGGCTTTCATAAGGATGTTTTTAAGAGTTTCCTGATCTACTTGTTTTTGAGAAAGAAAGATCATGAATGGAGGCTTCAGCAGGAAGACAAACAACAACAAAAAAATCATTCTCTGTTTCTGAAAGCATACCCAATCAGTTACATTTTAGGTAAAGGCTGCTAGGAAATATTTGTAAGAGGAAGATAACTCTTTCACCGTTCAACTTTAACATCAAAGTAAAGAGCTGTTCTGTTGATAACCAAGCACTTTCCTATATAAGAAGATTGAAAGGAACACAGGCAAGAAATTAGATATTTAACAGAGTCTAAAATTATGAATATAAAATCCAAGAGTTCAAAAGCAATTGTGGAAAGTAAAAAGAATTAATGAGAAATGACTAGATGTGACCACTGCTGCTGCTGCTGCTGCTGCTGCTAAGTCGCTTCAGTCATGTCCGACTCTGTGTGACCCCATAGACGGCAGCCCACCAGGCTCCCCTGTCCCTGGGATTCTCCAGGCAAGAACACTGGAGTGGGCTGCCATTTCCTTCTCCAATGCATGAAAGTGAAAAGTGAAAGGGAAGTCGCTCAGTCGTGTCCGACTCCTAGTGACCCCACGGACTGCAGCCCACCAGGCTCCTCCGTCCATGGGATTTTCCAGGCAAGAGTACTGGAGTGGAGTGCCATTGCCTTCTCCATCGATGTGACCACTAGAAAATCCCAATAGAGAATCACTTTAAAAATGCTAGGGAATGGTTCAAAATAGTCCTTTCTGTATAGGAAGATGAAGGAAAGCCTAATGGAAACACCGTTCAAAGTTGGACTCTGTGTATAAACACCAGAAAGTGTATTAAGATCCACGTTGATTCTTAGCGGGTCAAACAATGCCCAAAATTCTCTAGCAAGGCTTCAACAGTACCTGAACTGAGAACTTTCAGATGTTCAAGCTGGATTTAGAAACAGCAGAGGAGCCAGAGATCAAGTTGTCAACATCTGTTGTATCGTCAAAAAAGCAAAAGAGTTCCAGAAAAACATCTACTTCTTCTTTATGACTACACCAAAGCCTTGACTGTGTGGATCACAACAAACTGTGGAAAATTCTTCAAGAGATGGGAATACCAGACCACCTTACCTGCCTCCTGAGAAATCTGTATGCAGGTCAAAAAGCTACAGTCAGAACTGTACATGGAACAACAGACTGGTTCCAAACCAGGAAAGGAGTATGTCAACGCTATATATTGTCACCCTGCTAATTTAATTTATATGCAGAGTACATCATGCGAAATGCTGGGTTGGATTAAGCAAAAAAAGCTGGAATCAAGATGCTGGCAGAAATAGCAATAACATCAGATATACAAATGACACCACCCTTATGGCAGAAAGCAAAGAGTAACTGAAGAGCCTCTCTTGAAAGTGAAAGAGGAGAGTAAAAAAGTTGACTTAAAGGTCAACAGTCAGAAAACTAAGATTATGGCATCTGGTTGCATCACTTCATGGCAAATAGATGGGGGAAAAATGGAAACAGTGACAGACTTAATTATCTTCGGCCCCAAAATCATTGCAGATGGTGACTGCAGCCATGAAATTAAAAGACGCTTGCTCACTGGAAGAAAAGCTATGACCAACCTAGACAGTGTATTAAAAAGCAGAGATATTACTTTGCTGACAAAAGTCTGTCTAGTCAAAGTGATGGTTTTTCCAATAGTCATGTATGCATGTGAGAACTGGACCATAAAGAAAACTGAGTCTCGAAGAATTGATGCTTTTGAAATGTGGTGTTGGAAAAAACACTTGAGAGTCCCTTGGACTGCAAGGTGATCAAACCAGTCAATGCTAAAGGAAATCAGTTTTGAATATTTACTGGAAGGACTGAAACTGAAGCTGAAGCTCCAATATTTTGGCTACCTGATGTGAAGAACTGACTCTTTGGAAAAGACCTTGATTCTGGGAAAGACTGAAGGCAGGAAGAGAAGGGGATGACAGAGGATGAGACGGTTGGATGGTATCACCAACTTGATGGACATGACATTGAGCAAACTTCGGGAGTTGGTGACAGACAGGGAAGCCTGGCGTGCTGCAGTCCATGGACTTGCAAAGAGTTGGACACAACTGAGCAACTGAACTGAACTGACTCTTAGTGAAACTGTTAAGTTTCTCAAGCAGAATCCTTTATATATACATATGTGTGTGTGTGTATACATACATACATACATACATACATGAAAGAGATGGGAATACCAGACCACCTGATCTGCCTCTTGAGAAACCTATATGCAGGTCAGGAAGCAACAGTTAGAACTGGACATGGAACAAAAGACTGGTTCCAAATAGGAAAAGGAGTTCGTCAAGGCTGTATATTGTCACCCTGTTTATTTAACTTATATGCAGAGTACATCATGAGAAACGCTGGACTGGAAGAAACACAAACTGGAATCAAGATTGCTGGGAGAAATATCAATAACCTCAGATATACATATGACACCACCTTTATGGCAGAAAGTGAAGAGGAACTCAAAAGCCTCTTGATGAAAGTGAAAGAGGAGAGTGAAAAAGTTGGATTAAAGCTCAACATTCAGAAAACCAAGATCATGGCATCCAATCCCATCACTTCATGGGAAATAGATGGGGAAACAGTGGAAACAGTGTCAGACTTTACTTTTCTGGGCTCCCAAATCACTACAGATGGTGACTGCAGCCATGAAATTAAAAGACGCTTACTCCTTGGAAGGAAAGTTATGACCAACCTAGATAGCATACTCAAAAGCAGAGACATTACTTTGCCAACAAAGGTTCGTCTAGTCAAGGCTATGGTTTTTCTAGTGGTCATGTATGGATGTGAGGGTTGAACTGTGAAGAAGGCTGAGCGCCAAAGAATTGATGCTTTTGAACTGTGGTGTTGGAGAAGACTCTTGAGAGTCCCTTGGACTGCAAGGAGATCCAACCAGTCCATTCTGAAGGAGATCAGCCCTGGGATTTCTTTGGAAGGAATGATGCTAAAGCTGAAACTCCAGTACTTTGGCCACCTCATGCGAAGAGTTGACTCATTGGAAAAGACTCTGATGCTGGGAGGGATTGGGGGCAGGAGGAGAAGGGGACGAGAGAGGATGAGATGGCTGGATGGCATCACTGACTCGATGGACTTGAGTCTGAGTGAACTCTGGGAGTTGGTGATGGACAGGGAGGCCTGGCATGCTGCAATTCATGGGGTCGCAGAGAGTCGGACACGACTGAGCGACTGATCTGATCTGATATATATATATATATATATATATATATATATATATATATATGTTAAGGATACCCAGGAAGAGAAAAGATCAGGTAACCATGTTGAGCTGGGTTACGTGGCAAAGTGAAAGGAAGCAGTAGAGGCTATGTGACCAGTTCACACCATATGCAAATAAAGTCTGGACAGCTGCAAAGTAACTCTTTCATCAATCCTTGGAGTTGCAAGTCCAAGTGAAGTGCTCAGTTGTGTCTGACTCTTTGCAACCCCATGGACTCTAACCTACCAGGCTCCTCTGCCCATGGAATTTTCCAGGCAAGAACACTGGAGTGGGTTGCCATTTCCTTCTCCAGGGGATCTTCCCAACCCAAGGATCAAACCCAGGTCTCCCACATTGCAGGCAGATGCTTTACCATCTAAGCCATGGGGAAGCAACACCTTGGTGTTGAAAAAAGTCTTAATCTCTGCCCCCAGAAAAAGTTGAGTAGAATAGGTATGATATATGATTCATGCATCATCTAGCTTCCCAAAACTTAATATATTTTTACAACTTTAAGTAGTATCTCTTGAAAATTACTGTTTTCAACCATGGTTTTGACAACAGCACATGAAACTCAAATTCTGGCTTGTGAGACAATAATTTATAATCCAGGGCTACTGAATGTATTGCCTTGGCATCATTATACTTCTGAACTTGAACCAAATACATGCCATGACCTACACTGGATGCATTTTCATTTTCCCTTTGAATAACACATCTGCTATAGTTTGGGCAGATTTGTGCATTTGGAGTTATTGACATGCTTCAGAAAAGCCAAAGATCTTCTGCATTGAGATGAACTTCTTTGAGACTACTTGTGAGTCACTACATATGTTTGTGGGCAGCTGGGTTCTGTGGCCAAATTTGAAGCACTACTTCAAGCTGGTGCATGCTGCCATATGGAGAAATGGTTTCCAGCCAAAACATTTAATTAACAGTGAATGGAGATGACCCTGCCTTCGTGCTGCCACATGGAAGTGCTGAACCACAGTGACAAAGCGAAGACGCGTGTACTTGCCACTAGGCCAGGTCTCTGCCCCTTTCCATCTGGCCATGATAACACCCGATCTTATTTTTACCATCCTCTCTCGTTCCTTCGTATTGCACTCCATATGGAGACAGGCAGTAGATACACGGGAAAGATACATACTTGGGAGCAAATACAATTTGGTTGGCAAAATTTGCCTCTTATAGGACCAACCTGAGACAACTTACCATTAAGCAGAAAATAGGGAAACATGGAAACCATAACCTTGTTTTCATAAGTGTAGATGTTTCATGGCTATTTCTATTAATGTTTTTTGAAAGGTTGCATCCATTAACACTGAAAATTTCATGGAGATATAAGGCACTGTATTAATAAGAGGAAAGAAAAGGGGAATATACCCAAAACCATACAACTGCCCATTTCTTGACACTGTTCCAGTTTTTGAAACATAATCAAAAACATGATAAATTTAAAATGCAGAAGTTATGGAACATCAAGAAGAACAAAACATCCATTATGATAAGAAGATCATTTCACGGAAGAAATCCCTAAAGTAATATCAAAAAAGAAAATACTTATCACCACAGGTTACATTTAATAATACTCTCACAAAAAGAAGAGATCAGCCTTAACAGCTAATACCAAAGGCAGAACATGTCTCAGTAATGAATCCCAGGATATTTCCATGAACAAAAAGAACCAGAAATAACAAATGTTGTCAGTGCTAATAAAGAAAAAAGGGACAGTTCAAAAGAAGAATGTCTCCTTTAATTAACAGCATCAACCATTTTAGAATGCAAGGTTAACAGCACTACCAACCGGATCTACATTATCTGATACACTTCACATTTTGTTAACCGATTTCCTACCTTAATCCAAGTTTTGAAAAAAAAAATACTGGACATTATTATGATCAAAGAGAATTTATTGGATCTTAAAAAATTTTCCATCTCTTTGTATCTGATTGTCAAATCGACCTATATTTTTCATCATCCAGGAGGCTGCATGTAGTCTTTGAAACAAAGCACCATTAGTTCTTATACCAATTCCACCTGTTTAATATTTTTAAAAACAGTAGAATGTGATTCCCTGGATGCCTCATAACCTAATTAAAAGGTATTTAATGCAGTCATTTGTTTTTGAATTACGGAATGTCAAGTAATATTTGCTTGTCTTGCTTTTCTATTTTCACTACCATGGAATTTCAGTAAGGGCTTTCCAGGTGGTGCCACTGGTAAAGAATCTGCCTGTCAGTGCAGGAGATACAAAAGACTTGGGTTCAGTCCCTGGGTCAGGAAGATCCCCTGGAGGAGAAAAGAGCAACCCACTCCAGTATTCTTGCCTTGAGAATTCCATGGGCAGAGGAACCTGGCAGGCTACCATCCATGAGGTCACAGAGTTGGACATAACTCAGTACACACATCTCACTAAAATGAACTATTGGGTAGGCATACTCTGAGATGATGACAACATTTTTTTTCCCCAAGTTTTTCTGGGAAATTACAAGTAAACAATCTTTAAAGATGGTTTTCATTAAAAAGACATTGTGGTTAAATATCAATTACATGCAGATACACTCATAGTTTTTGGTAAACGGCACATTTTAAAAGCAATGATCAGAGATGTCTGTCTGCTTCAATCACCCTATTCAGTGAGTGGGACTGGTGTTCCTCTCAGTGGGAGCTGCCATCTAACAACACTTCACAGTAGGAGCCCAGTTGGATGATACAAACTAGGACGGAAAAGAATGTCTTTATGTTCAGAAAGATTCCAAGCTCTAGTGAAAGCGGCCCATGATTTATCTTTAGAGACAAGCACTTTGTTAACTGAACAAGTTCTAACCAGATGTTAATTGAGCATAAAATTACAAAACTTGGCTAGCACCATGGCAGATTGTAAATCCACTGGATAGAAGCTAGGTTGACCTCTGTGTCCTACATGGCACCTAGCATGATTTGAGTGGTCTATAAATACTGAGTAAAAGGAAGTGGGAAGTATTTGGAGTTCAAAATTAACTTCTAAAACGAATATCCCATAGCTAGTCTTACAGTCTTCTCAGTAGTATTTTACCATCAGTGACTGGTACCGTTTTCTGCCACTTACAAAATACTTTTAAGATGTGTTAATATAGCTAATCTTTGTACCAAATACAAGCTAAGTACTATTTTCCTTATTTTCCTATAAAGAACCTGAGGCCCAGCAAATTTTCCCAAAAAAGTGTGATATGAACTAGTAAAGTTATTATGTGAACCATACATACTATTTGCTCAGAAATTTCTGAGGAAAATCCCTCAGAGAGTCCCAGTGCCCTTTTTGGTCTATTTTGATCAGTAAATTCATACACATACTCAGCTAGAGTTGGGTCAGTATTAATATCAATTAACCCACATATTATATTTATGTGATCCCCAGAACAGTACTAGATGCTTTTAAAGAATGCAGGTCTAGATCATTTTCTTAGCTATGTTTACAGGTAGGCCCAGGACTATGACAAAGACCCTTCAAATATCCTTACTGAACTGTTCATCCTTTTTGCTTCTTATCTCTTAATATACATGTTGAGAGTATTCAATACCCTCAGCCTCCAACCTGCCATCATCTCCTCTCCTCGAACTAATTCCCTATTCTGTAACTGCAACCACCATCCTTCTACTGAAATGCCTGCTTTAAAAGCACTAGCAATCTTTGAGTCAACAAGTACAAACATCTTGTCTTGGTCCTCATCTTTCCAGGCCTTTCTACATCTTTTGACACTCTGTTGATTCCTTCTTATTAATATTTTCTTTTCTGAATCCTCTGTAAAATGATTTTGTTCCCTGTGGTTCTGCTGTCTACCTGATGGCCTTGCATCTTTGCAGCCACAACTGTAAACTCTCTACTGATGATGTTTCTTTTGAGCTGGATAACCAGCTTCAAATTCAATAGAATAGAACATAACTTGTCCTCTACACTAAAGACTTCCTTCCTTTCTGACTTGCCTGTTCTAACAATAGGTTTATTATCATTCCAATCAATAGGTTTATTATCATTCCAACAAAGTAATTGAAGACTTTGTAGTTTCTCTTCTGGCTTCCAAGAACCACAATTTCTTTCTTCACAGTTGCTGACCTTTTTTACAACATAGTTTGAGCACATCTTGTTCAAATTACTATGCCAAGAACACAACTTAGTGGTACAGTCTTAAAATCTCACTTACAACTATTCAGTGTGCTCCTGTCCACTTCTCATTCCTATTACCTAGTAGGAATCTTTTAGCAGTCTTCTGACGTCTTCGGAAAAATTCCTTTTTATTCCCCTTCATTCAAGACAGCATGACGTAAAGAAGGAACTTTGATATTTCAGATTCTCTTCCCTCTGCATTTTTGCCTGAATTCACAGCTTCTTTAAACTAGAATGCATTAATCTCACATAGACTGCACTAATCACTCTGAAAGAACCAGAATAAAAGCTAATTTCCCAAATGGTCTTCCCTGATTTTCCAAATAAAAAGATACATCTCTTCCCTATAAAGTCCTTTAAAACTTGGCTATACCATTCACAATCACAGATTTTTCTTCCTTTTTGAATTATTTCTCAATATGCATCTGTGTACCTATCTACTATGTCTATTTTTATGCAGGCCTATGTATCTACCCATCATTTTATCATTATTTACCTTTCTTTCCTTAAAATATTGATTCCAGAATGTTATACACTTCTTAAAATGAGGAGGAATTTCCACTCATGCTTACTTTTTTTTTAAACACATTAAAAAGCACCTTACATATAATAAACTTCTAATTTGATGTCTAAATAATTAAATTGTGTTTGAATTGGGAGAAAATTTTTTATGAAGAACATTAAAAGTGGCAGAATTGAAAGGGCATAGAAACACAAAAGGCTCATCAAGGGGATCTGAACGCTGACATCAGAAAACCCAGAAGAATTCAGTTCTAAAAACTAAGGATCAATGACCAATCTAGACTTCAAAGAGCCTACGGATGAGTAGAAAAGGATAGCCAGAAACAGAAGTCACATGAAGGATCCAACAATCAAAGAGGAAACATGGTTAGGGACAAGTCCAGAAATTATAAATGAAGAAGTAACATGACAATGTTTTGAAGCTAGCCAAAGAGCCAATTTTCTGGACCAATACCGGCTAGATCCAAACTTTTCCTATGATTCTTCCTTCAGCCTTGTGCTCTTATATCTTGACAGTGTCACAATTCAGGGAGACACTAAAAGCAACAGTTTCTTCTAAGCATCCTTCCCCCCTCCCCATATTTTTTCTGTTAGCAGGAACAGGACTGCTAACAAATATATGCAGGCTGTGGCTCTAATGCTAATTCATGATGTGATAACTACACATAAGGGACTGAAGACACTGACTAGAGCCCAAGGCTGGGGTCAACAGGACTCAAAGGACACAAGTAATATGAAACTGTAAGTGAATTTAGCCACTGATTTATCTTTTTAATGGTAGAGCATATACTAGACATTGAGCTGAACTCCATATGTAGAACAAAATAAGTCAAGCATGGGCTGCTCTCAGGGAGCATGCAGTGTATTGGAGGATCTTGACAATAAATGGACCCACACAAAAATGTGTAACTAAATGCTGAAAGTACAATAGAAGAAGCAATCAAGTGTGCAGAAATATCAGATGGGTGAGTGGGGCAAGTTATTGGTGCTTAAAGAAGCTTCTTCAAGAAGGTGATAATTGAGCTGAGATAAAATATGAAAAGTTCTTTGATACAGGAAGCATATTCTAGTTAGAGAAAACATCATGAGCTAAAGTGGGAAAATTAGTTCATTCAAGAAATCTAAACAAAGCAACTCATTTGCTGGATGGTGAGGCAGAGGGAGTATGGCTGGAGATAAGACTGGCCAGACAGGGAATATTCAGATATCTGGATGAAAGAGATGGACAATCACAGAAACAATTAGAATGAGCAATAAAAGCCAAAGCACCTTTACAGTTATATACCAAAATTATGTGAAGCTGACTTTTAGGAAAATTGAGTTGTCAGAATTCAGGCAGTCTTTAACTAAACACATTACATGACCTATAAACTCTGACTGTACATTATATCAGACCATATTACATACTCTGACTGTATTGTTATCACTAATAGTAACTATAAATACTTTATTTTTGGTTTGGATAATGGCTTATGAGTCACCAAAACCAAACTCAGTCTCTCCTTACCTACCTCCAAAACTTTCAGACTTGGTCTAGTTTAGATGTGCTCTTCAGTCACTTTTTTTTTTTTTAACTACAAATTTCTCTCTCCAGAAATGACATTCAGTTGGCATCTTTGCTTCTGAAACACATTCTGAATTCAGGGTCACAGAGATGTCATTTTTAACAACACATTCTATCTCAGAGGAAATTCTGAGTGTCTGTTGGGTTAATTGCTTCCAAAAGAGAGAAAGAGACAAACGAGATGTTCCAATAATATGGAGGAGCTGTCACTCCTTTACTTGTGAAGTATGTTCAGCTTTCCGCCTTTGGGGTTGCATTTCTCAGAGAACGAGAAACGCATTCCCTCTCTGAGGCCACAGGAAAGCCAGGGAGGACACTGAGCCCAAAGGCACGGCGAGAATCCAGAGGACCTGCAAAGCCTCTGCTCTTCTTCCTTGAGGGACAGCATGCTAATCACTAGCGCACTGTCTTTCCCTCTTTGACACTCCTGCCATCTGCCTGGGAGGGAGTCTTGAGCAGTCAAGATCCTGGATGCTCTGATGTCTTGCTGAGCCATTGGCAAGCTTGGTCTCCTGGCTGACGGCTCTCTTTTTCTGAGAGATTGGTTTTCACCCTGAATAGAGAGCTAGAGTCGAACACATAAGTGTTCAAGAAGAACAATACTAAAAATTCCAGAAAGCTATTCATGCTGCAACCTCTAGGAAGAGCAGAAACTAGATTTCACTGAGGATCATAAATTAAATGAGGGCTTTAAGTCAAACCACGAGGCAGCAGCCAACTACTAAGGTTCTCATTTTTAAACTTTACTTGGTGTCAAAAATTCTCTCAAGAAAGAAATCATTTATAGTGCATTAACTTTGGAGAAATGACATCTGTTCTAGATTAGAGTCTGGTGTTCCTTCTCAGTTTCTATGGCAAGATGGAATAGGATTTTATTCACCTTATATATTTTGTGCTCCATATACACATTGGGGCCCAATTTTAATCCTAAACTTGTATACAGGCATGTTGTCTGGATATCATCATCAAACACAATGGTGGAACCACAAGAAATATAACTAAATAAGGTTTCTTTTTCTTTTCTTTTTTTTTTTGCTGAAAAATGTTTGGTTTTCTCATTGGTGAATGGAAAGGAACTGTGATGGGGAAATAAGTCCTGATGTACAGTCCAGGGAACTCCTCTCTGGATCCTAAGGACAATAACCTTGTTTTCTCCCAGGCTCTCTGGGGCACAGGGAGCAGGCTACATTTCTCTGGGACTCAAGAGATAATGTAGGACACAGCACTGGAAACAGGATGTCATCACAAGGTCAGTGAGATTCTGCTGCTGCTGTACTCTGAGGGTGGTCTACCTATTTCCCTCAGCCCTCCTCAAATGTCATCCGCTGACATGGATGGCTCCCTGTAGGAACATGTGGATGGCTTCTGCATCTCCCCACTGGAGATCATTATCTTTCTCCTGGAGCATGCTTCTTTGCCCTGAGTAAGGTGATTCTGAGGCACGTTTCATCCCGATTTTTAGAGAATCCTTGGGGGAGTGCACTTTTATTGCCCATTCATGACAGAATCCAGCTGTAATATCTACTCATGCATATTCTTTATGTCATCTAGCAGTAGCCCATTAAACGCATTATTTATTAGCTTGCCCTTCTTGCCTGCCTTACTTCTCTACTTCCTTATTATGCTTCCTAACATCAGCCTCCAAATAAACTCCCTATGTCCACATCCTTCATGTGTATCTTTTGGAAGCATACAAAATGAAACAATTGAGCATTGGGCATTGACAGGAGATGTGCAGGAGTGGAACAAAAATGAATCAACAGGGACTTCCCTAATGGTCCAGTGGCTAAGACTCAGCACTCCAATGAACAGGGAGCCTAGGTTCAATCCCTGGTCAGGGAAACTAGATCCCACATGTCACTACTAAAGACCCTGCATGCCACAACTAAGACCTGGCACAGTCAAATAAATAATTTTTTTAAATGAATGAATGATTCAAGAGTATATGAAGCCCTTTGCAGCTAGTTTCAGGAATGCTAGAGAGAGAAAGTAAAAGGAAGCAAGGCCTACCTATGTTATGAAGTTAGGGTACCTCTGAGTAGAGTGATTTATTACTGTCAGAATAAAAACACCGTGAGAGCTGAGGGGTTTTTGTTCAGTGCTGTGTATTCCACCTAAAACAATGTCTGACACATGGAAAGTTTCCAATCAATATGTATCAAATTAGTGACTAAAAACAACCACTTTAGACAATAAAGGTGGATGAGGAATGGGAAAATTGCAGTACTATGCAGGAATTCTATACATTACGCATAAAAACATGCACAAATACACACATGGAAACTATGGCTCCCAAAAACACAACTTTCATTTTTAAGCAGCATTTAAATATAACACATTTTGAGCGTATATGTTTACCTACATTATTTATGCTTCAATACTGCCATTACAAATATATACACACACTCACACACCCACACTTAATGTTAATATAAATGTGCATACATATGTAATTCACCTTATCTTTTTTCCAACTCTTCTTACTGAGCAAGAACTAAGGCCTTAAATGACTTTGAAGCCTATCTCTGTTGGCACCAGAACTCCAAAACATGCCACCAAATTTCTTGGCCATTTTGTCTCCTCGCTTCCTGTTAACCATCCTGTGCAAGGTCCTCCTAGACCCCCTCTTCAATCTCCCAGCTCTGGAGGAAAATATGAAAATTACTCTTATCTGAAACACTTACAGTGTAAAAACGTAAAGTTGTAAACAACACTGTATATGTTTCTGTAACCTAACACTTCTAATGAACTATTATGGAGCTCCATCATTTTTTCTTCTGTTCTTGTTTAAATGGCTGCCTACTGCTATGTAGAGTGAACAGAGGACTCGAATTCCAGTTGCTTCTGATGGCTGCTTTGTGTCCCACTGGGTCATAGGCACATAGGTGAACAAACAAAGAAATGTATAACTGTCTCATCATGAGAAGCCCAGATCACAAAAATAACCCGTAGCTTCAATTTAGAAAATCATGAGAGCATTAGGTCGTGCAGACCTTATAACCTCTGCTA
This sequence comes from Bos taurus, assembly GCF_002263795.3. Classification (NCBI taxonomy): domain Eukaryota; kingdom Metazoa; phylum Chordata; class Mammalia; order Artiodactyla; family Bovidae; genus Bos; species Bos taurus. The sequence goes on along the minus strand of NC_037335.1, from coordinate 56,365,203 downwards.
TTCCTATTGCCATCAGTTCCGTTTTGTTAGTTGTACGCTATCTTCCAAAGAGAGTCATATTTCCTCTGAGTTAGAAAGATCATTTCATTGTCACGCTTGTTCAGTCCTCCCTGGAGCAGGAAGTGGTGTAATATTTGTGTCTAAGCTTTAATATACTATTTTCCCTTTTTTTTTCTTTTTATGGTTTCAACCTTGACCTCTGACTTGAGAGGTCACTGTTTTAATCACCAGTGTTTCTCCAGATCTTAAAGCAGAAGTTATATGTCCCATACTTATGCAGAATGACCTTGGTAAGCTACATATGCCACCATATTAGCAATCATTTTTGTTTGACATGGTATAACCGCACCCAGCATCAAATCAGAACTCATAAACCAATAAATTGTTTTGCTACTTGGCTGTTAGCAGAATGCTAAGAATGCTAAAGCACATCTCGAGCAAAACTAAGCTGAAGTTGCATTTAAAGCGAGTTCCCTCAGTTGGGGGGGTGGTGGGGGAAACACTAGATATATTAATGCCCTTCTTAGAAGATGAGTTCATCCTATCTAATGTGCATTAGAAATAATCTACTCATTTGATGAAAGGTTTGCGAGGCATGAATAAAGGGCCAGGCTGCTTGTCTACAGCAGCAATTAACAGAATCACACAAAGCCCATTTCAGTGGCCTATTTTCTCAGGCCAGCCATCAGTGTAATTATCCACATTAGAGGAGTTTTCTGAGCTTGAGGAGAGGTTCACAAGTCAAAGGGAGCTGAAGTTCACTCTGGAATTTAAATAACTGTTTGGTTTTAATAATTCTTCATCAAATAATCTCTAAGGTATCAAGAGAAATGATTCCCTCTGGTCTCCATAAGGAATCATCATTTTGGTGTTGCACTGGCATCGGCACAAGGTGGTACGAAATCACTTCAGCATTTCAGGCAGCCCCTCCAGGGGATTATGCAGAGTACATTCTGGTAAAGAAGGACTAATTCTGCCCAAATTATGAGCATGGGCATAGGCCAAAAGGTGACGTTCTCTGCGCACATTTTGATGAAGGAGTTATGTACCAAAAAGGTAAATGTGCTGATTCACAGGTTTACAAATGCAGTGTTACAAAAGCAACTTTCTCTCTTCGCCTTATACTCATTTTTCTCACTGTGAAACTCACTGATCATTAAGTATAATATGGCTAACGGTGGAGGAGACACTGTAATTCACAAAAATAATGAATTAATGAATATGCACACACACCACACATATCACTTACACATGGTATTTATATGAAGATACACCAGCCATGATGTATACATTTATATCTATTTATCTCATTTCACAGGGAGGGTCCTTCTGAAAATGATGGGGAATGTTAGAAGGTAACAGTGAGATTTATATACATTCATGCGTGTGTGCAAGTGTATGTACATGTGCAATTTTCCTGTTGATATCACATCCCTCCTTTAACATCATTATAGTGGCTCAGCATCAGTGAACACCGAAACTGCCCTTATTAAACTAGTAAAAGAGACCAATCTTTTCGTAGATTAGATGGCTAGATTTAGACAGGCTTTTTCCCAGGCATTTCAGATCAGCAACAGAAAAGCCTAAGAGAAAGATTTTTCACTGTTGCTATTATAAGTATAATGAAACGAAATATACTTCTGGCCAATTTCAACAAAGTGCAATTGGTATTTATGTAGGAAACTGGCATGAAACTAGTCTTTTAATGATGCACTAAGTGAGGTCTTAGCCCAAGACTTTAAAGTCCTTGAAGTCCTATGAAAATCTGATTCCTAGAGTAACTGCACTTATATTAATTATGAAGAAAGGACACCCTGCCACACACACCTCCACCCCAGCTATACTTCAAGCATCACTGAGTTTCACAGTGTGAAAACTAGCCAAAAGATGGAGAAAGAGTTGCTCAAATCTTTCTTTACCTTCTGCATATTGCCCCAAAGGTGCCTTTTTTTTAGACGAACTGAAGGATGAAAAGTGATGATGAGGGGATGGCTGATAATAGTGGATATCCACATATTGCTGAAATTATTCTGATTAACATATCTAAGAGATAGGGAGCATAATGTACACGCCTGTACACAGTGAGTGGTTTATTTTGAGATGCAAATTGATCTCATCTTTGATTACCAATGGTAATTTATAGTGAAAGATATTACAATTCAATCACAGACAAGGGAGTAGTCTTTCTGTAGCTCCAGAGAGCTGATGCTTTTTCAAAATGCCATTGCTAACACTATTGCATGCATTCAACAACAAACCAATACCCCTGCCACATTTACAAAGAATTCATGGGGAAACATGGAACTCACTTCTACATGCCAGGTAAATGGACAGAACTGAGACTGGCAGATAGAAGTATTTCTGATTTCCAAAGCTCATCTACATGACTGAACTCTCATGTGTGTGTGTGCACATGCATATACATGCACAAACACACATGCAGAGTCAGGTTTACCTAATGTTCCCTGAAAGTTAATTTAATCCTTTTCTACTTCCATCAACATTCTCTGCTTAGTTGGTTATTAACATCTTTTCAATTCATATTCACCCACACATGCACCAGCATACAAACAAAAGTAATTGGAGTGCATTTTGATCATTTCCGCTCTCCTGATGCCCAATGCAGATGACTGCAGGACTGACTCAACCATGATTATCAAAATTAGTGAGAGAGGTACAATGAGCACACCGGCCTTGCTGGAGTTCAACAAGGCATCAGCTTTTCAGGAAGCAAAAATTAAAGCTTTTAATATTTTTCAGATCTATCAAAAAAGTTGTTTCAAAAAATGTAATATAAACAATGTTTTTGAAATGATGTGACCATTGTTCTTCAACTTATTTTTTAAGAGAAATTTTGACAATGACCATGTGATGGTCCATAGGCTTTTGGTCAGTGGATGCAGCCGCACCCATCAGTGGGCTGACATCAGCTTTGAGATTTCTAGGTCCCTGCAGACAGCCATGTCAGGAGCCAGCCCTATCCACCAGCAGGTCAGTACTAGATCACAGAACCAGAGTCCTGCAACCACCCATGATAGAAGCTGGCTCTGCTCACCAGTGGACCATCACCAGCCCTGGGACTCCCAGGGCTCTTAACCAGTTGCCTCTTAACCCAGGCCTGCCAGTGAGCAGATGCCACCTCCACGTAAGGCAGGGCCTGGCAACCAACCTGACTGGGAGCCAACCATTCCTATCAGACCAGCCACTTCGTCAGCACAACACAACAGGACCCAGGTAGCCCCACAGGTGACATCCCTAGAACATACAGCTCTGGAAACTACAGGAAAGTGCTCTGCTGAAGTACACAGGACTTCTCCCACAACAGATCACTTCTCCAAGGTCAGAAAATGTAGTCAACCTATCAAAACACAGAAATAAAAACAGCAAATCAGGAAAAAGGAAGAAACAGAAGAATATAATCCCAACAAAGGAACAAGAAAAATCCCCAAAAGATCAAAATGAAGCAGAGATAGGCAATGAAGCAGAGATAGGCAATCTAACCTATAAAGAGCTCAAAGCAATGATCATAAAGATGTTCAAAGAACTCAGGAGAAAATTGGATGAATGGAGCAAGAAGTTAGAAGTTTTTTAAGAGTTAGAAAATATAAAGAAGAACCAAAAGGAGATGAAGAATACAATAACTGTAGTGCAAAAGATATATTAGTTATCAATGGTAGATCAGATGATATAGAAGAAAGGATCCATGATCTGGAAGATGGAGTAGTGGAAATCATTGAAGCCGAACAGAAAAATAAAAAATGAAGCAGCAGCAGAAAAGAGGAGAGTTTCCTGGTGGCTCAGACAGTAAAGCATCTGCCTGCAATGCGGGAGACCCGAGTTCAATCCCTGGCTTGGGAAGATAGCCTGGAGAAGGCAATGACAACCCACTCCAGTACTCTTGCCTGGAAAATTCCATGCATAGAGGAGCCTGGTAGGCTCCATGGGGTCGCGGACATGACTGAGCAACTTCACTTTCACTTTCAGGACAAAATTAAGCACTAACATTTACATTATAGAGGAAGGATAAGGAGAAGATTAGGAGGAGAGAGGGAAGGGAGGAGGAAGAGGAAAAAGGAGACAGAGAGAGAGAGAGGAAAAGAATGCATTTGAAGATATAATAGGCAAAAACTTCCCTAACCTGGGAAAGGAAACAGGCATCAAGCTCCAGGAAGTATAGACAGTCCCCAACAGGATCAATCCAAATAAGATTACACCAAACACATTCTAATTAAAGCAGCAAAAAAATAAAAATGAATATTAAAAGGTCCTGGACAAAATTTACATCAAAATAAACATCACAATGAGAATCTGGAGAAAAATAATATAGTTTGAAAGAAAATTTGAAAGCTGGGATACATAAACTTTAAATTCAAAAATTTATAAGTCTTCAAATAACAATGTGACAACAGGCACTTAGCATGTAGAAACTTACTTTTATTTTATTTTTTTACCCTATATAGAATAGAATCGCTAGTCCCTATTTTATTTATTTTTCATTTCATTACAGGACTATTGTGAAGCTAAAACAACACATGTGAAAACATGTGAGAGAAAAGGCATTATTAAACAATGTATTGTATACCCTGCAAATCACATGTACACAAACGTACAAAAGGACAGTCATGATATCTCTGATGAATTGTAGCATTTCAATACCAACTACTACTACTACTAAGTCACTTCAGTCGTGTCTGACTCTGTGTAACCCCATAGACAGCAGCCCACCAGGCTCGCCTGTCCCTGGGATTCTCCAGGCAAGAACACTGGAATGGGTTGCCATTTCCTTCTCCAATGCATGAAAGTGAAAAGTGAAAGTGAAGTCGCTCAGTCGTGTCCGACCCTCAGTGACCCCATGGACTGCAGCCTTCCAGACTCCTCTGTCCATGGGATTTTCCAGGCAAGAGTATTGGAGTGGGGTGCCATTGCCTTCTCCGTCAATACCAACTAACGTTGTATATTTTTATATTTTTTTATTCACTAAATCTCATTTTAAAACTGTTTGATATATCCTGCAAGATGTTCCAAGAAAAAGAAAAGGACTCCTGTCCAAAAGTTCCGGACATAAGAAACCCTATTCCTTCTGAGATATTTATCAAGCATACTAGCTAAAGTCTGAGAAGCCCTATAGCCTAAAAAAGTGTTTCAATTTTGATTCTCTCAGAGTACCCACATTTCTTTGACTTTGCAACATACTTTTTGGATGTGCTATTCAGTAACATCTCATCTGACATCGAACTGCTAGGTCCCATAGGACAGTTCATGAAACACTGACCTATATTATTTCTACCATTCTCACTTACTACTTTCTCTCTCTGTATGACTGTATTATGGTATTAACAAATATACCTGACTCAGTACATGCAAACTTTGTTATTTTTCCTGTAAAACCGAGGCAGGAGGCAGATAGGTGCCCCAGGGTAAAGCGATTAGAGATTCATTCCTATGAACTGAAACTCCAAGACAAGCATATCAGGACAATTAAGGGAGGAGGCTGGAACTTGCTCAGACCAACTTGTTCCTGAAATCAGGGGACCTCCCCGACCACACATGTGCAGAAAAGGAATCTTGGAGGCCAAAGAGAAGTTATGTCAAGGGATGTTCTACCCAGATGACTTTTCAGTAAAATCTATCTTGGGTAAGAGATGCATGTGCATACATGGGAAGATGCTGAGATATATCAAATATGGACTGCGAACCAGGCAAATCAAAATGACTGGCTAAAAGAAACCCAGAAGAAACACTCCATAAAAGTAATACAAACTGCCTCGAGGGTGCAACTCAGGGACTCTCCCTGAGTTCCCCATGTGTCTATCCACACGTACTGTGTTCTTTTCCTCCTAATGAATACTTTACTTGCTTCGCTACTTCCCATCTTTGTGGGAATTCTTTTCCCCAAAGCCGTAGGGCCAGGGGTCTTGTCACTGAGCACTGGTCTAGCGGCCAGGATCTAGTGCTTTTACCACCAGGACCCAACCCAGTCTCTGGCTGGGAACCTAAGCCCTCCTCCCAGCATTGCAGGCCGAGGCCACCGGAGATTATAACTACACTGTCCAAAAGAGTAGCCAGTAGTCCCTGGAAATGTGCCAGTTCCAAATTGAGGTTTGCTTTAAGTATGAAACACATAGGGCTTCCCAGGCAGCACTGGTGGTAAAGAACCTGCGGGCCAATGCAGGTTAGACATTAAGACAACCTGGTTCAATTGGGAAGGTTGGGAAGATCCCCTGGAGAAGAGAATGGCAATCTCCACTCCACTGTTCTTTCCTAGAGAATCCCATGGACAGAGGAGCCTGGCAGGCTATATAGTTCATACAGTCACAAAGAGTCAGACATGACTGAAGCAACTTAGCAACTTAGCATGAAACACATAGCCAACTATAAAGGCTTAATGGAAAAATAATTGAGAATATCTCAATAATTTTGTATAGATTACGTGTTGAAATGATAATATCAGATTTATGAGTTAGATAAAATATATTATGAAAATGATTGTTCAGTCACTCAGTTGTGTCTGACTCTTTGCAACCACATGGGCTGTAGCACGTCAAACTTCCACATCCTTCACTAGCTCCTGGAGTTTGCTCAAACTCATGTCCACTGAGTCGGTGATGTCATCCAACCATTTCATTCTCTGTTGCCCCCTTGTCCTCCTGCCTTCAATCTTTCCCAGCATCAGGGTCTTTTCCAATGAGTTAGCTCTTCACATCAGGTGGCCAAAGTATTGGAGCTTCAGCTTCTACATCAGTCCTTCCAATGAGTATTCAGGGTTGATTTCCTTTAGGATTGACTGGTGTCATCTCCTTACTGTCCAAGGCACTCTCAAGAGTCTTCCAATCAATCTACCTGGTTCTTTTTACTATAAAACTTAAGGTAACACATGGTTTATATTTTTCGCTCATTATACTTTTAGATGATCAAGCTGGTTTTAGAAAAGGCAGAGGAACCAGAGATCAAATTGCCAACATCTGCTGGATCATGGAAAAAGCAAGAGAGTTCCAGAAAAACATCTATTTCTGCTTTATTGACTATGCCAAAGCCTTTGACTGTGTGGATCAAAATAAACTGTGGAAATTTCTGAAAGAGATGGGAATACCAGACCACCTGACCTGCCTCTTGAGAAACCTGTATGCAGGTCAGGAAGCAAGAGTTAGAACTGGACATGGAACAACAGACTGGTTCCAAATAGGAAAAGGAGTATGTCAAGGCTGTATATTACCACCCTGCTTATTTAACTTATATGCAGAGTACATCATGAGAAATGCTGGGCTGGAAGAAGCGCAAGCTGGAATCAAGATTGCTGGGAAAAATATCAGTAACCTCAGATATACAGATGACACCACCCTTATGGCAGAAAGTGAAGAGGAACTAAAAAGTCTCTTGATGAAAGTGAAAGAGGAGAGTGAAAAAGTTGGCTTAAAGCTCAACATTCAGAAAACGAAGATCATGGATTCCAGTCCCATCACTTCATGGGAAATAGATGGGGAAACAGTGCAAACAGTGTCAGACTTTATTTTTCTGGGCTCCAAAATCACTGCAGATGGTGACTGCAGCCATGAAATTAAAAGACGCTTACTCCTTGGCAGGAAAGTTATGACCAACCTAGATAAGCATATTCAAAAGCAGAGACATTACTTTGCCAACAAAAGTCCGTCTAGTCAAGATATGGTTTTTCCAGTGGTCATGTATGGATGTGAGAGTTGGACTGTGAAGAAAGCTGAGCACTGAAGAATTGATGCTTTTGAACTGTGGTGTTGGAGAAGACTCTTGAGAGTCCCTTGGACTGCAAGGAGATCCAACCAGTCCACTCTAAAGGAGATCAGTCCTGGGTGTTCATTGGAAGGACAGATACTGAAGCTGAAACTCCAATACTTTGGCCACCTGATGTGAAGAGTTGACTCATTGGAAAAGACTCTGATGCTGGGAGGGATTGTGGGCAAGAGGAGAAGGGGATGATAGAGGATGAGATGGCTGGATGGCATCAGCAACTCGATGGACATGAGTTTGAGCAAACTCCAGGAGTTGGTGTTGGACAGGGAGGCCCGGTGTGTTGCGATTCATGAGGTTGCAAAGAGTTGGACATGACTGAGCGACTGAACTGATACTTTTATTCCTATTGGACATCGTGACTATAAAATGTTTATAAAAAATTATAAAATTCCAACAAAATATAAAGAAGAAAATTATCACTTAGTTCCGTCATATATGGACATTCACGTTGAATCTTTCAGTGAATTTTCTGATGATTATTTCTCTATGTATTATTATTACAGCATATCACAATTAGGATCATGGTAAGTACACACACACAGACAGGTAGGTAGGTAGGTAGACAGATACATACATACACACACGGGTTGATTCTTAGATAATAGATGGAGATCTACTAAAACCATCCTTCTGTACTTTATTCTGAGGGCTGTTCATGATGTCAGACTACACACTCTGACTTTTCCTCTTCCTTTAGTTGAGCATAAAGTCTGGACTACAATTAACTTCAGGACACAAAATCATCTAGGAAACATGCATTGTGAAATAACCTTCAAGCTCAAGGATTTCACCAGGATACCTCTGAAGTGAGTCTGGTTTTAGAGGCTCCTGGTGACCTTGGAAGAGAGGAAGACCATCTAGGCTCAAACATAAACAGGATAAGCCAGGATTCTTCTGCTGATTTGCCTTTTGTCTAAAAAAAAAAAAACAAAAAACGAAACCACATATAAACCTATAAATCGAATCCCAGCTTGCCGCTGCCATTTATTTAACGAAGTTTTAGAAAAGCAGAAACTTCACTACAGTTGGTGATTTATTGCCAGGGGAGTTCAAGGAAACTCCCTTATGTGACCTATTCATTTTCTTGTTCTGAGCATCCCAAATCATCTCAGCAGGAGGGGATGTGTGTCCCTGACCTTGGCTGCTTTCTCTGGTTTGGGTTTTCATTTGCTAAATAGGTCACAGCACATTGTTTATTCTGGCCCACAGCTCAGGCAACACAGTGGGATTCCCTTTCCTGGCCTTGCCCTCTCCCTTCCTCCTTCTCCAGCCCCCACCCTCTGGGATTTGCAGAAGCACTCAAGCAGTTTAAACCTGGCCTATGTCCACAGCAACAGCCAGTTTCAACTGAAGGAGATCCTCTATGATTCTACTCAGTCTACCAGGCAGGCAAATGAATGGAAAATAATCATGTTGGAACTTTGCCATTGCAAAGATTAGATGACTACCTTGTTGACTGGATTTTTTACCTTCTAAACTATCTGTTTTAAGTGTAAATAGTTTTTTCCTTTCCAGCATTATTTTTATAGCCTCTGCCTTCCCCCAGCTTTTTCAGTTGTTCAATCTGTCACACATTGCAGAGATAGTAATGGTATCAAAATAATCCTACTTTGTTTACATAAGGTTAATGTAAGGTCTTTAATCAAAAGACCACCAACTATTTTGTGGATGATTGAGTCTTTTACTCCAGCTGTGAGGCAAGGGAAAAGTAAGAGAGGAAGGTTTACATATAACCAGAAAAAAAACCTCATGCGTCTGTATCTTCTCTATTCAACTTGTTTTTGTTTTGAATAAAACAATGTCAGTCTTCCAATCTTTTTATACAATGGAATCTCCCTTTCCTGCTTTCTCTAATTTTTATAATTCCATTTATCTCCTCTTAGTGCATCAATTATACTTTAAAAAAATTTTAGTAGTTGCTCTAGAGTTTACAATACACATTTTTAACTAATCTAAACCCACCTTTAAATGATACTATAATACTTTAAGTGTTGTGCAAGTGGTTTATAACAGACTATCTTCAACTTTTTTAAATCATTCAATATATAGTTGCTGTTAATTTGAACACTTCTTTTACATCAATTAAGAATGAAAAATAGATTTTGTTTCCATTTAATTCTCCAGTGCTTGGCTTTATGGAGATTCTGAGTTTGTGATCTGTATCATTTCCTCCTCTCTGAAGAATTTTTTTTTTTTTTTTGCAGGGCAAGTCTGCTGGTGATGAATCTGCACAAAGTATGTGTTTGAGAAAGTCTTTATTTCTCTCTTATTTTTCCAGGGTACTTCTCTGGACATCGAATTAAAGGTTAGTGTGTTTTCCTTTTAATACTTTTTAAATATTTCATTCCATCTGTTCTTGCTTACAAAGTTTCTGATGAGAAGTCTCCTGTAATTTTCTCCTTTTCCCTACTAAGGGGAGTAGACTATACCACCCCAACATAAGCCACTTTGCCATAATGATTATTCATAGCTGAAGGTAACAAAAACAAACAAACACAAGAAAAGATGTCTCTGCCCTCCCTATTCCGTCTAAAAGCAGGATGTAAATTTGTAAAGGTGTTCTCTCTCCCTTCTCTACTAGAACAGAAGTTAATCACAAAAGACAGCACTAGACCCAGAGACTGCACCAGAGGAATCTACATAACAAATTTTAAAAACTAACCTTCATCTTTCATTAGTTTCCCATTGGGTCTACCTTTCCACAAAATGCCACCCTAGAAATTCAAAGTCCTTTTCCTTTGTCTTGTCACTTCTCTAGAACCCACTGTTCCTCTGTTAAGATGCTATCTAAGCCCAAGTTCTAACCATCTCTTTGAGTTACTCATTACTGAGCACCCATGGGCACATGTTCAATGCACATATTGATAAAGCCATTTTTTCTCTTGTTAACCTGTTTGTTGTCACTCTAATTTATAGGGACCCAACCAGTAAGCCTAACATGGGTAGACAGAAAACAACTTTTCCTCCTCCGTACTCTTTAGATAAAGCAGGACTGATACGCTTTCTGGCTTCCTTGAGCTGTCTCTTGGTCTTTCATTGTCAGCAGTCTGAATATGATATGATATGACAAAATGCTGATTCTTTCTTCTTTCTCTTTCTGGTACTTACCCTGTTTTGTGCTGTCTGGACTGTCTGCATCTGCATTTTGATGCCTGTGACTAATTTTGGAAAAATATCACCCATTATTACTTCCAATATTTCTTCTGCTCTCCCTTCTTTCCTTTCTTCTTCTGGCATTCCAATTATAGTGATACTTGTAGTTGTATCTTAGGTTGAAAATTTTCTATTGACATATCATCAAATTCACTGATTCTTTCCTTGGCTATGTCATCTAATGATGCGTTTATCAAAGGAACTCTTCATTTCTGCTATTTTGTTTTTTTAGTATTTCCTTATATTCTTTCCTAAAGTTTCTTTCTTTTATCACTCATTTCTTCTTGAATATAGCCTACTTTTCCATTAGAACTCTTACCACATTCAGTTCAGTCTCTCAGTCGTGTCCGACTCTTTGCGACCCCATGAATCGCAGCACGCCAGGCCTCCCTGTCCATCACCAACTCCCAGAGTTCACTCAAACTCACGTCCATCGAGTCAGTGATGCCATCCAGCCATCTCATCCTCTGTCGTCCCCTTCTCCTCCTGCCCCCAATCCCTCCCAGCATCAGAGTCTTTTGCAATGAGTTAGTTCTTTGCATCAGGTGGCCAAAGTACTGGAGTTTCAGCTTTAGCATCATTCCTTCCAAAGAACACCCAGGACTGATATCCTTCAGAATGGACTGGTTGGATCTCCTTGCAGTCCAAGGGACTCTCAAGGGTCTTCTCCAACACCACAGTTCAAAAGCATCAATTCTTCGGCACTCAGCCTTCTTCACAGTCCAACTCTCACATCCATACATGACCACTGGAAACACCATAGCCTCGACTAGACGGACCTTTGTTGGCAAAGTAATGTCTCTGCTTTTGAATATGCTATCTAGGTTGGTCATAACTTTCCTTCCAAGGAGTAAGCGTCTTTTAATTTCATGGCTGCAGTCACCATCTGCAGTGATTTTGGAGCCCAGAAAAATAAAGTCTGACACTGTTTCCACTGTTTCCCCATCTATTTCCCATGAAGTGATGGGACCGGATGCCATGATCTTGGTTTTCTGAATATTGAGCTTTAAGCCAACTTTTTCACTCTCTACTTTCACTTTCATCAAGAGGCTTTTGAGTTCCTCTTCACTTTCTGCCATAAGGGTGGTGTCATCTGCATATCTGAGGTTATTGATATCTCTCCCGGCAATCTTGATTTCAGCTTGTGCTTCTTCAAGCCCAGCGTTTCTCATGATGTACTCTGTATAGAAGTTAAATAAGCAGGGTGACAGTATACAGCCTTGATGTACTCCTTCTCCTATTTGGAACCAGTCTGTTGTTCCATGTCCAGTTCTAACTGTTGCTTCCTGACCTGCATAATCTTAGTAAAATTCCCTGTGTGATAATCTGACACTGGAGTCACATCAGTCTTTTCTGATGTTTGCTCCCTATATGTGTTTTTCTCTTTCTTCTTGGCATGACTTGCAATTATTCATTAAAAGTCAGACATGCTGCACCAGGTAATAGGATCCAAGGTAAATGGGCCATCAGTGTGAGGATTTATCCTGATCTGTTGAGAACTGGGGCTGTGTTTAATGCTTGCTATGGCTGTAGTTTCCACAGTCTTCAACACTAGTGTCCTTGGTTTTGTCTCCCTGTTACAGCCCTTGGGTTTCCCTGAATATTTTCCCTCAGAGTCTGTCTTGTGACTCTTTCAACTGCAATCCATTGTTATCATATAACACTAGAACTTACTAGTGTGCTGCTAAGTTGTGACAGACAAGGTTTTTTCTACAATCCTATTGAAAGATTATAGAAAGTCTTTCACTGGGCCTGTGTCTCTGGGCTGTGATATTCACAAGTATATTTTGAGGGGTTTAAGTTTTGTTTCTTTTTGTTTAAACCCTCCATCCCCTACCCTCTTCTCTGACTTCAGTGTTTCTATTTCCTTAAATCTCTAGCCCCTATTAACTATGAGTCCCTGTCCTTAGGTAAACAGAAAGCTAGAGGAAAGCAGCATGGGAGGAAGGCCCTTGTTTCCACTGTGTACAGTTGCCAGCTGTGTACAAAGAATGGGTCTTTGCTATGAAGAACCCTCTGGGTGTATATCATGAAGATTATTTTTTCCATCTATTGCCAGAGGCTTGGGGGGTGGCAATCTTCCTCTGATCTTCACTCACTAGGACACCCTGGTAGGACTCCTGGAGGTAAAGGCCACAGAAGTATGCAGGGCCCCTAAGACTGCAGCCACCCACTCTCATGCTGTCCATACTCAGACTCTAGCAATTTTTTTCACAGTTACCCCTTAAGTTTTCCTCCCAGTGATGGCTGAAGCTACTTCTACTCTAGGTAAGCAGATCTTTGTTGGATCTGCTATTTCCCTAGACTCTGGGTTGACACTTTACTCAGCAAACTCAGTTCACTGACACATCTGAGAGAAGTCACTGATTTTCAGTTTGTACAGCATTATCTTGTAAGGACACAGTGACAATTTCCAAGATTTTTGCTGAAACTGAGAGTATCTCCATAATTGAATTTTCACATCTTATTTGTAGTAAGTTTATCCTTAGGAGGATACTTCATAGTGTTTGATCACAGATGAGTTTGGGCGTTGCTGTCGTTCAGTAATGTTAATCATCTGCCAGGTTCTCTTCCACACTATATATTCATTATTCTCTGTTAAGCAAATATTTATTGTGTGCCTGTGGGAGTAAGATATACCAAGGTCCTCTTTCCTTGCTATAGTCACAAAATCCTCTGAAACTAAATTTACAAATCAGGCCATACTAAGGCCTGGCATATTAAGTTTTGCTATTAATATATTTTTAAAGCAACTATAAGACAGTCTTAACTCAGTAGTTGCCCGTTGATTAATAAGTCAAAGAAGACATTAGAGAAGCATGGTATTTTGAATATCTATTTCCACTAAATAGATAACAGAGTGCCATGAAACTCTGGTGAGATGCTTATCATTTTTAGATTGTGGAGCCGAAGAGAAAATCCTATTAAACTTTCGGTTGACACTAGAAACATTAATTCAGTTGAATCAAAATAGTGCTTTTGCCTATTGAGGTTGTCAATTTCCATCTTAAGGAAGGTGAACATTATAGATTAAATCAAGAAAAATCCCTCTGTCCAGGACATAATAACTAGGTTCAACAAAGAGGAAAACTGAAGGTATTCCCTCTTTATACCTAAATGGTGAATTCATCATGATGTCAAATAAAATATTTGTTATGAATCTGCTATGATCTGGTGCTGTACTGTATTTAGAGATCAAGTCATTGTTCATTCTTGGTAAGTAAAGAAAATGCAAGTTTTAGTATTGTAAATAGTAGCTTTATATATCTTTATATATATATAAAACATATATGTATGTATGTATATACAAACATCTATTCAAAAAACATAAATTCCATCATCTCTTATGAGTAATAAATTGTATTTACTTTTTGGAAAGAGCTTATAGGGAAGTAAAGTCTCCATTTACTTATTACATAAGACTATGGAAACCAATTCTCAACTAAGAGCAAACTGGTTTTGCTCTGAAGGTTTATGCTTGTCCCAGAGTTTAGAATGGTAGGCCAGGAACTCAAGGGGTTTTTTCTTTCCCCTCTAAGTTGCCTTCATTGATACTACTCTAAAAAAATTTGGAGGGAGTAATTTTTGCAATAGTTTTATCTCAACAACCCTTTAAAAATGCTTGAGGGTATGGGGAAAAAAGTTGTCAAAATGTTGAAGCGACTCTTGTTGATTTAAGTGTAATTGATCAGGAGCAATAAAAGAAAGAGCATGGTACAAAAGACAAAAGGCCTGAGGCTATTTCAGGTATTGTTTCTGGCTTATTGTACAAAACAGAGAAAGTCTCACATACTCACTCAGTCAAGGTTCCCCACTGTTCTCTCCTTTTAGTATAAACAAAAGATAGCTAGTTTCTTGATGGCAGGTTTCCAGTCTTAATTGAGTACACATTGATATTTTAATGGTCTCTAGGGCAGAGAAGAATTGCATGGCACCCCTCACCTCCGGTCACCAGGTTCTCTGTAACTCAGTCTTTCATGGCCAAGGACTATAATAATTATTTCAATCTACATTTGTGCATGTGTGCTTAGTCATGACTCTTTGTGACACCATAGAGTATAGCCCACCAGGTTCCTCTGTCCATGGGATTCTCCAGGCAAGAATACTGGAGTGGGTTGCCATTCCCTTCTCCAGGGGATTTTTCCAACCCAGGAGTTAAACCTGGATCTCCTGCATTGCAGGTCAATTCTAAGCCAGCAGGGAAGCCCCAATTTACATTCAGCATCTCAAAATTGAAAGGATTCCATGAACAACAAAAGAGCAAGTGATTTCCTGAAGTGTTTTAATATGGATAAAATAATAAACTATAAAAATACAAATCATTAGTAAAGCCTTTTTCTTCCTGGAGAATTGTATTCAGAAATTAATGCAAACATCTAAGGTATGCATGTGTGCTTTTTCACCCATCATGTTTGTGTGTATGGGTCTGTGCATTCCACTGCTAAAAGAGACATGCAAAATAATATCAGATTTGCTACCATCTATAGTACTGGTTTCTTCTAATAACTGTGTGCTTGCAGGGTTTATTGAGGAAGGTGATTGCCCAAAAACCACATCACAGTCATATCTCATCACCTTCAGCTGAAATAATTTATAATTTAATCTTACATACCGGCGTACTAAATTAGTATTACTCATCAGAACTCGCTTATTAATAAAACAAGCTGAATTAGCCACTGGAGAATCATATTTGGAAATTCAATGACAATTTTACATTTTTAATAAAGGCTCAGAAATATTATTGCAAAGCAGGTGGTATAGAGAACTGTGGTCAAATTTGACATGCATTAATAATTGAAGTGTGGAACGTGACAGAGGTGAAAATTGATATTGATTTCTTTTCTCTAATATTTGGAGGAGTTCTAAAAGGTAAATAAAATGAGATAACAAGATATATCAAGTCTCACTGATTCCTTTGATCACCTCCTCCCCACATATCACTCCTTCACCTACCATGTTTTGAATAATTCAATGCCCATAGTCTTTCCAGTTCAATGCATTATAAAACACACTCAAGCTGAGTTTCAATCATATTAGACTGAAGCTGAATTTTTTATGAAGGATTATTTAAAACAAAATGCGTCTTGAGCCCAACAGCCTTTGAAACCAAACAATCCTGGGAGTTCAGTAAGGAAATGTCAACACTGTGCAGAATTTTTCGATTCAGAAAATTAAAGGAATCCTATTTGATGTATATTAACCATATCAATATTAACAACCTTCTGCTGGATTTCAGCACTGATTTGAGAGCTGAGGTAGTATTGGTCTTGTGTTTTAACTAGGTGTGAAAGCACTGAGAGAGTTGTTCTTGGGTTGAACTTGACCTGCCTCTGGGAGTGCTCTCTGTTCCATCATTTAGAAAAGCTTTATTCAGGTTCATTTTTCTGCCCTCATTCTTCTCATCTGCATCCCTTTGGAAAAAGAAAGATGTTCCATATAGATGTGAATACTGCAGACGCTGTTTGGCAACAGTGTTTTTCAGCTTCCCATCTTTAAAAAATTATATTGCTGACCACCCATTTGACTGAAAAGTGATTCATTTTACTGACAGACACCTGGACTGAGATGCGGGAGGTGGGATGAAATGGGAGATTGGTATTGACATATATACACTATTGACTATGTATAAAATAGATAACTAATGAGAATCTTTGGTGGAGCTTCCTAGGTGGTATGGTGGTAAAGAATCTGCCCGCCAAAGCAGGAGACACAGGAGAGCAGGGTTGGTCCCTGGGTCAGGAAGATCTCCTGGAGAAGGAAATGGCAATCTGTTCCAGTATTCTTGCTTGAATAATCTCATGGACAGAGAAGCCTGGTGGGCTACAGTCCATGGGGTTGCAGAGAGTGAGACAAAACTGAGCAACTGAGCACAAGCCCACATAAGAACCGACTGTATAGCACAGGGAACTATATTCAATGTTCTATG
This sequence comes from Bos taurus, assembly GCF_002263795.3. Lineage (NCBI taxonomy): Eukaryota > Metazoa > Chordata > Mammalia > Artiodactyla > Bovidae > Bos > Bos taurus. Next base: position 56,348,360 of record NC_037335.1, on the reverse strand, counting down.
GTGATCTAAAAGGGAAGGAAATTCTAAAAAGAGGGGATACATGTAAACCTATAGCTGATTCACCCTGCTTTATAGTAGAAACACAACACTGTAAAGTAACTATATTCCAAAAAAAAAATTTCTTAAAAAGAGAAACCAAAACAAACAGGTTATTTCAAACTTCCTTTTTAATTTTCAGTCATAGCTCTATGTTGCAACCCTACTTGTTTAAAAGTTAGATCATGAAAGTTGCTTCCTATATGACCTTCAAAATAATTAATCAAAATAGTCTTCAAGAGGCTATATAAAAAGCAAGCAGAATATTACTAATTATCAGTCTTTCTCTTGAGTTATATAGTATCTTGTAAATTCAAGTAAAAGAAACTCAAATGGTCAGTGTCACAGTAGCCAAGCATACCAGCACTGTTATCTCACCATTCATTAATTTTTTCTGCCAAATCACCCTGACCCTTAGACTACTGAGAATGTCTTTTTAATTAATTTTTAAGGTTCTCCTCTATTTGAATTGAAAAATGGTCACAATTTTACAAGTAAAATTAAAGAAAATACATGAAAGTAGGAGACCATCTGAGATATTCTCATTAGACATTAAATACATGTAATTTAAAAACATGCACAGACAAACACACACAAACACATACATACATGCACTGGGATAAACCTCCATCCTCCCTGTCAGTTGAACATAGGTCCACTGGTTTAGAAACAGGGAAGCCATTTCACAATGTAATTAGGGAAATTGGCTGGACCATTCCTTGTGAATATAATTCCATGTAGCCACTTTTAAAGTTGTTCGGATCTTGGTCCCTTCTAGCAATCTACTCCAGTACCGTGTATGTGCTCACATTCAGTTGTGTCCAACTCTTTGCAACCCCATGGACTGTGGTCCACCAGGCTCTTCTGTCCATGGAATTTTCCAGGCAAGAATATTGGAGTGGGTTGCCATTTCCTTCTCCAACACTGTGTAGTCCATCTAATTAGCTTCCTTCTAAAGCCAGATGAGAAAGAAAAAGTGAGGTGAAGAACTAAGGTAACTGACCAAAAAGGTGGAGGAAAAGGAACAAAAACAAATTCTCAAATTTCATTTTCCCCCATATTCTCTGTACTTTGCAAGAGAAAAATATTTGGGTCTGAGTTCCTTTCATTCTTTGGCTTCCCTGGTGGCTCAGATTCTTAATTATTGTTGGTTCAAAGTGTGAAAAATAAAAAGGTAAAAAAGAAAACAGAGAGAAGTGGTATGGACCTAACAGAAGCACAAGATATTAAAATAAGGTGGCAAGAATAAACAGAAGAACTATACAAAAAGTATCTTAATGACCCAGATAACCATGATGGGGTGATCACTCACCTGGAGCCAGACATCTTGGAGTTTGAAGTCAAATTGACCTCAGGAAGCATCAGAACAAACAAAGCTAGTGGAGGTGATGGAATTCCAGCAGAGCTATTTCAAATCCTGAAAGATGATGCTCTTACAGTGCTGCACTCAATACGCCAGCAAATCTGGAAACTCAGCAGTGGCCACAGGAATGGAAAAGGTCAGTTTTCATTCCAATCCCAAAGAAAAGCAATGCCAAAGAACATTGAAACTACCAAACAATTGCACTCATCTCACACGCTAGCAAAGTAATGCTCAAAATTCTCCAAGCCAGGCTTTAACAGTACATGAATCGTGAACTTCCAGATGTTCAAGCTGGTTTTTAAAAAGGCATAGGAATCAGAGATCAAATTGCCAATATCCGTTGGATCATCAAAAAAGCGAGTTCCAGAAAAACATCTACTTCTGCTTTGTTGACTATGCCAAAGCCTTTGACTGTGTGGATCACAATGAACTGTGGAAAATTCTTAAAGAGATGGGAGTACCAGACCACAGGTCCAGTCAAGAAACAACAGTTAGAACCAGACATGAAACAAACAGACTGTTTCCAAATCGGGAAAGAAGTATGTCAAGGCTGTATATCGTCACCTTGCTTATTTAACTTATATGTAGACTACATCATAAGAATTGCCAGGCTGGATGAAGCACAACCTAAAATCAAGATTTCCAGGAGAAATATCAATAACCTCCGATATGCAGATGACATCACCCTTATGGCAGAAAGCAAAGAGGAACTGAAGAGCCTCTTGATGAAAGTGAAAGGAGTGGCTGATTCATGTCAATGTATGGCAAAAACCACTACAATATTGTAAAGTAATTAGCCTCCAATTTTGAAATAAATTAATTAAAAAAAAAAGAAAATGAAAGAGGAGAGTGAAAAAGTTGGCTTAAAACTCAACCGTTCAAAAAACAAAGATCATGGCACCCAGTCCCATCACTTCATGGCAAATAGATGGGGAAACAGTGGAAACAGTGACAGACATTATTTTCTTGGGCTCCAAAATCACTGCAGATGGTGACTGCATCCATGAAATTAAAAGATGCTTGCTCGTTGGAAGAAAATCTATGACCAACCTAGACAGCATATTAAGAAGCAGAGACATTACTTTGACAACAAAGATCCATCAGTCAAAGCTATGGTTTTTCTAGTAGTCATATATGGATGTGAGAGTTGGACTATAAAGAAAGCTGAGCACCGAAGAATTGATGCTTTTGAACTGTGGTGTTGGAGAAGACTCTTGAGAGTCCCTTGGACTGCAAGGAAAAGATCAAACCAGTCCATCTTAAAGGAAATCAGTCCTGAATATTCACTGGAAGGACTGATGACGAAGCTGAAGCTTCAATACTTTGGCCACCTGATGTGAAGAACTGACTCATTGAAAAAGCCCCCGATGCTGGGAATGATTGAAGGCAGGGGGAGAAAGGGATGACAGAGGTTGCGATGGTTGGATGGCATCACCGACTGGATGGACATGAGTTTCAGCAAGTTCCAGCAGTTGGTGATGAAGAGGGAAGCCTGGCGTGGTGCAGTCCATGGTGTTGCAAAGAGGTGGACACTACTGAGTGACTAAACAGAATTGAATTCAAAAAAGAAAATATGGAGTCCAGAATTCCATTAACTCTCTTGAATGCAGTATCAAAACTTTCAGTTCAGTTCAGTTGCTCAGTTGCGTCTGACTCTTTGCGACCCCATGAATCACAGCACGCCAGGCCTCCCTGTCCATCAACTCCCAGAGTTTACACAAACTCATGTCCATTGAGTCAGTGATGCCATCCAGCCATCTCATCCTCTGTCATCCCCTTCTCCTCCTGCCCTCAATCCCTCCCAGCATCAGGGTCTTTTCCAATGAGTCAACTCTTCACATCAGGTGGCCAAAGTATTGGAGTTTCAGCTTCAACATCAGTCCTTCCAATGAACACCCAGGACTGATCTCCTTTAGAATGGACTGGTTGGATCTCCTTGCAGTCCAAGGGACTTTCAAGAGTGTTCTCCAACACCACAGTTCAAAAGCATCAATTCTTCGATGCTCAGCTTTCTTCACAGTCCAACTCTCACATCCATACATGACCACTGGAAAAACCATAGCCTTGACTAGACAGACCTTTGTTGGCAAAGTAATGTCTCTGCTTTTTAATATGCAATCTAGGTTGGTCATAACTTTCCTTCCAAGAAGTAAGCGTCCTTTAATTTCATGGCTGCAATCACCATCTGCAGTGATTTTGGAGCCCCCAAAAATAAAGTCTGACACTGTTTCCCCATCTATTTCCCATGAAGTGATGGGACCAGATGCCATGATCTTCGTTTTCTGAATATTGAGCTTTAAGCCAACTTTTTCACTCTCCTCTTTCACTTTCATAAGAGGCTTTTTAGTTCCTCTTCACTTTCTGCTGTAAGGGTTTAAGACATTCCAAAATGAATGGATAAACTTTAAAAAGTATAGTTTGGTGTGGTGATGGTATGAATTGGGAGACTGAGATTAACATATGTATAGTGTATGTACAAAGGAGATAACTAATGAAAACATACTGGACAGCACAGGTAACTCTGCCTAAGCTCTGTGGTGACCTAAATGAGAAGGAAATCAAAAAAAGAGGGAATATATGTGCACATAGAGTTCATTCAGTTTACTGTACAGCAAAAACTAACACAAGGTTGTAAAGCAATTATATACTCCAGTAAAAATTAATTTTAAAACTTCTGAAATCAAGAAAGCCCATCCACACTGGACTATGTTTCTGAATAAAATCACTCACAAAGTCTAGAAGAAAGAAAGGAAGGCTTCCTAGATGCCCTATGTGAATTGCTGAACTTGTAGGTAAGCATGCTCTTTTAAACTGAGTGAGAAGAAAGCCAGTCATCATTCTGGGGGTCCCTTTTCTAAATCTGCAGTGAGTGCCTCAGGGACCCTAACAACTAAATTAGATGTCTCTTTTGATGGAAGCTGCCTTTATGGATATTCTAGACCATGATTTCTGTCTCTCAAGTTATTTCCATTGGAATATTCCAGGCAAAAGAAAGCCCAACTGAAAGAGGAGAAATTTTGCTATTAAATACTATTTGAAAATGTGATTACTATTTTCTGTTGATGAGCTTAATTCCTGAATTGAAAATGTTGGCAATGTAAAATGACCATAAGACTGTTACCTAAATTTGGGCAGAAAAATGATCACTAATTTATTCTTAAACAAGTAGAAAAATAAAGGTTGGAAAAAATATATATAGCCCAGTCCTCTTGATCTAAGCAAATAAACACTAAAAATAGTTTTTAGAAATCAGCAAACACACTAATCACAGTCAAAACAAAGGAAGGCTTATATCTTACCAACTGACAGGGGCTATCTAGAAGAAAAAGAGAATACTCTAGACTTATGTCTGACCTGGCAGAGCTCAGCAGGGCTATGTCAATTACAACTCCACACTTAACAAGAGCAATGTCAACGACTGAACAAGAAAGGCATTTGGCATCTGCCTCTATGGCAATTGAACTCCCTGCTACTATAGCTGTTGACTTTCAACAATCCCGATCTAGGACTTAACGGTGGAGTGAGACACTCTGTGCTCCAGGTAATACGGTGGGACAGGTCTTTAGATAGTTGGATGTTTTCAGGAACAGGTTTTATGATCCCAATCCTTGAATCTCCTCATATTAGATATGAGGAGGACTAAATCCTTTCATGGTGATATCAGGTTCTCAGGACTAACAAAAAACCTGTAAAATGAGTGCTTAATGGTATTGAACTCTCCTTTCACCAAAACCTTATATATGGACCTTCCCTCGCTGCTCCTTTGGAGCAGTCTCTCAGAGCTATCTGAAACACTATCTCCTGGGCTGCAGTCCTCATTTCACCCCAAATAAAACTTACCTCACAACTCTCAAGTTGTGCATCACTTTTCAGTCAGTAGCTTCTATTCCTCTTTCCTAAAACTGAGGCATAAAGAATTTGAATAAAACTTGCCAAAATGTTATTGTCTGCTGCAAAATCAGATTAAGGAAGGGAGTGTCCAGAAATCAGGATGAAGAAAACTACTTAGAGAAGCCCCTTCTCCTATCAGTGGATCTCTAGGGTTTATCTAGGTGATAAAAATTCTAATAAGCCTTCTTTCATCTTCTTTTTATAATTATTCATTCAAATTTTAGTCAACATTTTAGTGAAGGACAGGGAAGCCTGGGGTGCTGCCGTCCATGAGGTACAAAGAGTGAGAGACAAGTTAGCTACTGAACAAAAACAATACTTTTAAAATACAGAATCAGCATGACAGGCATTTCCAGAAGTATCAGTTCTTTAATACTCACTCTTTTACAAATGTGACAACTGAGGCTCAGTATAGCTCTCAAGGAATCTTACACTGAAGCTGTAAATTCAGGACCTAGTCTAAATCAGTTTCTCATTTTATCTTAGCTAACTTCTTAAAATTATGTTTAGGAAGAGAGGACAGAATGTTTGAGCATAGAAATCATCTAGAATTCACTGAACTGCAGTGCAGTTTCATTTGTAGTAGGTTTGATTTATATTCTTATATTTAGTTTTCTTTCTCTACAACTATGAAAGGAGAAAGAAGTTGGGTAATACTTGCATTTGCAGTTAATCAAAAAAGAAACGCTTTTTAGCAAAAAGATTCTTCTGTGATATCAGATTTACATCTTTATTCTTAAATGGAGCACAAAAAACATTTATTGGCTAAATTATTTGCAATAAACAAGACTGTTTACTCTTTACCACCTAGCAGATGACTATGTGTAAGTCTCACTGAGCATGCCAACAGAGAAACAAAATCCTATAATGAGCTCTCATTTTATAGTAGTGAATTTAAATTAACTTCAGTGGCCAGAATTAATGAAACCAGGTATAGGATGCAAAGGTATTTCACAGGGTATTTGTTTTAATTAGAGATAGAAAATGTGAGTCATTAGAGGTTTTTTAAAACTTGCATTCTATTACTTTCTCCTATTTTAAATCTAGGAAAATAGAAACTAAAAATTGTTAGCTATTTTAGTATACTTTTTAATATGTATCAGCTCTGAATATATATTGAATGAACAGTAAACTCTAAGAATATAATCTGGAGGCATTCAGGTACAAGTAATAAATCTTATTAGACTTGAATACCTGTAAATGCAGAGAGCTACACAATTTATATCATTATATACTTATAATTTATTATACCTCATAATTTATAACACATGTGTTAGGATGTATCCTTTACAAATATTTTCTCCCACTCTGTGATCTCTGTCTTTTTATTGTCTTAACAGTAATTTTCACAGAACAGGATTTTCCAATTTTAATGGAGTCGAGCTTATCAATATTTAATTCAATTTTCTGTTAATGGGCGGGTCTGTGTTCCCTCCCTGTTATTTGACCTGAGGCCAAACAATGGTGGAGGTAATGAAGATAATGGCAGTCAGTTCAGTCTCAGGCCTGTCTGACTCTTTGTGACCCCATGAATCTCAGCACGCCAGGCCTCCCTGTCCATCACCAACTCCCGGAGTTCACTCAGACTCACGTCCATCGGGTCAGTGATGCCATCCACCCATCTCATCCTCTGTCGTCCCCTTCTCCTCCTGCCCCCAATCCCTCCCAGCATCAGAGTCTTTTCCAGCGAGTCAACTCTTCGCATGAGGTGGCCAAAGTACTGGAGTTTCAGCTTTAGCATCATTCCTTCCAAAGAAATCCCAGGGCTGATCTCCTTCAGAATGGACTGGTTGGATCTCCTTGCAGTCCAAGGGACTCTCAAGAGTCTTCTCCAACACCACAGTTCAAAACCATCAATTCTTCAGTGCTCAGCTTTCTTCACAATCCAACTCTAACATCCATACATGACCACAGGAAAAACCATAGCCTTGACTAGACAGAACTTTGTTGGCAAAGTAATGTCTCTGCTTTTGAATATGCTATCTAGGATGGTCATAACTTTCCTCCCAAGGAGTAAGCATCTTTTAATTTCATGGCTGCAGTCACCATCTGCAGTGATTTTGGTGCCCAGAAAAATAAAGTCTGACACTGTTTCCACTGTTTCCCCATCTATTTCCCATGAAGTGATGGGACTGGATGCTATGATCTTCATTTTCTCATTGTTGAGCTTTAAGCCAACTTTTTCACTCTCCATTTTCACTTTCATAAGAGGCTTTTGAGTTCCTCTTCACTTTCTGCCATAAGGGTGGTGTCATCTGCATTATTGATGTCATCTGTCATTGATGTCATGACATTGTTATGTCATCTGAGGTTATTGATATTCCTCCTGGCAATCTTGATTCCAGCTTGTGTTTCTTCCAGTCCAGCGTTTCTCATGATGTACTCTGCATATAAGTTAAATAAGCAGGGTGACAATATACAGCCTTGACATACTCCTTTCCCTATTTGGAACCAGTCTGTTGTTCCATGTCCAGTTCTAACTCTTGCTTCCTGACCTGCATACAGGTTTCTCAAGAGGCAGGTCAGGTGGTCTGGTATTCCCATCTCTTTCAGAAATTTCCACAGTTTATTGTGATCCACACAGTCAAAGGCTTTGGCATAGTCAGTAAAGCAGAAATAGATGTTTTTCTGGAACTTCTTGCTTTTTCCATGATCCAGCGGATGTTGGCAATTTGATCTCTGGTTCCTCTGCCTTTTCTAAAACCAGGTTGAACATCTGGAAGTTCATAATTCACATATTGCTGAAGCCTGGCTTGGAGAATTTTGAGCATAACTTTACTAGCGTGTGAGATGAGTGCAATTGTGTGGTAGTTTGAGCATTCTTTGGCATTGCCTTTCTTTGGGATTAGAATGAAAACTGACGTTTTCCAGTCCTGTGGCTACTGCTGAGTTTTCCAAATTTGGTGGCATATTGAGTGCAGCACTTTCACAGCATCATCTTTCAGGATTTGAAATAGCTCAACTGGAATTCCATCACCTCCACTAGCTTTGTTCATAGAGATGCTTTCTAAGGCCCACTTGACCTCACATTCCAGGATGTCTGGGGTCTACATGAGTTATCACACCATCGTGATTATCTTGGTCATGAAGCTCTTTTTTGTACAGTTCTTCTGTGTATTCTTGCCACCTCTTCTTAATATCTTCTGCTTCTGTTAGGTCCATACAATTTCTATCCTTTATCGAGCCCATCTTTGCATGAAATCTTCCCTTGGTATCTCTAATTTTCTTGAAGAGATCTCTAGTCTTTCCCATTCTGTTGTTTTCCTCTATTTTTTGCATTGATCGCTGAAGAAGGCTTTCTTATCTCTTCTTGCTGTTCTTTGGAACTCTGCATTCAGATGCTTGTATCTTTCCTTTTCTCCTTTGCTTTTCACTTCTCTTCTTTTCACAACTATTTGTAAGGCCTCCCCAGACAGCCATTTTGCTTTTTTGCATTTCTTTTCCATGGGGATGGTCTTGATCCCTGTCTCCTCTACAATGTCATGAACCTCAGTCCATAGTTCATCAGGCACTCCATCTATCAGATCTAGCCCCTTAAATCTATTTCTCACTTCCACTGTATAATCATAAGGGATTGGATTTAGGTCATACCTGAATGGTCTAGTGGTTTTCCCTACTTATTTCAGTTTAAGTCTGAATTTGGCAATAAGGAGTTCATGGTCTGAGCCACAGTCAGCTCCTGGTCTTGTTTTTGTTGACTGTATAGAGCTTCTCCATCTTTGGCTGCAAAGAATATAATCAAGTCTGATTTCGGTGTTGACCATATGGTGATATCCATGTGTAGAGTCTTCTCTTGTGTTGTTGGAAGAGGATGTTTGCCATGACGAGTGCATTTTCTTGGCAAAACTCTATTAGTCTTTGCCCTGCTTCATTCCGTATTCTAAGGCCAAATTTGCCTGTTACTCCAGGTGTTTCTTAACTTCCTTCTTTTGTATTCCAGTCCCCTACAATGAAAAGGACATCTTTTTGGGGGTGTTAGTTCTAAAAGGTCTTTGTAGGTCTTCATAGAACTGTTCAACTTCAGCTTCTTCAGCATTACTGGTTGCGGCATAGACTTGGATTACTGTGATATTGAACAGGTTGCCTTGGAAATGAACAGAGATCATTCTGTCGTTTTTGAGATTGCATCCAAGTACTGGATTTTGGACTCTTTTGTTGACCATGATGGCTACTCCATTTCTTCTGAGGGATTCCTGCCCGCAGAAGTAGATAAAATGGTCAACTGAGTTAAATTCACCCATTCCATTTTAGTTCACTGATTCCTAGAATGTCGACATTCACTCTTGCCATCTCTTGTTTGACCACTTCCAATTTGCCTTGATTCATGGACCTGACATTCCAGGTTCCTATGCAATATTGCTCTTTACAGCATCGGACCTTGCTTCTATCACCAGTCACATCCACAGCTGGGTATTGTTTTTGCTTTGGCTTCCTCCCTTCATTCTTCCTGGAGTTATTTCTCCACTGATCTCCAGTAGCATATTGGGCACCTACTGACCCGGGGAGTTCCTCTTTCAGTATCCTATCATTTTGCCTTTTCATACTGTTCATGGGGTTCTCAAGGCAAGAATAGTGAAGTGGTTTGTCATTCCCTTCTCCAGTGGACTACATTCTGCCAGCCTTCTCCACCATGACCCGCCTGTCTTGGGTGGCCCCACTGGCATGGCTTAGTTTCATTGAGTTAGACAAGTCTGTGGTCCTAGTATGATTAGACTGACTAGTTTTCTGTGAGTATGGTTTCAGTATGTCTGCCCTCTGATGCCCTCTGGCAACACCTACCATCTTACTTGGGTTTCTCTTACCTTGGACGTGGGGTATCTCTTCACGGGTACTTCAGCAAAGCACAGCCACTGCTCCTTACCTTGGACGAGGGGTATCTCCTCACCGCTGCCCCTCCTGACCTTGAATGTGGAATAGCTCCTCTAGGCCTTCCTGTGCCCATGCAGCCGCCACTCCTTGGATGTGGGGTAGCTCCTCCCAGCCGCCGCCCCTGACCTCAGACGTGGGGTAGCTCCTCCCAGCCGTTCCTGCGCCGTCGGAGCATGGCACTCTTGACCGCTGCCCCTGACCTCGGACGTGGGGTAACTTCTCATGGCCGCTGCCCCTCTGGCATGGGGTCCTCCCGGCTTCTGCCCCTGACCTCAGACATGGGGTAAGATAATGGCAACCTCCTTCAAAAGGTCCCATGCACTCACTGCTATACTCAATGCCCCTCACCCTGCAGCAGGCCACCACCTATGCACAACTCTGCAAGCGACTTCTAGACACTCACAGGCAAGTCTGGGTCAGTCTCTTGTGGGGTCACTGCTCCTTTCTCCTGGGTCCTAGTACACACAAGGTTTTGTCTGTGCCCTACAAGAGTCTGTTTCCCCAGTCCTGTGTAAGTTCTGGCGGCTCTATGGTGTTGTTTAATGGTGACCTCCTCCAATAGGGCTTATGCCATTCCCAGATCTACTGTATTCAGAACCCCTGCCCTTGCAGCAGTCCACTGATGACCTGTACCTCCACAGGAGAAACTCAAACAGTTCTGTCCAAGTCTCTGTGGGTCTGTGGGTCCTGGTGCACACAAGGTTTTTGAGCCCTCTGAGCATCTCTGGCGGATATGGGGTTTGATTCTAAACGCAATTTCACCCCTCCTACCATCATTATGGGGCTTCTCCTTTGCCCATAGACATGGGGGTATTTCCTCAAAGTCACCCCAACACCATGCAGCCGCTGCTCCAGTGCAGCTCAGACGCCATTCCAGTGCCATTCTTTTAGAACTAACACCCACAAAAGATGTCCTTTTCATTATAGGGGACTGGAATGCAAAAGTAGGAAGTCAAGAAATACCTGGAGTAACAGGCTAATTTGGCCTTGGAGTACAGAATGAAGCAGGCAAAAGGCTAACAGAATTCTGCCAAGAGAACACACTGGTCATAGCAAACACCTTCTTTGAACAACACAAGAGAAGACTATACACTTGGACATCACCAGATGGTCAATACGGAAATAAGATTGATTATATTATTCGCAGCCAAAGATGGAAAAGCTCTATATAGTCAGCAAAAACAAGACCAGGAGCTGACTGTGGCTCAGATCATTAACTTCTTATTGCCAAATTTAGACATAAATTGCAGAAAGTAAGGAAAACCACTAGACCATTCAGTTATGATGTAAATCAAATCCCTTACAATTATAGAGTGGAAGTGACAAATAGATTCAAGGGATTAAATCTGATAGACAGAGTGCCTGAAGAACTATGGACGGAGGTTCAGGACATTGTACAGGAGGCAGTGATCAAGATCATCCCAAGAAAAATGCAAAAAAGCAAAATGGTTGTCTGAGGAGGCCTTACAAATAGCTGAGAAAAGAAGAGAAGTGACAGGCAAAAGAGAAAAGGAAAGATACCCATTTGAATGCAGAGTTCCAAAGAATAACACAGAGAGATAAGAAAGCCTTCCTCAGTGATTAGTGCAAAGAAATAGAGGAAAACAAAGGTGGGCACAATTAAAGACAGAAACGGTATGGACCTAAAAGAAATAGATGATATTGAGAAGAGGTGGCAAGAATACATAGAAGAACTATACACAAAAAAGATCTTCACGACCAAGATAATCATGATGGTGTTATCACTCTCCTAGAGCCAGACATCCTGGAATGTGAAGCCAAGTGGACCTTAGGAAGCATTACTAAGAGCAAAGCTAGAGGAGGTGATGGAATTCCAGTTGAGCTATTTCAAATCCTAAAAGATGATTGCTGTGAAAGTGCACTCAATATGCCAGTAAATCTGGAAAACTCAGCAGTGGCCACAGAACTGGAAAAGGTCAGTTTTCATTCCAATCACAAAGGCAATGCCAAAGAACATTCAAACTACCAAACAATTGCACTCATTTCACACACTAGCAAAGTAATGCTCAAAATTCTTCAAGCCAGGCTTCAATAGTACATGAACCGTGAATTTGCAGATGTTCAAGCTGGATTTAGAAAAGGCAGAGGAGCCAGAGATCAAATTTCCAACATCCACTAGATCATCGAAAAAGCAAGAGTTCCAGAAAAACATCTATTTCTGCTTTACTGACTATGCCAAAGCTTTTGACTGTATGCTGCTGCTGCTAAGTCGCTTCAGTTGCGTCTGACTCTGTGCAACCCCATAGATGGCAGCCCACCAGGCTCCCCCATCCCTGGGATTCTCCAGGCAAGGGTACTGGAGTGGGTTAGCCATTTCCTTCGCCAGTGCATGAAAGTGAAAAATGAAAATGAAGTCGCTCAGTCGTGTCCAACTCCTAGCAACCCCATGGACTGCAGCCTACCAGGCTTCTCTGTTCCTGGGATTTTCCAGGCAAGAGTACTGGAGTGGGGTGCCATTGCCTTCTCCACTTTGACTGTATGGATCACAACAAACTGTGGAAAATTCTGAAAGAGATGGGAATACCACACCATCTGACCTGCTTCCTGAGAAATCTGTATGCAGGTCAAGAAGCAACAGTTAGAACTGGACATGGAACAACAGACTTGTTCCAAATTGGGGAATGGGTACATCAAGGCCGTATATTGTCACCCTGCTTATTTAACTTATATGCAGAGTACATCATGAGAAATGCTGGAATGGATGAAGGACAAGCTGGAATCAAGATTGCCAGGAAAATATCAATAACCTCAGATACGCAGATGACACCACTATTATGGTAGAAAGCAAAGAAGAACTAAAGAGCTTCTTGATGAAAGTGAAAGAAGAGAGTGAAAAAGTTGGCTTAAAACTCAACATTCATAAAACTAGGATCATGGCATCTGTTCCTATCACTTCATGGCACATGGGGAAACAACAGAAACAGTAAGAGATTTTATTTTGGGGGGGTCCAAAATCACTGCAGATGGTGACTGCAGCCATGAAATTAAAAGACGGTTGCTCCTTGGAATAAAAGTTATGACCAACCTAGACAGCACATTAAAAAGCAGAGACATAATTTTGCCAACAAAGGTCCCATCTAGTCAAAGCTACGGTTTTTCCAGTAGTCACGTATGTATGTGAGAGTTGGACTATAAAAAATGCTGAGCACCAAAGAATTGATGCTTTTGAACTGTGGTGTTGGAGAAGACTTTTGAGAGTCCCTTTGAGCAAGGATATCCAACCAGTCCTTCCTAAAGGAAATCAGTCCTGAAAATTCATTGGCAGGAGTGAAGCTGAAACTCCAATACTTTGGCCACCTATTGCAAAGAACTGACTCATTTGAAAAGACTCTGATGCTGGGAAAGATTGAAGGTAGGAGGAGAAGTGGCCAAAAGAGAATGAGATGGTTGGATGGCATCACTGACTCAATGAACATGAGTTTGAGTAAATATCTGGGAGTTGATGATGGACAGGGAAGCCTGGCATGATGCAGTCCATGGGGTCGCAAAGAGCAGGGTGGGTCTGAGTGACTGAACTGAACTGAGTTTATCAATTTTTCCTTTCATGGATTGTGCCTTTGGGGTTATATCTTAAAAGTTATTGCCATACCCAAGGCCATCTAGGTTTTCTCCTATGTTATCTTCCAGGAGTTTTATAGTTCTGTGTTTTACATTAAGGTCTCATTTTGTGCTAATTTTTATGAAGGATGTGAAGTCTGTGTCTAGATTTCTTTTTGTTTTTAAATGGATATTCAGTTTTTCTAGCCCTATTAGTTGAGAGAGACATTATATTGCCTTTGTTCTTTTGTCAAAGATGAGTTGACTGTTTTCATGTAGGTTCATTTTGGGGCTCTTTATTCTGTTCCATTGATCTATTTGTTCTTTCACCAATATCACGCTGTCTTGATACTGTACCTTCAAAGTAAATCTTCAAGTTGGGTAATAGTCCTTCAACTTTGTCCTCATTCAATAAGGTAATAGATATTCTGGGTTTTTTGCCTCTTCATATACTGTCTCACACCGGTCAGAATGGCTGCTATCAAAAAGTCTACAAACAATAAAGGCTGGAGAGGGTATGGAGAAAAGAGAACCCTCTTACACTTGTGGGAATGCAAACTAGTACAGCCACTATGGAGAAAAATGTGAAGATTCCTTAAAAAACTGGAAATAGAACTGCCATATGACCCAGCAATCCCACTGCTGGACATACACACCAAGGAAACCATAACTGAAAGAGACACATGTACACCAATGTTCATCACAGCACTGTTTACAATAGCCAGGACATGGAGGCAACCTAGATGTCCATTGGCAGATGAACAGATAAGAAAGTTGTGGTGCATAGACACAATGGAAAATTACTCAGCTATAGAAAAGAACGCCTTTGAGTGAGTTCTAATGAGGTAGATGAAACTGGAGTCTATTATACAAAGTGAAGTAAGTCAGAAAGAAAAACACCAATACAGTATATTAACACAGAGATATGGAATTTAAAAAGCTGGTAACGATGACCCTATATGCAAGACAGCAAAAGAGACACAGATGTAAAGAAAAGACTTTTGGACTCTGTGGGAGAAGGCGAGAGTGGGATAATTTGAGAGAATAGCAAGGAAATATGTATATTGCCATATGTGAAATAGATGATCAGTCCAAGTTCGATGCATGAAGCAGGGCACTCAAAGCTGGTGCACTGGGACAGCCCAGAGGGATGGGATGGGGAGGAAGGTGGGAGGGGGGTTCAGGATGGGGGACACATGTACACCCATGGCTGATTCATGTCAATGTATGGCAAAAACCACCACAGTATCGTAAGTTATTAGCCTCCAATAAAAATAAATTAATTTTTTTTAAAGACAAAAAAAAATTTTAGAATCAATGTGACAATATCCATAAAATAACTTGCTGGAACTGTGATTGGAATTGCACTGAATTTCTACAGATTACATTGGGAAAAAACTAGTATTTTGGTAATACTGAGTAGTCCTATCATGAACATGCAATCTCTCTTGATTTATTTATTCTTTGATTTCATTTATCAGGGTTTTGTAGTTTTCCACCTATTGAGGAAAACAATAGAGGTTTTGTACATGGTTTTATTAGACTTATACTGAAGTTATTCATTTTTGGTGGTGCTAATGTAAACAGTGTTTTTTTAAATCTATTCCCTTGTTTATTTTTTGTATATAGGAAAGCAATTACCTTTCATATATTAACCTTTATCCCTCCACCTTACCAACATCACTTATTAGTTCTAGGAGTTTTTTGGTCAACTCTTTATTTTCTACATCAATGATCATGTCATCTGTGAACAAGGACAGTTTTATGTCTTCCTTCACAATCTGTACACCTCTTATTTCCTTGCCTTGCCTTATTGCATTATCAAGGGCTTAAAACACAATATTGAAGTAATAATAATGCTGGACCATCCTTGCCTTTTTTTTAATCTTAGTGCAAAAACTTAGTTTCTCTCCATTAAGTATGACATTAGCTATCGATTTTTTATAGATAATCTTTAATAAGTTAAGAAAGTTCCTCTCTATTCCTAGATTATTGAGATCCTAACAAATTTAAGCTATTAATTAGTCTTATTTAAGTGTGTTTTTTATACATGGATACACCACAGAAGACCTGAGAGAATGGATCATGAATGGTAAAGCCTGAACTTACACTTCTTTTTTTATATCTTAGTGATCCCATCACTCAATAAGTGTTTACAGTTTATGTTTTTTTTTTATTTTGATATAATTCATTATATTCATTCATTCAATAGATTCTACAGCAAAGAGAGATTTCTAAGGAGGTAGGGTGCATCAGTGGGGTTGCAGGTTATTATAAGAAAACTATGAGTGAGTAAGTGAAAGTCTCTCAGTTGTGTCTGACTCTGTGCAACCCCATGGACTATACAGTCCATGGAATTCTCCAGGTCAGAATACTGGAGCAGGTAGCCTTTCCCTTCTCCAGGGGATCTTCTCAACCCAGGGATCAAACCCAGGTCTCCTGCATTGCAGGCAGATTCTTTACCAGCTAAGCCATAAGGGAAGCCCAAGAATACTAGAGTGGGTAGACTACCCCTTCTCCAGCAGATCTCCCCCACCCAGGAATTGAACCAGGGTCTCCTGCATTGCAGGTAGATTCTTTACTAACTGAGCTATCTGGGAAGCCCAAGAAAAATGGAGAAGGTGATATTTGAGAAAAGACCTATAAAAGAGAATGGATGAGTAATGTAGATACTGAAGAGATCTGCAATTTAGGCAATGTGAATAGCAAGTGAAAATGTCTGCTACTGTATTTTTTTTTTTCAACACCAAGGACTAAAGAGTACAAGTTGTTTGGAAAAGAGCAAGCAAGGAGAAGAGGTCGGAGAAATAAGTCCAAGTATATAGTATGGAGGGTAATCATGAAGTGCCTTTCCAGCATTGTAAGAACTTCAGCTTCAACTTTGATGACAGGGAAAGACACTGAAGTCATGTAATTCATCTGATTTGGATTCTCAAAGTGTTCTCTGGCCACTATGTTAAGGACAGTTTTCAGGAGGATAACAATCAGGATGAGAGACAACGAAATCTTAATCCTGAGCGGTAATAGTAGAAACAGTGAGAAATTGTCAAATTCTGGTTCTGTCTCTAAGATAGGGATGACATATCTTGCTTGTGTATTGGGATGTGAAAGGAGAGAGAAAGAAAGAAAAAAAAAATCACAGATGAACCACATTTTGTAACTGAATACCAGGAAGAATGGAGCTGTCCTTTTCTGTTTTGGAAAGTCTACAGAAGAACATGAGTGATTATGTGTGTATTTGATTGGAAGTTTGGGATGTCTATTAAATAACAAGACAGGTATTCTGTTAAGTAACCAGGCTTGTCTGGTGGACCCAGCTCATAAAGGACACCTATAAACCTATCTAACCTGTTCAATTTGAAGACCCAAAAAAGACTGTGGGGCATCCATATGAAGAGGGTACGTGTGTGTGCCTGTGTTATTTGTTCTGACTCTGTGATTAGGCTAAAGTAGCACTTATTCAGGGCTTTCATCTTTGGCAACTTTTTCTTACCAAAAAGTATTTTTACTGGGTTGACACCAAATGAGTATTTGCCTGATTTCTTCATATCCATTGAACTATTTTCCTAGTTTGTACAGCCACAAATTTGGTTGGTATTTGTTAATTCCACTCTTGAATTTGTACGCACAAATTGATGTACACCACACTGAAGATAGATGCCACCTGAGTGTGCTCAAAAGAGCATAAAAGGCTGTCCACGGGAAGGGTGTGATCACAGGCTGATCGCCGGTGTCAGTGCTGTAGATGGACCTAATGGCAAAAACCTCCTGTTCTTACGCTTTCCTGCTCCTGATGATAGTCAATAACAGGCTCTGAATCACAACGGCTGAACCCAGCAGGAATTGTGTCCCACTATATAAGGCATGACTATGCCTGGGGGTGTATATCTTATCTAGCATTTATCTTCTTCTTTTATGCTACACAAATATAAGGACTGTCACTTTCCGAGAAAATAAATGCTCTCTGGCTATGACAGAGTCAAAGCAGATGACAACTTAGAAACATTTCTGAATTATGTGATTTGGGTTCCTTGACCATGAAAAAAACACTGTTTTTCTTTTTCTCTCCCCACATTTAAACAATATAAAATAGTCTAAACTATATGACCAAAAAATAGAACTACTAAATAACAGGTCCTTATCACTGTTTTGAGATAATGCTAATGACTACAAATAACTACCAGAATTTACTAATTATAATCAAAATATTAAGAAAATATGTGAACTCATTCATTTCTTACAATAATTCTATGAGATTGGTACCATTATTTATCACCACTGATGAAGAAACTCAGTTTCAGATGAAGAAAGTAAGGCACAGAGAGGTTAAAAGTAACCAACCCATAACTGTCCTAGTCACTGTGCTAGTCCACTTCATTGACTACTGTCACATTTATTTAATTGGATTTTACATTCCGATAATTTTTCCTGGTTGCAAGGAAGTCATTTCAAAAGTTCAGAATGCAATGCTTGAAAGGCAAGTCTGAGCCCAAATCTGAGAACCCTAAACCATGTGATCACTAGAAACACTGGGTATCCATTCTGAGGCTTATGAGTTAGCATTTTCTCGGAAAGTGACAGTCCTTATATTTGTGTAGCATAAAAGAAGAAGATAAATGCTAGATAAGATATACACCCCCAGGCATAGTCATGCCTTATATAGTGGGACACTATTCCTGCTGGGTTCAGCCGTTGTGATTCAGAGCCTGTTATTCTAGGAGGGAATCTGTTCAAAAGGCACTTTAAATTCCTTCAGTGGCAATGAAAAGGTGTCAAGGCATTTCCTGTAACATTAATTGAGCCAATTTGATTTTGGTGGCACTATATAAGTTTGTTTACAACAAACTTATTGAACTTTGTTTACAAAACTTAAACCTGAAATTACTTTGTAAATACTCTGTTATTACTCTACTCAAAGGTAGCCTTGTTATATCCTTTAACAAATAAGAATGGTTAAGATACAGTCTCAGTTAGTATTGTATAGATAAATCACTTGCAGTCTTGGGTAAACCTGTATCTTAATGAGTGTTTTCAGTTTTGGGAAGACATGAATTCACAGTTGCCATTCTCTATGTATATTACTGCCATATAAACTAATTCCAGGAAGATAAAGCTATTGTACATAGATCCTTTCATAAAATGATGGCATCACTCAGGAATACTTTATAACCTAAAATGACTGGACAGTCAGTAGTCAATGAATTATCCTAACACTGACTCATCTGAGAGGTCCTTTACTCAATGACCTTCCCTGCTATCCTTCTCTCTTTATTCTGGGATTAAGAACTATGCACAAAATCTTACTTAATCTTAGGTTTACTCTTTAATGGTTCTGTCATACAACTCATGACTTTCCCCTTCATATGATGCTGCTGCTGCTGCTAAGTTGCTTCAGTTGTGTCTGACTCTGTGTGACCTCATAGATGGCAGCCCACTAGGCTTCCCCGTCCCTGGGATTCTCCAGGCAAGAATACTGGAGTGGGTTGCCATTTCTTTCTCCAGTGCATGAAAGTGAAAAGTGAAAGTGAAGTCGCTCAGTCATGTCCAACTCTTAGGGACCCCATGGACTGCAGCCTACCAGGCTCCTCCGCCCATGGGATTTTCCAGGCAAGAGTACTGGAGTGGGGTGCCATTGCCTTCTCCGCTTCATATGCTACCAAATGCCAAAAAGCACTTTGGGGTCATGGAACAGGTATTTCTAAAGAGATGAACAGCTGTTCAAAAATCACTAATTCTAGAATAAACATATGGGGAAATGAATTGGGGACATGACTGGAATCAACTGAACATGTGAGGGGTCAGCAGGGCAGATATGTGTGTCTGTCTGTGTCTTAAATAATAATGTTCTCTATGAGACACAAAGGCTATTATTGTTCCCAGCTTTAATCCAATTAATATCTAGGAATATACTTCAAGACCACTTGTATATATGTGCATGTACATAATTTAGCATTGTATATTATTTGTATTATCTTCTCCCTTCTATTCATGGGAATATGTTGCCTTTACAGTTTAACCTTTCTTGTTGATTCTATATATGGCTGAAGGTTCACACAGTAAGATAAGTTCTAGGATTTCTTTCTCCAATACCACTGATATGAATTCCTATTACTTAATTTCCTTTGGATGGATTTACAGATGACAGTCCAAGATAGTTCTGCCAATGGAAATCACAAGAGAACCAAATATGGAAAAGTCTTGGGGACACTTACAGTGTGTTTTCATGGTCTGCATCAGAATTCTACACAAGGCTTTTGGCTAAACTAGCAGTGAAATGAGAATGGAAAGTTAATGTATCAGTTACTTGGAGTTTGATATATATTTTTTTTCTACTATGTATTAGAAATTACATAAAAATCAGGAGAAGATAAATGATTAAGAACAAAGTATAATTTTTCAAATTAAAGACATTTGGCACTTACCTAGAGTCACTGGTGCACAGAATGTAAGAGCTAGGTTGTGAGAACTAACCTTGTTCCAATTCCCTCATTTTATTGATGAAAAGCTTTGAGACTCAAAGAAGGAAGTGACCCTGCCAGAAGCATACCGTACATCAGGGATGAAAGGGAGACTTCTTGGCTTCTGTAAAGCCATGTCTCTGTGCACAGGGTACTAAAGAAGCATTATTTAAGTGCCCCTTTACCTCAAAACATGAAGCTTAATCACAGGGTTTGGAGTTCTTGTCTCTTTGTTTTGCCTTCTTATTTACATCCTCAGGGGTCTTAGTTGCTTTCTTGAACTAGATATATAAGACATTTATTTCCTTTAGCCCATATATTTATATATATATATATATATATTTTTTTTTTTTTTTTTGGATTGGAGGTTGAATTTTTAATAAGTTGGGTAAGGATACTGAACTGCCAAAAGTTAACTGATCTTTGGCAAAGAAATAAAAATAATTATAATGCCAATTTAAATCCCTGGGTGTTCCCTATGTACTTTAGGGGTAAAAACAGTATTTGTGAGCTGATTTCAAAATGTACAAATATTGCCTATGGCATATAACCTACTGGTTAAGAGCACTGACTCTGAAATCATTTTGCCTGGATCTTTTCCCCAGCTACACCTCTTATTAGTGGTGGACTTTTAGGAGTATTTTTCTTTGAAAAACGGGGGGTTAAAAACCTCACCCATTTTATAGAGCTGGGATATGGAATTAAATACATGTAGAGAGCTTAGAAATCTGTGCTGCTCTTCAGTCTTTTCAAATCAATCTATTATTGTTACAATTATTATTGCCCTATAAGCTGTCCTTGAAAAAAATTTCCAGTAGTTCTCTTTTGTTTTTCTTCTTGTTACATATTCTCTACATCCCACTTAAGTTTCTCACAAACCCTATGAGGCTGTTTTCAGATATCTTACACCTCTGTACCTGTTTGTCACAGCAAAAAGTGAAAGAGTGTGGATCACCTTGATGGGCAAACTAGGACTTTGATTTTCTCTCACTCATACACATTGGTGAAAAGACATGAACAGAATGACTCCATGGAGCTTTCAGTTTGGAGCCAAATATCCAGGCTCTGTGTAACTCTACACTATTACGCACAGATGTCGGTCCTTTAGGACCCAAAAGAATGTCAACTAAGCCATCATTATTTCAAGGATATAAAGTATGCTATTTGTGAAGGTGAACATACAAAAAAAGAAAAGGGAGAGGTGTTTTGTATCACAACTTTCTGAGAAACGTTCATAGCTCTAAGATGTAGTTGACAAATTCCCCATCAGGTAAAGCTGTCAAAGTTACCATATATTTCACCATAAATACATTTTTTCCCCCAGCAATGGCAATAATGCTGTAACTATACTGCTCAATACCTCACAGCATCAGCACTGACTACATTAAGAGGGTAAATGAAAATATCTATCTGGTTGTTTCTGACATAACTTCAAGATTACTTTTATTTCTATACTCCTACACTCCCTCAATTATAATGCAAAACATGAAGACACATTATTTCTAAATACTAACACAGGTTGTAGTAATAAGTGACAGACAATCAAGGTGAGTTTTGCCATAGTAGCGTGCTAATTTTGTTACAAGCATGAATGCAAACCCAAAGGATGTAATTTAGAGAAATTCTGTCTGGACTATCCTCTAGGAACTAGAACAAGGAGACTGAGAGAAGATGATTCTAAGTAAATCAGTTTTTTGGCGTTTTTTTTGTTGTTTTTTTTCTCCTCCCTTTCCCCCGTCCCCAATTACAGCTGAATAACAAGGAGCAAACTCCCAGGCAAGGCAGTGATCTGTTTGAAGACAACTAGGAGGGTGCCCTGGTGAGTGTCTTTTGTATACAGTTACTCGAGTACAGACTTGTTGATTACCTGTCAGGGATGCTACAGAAGGAAGAGTTTTGCCACAGCTATGAGACGCAACAAGATCACTTCCAACTCTAAAACCTACAAGTGCAATTTAATCACCAACCCTAGCCATCATTAAGAATGACCTCAAATAACTCCAAATCCATGCATTTACTCACACATTTTTTTCCCAGTCAACAGACCTTGAATGATGACTACATGCCAAACACTATTCTAAGACACAGAATAAAGGATAAAAAAGGTAACAACCTCTGTCATTGTGGGGCTTTTGTTCTTTGGGAAGAAACTTATCTAAATACATATAGAAACCAGAGATAATATTCATTTTTATTATTTTATTATTATTATTATGTGAAATAAATAAGGTAATCTGATAAAGTTAGGCTGGCAGGACAATCAAGGACCAAATATCTTTAAGAAGTGAGTGCCATAGAAAGGAATCATTTACAGAGAGTTTTTCTGGAAATGGTATTTCCAAAAAATGGGAACAGCAAATACAAATGGCCCTGAAGCAAGATGAAGCTTAGCTACTATCAAGGAACAAAAAGAAGCTAAAAGGTTAGGTCAGGAGATAACCACACAAATTGACACCAGCTGGTCCCTAACTTCATGTCTACATATATTCTTGAAATGAGTTATTTGTGTATATCATCCAAAACAAAGTTGAACTGAAAATCACATTGGAAATTCTGAGTGAGATTCTGGACAAAGCCACAACCCTATTAAAGATCATAGCCATCATTCTCAAAAGGTTCACCCTGGCAATCACTTGCAGGCATTTAACAGAGGTGTTTAATATCCTCCCGAAAACCGTGGGCAGGAAGAACAAACCTTCCAGCATGCCTGCAATGTGAACCTCGCGTCTCACAACCGAAAACTGGCTTGAGTTTACCCTGCTGACTGCTTTGCCAGCAGTCCAGCGTTTAAAACCTCGAATTCCTGTCCGTTCATCTGTAGTTGTGTTTATGTCTCTCACTTAAGCAGTTTTCAACACACTTCTGTGGTTCTTTTGATATAGTGAATGTGCAGGTGTATGTCTGACTTTGCCAGGGACTGTGTCCAGATCTGGTCTTTATTGCTAAAACAGACATCTTTGAGTATTTGAATCACTGCATATGCCATATTTACTCTTGTGTAGGTAGGCCAATTTTCCTCCAGCTAAAGATATAATTTAAAATTATTTCTCCCTGCTTACTCCTCCACTTTCTCCCATTGCCTATGCTAAATAATTCAGCTCACTACTCCAAAAGTGCTGTGAGTCACCCAGCCCATCTATATTCCTTCAGGGTTATAGAGAAGGTCAAAACATGCAAAAAAAAAAAAAAAGGAGCCTATATGGAACAGACTTAGAGAAAAACTGGAAAAATCTCAACAGATCAAAGTAATCGCTTTGACTGAACCAAATTTCATTTTTATTTTGATCTCATTTCCTGGAAAAGTCACACAATTCAGGAAGACTAGTTGGGCAAGGGAGTGAAAAATTCATTGCAGCTAGCCTGCTTCTCCTCTGAAGCTCAAGTTTTGAAACCTTTGCAATTATGAACTGGAAATCCATGTGTTACATAATGCATTTCTGGAAAAATGCCCAAGATACATATATGCTCTACGAAGCTCTAATACTAACATTAATCTAATGAACGGTATATTAGAAAATGATTTGTGTACATCCTAATGGAAAGCATATTTTCTGAGTGAAGCTTGTAGACTGAAATGCAAAAAATAATCCATCCCCTAAACACAGCTTCCAGCTACCACATCAACCAATAAGATAAGTTGGTGCACCTTTGCAGAATGCTGAATGATTGCTCTGTTTTCTGTCGCCCAGGGGAAAGCATTTTCCAAATCTCGTGCAGGTGTCTGAGAGAGACTACCTAAAAGGAAAGAAGCTGAATTCTCCTTTTTGAGCCCCTGGATGACTTTTTTCATATATAAGCTTATTTTTTTTAATATCAGTTCATTTTTCAAGTGCAGCAAAATCCAAGCCCCTGTTTATCCCAGGGGGTTAATTTGGTTAAACCTGATACATCATATTGTGACTGGCCTCATATTTTACTCGAAAATGCATAGCATCTTTTATCTTTTATTTATAGTGATCTTCATATTCATTTCTCAACTGAGGCAGGTATTTCAGGGAGAGCTTGCATTGATCTCTAATCTTTTTTTCTCTCTCTTTTTGTAACATACACTTTTGGCCCTTAAGAAATAGCTCTGATAGAAGTTTGCATTTTTTTTTTTAAAGGAAAAGCAAGAGTTTGAGATCATGGATTTTTTTTAACCTGCTGAAGAGAGAATCAGACTTTGTCACCCAGTAGGTGATGTGGTTTTAAATAAAATCTGCATCCCACTATTTTTTTAAAGTGCATTTGTCTTCAAGAGATGGAGCTTGACTTGACTCTTTCATGTAGCTGACTTCTGATAATTAACAGGTGAGAGTGAGGCCAGGCTCTAAAGAGAGGCTTAAATGATATAGGAGATGAGAAATTAAATGCTCCTTGCCAACTACAAATGAATTCGTGGGTATAACCTAGAGTCAAGACCAATAGACTCATAAAGGCATTTTAAGGAATCTAAATCCCATCTAGTTGTCCTGAGAACCAGCCAAAAGGAATTGCAAATCAAGGCATATACCTAACTCAGCTGTCTGGCAATCACAACAGCCTCGTTTCTCATGTCTCAAGTTGCCAGTGTGTGTGTGCATGCTCAGTCGCTCTGTCATGTCCAACTCTTTGTGACCTCATGGACTGTAGCCTGCCAGGCTCCTCTGTCCTTGGGATTTCCCAGACAAGAATACTGGAATGGGTTGCCAGGTCCTCCTCCAGGGGATCTTCCCGACGCAGGGATCGAACCATCTCTCCTGCATTGGCAGGCAGATTCTTTACCACTGAGCCACCCAGGAAGCTGCCAGTACTGGCAGAGTAAAGTTTAAAACTGGAAACCCTGGGGATTCAGAGTCACTTTGAGTTGAGCCATGCAGATTAGTGCACACAAATTGAGCATGAGAGCCAGCAGCTCAGTTTAGACTTATAGATGCAAATAAAATTAACCCATGACTTTTCAACAGGTCGCTCCTCTTAGGGCCTTATTTTCTTGACAACTAGCATTATCCTAATTCAACTGGCAGGTTTTTTTTTCTTTCCCAAACTCCTTTCTGGACTCCACATATCTTTTTGAGTCTGATAATCTGTTCTGTTTGCTCTTCTCTAGGAGAAACATGGATAATGCCCTCTGTGAAGCTCCAGAATCAGAGATACTCTGAAAATGATATCTGTCAAATGTTATTGTCATGCTGCACATAGATCTCTGGTCTTGAGTGTATGTTAAGAAACACACTCGTCTTTTACTGCTTCTGGCACAAATTAGCACTCTTCTAAGGGAAGCCCTAGAGAGCACAAAAATGGGAGTTTTACGAAGAGACTTTATGATAGGAGATAGCTTGATAAAAAGGATTGAGCACAGGAACTGGGGTCCATTAGCAGCTCTGTTGCTGGCTAGCTGCAAATTTTTGAGCAAACCACTTAGCACTCTCATCCTCAGTCTCCTCATGTAAAATGAGATGTGTAGGGTTAAATAATTTCTGCAATCTCTTCTAGCCTTAAAACTCTACAACACAGAGACGAAAAGGAACACTGTTTTGTTAACTCTTGCTCTAGGAAGAGATCCTTCTCACATTCCAGCACCACCTCTTGTTCTCAGACTGGATTTGCAGCAGGGTGTTGGAAGGCCTGTACAGGGTTAATTTCTTCCTCTTATGGTTTAGATTCCTCTGGCACATTGTGTCCAGCCTTAATATTTTACACTGTTAGCCATATCATCTTTTATCTTTTATTTATAGTGATCCTCATATTAATTTCTCAATAGCAGCTGATGCGGCAGCAGGGACAAGTCATTGATCTTCCAATTTATCCGCTACTCTTACATATCCTGAGGTTGAGGCAGCCTGGGGAGATTGATGGAGCCCTGATACCTGCCCAGGAGCTGGGTGTTCCTCATGCATGAAAATCAACCACAGGAAACTGAAATTCAACAATCGGCAGCAATATCAGCCACCTCTCTAATAAATATAACAGGGCATTCTTTAATCATTGAAAGGGGTGTCTGGGATTCGGTAATGAAAGCACTCCTGCACAAGAGTACCAGTGCAACTCTGGGCCGGCCAGGAGGTGGTAGATTTGGGTAGGGGGAGTGGACGTGGGGAAGCTGTTTGCAGATACCAGCTTCACACATGGCAAATATTCTTATTACTTGAGTCTCAAGCAAGTCACAAGTAAGCATATACTCCTTCACTTTTGTAAAGCCAGATATTTATGAAATTGTTTTTAATTCTGCAAGAAAAACAACAGATCCTCCTCAGATCATGTTAATGCCCAATGATGACAAATGAAATGGTCCATGGAGGTGCATACACTCCACTGGTCAGAGACCAGGTGAACAGTTGTGCCCAGAGCTCTGAGTCATTTGCAGGCCCTCATAGGGACAAATCACTAACTGATTCTTAAGGGAAGGTCTCCATTCCTTGACAGGGCTAAACAGTGGCTTCCATCAAGTCTCCTTGTGGTCTCAGTTATCTTGAGCTGCTTACCTCTTGCCCCTGTCTGCTCCTCAGCTAACCTGTCCTGCTTGAGATCAGTGTTGCCGACTTATTCAATCATCAGCTTTGTGCCTGTCTAGATAAAATCCCATCCACTGAGGCTTGGCACTCTCTTTTACAATCTGTAGCTGGGGAAACAAGTACTAAATGTGGAAGCAAAGTTTCCCGTGTGAGGCCACACACATGATGCTGAGGAGGCAAGTCAGCAAGAAGTCAACAGGGGGGGCGGATGCGGAACTATGTACAAGCAGAGCGTGCCCATCACTAGCCTGTAAAAATATCCCATTCCCTTGGTTATTACTCAGCATGCATACTACATAGACACACATATTACCTCTGCATTTTTAAAAATAATAGAGTGACTAATAATGTCCTCCAGCGATAAACTGGAGTGTCAAGCTGCTCAGAAATTTCAGGCACAGAATTGCCAGAAACAATTTACTTCTAACAAACTGTGTTATGAAGATTTGGAGTATACATGGGGTTTGGGCAATGTAATGATTTTCACAGACAGAGCCTCGCAAAGGGCTTTGCCTGGTGTGTACCTTTTCTTCCTCTGATTAAAAGAAGCTGAGTGGATTCTTTGAGTGTTGAAATCGTAATAAGTATATCCAATGACTTTGTCTCATACGGAACCACGTTTGATATAAATTCACAATAAAAAATATATATCTTCTAGCAGGTTTGAACACTTTATATGCTTTTTTTCTTTGGATTCTCTTTGCTCCTTGAATTTAAATACAATTTTCCCTTTTGTTATCTAATCAGGCTTTATAGTTATTTATTTTTGTTACTGTTGTGCTTAGTTGTGTCCAGCTCTTTGTGACCCAAGGACTATAGCCCACTAGGCTCCTCTGTCCATGCAATTTCCCAGGCAAGAATACTGGAGTGGGTTGCTATTGCCTTCTCTAGGAGATCTTCCTGACCCCAGGAATTGAACCCATGTCTCCTATGCCTCCCGTACTACAGGCGGATTCTTTACCTGCTCAACTACCAAGGAAGCCCAACAGTTATTTATCAGTATCAATAAATAAAAATTCAAGTGGAAACTGGTTCAACAAAATATAAGATATATAAAATGTAATATCATCTTGTACAAAGCATGACAAACTCACTGAAAATGATGAGCATGTTTTATGGATAGCATCTCACCCGGTGTTATTATTAGCAGTATGGTAGAAACAGGAGTAAGAACAATACAATAGTAATAATGATATTGTGTGTTGCTGCCACATACAATCATCTTCAAAACGTCAGTAACTACACGGTTTCACTTGACCTTCAAAAAAATCCCACACGGTAGACAGGCCTGGTATTCTGATTCCCATTTTGTAGATGAGGAAACTAAATTCCAGAGATATTAACTGATTCACCCAACTAGGGAGACAAAGAGTCAGGCTTTCTAAGTACTAGTCTAGACCCTTCCCCAGGAACTGGTGAGACATAAAGTAACAACACTAATAATCAAAAAAGAAACCAAGAACAAAACATCCCCAGAACTCTCCTGGTAAGAAGAGTTTGAAAGTAGCTATTGTTACAAGGTAGCTATTGTTACCTAGAGCTTATCAGAAACCAAAGAGCTCTGGGGTTCAGCAAAATGTGTCAGTTCAGGAAGTGAAGTGTAGATAATTACAAAATGGAATCTGTAAAAAGTCACAGAATTTGACATTTGCCTGAAAAATAATTTATATTTGGGGAAGTAAAGGCCAGATATGACTTGAAACTGTTTAAAAATATAATCCCTAAAGAAGTATCCTGCTTACCTGTGTTTTATAGCCTTAGCTTCAGAGTTTATGTGAACTATTTCTTTGGCTGTTCCCATCTAAAATATTACTTTCTATGAGACAGGAGCACTGCAATATATGACAATTTTATGGAAGAAGAGTTCTAGAGGATTTGGGGTCCATACACAGGAAAATCACTTAATAGTAAGCACATGAATGAGGAATAATAAAATGTGGAGGGTCAGGATACTTGATTGCAGTCATGAGGAAGGGGGGCTTTTTTGGGTCATAACTCTCCCTGCTGGTAGACTCTGTAAATTTCTAGGTGCTTGTTCAACACTGGCTTTATGCAGTAAAGTTGAGTCCTGGTGGGGGTGGGGGGTGGTGGCGGGCAGGGAGGGAAGTCAGCCCCTTCTTTCCACCTCTGAGAATCAGGATTATCTGCTGAATGATTTAGGTAGCCAGGGGATTCTACAGTAAAAGTTCAACCATGTTAGCAAATCTTTGAAAAAAGTGACCAATAAAAATATATAAAATGGTTGTGCACACGTGTGCAAACAGTTCAAGCTTACTGCACAAATAATTATCTTTGTTTTTATCTACATGCCCTTAAGATGCAGCCTGATGTTACCAAATGAATAAACCTTAAATATAGCAAAGTAAATCAAGCCATATAGAAGAGACAAAAAAAGGGGGGGGGGGCAAGAGACAATACAAATTTGAATAATGAAAAACAAGCTTGATACATCTTTAAAATAGCCAAGAAGTCCCTGAAGAAGAAAACAAATGAAGAATTCTAAGGCAGAACAGCAAGAAAGAGTATTTACCAACACTAATAATATTAATAAGAACTTGCAACACTGGTTATTTAGGAACTCAGTAAATTTTCTTTGCTTTATCTGCACTAAAAGCCACCTAACATAAGTCCCAGAACTGCTGAAAAACATGCTTGTCAAACCCTTTGCAACAGCTTGGGACTCTGCTATATAAACTTTGGGAGACTATTAAACTTGAAGTAGAAAGCCTTTTGAAAATACATGTCCTTATCTGTTCTGGCATATTCATCCCCTGTAGGAGAGTTGTGTGATTCAAAGAACATTAAATAGTAAAAAAAAAAAAAAAAAGCAGTTGAGAAAACACAGCACTTCAAAAGGCTTAAATCTGGAAGCATTTCAAATATGAGGTTTAGGATTGCCAGTACAGTTTGTTGATCTCCTAATTATTCGAGAATGAGGGCACTTTTATGTATCTCTCTGTTTGGAATCACTGGAAATATCAATTAAACATAATAAATTAAGAGAATATCCCTTGGGAAGTGAAATCATCTTATACACATCATGGCCTTCTGCTAGTGGTTAGTGATTCTTTAATCAATCCAGAGGGGTTTCCTAAACCCAAGAAATTTGGTAAAAATGATTTAGGGCTCACTTAGAGATGCTACTATCATTAGAACTACATTTATCTTTGGAAAAAGAGATGATTTCTATATATAAGCCATGTTCTTCATAGTAATACCAACAAGATCTCTCAACTTATATAGAGAACATCCAATTTTATTCCACTTCTGTTCTCGCTACCCTTTCATAGTCCTTCTGTGCATAAAACATTGAGAAGGCATCTCACCAGAGTCACAGCAGCCATATGCAAACCACTTATCACCAGATACCACTGTTGCCATTGGGTGTCATGGCAACCAGAGACATGTACTACAGCCTCTGTTGGGTAATAGTGAGGCTATGATCCTCAAGTAAAGCCACAGATGTTCTGGGTACATGCAGGGTAAATTTTGTTTTCTCCTTTTCTCTAATATGTTGCTAGAGAGATATCAAAAACTATTGCTGAAATTCAATGAATATGGTTTTATTACCTTTTATTAAGAGTCCAATCTCTTTCAAGAACTGGGATATATGTTTTGAGGGAGATAAACTATAGAAATATTCAACTGACAGAGATCATAATGGATTTAACTTTTCTGTTCTTTTGTACATTTTTGTTAAGACAAACTTCTGTTCTTGCCTTCTATTAAAGGTTCTATTAAAATAAAATCAACATGATAAACTGCACATACTTAAAGAACATAATTTGACTAAGTTCTGAAATACATATATATATATATACCCATGAAACTGTCAACACAATCAAAAAAAGGAACATACCCATCACTTGCAAAAGTGTCTCCATACCTCATTCATAATGCCCCTGTTTTCTTTCCACATTCCATCACCCCACAACCCCAGATGACCATTGATAAGCTTTCTATCATTATAGAGGTGTTTCCATTTTCTAAAAATTTATATAAATGGATTCACACAGTGTCTACTCTTCTGCCTGGCTTCTTATACTCAGTGTAATTATTTTGAAAGTAATCCATATGTTTGTGGATATAATAATGTGAATATAATAATGTTTTGCTGAGTGGTGTTTCATTGTATGAGTATACAACAGTATGTTTATTCATTAACCTGTTGAAGGATGCTTGACATTGTTACAATTGTATTAAAAATAAAGATGCTATGAAGATACATGTACAAGTCTTTGTATGAACAAATGCTTTTATTTTTCTTGAATAAATATCTAGTTATAAAAAGGCTGGATCATATGGTAAGCTCTTACCATCTTTAACTTTTAAAGAAATAGCCAAACTGATTTCTGAACTAACTGTACCACTTTCCTGCCAGGCTGGATGAATTGCAAGCTGGAATCAAGACTGCCAAGAGAAATATCAACCATCTCAGATATGTAAATGATATCATTCTAAAGTTAGAAAGTGAAGAAGAACTAAAAAGTCTCTTAATGAGGGTGAAAGAAGAGAGTGAAAAAGCTGGCTTGAAACTTAACATTAAAAAAAAAAACTAAGATCATGGCATCCAGTCCCATCATTTCACAGCTAATAGAAGGGGAAAAAATAGAAAGTGACATTTTATTTTTCTGGACTCCAAAATCCCTGTGGATGGTGACTGCAACCATGAAATTAGAAGATGCTTATTCTTTGGAAGGAAAGCTATGACAAATCTAGACAGCATATTAAAAAGCAGAGACATCATTTTGCTGACAAAGGTCCATATAATCAAACCTATGGTTTTCCCAGTAGTCATGTACAAATGTGAGAGTTGGACCATAAAGAAGATTGAGCACTAAATAATTGATTGATTTCATATTGTGGTGCTGGAGAAGACTCTTGAGAGTCCCCTGGTCAGCAAGGAGATCAAACAAGTCAACCCTAAAGGAAATCAATTCTGAATATTCACTGGGCAGACTGATGCTGAAGCTGAAGCTCCAATACTTTGGCCACCTGATGCAAAGAGCTAACTCACTGTAAAAGACTCTGATGCTGGGAAAGACTAAGGGAAAAAGGAGGAGGAGGCAGAGAATGAGATGGTTAGATAGCATCACTGACTCAACGGACATGAATTTGAGAAAACTTCAGGAGATAGTGGAGGACAGAGTAGCCTGTCGTGCTAGAGTCCATGGGTTTACAAAGAATTGAACATGACTTAGTGATTGAACAACAACAGCAACAACCAGCACTGTATAACACTTCCAATTTTTACACTGCCTCACCATACTTAGTGTGGTTGGACTTTAATTTTAGCCATTCAACAGGTGTGCAGTGGTATCTCCTGTGGTTTTTTCTTTTAGCTAATAATTGATTACATTGAGCAACTTCATGTGCTTATTTGACATCCATACGTCTTCTTGGCAGGATCTCTTTTTAAATATTTTTGCTCATTTTTCTTTTAAATTTTCTAATTACTGAGTTTTGAGTTCCATTTGTGTTACAGATACAAGTTTTTTCAATTTGTAATTTGAAAATGTTTTCTTCCAATTTGTAGCTTTTTTTCAAAGATGAAACTTAATTTATCAGTGTTTTTCTTTTATGGATCTTAT
This sequence comes from Bos taurus, assembly GCF_002263795.3. NCBI lineage: Eukaryota > Metazoa > Chordata > Mammalia > Artiodactyla > Bovidae > Bos > Bos taurus. Next base: position 56,316,121 of record NC_037335.1, on the reverse strand, counting down.
CTTTGGTGTCATCTCTAGGAAATCTTTGCTTAACCAAGGTCAAACAGATTTTGTCCAAGTTTAACAGATTTATGTTTTGATCTATTTTTAGTTAATTCTTTATATGGTGTGAGGTAGGGATCAAAACTCACAGTCTTGCATATGGATATCTATGGATATTACCCTGTACTACATGTTTCCAGTGCCATTTGTCAAGAAGATGATCCTTTCTCTTCTAAACTGGCTTTGCACCTCTTCTGTAAGTTAACTGTCCTATATGTGTGGATATGTTTCTGGGATTGCTTGATTGACCCATGATATCTGCCTTTTGGTTATAATATATCCTTTTGCTGATTTCTTTTCACTTGCTCATTTAAATAGTCTCCCAGTAATAGAGCCTCACCATTTTACTGGACATACTTAGGTATATCTGAAATGCATTTGCTAAGTTGATGGAATTTGCACTCAAACTTGAGTGCAAAATTTCCAAAGGTATTTTTGAAACGCTGAGATGAAAAACTATGTATTCTACAGCCTTCCTAATTCAATCCAATGTATTCTAATCCATCCCTGGAAGCTATTTTTGCACATGTATGGGGCTGTAGAGTCTGGGGAGTATGTGAGTGGTATACGCAGGTTATCGTAAAGATCATTATAGGAGGCAAAGGGAATATTAGAGAAAATAGGTGGGGAAACTCTTATGCCAACTGTTAAAACATTTCAAGGTTTTGGTTTTTTTTTTAGTATTTCAGTTCAGTTCACTTGCTCAGTCGTGTCTGACTCTTTCGGACCCCATGAATCGCAGCATGTCAGGCCTCCCTGTCCATCACCAACTCCCAGAGTTCACCCAGACTCACATCCATCGAGTCAGTGATGCCATCCAGCAATCTCATACTCTGTCCTCCCCTTCTCCTTCTGCCGCCAATCCCTCCCAGCATCAGAGTCTTTTCCAATGAGTCAACTCATCGTATGAGGTGGCCAAAGTACTGGAGTTTCAGCTTTAGCATCATTCCTTCCAAAGAAATCCCAGGGCTGATCTCCTTCAGAATGGACTGGTTGGATCTCCTTGAAGTCCAAGAGACTCTCAAGAGTCTTCTCCAACACCACAGTTCAAAAGCATCAATTCTTCGGTGCTCAGCCTTCTTCACAGTTCAACTCTCACATCCACACATGACCACTGGAAAAACCATAGCCTCGACTAGAAGAAACTTTGTTGGCAAAGTAATGTCTCTGCTTTTGAATATGCTATCTAGGTTGGTCATAACTTTTCTTCCAAGGAGTAAGCGTCTTTTAATTTCATGGCTGCAGTCACCATCTACAGTGATTTTGGAGCCCAGAAAAATAAAGTCTGACACTATTTCCACTGTTTCCCCATCTATTTCCCATGAAGTGATGGGACCAGATGCCATGATCTTTGTTTTCTGAATGTTGAACTTTAAGCCAACTTTTTCACTCTCTACTTTCACTTTTATCAAGAGGCTTTTTAGTTCCTCTTCACTTTCTGCCTTAAGGTTGGTGTCATCTGCATATCTGAGGTTATTCATATTTCTCCCGGCAATCTTGATTCCAGCTTGTGCTTCTTTAAGCCTAGAGTTTCTCATGATGTACCCTGTATAGAAGTTAAATAAGCAGGGTAACAATATACACCTTTGATGTACTCCTTTTTCTATTTGGAACCAGTCTGTTGTTCCATGTCCAGTTCTAACTGTTGCTTTCTGACCTGCGTATAGGCTTCTCAAGAGGCAGGTCAGGTGGTCTGGTATTCCCATCTCTTTCAGAATTTTCCACACTTTATTGTGATACACACAGTCAAAGGCTTTGGCATAGTCAATAAAGCAGAAATAGATGTTTTTCTGAAACTCTCTTGCTTTTTTGATGATCCAGCGGATGTTGGCAATTTGATCTCTCGTTACTTTGCCTTTTCCAAATTCAGCTTGAACATCTGGAAGTTCACAGTTCACGTATTGCTGAAGCCTGGCTTGGAGAATTTTAAGCATTACTTTACTAGCGTGTGAGATGAGTGCAATTATGTGGTAGTTTGAGCATTCTTTGGCATTGCCTTTCTTTGGGATTAGAATGAAAACTGACCTTTTCTAGTCCTCTGGCCACTGCTGAGTGTTCCCAATTTGCTGGCATATTGAGTGCAGCACTTTCACAGCATCATCTTTCAGGATTTGAAATAGCTCAACTGGAATTCTATCACCTCCATTAGCTTTGTTTGTAGTGATGCTTTCTAAGGCCCACTTGACTTCACATTCCAGGATGTCTGGGGTCTACATGAGTGATCACACCATCGTGATTATCTGGGTTGTGAAGATCTTTTTTGTACAGTTCTTCTGTGTATTCTTGCCACCTCTTTTAAATATCTTCTGCTTCTGTTAGGTCCATACCATTTCTGTCCTTTATCAAGCCCATCTTTGCATGAAATGTTCCCTTGGTATCTCTAATTTTCTTGAAGAGATCTCTAGTCTTTCCCATTCTGTTGTTTTCCTCTGTTTTTTGCATTGATCACTGAGGAAGGCTTTCTTATCTCTTCTTGCTGTTCTTTGGAACTCTGCATTCAGATGCTTGTATCTTTCCTTTCCTCCTTTGCTTTTCACTTCTCTTCTTTTCACAGCTATTTGTAAGGACTTCACACAGGCATTTTGCTTTTTTGCATTTCTTTTCCACAGGAATGGTCTTGATCCCTGTCTCTTGTACAATGTCACAAACCTCTATCCATAGTTCTTCAGGCACTCTATCAGATCTAGTCCCTTAAATCTATTTCTCACTTCCACTGTATAATCATAAGGGATTGGATTTAGGTCATACCTGAATGGTCTAGTGGTTTTCCCTACTTTCTTCAATTTAAGTCTGAATTTGGCAATAAGGAGTTCATGATCTGAGCCACAATCAGCTCCTGATCTTGTTTTTGTTGATTGTATAGAGCTTCTCCATCTTTGGCTGTGAAGAATATAATCAATCTGATTTCAGTGTTGACCATCTGGTGATATCCATGTGTAGAGTCTTCTCTTGTGTTGTTGGAAGAGGGTGTTTGCTATGACCAGTGCATTTTCTTGGCAAAACTCTATTAGTCTTTGCCCTGCTTCATTCTGTATTCCAAGGCCAAATTTACCTGTTAACTCCAGGTGTTTCTTGACTTCCTACTTTTGCATTCCAGTCCCCTATAATGAAAAGGACATCTTTTTTGGGTGTTAGTTCTAAAAGGTCTTGTAAGTCTTCATAGAACCGTTCAACTTCAGCTTCTTCAGTGTTACTGGTTGGGGCATAGACTTGGATTATTGTGATATTGAATGGTTTGCCTTGGAAATGAACAGAGATCATCTGTCGTTTTTGAGAATGCATCCAAGTGCTGCATTTCAGACACTCTTGTTGACCATGATGGCTACCAATTTCTTCTAAGGGATTCCTGTCTGCAGTAGTAGATATAATGGTCATCTGAGTTAAATTCACCCATTCCAGTCCATTTTAGTTCATTGATTCCTAGAATGTCAACATTCACTCTTGCCATCTCTTGTTTGACCACTTCCAATTTGCCTTGATTCATGGACCTGACATTCCAGGTTCCTATGCAATATTGCTCTGTACAGCATCAGACCTTGCTTCTATCACCAGTCACATCCACAACTGGGTATTGTTTTGCTTTTGCTCCATCTCTTCATTCTTTCTGGAGTTATTTCTCCCCTGATCTCTAGTAGCATATTGGGCACCTACTGACCTGGGGAGTTCCTTTTTCAGGTCCTATCATTTTGCCTTTTCATACTGTTCATGGGGCTCTCAAGGCAAGAATACTGAAGTGGTTTGCCATTCCCTTCTCCAGTGGACCACATTCTGTCAGCCCTTTCCACCATGACCCACCCGTCTTGGGCGGCCCCACGGGCATGGCTTAGTTTCATTGAGTTAGACAAGGCTGTGGTCCTAGTGTGATTAGATTGACCAGTTTTCTGTGAGTATAGTTTCAGTGTGTCTGCCCTCTGATGCCCTCTTGCAACACCTACTGTCTTACTTGGGTTTCTCTTACCTTGGACGTGGGATATCTCTTCACGGCTGCTCCAGCAAAGTGCAGCCACTGCTCCTTACCTTGGACGAGTGGTATCTCCTCACCACCACCCCTCCTGTCCTTGAACATGGAATAGTGTAAATATTTTTTAATATTTACATTAAGATAAATAAGCAAATTATTATAAAATAAAACAAAAATTTAGATAACATTTCAACATGCTTATTTTGCCAAATACAACAAGATACCAGGAATAAACCAAAGAAATTTCTAGAACCATCCTGTCTTTTGTTTTTCATCACCATAGGGTGATTGGTTATATTTTATTCAGTGCATTGTACATGTGGGTGTGAATAAGATGGAACTTGTCTCAAAAAGAAATGAGCAAAGAATATATGTTGTCAACTTGTCTAAAACATTTTTCATGTTCTGACTCATTTTTCTTTGTATTGTCATTTCAAGATATTTTGATTTTTGTTTTTTAATTTGACTATTATAAAAATCTTGATAACTTAAGTAAAACCTCATGAGAATAATATAAACAACTGTAATGGAAAGTGAAAAGATGATAATAGCAATCAGCACTGCAATATTTCTTGTCAGAGTTCTTTATCACTTAGAATAGTCACAAATCCCATATTAATTTGACTTTTTAACCTTTAGTTTTTACTTTGGTGGAAGAATTTCTTTAGAGAAGCAATTTCTTTCTCTTTGCTATTATTTATTTGCAATTAAAACAATTATTAGCCATACTTTGATATGATTATTTTAGAGTGGTATACAGGAGGATAATTATGCAACTATTTATTAATCTATGGGTTCAATGAAGTTTAAAGACTTGATGTTCGAATCTTATGGAATGTAACCCCTTTTTCCAGAGGGAAATGAACATATTCACGCACTTATGTCATTTAAAATAAATCAACACAGGTTCGTAGAGGCACCTCCTATTCTAGGCATGGTCAGGTACAGGGAAGAGGAGCAAGAGATATACCCAACTAAGCCTGAATATACTGAGAATTAAGATGAAAGCCTAAAGGGGTTCTCTGGTGGCTCAGTGGTAAAGAATCTGCCTGCCAGTGTAGGGGACCTGGGTTTGATTCCTGTCTGGGAAGATCCCACATGCCATGAAGCAACTAAGCCCCTGAGCCACAACTACTGAGCCCGTGCTCTAGAGACTGGGAACCACAACTATTGAGCCCACACACCACAATGACTGAAGCCCACCCATCCTCGGGCTCATGCTCCACAACATGAAAAACCACTGCAGTGAGAAGCCCACTCACTGCAAATAGAGAGCAACCTCTGCCTGCCACAGCTAAAGAAAAGCTTGCACAGAAATGAAGATCCAGTACAGCCAAAATATAAATACGATTATAAAAATTTTTAAATTAATGGTAAAATAATTTTATAAAAAGATGAAAACCTAAGATGGAAGTGAAAATGTCACCTAGAATTAAGGATACACTTAGGCGGAAAGTGAACATACTGAATCATGAATCAAAGCAATTGGAAGTGGTCAAACAAGAGATGGCAAGAGTGAATGTTGACATTCTAGGAATTAGCAAACTGAAATGGACTGGAATGGGTGAATTTAACTCAGATGACCATTATATCTACTACTGCGGGCAGGAATCCCTCAGAAGAAATGGAGTAGCCATCATGGTCAACAAAGAGTCCAAAATGCAGCACTTGGATGCAATCTCAAAAACGACAGATGATCTCTGTTCATTTCCAAGGCAAACCATTCAATATCACAGTAATCCAAGTCTATGCCCCAACCAGTAACACTGAAGAAGCTGAAGTTGAACGGTTCTATGAAGACCTACAAGACCTTTTAGAACTAACACCCAAAAAAGATGTCCTTTTCATTATAGGGGACTGGAATGCAAAAGTAGGAAGTCAAGAAACACCTGGAGTAACAGGCAAATTTGGCCTTGGAATACAGAATGAAGCAGGGCAAAGACTAATAGAGTTTTGCCAAGAAAATGCACTGGTCATAACAAACACCCTCTTCCAACAACACAAGAGAAGACTCTATACATGGACATCACCAGATGGTCAACACTGAAATCAGATGGATTATATTCTTTGCATCCAAAGATGGAGAAGCTCTATACAGTCAGCAAAAACAAAACCAGGAGCTGACTGTGGCTCAGATCATGAACTCCTTATTGCCAAATTCAGACTTAAATTGAAGAAAGTAGGGAAAACCACTAGACCATTCAGGTATGACCTAAATCCAATCCCTTATGATTATACAGTGGAAGTGAGAAATAGATTTAAGGGCCTAGATCTGATAGATAGAGTGCTTGATGAACTATGGACTGAGGTTCGTGACACTGTACAGGAGACAGGGATCAAGACCATCCCCATGGAAAAGAAATGCATAATAGCAAAATGGCTGTCTGGGGAGGCCTGACAAATAGCTGTGAAAAGAAGAGAAGTGAAAAGCAAAGGAGAAAAGGAAAGATATAAACATCTGAATGCAGAGTTCCAAAGAATAGCAAGAAGAGATAAGAAAGCCTTCTTCAGCAATCAATGCAAAAAATAGAGGAAAACAACAGAATGGGAAAGACTAGAGATCTCTTCAAGAAAATCAGAGATACCAAAGGAACATTTCATGCAAAGTTGGGCTCGATAAAGGACAGAAGTGGTATGGACCTAACAGAAGCAGTAGATATTAAGAAGAGATCTTCATGACCCAGATAATCACGATGGTGTGATCACTCACCTAGAGCCAGACATCCTGAAATGTGAAGTCAAGTGGGCCTTAGAAAGCATCACTATGAACAATGCTAGTGGAGGTGATAGAATTCCAGTTGAGCTATTTCAAATCCTGAAAGATGATGCTGTGAAAGTGTTGCACTCAATATGCCAGCAAATTTGGAAAACTCAGCAATGGCCACAGGACTGGAAAAGGGCGGTTTTCATTCCAATCCCAAAGAAAGGCAATGTCAAAGAATGCTCAAACTACCGCACAATTGCACTCATCTCACACACTAGTAAAGTAATGCTCAAAATTCTTCAAGCCAGGCTTCAGCAATATGTGAACCGTGAACTTCCAGATGTTCAAGCTGGTTTTAGAAAGGGCAGAGGAACCAGAGATCAAATTGCCAACATCTGCTGTATCATGGAAAAAGCAAGAGAGTTCCAGAAAAACATCTATTTCTGCTTTATTGACTATGCCAAAGCCTTTGACTGTGTGGATCACAATAAAGTGTGGGAAATTCTGAAAGAGATGGGAATACCAGACCACCTAATCTGCCTCTTCAGAAATTTATATGCAGGTCAGGAAGCAACAGTTAGAACTGGACATGGAACAACAGACTGGTTCCAAATAGGAAAAGGAGTACATCAAGGCTGTATATTGTCACCCTTATATGCAGAGTACCTCATGAGAAACGCTGGACTGGAAGAAACACAAGCTGGAATCAAGATTGCCGGGAGAAATATCAATAACCTCAGATATGCAGATGACACCACCCTTAAGGCAGAAAGTGAAGAGGAACTAAAAAGCCTCTTGATGAAAGTGAAAGTGGAGAGTGAAAAAGTTGGCTTAAAGCTCAACATTCAGAAAACGAAGATCATGGCATCCGGTCCCATCACTTCATGGGAAATAGATGGGGAAACAGTGGAAACAGTGTCAGATTTTATTTTTCTGGGCTCCAAAATCACTGCAGATGGTGACTGCAGCCATGAAATTAAAAGACGCTTACTCCTTGGAAGGAAAGTTATGACCAACCTAGATAGCATATTCAAAAGCAGAGACATTACTTTGCCAACAAAGGTCTGTCTAGTCAAGGCTATGGTTTTTCCTGTGGTCATGTGTGGATGTGAGAGTTGGACTGTGAAGAAGGCTGAGCACTGAAGAATTGATGCTTTTGAACTGTGGTGTTGGAGAAGACTCTTGAGAGTCCCTTGGACTGCAAGGAGATCCAACCAGTCCATTCTGAAGGAGATCAGCCCTGGGATTTCTTTGGAAGGAATGATGCTAAAGCTGAAACTCCAGTACTTTGGCCACCTCATGCGAAGAGTTGACTCATTGGAGAAGACTCGATGCTGGGAGGGATTGAGGGCAAGAGGAGAAGGGGAAGACAGAGGATGAGATTGCTGGATGGCATCACTGACTTGATGGATGTGAGTCTGGGTGAACTCCGGGAGTTGGTGATGGACACAGAGGCCTGGCGCGCTGCGAATCATGGGGTCGCAAAGAGTCGGACACGACTGAGCAACTGATCTGATCTGATCTGAACATACTGAAAAAAGATGCAGAAAATGGTAAAGATTTCACAAAAAAAACTATTAGAACTAATAAACCTGGCGGTGTGTTTGCAGAATACAAAATCAGCATACACACATTACTTGCACTTCTGTTCACAATCAACAATCTAAAAAAGAAATCAGGAGAACAATTTCATTTACAATAGTATCGAAAATAATAAAATATGAATAAACTTAACTAAAGGCATGAAAGACTTGCACACTTAAAACTACTAAATGTTATTGAAAGAAATTAAGGAAGACATAAATGGAACGATATCCCATTTTTATGAATTGGAAGACTTAATATGTTAAAATCTCCATATTATACAAAGCTATATACATTTCCCCTAGTTTTTCAGAAATAGAAGAAATTAGTTAAAGTGTATATGTAACCGCAAAGAACCCTCAATAACCAAAGCAATCTTGAGAAAGGAAAACAAAGTTGAAGACCTCACTTTTTTTTTTTTTTAAATCAAGTGTCCTTGTTATGCTGGGTTAAAAATCTGAAGTCCTTAAATGTCCAGAAATAATCCTCCCAAATGTATGTTTTAATTCATTCTCAGTGGCAGGGCTTTCAGTGTCTCAGTGGACTGAGGGATCCTTCCATATCTACAGCTTGGACTTCTGCCGCTGACATTGGCCTGGTCTCTCAGGATCTTGGCTTTTCTATCAGTTTATCAGGTCTTTCATGAACCATGCTTTTAATGATTTTAAAGAGTTACTAAGATTCAATCTGAGATTATAGCATTATGCCCACAATTTTAAAAATCTCAAAAGCAAGCCAGTCCCCACTCCTAGAATAATGAAACAAGGCACATTTTCATTCCCAGAATCCAGTACAGAAATTATCAAAGAACATAGCTGAAACTCAATGGCATTTGAAAGAAAGATAAAGTCTCTCTGATTTTAGCCTCACTAGGATGTCCACTAGTCTGTACCATTTATCTGAAAGTCCTGACCTGCAAACTTAGAACCAGGAGGACGTTTCTGGCCTAACGTTGACTGGTCGCTATGAATTTGCCATGTGCAATGCACAGCCCTGAGCACCTATCACACATGGACCCTGGAGTTATCCTTCCTCTTTGATGATCTGTTCACACTGCAGTACTGACCTGATTATGGGTTCTATCCAGGAACATTATACCTCCAGTTATGATGTATAGATTCTATGGTCCTATGGAGCCATAGCCATTTCCACTGCCTCTGGCTATGGAACTGCATAGACCAAAGAAGCCTGCCTTTTAGAGAACAGTTCTTTCTCCAACGTAACTGACAAATTCCATGTCAGCTTGGGTCCACATATAAGGGGATTAACTTGAGCCTATGGTAAACAAATGTGTCAATGCTGACAAGTTCTGGAAAACATACTTTCCTCACAACTAAGTCTTTGTCTCAGTCAAGCCTGCTTGGGAAAAAACTACCTGAAGAGTAAGCCAAGGTGAGTAACTGCCTGAGTATTTCCTGCCCTGAAAACTCCTGCCCACCCCAAAGTTAAGAGCCAGGTAAAGTTCTCTTTATACTAAAGACCCTCCAGGTACCCTATTCATTCTGCTCCAGGCATTCGCTCAGCCACCTGCAATTCCCTAGGGCCCCTTTTCTTTATACCAGACCTTTACTTAAGTGGCTTGACAGAAACAGCCGCTCTCCCATGCGGTAAACTACAGCCAACTGCAGAGTCTTATTGTTGGTGTAGTGGGTTGAATGATGACCCCCAAAAGGACACATTCATGTTCTAATTCTCAACTGTTACCTCACTTGGAAAAAAGGTCTTTGCAAGTTTCATTAAGGATCTTGAGATGGGATTTCCATATTAATCAGATGGGTTCTTAATATGATGACAATTGCCCTTATTAAACAGGAAGGGCAGAGGGCAATTTGGACCAGATGAAGAGAAGATACAGAAACACAAAGGGAGTGAAAACAGAGACTAAGTGATGTGGCCTCAAGCCAAGGAAGCTACTAACCACTGGAAGCTCAAAGATACAAGGAGTGGACTCTCCCCTAGAACACCTTTAGGGAGTGCAGCCCTACTGACACCTTGATATCAGACTTTTGACCTCTAGAACTGTGAGATAGTACATTTTTATTATGTTAAGACTCCAAGTTTATGCTGATTTGTTACAGCAGGTACTGGAAACTAATACGGCATACATTAAACCTTTTCTAGACTTCAGCAGTTAACGGCATTTAACTGCATAAGCTGAAGTATTTTCAAATAGTCAAAAGTCCCAACATCCCACCACACATTAAAGACCAAGGCACAAGACTACCTTGCATGGAAGCATGGAAACATTTCCACGTGGACATTTTCCTCTCCAAAAGTCTGCTCCTTTCTTTTTATTTCTCAGTGTTTCCAGGTAACACACCAAATGATGCATTTATGCAAGTACAACAGGTACAACACCTTAATTACATCTGGGTATAGAGTTAATTAAGAAACAAGATAACAGAGCGAAGATGGAGGTCAGAATATTCCTGGTACTGACCTAACTCTGGCTTAGAATCCAGTTTGAATGAAATCATCCCACAACTGAACCCCAGAAATTACTAGTCCATAACTGAACTAGTAATACACAGGATGACAGAAACAGAAGACACCAACTCCCACTCTCAAGGGACAGAACAGAATTAGTTAAGACAAACATGTCCACTTAATTCTTTTCAAGCTTCCTATATAAGTCACTTGATCACCCCGGGGTGGAGTAAGTAAAGAAGCAGGGCTGAAATTACCTTAAGATCTCTCTTGACAGGATTGAAACATCAAGATGGGAAAAGACCATTCCTTCACTCCCCACCACCACCACTCCCAGCATTAAAAAATAATAGCCTACATTTACAATGTAAAACAAATCAGAAACTACTTTAGTTCTGATTCACTCTTAGTATTATTAATAGCTAATCAGGAGCCTTGTGCAAAAACATCTTGATTAGTTGCTAATAAAACTCTTTAGAGGCAGAGCCCTCCATATGCCTCAAAGGGAAGATGTAGACCTCTTATGCGTCAGGATTTTCTCACCAAAAAGTCACACGTCTTTACTATTCCAGGCAAGTATAGCCTAGCCCTACCCTCATTCCTGCTTTACTTGGATTACCAATAAATATATAGATGGAAATAAAGAAGAGATATCAGGTAGAAATACATAAAATGGTAGGTAAAACATTGCAAGTGGAGTCAAGTACCACCACCATTCACTACAGTAGAAGTGAACATTTAGCACCAACAGTAATGTTTTTTCCTGTTATGTCTGGAAAGTGATAATAAGTCATATGTACCTACCTTTTTAAATTTATTCAGATCTCATTTTTGTATTAACTACTGCATACCAAGTAACATGCTAAGGCTGCATCAATGGATGAAGAAAAGGTAATCCTTGGCCCCAAGGAATGTTGCCCAGAAGAAGCCCGAGATATGTAAAAAAATCCAACTACAATACAGTGTAGCAAGTGCAACAGTCAGGTATGTAAAAGTGTAATGAGAGCAAAAAGGAAAGAGTGATCACAACACTAAACAGAAGACAGCATAAAAGAGATAATATGTAAACTGAGTTTTGACAAATGAAGTGGGTTTTCCAGGTGCCCAAGAGGGCGGAGAGAATTCTTGGAGGAGGGAAAAGCATAATTCAAGATAGTGAATTGTTCATATAATCCTAGAAGAGAAGCAGGGAATAACAGAAGAAATACTTGGATACAGGCATCATGAATATTTGTATGTTTCATTTTGGCAAAACCATTCTAATGGAAATTTTGAAGATCAACTATAGACGGAATAAACAGAACTAGTAATTACTGCAGGAGACACTAGAACCAATCTCTACTATAATCTACCAGAAAGAAACAAAACTATTTCAACGACAACACGGTATCACAGAAGGGGCTTTTTATTTTATTTTTTTATTTTTTTTAGTGTATTAGGTGTCACTTAAAATTCTGACTCCACACTGTACTTGCTTTGGGATCTTGAACAAGACTCATACCTTCAGCTAGTCTCAGTATAGTGAGTGTATGTGATTACCTACATCTGTATCTGCAATGCAATCTTAATGTAAATTCAAGTTCAGGTCCAAGCCTAGGTTCTCTGTGACTCCTCTGGTTAATTCAAAAGCTATCTCTCTCTTCTTCATTTGGCTTCTCTATGGAAATATCATGTCTATGACTTCTTGGGGTCTTTTGTTGTCGTCTGTTTTTTAAATTGAAGTATAGTTGATTTACAATGGCATGTTAGTTTTAGGTGTACAGTTCAGTGATTAATTTAAATATACGTCCTTTATCAGATTCTTTTCCATTAATAAGTTATTCCAAAATATTGAGTATAGCTCCCTGTGCTATACAATAGATCCTTACAGGTTATCTGTTCTATGCCTTCTTTGAATTACTGTAGCGCTCGTTGTCTGTATCATTTATATGTTTCAGTCACGTTATGACTGAAAACAAAAAATTTATATTTGCCCATGCCCTGGCCTGTACTTAAAAAGTGTGTTCATTGATTTCATATTCATTGGCTACATTTTAGACACCGTGTTAGCTCGTGGTTCCAGATATTAGTAAAATATAGATATTCCTGATCAGAAGGTCACAGTCTTTGTGGGAAAACAAACAAAAATAAACAATCTGTGTCTCAAACAGCTGTGTACTTTCCAAAAAGAACACACCTAGTTGGTACAGTAAATACATATATCACAGATAATGTATCAATAGTTATTTGGTGTTAATAACTTCAAATAACTGCTTTTCTACTTTGAAGAAATAATGATTACATTTCACCAGGAGCTCAATACCCCTCTGAGACTGAGGGCTTCACTTCCATCCTCACTCACCACATTGCTTTCTTATATGAAAATATACAAGTGTGTACATACTCTCTATTAAAAGGACTATCTGGCATGAATTTCTGACAGCATGAAGAAAAACTCAAGAGGTTTAGAATTTTAGTTCTGAGATCCATCCAAAAGTTCAGATGCCCTAATTCAACTTGCTTGGCTGGAAAATAGAGCTGTAAACTCACAAGAGTAGATGATCTTTTAAGAATTTCAAAACTTCCTGCTACTAATTAGAAATCCTAGAAGAATCAAATTAGATTAGATCAGTCACTCAGTCATGTCCAACTCTTTGCGACCCCATGAATCGCAGCACGCCAGGCCTCCCTGTCCATCACCAACTCCCGGAGTTCACTGAGACTCACGTCCATCAAGTCAGTGATGCCATTCAGCCATCTCATCCTCTGTCGTCCCCTTCTCCTAGAAGAATAGCTTCTTTTAAAATACACTGATAATATGCTTTACAGCTTAATATCCAGCAGCCTATGTTTCAGTTAAGTGAGCTTCAGGAAAGAAGGAAACTTGTGGTTTAGTTGCATTTACTTTGGAGCCTCTGGTCAAAACAGCTACTTCTGTGCTCAGCCATTTTTTCATCTTTAAAAAAACATGGTTACAGAGATGGTGCACAGGTTCATGTGTCATTGTATTCATTTGTTTCAGAATGCCAATAACATTGAAGCTATTACTGCAAAGAGTGGGATGTTATTTGGTGTCATCTAGTGCAACTCTGTTGAAATAAAGAAAAGGAAAGGGGTCTAGAATAGCTACAATTTTCCTGAGAACACAATTATTTTATGGTAAATCTGGGACAAGAATCCTGATCTCTTTGATCCCATTCCATTCTTCTTTCACTGGGATCTGAACAACCCAGAGAAATAAATGTGCTGTGTTCTGTTACTGGTGCAGGACTTGGCAAGATTGGAATTGTAACACTATGTATGAAGAATTATCTGGAAATTCTTAGAACTAAGTGAGATACATCCCAGGTATATAGAACATTATGTTTTATGAAAATTCTGTGGAATGAACCAAACTGGTAACTGAAGTGTGCGTGCTGTGCTGCAGTTTAAAGTAGGTAGGGTGAATTCAGCATGAAATTCATTCAGCTGAATTTCATTCAGCATAAAAATTAACATCCAAACAAACTCTTCATTGCTGAAAGTGTCCAAAGCTGCTAGCTTCATCTTGTACCTAAGGCATCTGAAAGAATCATGTTAAAGGACTTCTAACCACCCAAATGTCCCATATCTGACTCAATAAGTATCATTATACATTATGGGTATTTTTCTGAGTGACAGAGAACAATATCCTGGCTGAACATCCCTCTGCCATGACATAGAGATGATGGTTTCAAGCTATCTTGAAGGTGTTGGAACCCACTTTATCCATTGCTAATATTAACACAGGACAAAACTTAATATTCTCTTTGCTCTCTATTTGTTAAATCACTTCTTGCCTTTATTAAAATGGATGGACCATAATTGAGTCTGTAGTATGTGTATCTTTGGAAGCTGAACACATATTTGTCGGTTTTATTAACATCACAGATTTCTAGGGAGCGTCTACTCAAAAACTAAGTCTGCTTTCACAGTTGCAAATAAATTATGATATAATTTTGAACAAATTAAGCTCATCATAAAGGAAAGATACTGATACTTACTATAACCCTGTCCTTGAGGGGCTCTTGTAAAGCACTAAATAAAGTAATAGAGGCATGCACACATGCATAGATTTTCAGTGATATCTGTGCACACTTAAAAAGAACTCTACACAATATATTATAAAAATCTTGATGCTGTGTATCCCTAGTTCCCAGCTCTCTCATTAAAACTATCTAACTTAACAAGACCTTATCTATTAGGATACCTATCAGAGTATTCCAAATTCTACTTCTTGTAGCACCCTGTCCCAATCATTTGCCTTCCTCTTTTCATTAGACCTCATCCAGAAGCCCTGGAGATTTGTTCATTAATTTATGTACATATTTAGTTATGTGGCCAATTTCTTAATCCCTTATCAAATTTCAGGCACCATTCTTTAGTATGTTTTATAGGTTGATGACACAGCAGTGGTCAACACAGATGAATATACCCTCTCTCCAATTGAGGGGGCAGACAAAAATATACAAGCAAATATAAATATATAAGTATAAATAAGTAAATAAAAATTAAATAGATGCATAGAATAACTAGTATATCAGGTAAGTGCTAGAGAAAAAATAGAAAGCATGGTTGGGAGATGGAGATGGCTGATAGAAGGTACCTGCCACGTGAAATTAAGTAATAAATGAAGGCTTTATGGGGAAGATAAAATTTATCAAGGAATTTAAGGTGGTTGTGGAAGGGAGCAAGGTGCATATCTGGGGAATAAATATTACCAGCAGAGGGAACAGTCATATGGAAAGAGAAGGAGGCAAGAATGTGCCTAGAGTATTCAAGGAACAGAAAGGATGTCAGTTTGTGGGAAATAGAGAGAGCAAAGTAGAGAAGAGAAAGAACAAGTCAGGGAAGAAACAAAGGCCTAGATTTGTAGGCCCATGGAGGTACTCTGAGGACTTTGCTTTCTGCTTAGAGTAAGTCGCTGAAGAGATCTGAGCAATACAATCTGATTTATGTTTTAACAGGATCCCTCTGAATGCCCTGTTGATTAAAAACTGCAAGAGAGTAAGGACAAGCTCCGGAAGACCAAGAGTTGACTCAAAGACATGATTTACTAAAAAATGCACCTCTTACTCAGTGACAATGTAGAGCAGAGACTGGCAAATAACTGCTCACAAATCATTGTGAGCTCAGCCTGTTTTTTTTATGACCCGTGAGCTAATACTGAACCTCACATTTTGAAAGACTGCTGAAGAAAGAGGAGGAGGAGAAGCTACAGAAACTGTATACGGCCCACCAAGTCTAAGATACATATTTAAAAATCCAGAAAATGTTTTCCAACACCTGATGTAAAGCATCTGGTTGGTAGTAGGTCCACAATAAAATTGGGAGGAGGAATACATGAATGAATTAGCTGCTGAAAATATTGTAAAGTGACAGGTATCAAGAAACATTTACAGCTTCACCCTTAACCTTCAGAAATGATGTTATTTTCATTGAGCTGTTGAAAAATATAATCTAACTTTCAAAACAACAAATCAGAAAGCATCTTCTCACATAAGCAAGGTCATAAATCACTGTCAAGTAAAACTGAAGTAGCAACAAATCAATTACAAAAAATATTTTTATGGACTTTTAAACTTTAGAAAGCATTGTGTGTTCATTATCTAATGTAATCCTCAAATAAATTTCATGAAATAGTTATTATTTTCCCATTAGAAATTAGGAGAAAGTAATGGCAACCCACTCCAGTACTTTTGTCTGGGAAATCCCATGGACAGAGGAGTTTCACGAGGAGTCAGACACGACTCAGCGACTTCACTTTCACTTTTCACTTTCATGTACTGAAGAAGGAAATGGCAACCCACTCCAGTATTCTTGCCTGGAGAATCCCAGGGACGGAGGAGCCTGGCGGGCTGCCAGCTATGGGGCTGCAGAGTCAGTACATGACTGATGCAACTTAGCAGCAGCAGCAGCATTAGAAATCACCACATACTAAGTCCTTAGTGATTACCCAAGAAAAGCTGAAATCTTGAGTTGTTACACCTATTAATGCCAAGGGTTTTTTTTTTTTTCCCCTCTATGGGAATGTTGGATGCTAAAACTGACAGGGATTTTCAGCTCAAGATAGCAGACTAGGACACATATTTACTTTCTATTCCTTCTGAAACCATATTTAAATAAAAGTGTAGAAATACCAAAGTTAATAAGCCAATAAAAGCCAAGATGTTGTGGAAGTCATCAACTACAGAAAGATTTCAACATATTTCTAGAAGGCAAAAAATGAAACAGAGTGATGAATAAAATAATTAAGGAAAGATTGTCCTAAGAAGGGTCTGCACAAAGCCAGTCAGCTTTTGGTGAGTTCTGGTTTTAGTAAAGGGCAAGGAAAGACGAGGAGCTGAAAAACAAGGAAATTAGAGTTATTTTAGGGAAAAAAGTTACTTGAATGAGCTCCAGAGACCACTCAGCCTGATGCCATATTAATTCATGGATTAATATGGATTGTTGGTAAGCAAGACAAGAAAACAAGGAAGAAACAAAAATCAAGAGATCATTCCTTACTGAACTTCTCAAACAAGATCAAGGAATTATGGTTAAATGCCACGGCTGTAAATCATTTCTGCTCCTAGAGAGGTCAGATAGAGCTTATGATATTTCTCGCTTTTTTCAGACATAATTTAGGTCTGAGAAAAAGCTTTTGTGTCCTCCAATCTCGAATCTTATTGGGGATAGAAGTCCAAATTTGCTCTGACATACTATAAAAAGAATCTCAAGAGCAGAGGGCAAAACTAATTTATAATATATGAATTATGTCCAGTGTTATTTTAAATAGATTTTAAACTAAAATATATAAAGTTTCACCGATCAATACAATTCTGGGTTCTGAAACCTCTACATGTCACATGCCTGATGTATAACACACAATGTCAGCTCAGGAGAAAGAAAATATTCCAATGAAGTAAGCCAAAGAAACAAGATTCAAACTCAATAAAACCATGTTAGACTAGGATTTTTAAGTTCTTTCCTATTATTTTGAAGCTTCTACTTTGTGAATAATAACATGTTTCCCTTGTCCTAGACACCCAAGAGTGTGTCTTCTCTCCTGGGCATAAGAATCTCTAGAATTACACATAGTAGTAAAGAGTGGCCCAAGCTGACATGCTCACAGTGACCAAATTGTACTATTTTAAACTGACACAGGGCTCCACTATGAAGCTGCAATAAATGATGTATTTGCTTTCTAGACATGAATGAGTTGCCTTACTGAACATACTCCAGGAAGGCCATCCATAGAAATTGGCTTCTAATCCATACAGAATAATTCATTGGTAAATTTCTTTCAGGAAAGCCCACGATTTGTCTAGACTATGATCTTTACATATCTGGATCCTTCAAACTAGACCAAAGGGAAAACCTCCGCTGGTGCTATGCTGACAACTGATGGTCCCTAACCTGCATCTTCTGAGATCAGAACCCAGTGCAGTAGGTGATCAATTCATGAATTGAGCAAAAGAAAACCTTCTACAAGGTAGGATACAGGCTCATTCTAGGTATGACACTTAGGGCTAAGTGCCATAAGGAGTACAAGAAAAGAACAGTAACACATGAAGCATGTATGACAAGGAGGCACCACAGCCCAAAGCAAGCTTGGTTCAAATCCTGGCTAAGCCATTACCATCTGCACACCCTGAAGAACAGTCTAAAGTTTAACTGTTGTACTAAATTTCTAAAAAGAAGTGAAGAAAGAGCCTTACCTGCCAGGAAGGGAGGTTATGGGGTGCAGCATCCAGCCAGGTGAGGGCTCTGCATTCCCTGCGGGCTGGAGATGATGGCAGAGGAGCAGCAGTGAAGAAGGTGCTCCTGGCTCCAGGCTTCGCAGAGAAGCTGGGAAGGTCCCCATAGGTGCCGGACCACCCCCCGACAGGGTGGGTGGCTCCTGCACTCAGCTTTGCACAGGCCTCTGAGACCCACGCAGGGAAGGGCTGACCGATAGAAACGCAGGCACCAAGGTGGCTGCATGATGAGGTGCTAGACAGGATGAGCTCTGGAGGAGGAGGCCCCCACAGTCCTGAACAGTCTCTGCATGGTGGCCCATCTGGTGCCAAACTCCTGGCACCCACAGTGGGAAGCCTCGGCTGCTAGAGAGTTCAGGAGGGGTCATGCGCTGGGGCCCCGCCCTTTGCCCCGTAATTTGCCACGTGTGGGCTTGCAGCCCAGTTTCTCTGTGATGCGTATACCATGGACATGTCACAAGTGCCAGGCTGAGAAATCCTGCCTCCAGTGCGTATTTGACCACGAGAGGAGTCAGAAGCTGGGTAGACGCTCTCCCAGTTTCACACTCTATTCTCAGGGCGTTTGGCGCACAATCTGTCCTATATGGGCAATTTACTGTGTAAATTTGTTTCCGCGCTCCGCCGCCGGAACCCGCTGGGCCGTCGCTCGCTGGTTTTGCCCTCTCGGGATGCCATCACATCTGGCCGGGGCCACCCCGCTGCTCCAGCTCCTGCTTTACACCCTGGTCACAGGCTGCTCAACCAGGATCGATTACCTTTATCATCCAGCTTTTACATTGCGCCGAAAAGGCAGTACCCCATCCAGCAGGCTGGGTACTCCCCTGTGGGCGTCCTACCCGTGACGAACTTGAGGAACTCGCCAAAGAAGCAGCCTGTCTTGTCCACTCGTAATTCCATGATGTTCGGACCTTCGAGAACCGTCAGAATTCCTCCACCGGGGCGCAAAATTACTCTCCTGCGTTCACTAACTGAGCTACCTGCCCGGGTAGTCAAGGTTGGGAACCCGGTACCAACCAGGCACCTCCCACTTTGTTGCACAAAGGAGAGTGAGGCGATGGTCCAAGAAGAGCCCAGGGAAAGCATAACAAAGGAGGAAGGTCACACAGAGGCCGAAGGAGAGAACAATGGAAAGATAAGTCTGTACTGCGACCGGGATATAACAATGACACCCAGGCCCCAGGAGCCCAGCGGGGTCCTCACGTCCCTCCAGTGCAGTCCTGAGCCTCCAAACCTACCCCCGGTGCACCCAGAAAGCAACTTCAATGAGAAAGCCCAGGTGTCTTGGAAGAACTCTTCCTCTGAAAGCCTCGCCATCTGCTTAGACGACACTGCTGGAGACGGCCAGCCTCCCTCGCAGCCCGGCCCCCTGGCCAGGGTGCTCTCTGCCTCAAGCCCGTGCTGCAACCTGCTGCCCGAGAGGCCAATAGAAGAAGTGCTGGGTGAAGACCACCGACCCAGCTCCCCGGAGTCACTGATGTCTGGGAAGGCGCTGCAGCGTGAACAACCTTCAGACACCCCACGGAGCAGTTCTTCTGCCCTGGGATCTGCCCGCAGTAGGCACCCCCTCAAGCGGAAGAGACCCCTGCCGGTGTTTCTGCCCCTGCCGCCACTGCTGCCACCACTACCACCACCGCTGCCTCTGCCGTGGGGTCGCAGTGACCTTCCGCTGCCTCCGAAGCTTCCAGGCATGACTCTCGCCAAAACCTGGGGCACCCTGAAACAACGCATGGAGCGTCAGCGAAACAAAATCCTGAAGGATGTAAGGAAGGCTATGCGACGCTGCAGTGCCCCTCCACCTGCCCCAGGGACCACAGGCTCCCTGGCTCCGGTCAGTCACATTTTGGAGGTCCCTCCTACCACCACCCACTTGGCTGAACTGTCCTCCAGATTCCCCAGTCTGGCTGGCCTTCCACCTTATACGGATCAGGAGGCAAGATACACAGCCCCTGCATCCTCTCATTCTGCAATTCCTGCAGATTATCTTTTTCCTCCAGTTTGGAATCCCATTGTGGGAATTACCCTTAAGGAGGATGAAGGCACTCGGTGTTCAGTCAAAGCAACACCACCTTTTACTTCTGACCTCTCTACACCTCTGAGCACCCCAACCCTCTCCTTCCAGCCACCCTCCTACAAAAATGAATCCCCAACACCCATGTGTGTAGATTCTCCCCCTCCCTTAAACTTACTCACCCCTCTTCCAGACCCTCCCGTCCCTCCCCCTGTTCTAACTGAGCAGCCCATTACTTCTACTGCCATCCCTTCTACCACCACAGTCATGGCATCTACAAGTGTGCCCTCTCCTTCAGATTCGGGCATCACGGACATGGACACTACTCCCCCTTCTCAAGCTGTAATTTTTCAGTCTCCCCCAGGTATTGGGGTGGAGCAGACACACACTGCAGAGAGACCAGGCACCACCATCCAATTTGTGCCCATGGTCTCCCGCCACGCTTCAATTTTTAACTATCCCTTTGACTCCCGAAACAACCCTCAGCCCACATTTGCGACCACTGATGAGCAGAAGAGAGCCTCTGTCTTGCCCAGCCCCTCATCTGGGGCTCCCGCTGCCGACTTCCCCAGGCCCCCGTTCGGGACTCCTGCTGCCATCTTTCCCGGGCCCCCACCTAGGACTTCGGCTGCCGTCTTCCCCGGGCCCCCACCGGGGAACCAGGCGGCCGTCTTTCCCGGGCCCCCACCTAGGACTCCGGCTGCCGTCTTCCCCGGGCCCCCACCGGGGAACCAGGCGGCCGTCTTTCCCGGGCCCCCACCTAGGACTCCGGCTGCCGTCTTCCCCGGGCCCCCACCGGGGAACCAGGCGGCCGTCTTTCCCGGGCCCCCACCTAGGACTTCGGCTGCCGTCTTCCCCGGGCCCCCACCGGGGAACCAGGCGGCCGTCTTTCCCGGGCCCCCACCTAGGACTCCGGCTGCCGTCTTCCCCGGGCTCCGACCTGGGGATCAGGCTGTTGTCTTCCCCTGGCCCCCACCTAGGACTCTGGCTGCCATCTTCCCCGGGCCCCCACCTGGAAATCAGGCTGCCTTCTTCCCCGGGCTCCGACCTGGGGATCAGGCTACTGTCTTCCCCTGGCCCCCACCTAGGACTCTGGCTGCCATCTTCCCCGGGCCCCCACCTGGAAATCAGGCTGCCGTCTTCCCCGGGCTCCGACCTGGGGATCAGGCTGTTGTCTTCCCCTGGCCCCCACCTAGGAATCTGGCTGCCATCTTCCCCGGGCCCCCACCTGGAAATCAGGCTGCCTTCTTCCCCGGGCTCTGACCTGGGGATCAGGCTGCTGTCTTCCCCTGGCCCCCACCTAGGACTCTGGCTGCCATCTTCCCCCGGCCCCCACCTGGAAATCAGGCTGCCGTCTTCCCCGGGCTCCGACCTGGGGATCAGGCTGCTGTCTTCCCCTGGCCCCCACCTAGGACTCTGGCTGCCGTCTTCCCCGGGCCCCCATCTGGAGATCAGGCTGCCGTCTTCCCCAGGCCCCCACCTGGGAATTAGGCTGCCGTCTTTCCCGGACCCCCACCTGGGGCTCCAGCTTCTGTCTTCCCTGGGCCCCCATTTGGGGATCAGGCTGCCATCTTCCCCAGGCCCCCATCTGGGGCTCCGGCTACTGTCTCCCTTGGCCCCCCATCTAAGGCTCTGGCTGCTGTCTTGCCCAGCCCCCCACCTAGGGCCCCAGTTGATGTCTCCCTTGGTCCCCCATCTACAGCCTTGTCTTCCCCAGCCTCACTATTGAGGACTCCTGCTGGTGTCTTCCCCATCCCTCCATCTAGGGTTCTGGCCGCTTCTCCCCTGGCCCCCCATCTATGGCTTTGGGTCCTGTCTTCCCTGGCCTCCCTGTCTAGGGCTTTGGCTGTTTCCCTCAATCCCCAAATCCTGCCTCAACCAGCACCCCAACGATGGCTTCAGCTCCTGTTTCCCACAACCCCTCATCTATGGCTTCAGCTCCTGTTTTCCCCAGCCCCACATCTATGGCTTCAGTTCCTGTTTTTCCCAGCCCCTCACCTATGGCTTTGGCAGTTATCTATGCTCCAGCAGATGGCATCTCTACAGATGTCAAACCAGTCTTTGACATCGATGCTATGCATACAACACCTCCTCCTCAGACTGCTATTTTCCAGTCTACCTCTGACTCCAAGGAGAACCACTACCCATATCACATGGCTATTCTTGGTTCTGAGAACACAGCGCCCAGTGGTGGCAATGCCTGGACCCAAGCCTCAACTTATTTGCCTGTGGATTTGGTCAACAGAGGTACCCATGTTTCAAGTGAAGCTTGAAACCAGAACTCACCATTCAGCCCACATCTGGGGCCAACAATAGGAAGAAGCCTAACAAGTCTATTCCACTGGGAAACCCATTAGCCCTAGAACAAGATAGAAAGCTAACGTCTTCTGCAGTCCAGCCACCCAGAGGAAGCAAAATGGATTCAGGTTTGCCAGATCCCCTGTCTGCTATCACCACCGTCAACATGCAGCCGGCCTTTGTCTACAACTCAGGTATTTTCCCCAGGGATGTATTTGCTACTACTGGTTTTGGAGTGGATACCACAGTGCCCAGTACTGGAGACAGTAGCTTGCTGTCTGCTAGTACCATATCAGGCCCACTGTTGATGGGACCTGCAGCCTCTATGGCTGGTGGGAGTTTTGGGGTTGGTATGAATGCCCTAGGCCTCACTTATTCAGAAGCATCTGGCCCACCTAACTTTTGGACAGAACTGTGTGGGGCACCCAGCACCACTTGTGTTCCTACTGTGGGCCAGATCACCTGGGGGTCATCTCATTGCAGCATGGCTGCTGCAGTATGAAGGGCAAGCCACCATCCCAGCATCCAGGCACATATCTGCTTTCAACTTGAATCCCAATGCCTGGGGTCTACCTGAGCCGAATCCAGGTGGTAGAGTGATGGCAGGGGACACCACCATCCTTATGGTTAGAGGTCAGGGTGTTACCACTTCCCATCACTGCACCTAGGACCCATATGAGTGTAGAAAATCTACAGTTACAAATCCCATCACCATGGAGAAGAAATTTGTGTTAAGGAACAAGTCAATTTCCACTTTCCACCAGAGCAACACTGCATCCATTGGATTTGCAAGTGTGAGACCCACCCCTGGCTTGGAACCCACCTGTCCAAGATGCAAGTGGTGGTGGTATAGGAGGGAACAACATCATTCCCAGGATTGGAGGACCTGGTATCCACACTTCCCATCAGTACAACTGGGGCCCACCTGGCCAATACACCATGGGTGGAACATATGGGAGGAGCAACATCTCATCTAGGATGGGAGGCCCCAGTGTCAACACCTGCCATTGGACTTGGAACTCACATATGCAAAGCACAGAGCGGGCGTTGGGGGACAGCACCACACTTGCTATGACTGGGTACACGTCTGGTGTTCCATTCACACAAAGCACCCAGGCCTCCGAACCCAAACCCACACAGTACGACAGGGGATAGCACCATATATACTTAGAGAGGAACTTCTATGCTCAAAACACCTGGGACCCCAACTCAGGGCACCCTTCTGACTTAGGAGGAGCACAGCGTTGTGTTTAGCGGCTCCTGGTCAGGGAAGCTGCGTCTGTGCTCTGGGTCTGGTACTTTTATCACCTGCCCAGGATTTCATTGGAGCATTAGCGAACTCCTTTCTTCTGTGAAAAAACTCAACAAATAAAGAGCATATCTTGTTCTGCAGATTCTGCGCAACGATGAACGGGCTTTGCTGGAAAACAACTCTGCCCATTTGAGTGAAACTGTTAACCTGCTGTCTTCCTACAATGAGCCAAAGGACCACACTCGCAGCCATGTGCAGGAGTGTGTGTTGTATGTGCATGGGTGAGGAATGTGGGTGTGTGTGTGTTGCAAAGTGAGAAACATATGAGCCCAGTTCAGAACTATATACCAGACTTGAGAAGTTCCATTTGGAGGATGGAAAATAAACTGCATGTATCATCCACTGTGCCATCCCTGGTTTGACTGTAAACTTGGCTGACCCAAACTTCTGGCTATTTTCTCTACACGTGCAACAGGCAGGGTGCCCACTGCTATCTTTAGCTGCTTCCTCTCCACTTATCCATTTGCCTCAATGGGCCCTTATCTTTCCCAGCTTTATGTACAAACATGTATATATGTAATTTATATATAAATAACTTATTCTTGTTAATCTACTACTGTTTATGTGTCTTTACTCTTTGATATATATGAGTCATGATGTGTTGAGGCAGACTTGAGGTTGCAAAATTTTCTGGGTCCCAGTGACTGGGTTGTGGAGTGAGGCACACATTATGACCATGTGTGCAGACTCCTGAAATCTGCTTTGAGTGTAAGGAGTGACAGTCCAGGAAAAACTAAGGTCCAGAGGAGGGAGAGACAGGGCAACTCATCCTTTTCTGTCTGTCTCTCCCCCCGCCCCCCACCCCACACTACTCTAACCACACTAAAGGCTAGATAATCTCTGATATGTGAAGAGGAAACGCAGTTTATGGTTTTAGTTTTTGAAAATGTTTAAATGTCTCTTTTGTGCATCTTTTTATCCAAATGAGACTTAGGCCAGTCATCTTTGTACATTCCCACTTCACCCAGAGAGGATGGATTTTGTATCCAGGTTCATGTGTCTGGTGAAACAAAGGAAGAGTCCATGCCTGCTCTGTAATTGTTGAAAATTTAAGTTTACTTCAAGTTTATCATACTGCTTAAAGTATCAGAAAAGATTCTCTTGAATAACTGGCTTGGTTCTGAGATAGGCTGCTAAAATACCAAACATAAGAGTTACAACTGTGTCCAGTTCTTGCAGACCCTAGAGTTCTGCTGGGCCTCCCTTAGGTTCAATAAAGGCAAAATTCCTGACTCTATGCTGCCTATCTTTTAGTCAGAGGGGAGAACAGAAATCAACGTAAATTATCTGACAAGTTGGTGGTGTGGTTTAGTTGCCAAGTTGTGTCAGACTCTTTGCAACCCCAGGGACGGTAGCCCACCTGTAGGCTCCTCTGTCCACAGGATTTCCCAGGCAAGAATACAGGAATGGGTTGCCATTTCCTTCTCCAGAAGCTCTTCCTGACCCAGATAAAAGACCAGGTCTCCTGCATTACAGGTGGATTCTTTACTGACTGAGCCACCAGGGAAGCCTAGTAACAAATGCAATCGAAATTAAGCAGTATATGGGAAATTGACCTTGTGGGCAGAGAAAAAAGTTTTCAAGTTAAACCATAGACAGGATAAGTCTTACTGGGAAGGTGGAATTTGAACAGTGTAGAGGGAGGCAACTGAGTCAAATATCTGAGGAAAAAGCATTCCAGATAATGGGAATAACCTGTCCAAGGCCCAGAAGAAGGATACCAGTGTCCTCAGGGAAAAGCTAGTAAATAATGTGGCTGGAATAGAGAAGAGGAAAGGAGGATGGAGAAGATGTGGATTGAATTGTGGCATCATCATTTATTGATTGTGTGATCACAAAGTTAATTCAACCTTCAAGTGTTTCAGTGAAATCAGTGATTTTCCTATGGCCAGTTTACCTCACATGAGTTTTGGAAGGATAAAATAACACAGGGAAATGAATTATAAGCCACTGTTATTATTCTACACATAAAGACAGAGACAGATACAGAGCGTTAAGACTGAATTCTTTTGTTCCCCTCCACAGATTCATATATTGAAACCCTATCCCCTTGTGTGTGATGGAATTAGGAAATGGAGTTTTTAGGAGGTAACTAGGTTTAGAAGAGGCCATGAAGGTAGAGCTGTCATGATGGGATTAGCTCTTATAAGAAACAGAAAAAACACTAGAGCTTTCTCTCTCCACCACGTGAGGAGGACACAGCAAGAAGATCGCCATCTACAAGCCAAAAATGATGGACTCACCTGGAAGTAGATCTGCCTTGATCTTAGACTTCCCAGAAGTGTGAAATGTCTGTTGTTTAAGCCACTTAGTCTATGCTATTTTGTTATAGCAGCCTGAGCAGACTAATACAGGTAGGTAAGTAGGGAAAGGATGATTGATAGATACATAGATGGAGATAGAGCATGCATGTGTATACTTAATGAATTACTTCAAATGTCTTCACCAGGTAATTCAAATAGGAGATTCCCATTTTAAAGGGAGCGTAAAAGTGCTTGCTTTCATGAAGTATACAGATGGAAAAATACGGTAACTCCAGCCTAAAAATGCACAGCACTGAGCCTAATGCAATATTTCTGAGATTAGTCCCACAAAAACAAAGAACACCATCACAGAGAGCCCGACAGCCTCCTCCCGGCACCCTGCCGCCTGATTCATTTACTCTAAGTTGTTTGTTACAACTCCAGAGGATCAAAGCTCCTGCTCCCTGACTTCAGAGACTCTCCTTCCCTTTGTTGTCAGAACGGCCTCCCAGAAGCAGGGTTGAAATCCAGTTTGCTTCTAACAGTCCCACACCTTCTCTTGGCCTTGCTGGCAATATTACCAGGGACAATTTTTAAATTTTAAAATTTATAATGCTTTTCATTGAAAAAAGAACCCTTCAAAACTGAAAAGAACAATTCTGATTAGGGAAGCACTTAACAAATGTACGAGATGTAAAGATGCTTTTGAATTTCACGTTTTAATGCATTTACACAGTTGAAGCTATTTCTAAACAAATAGATATATTTTTATGAAAATAATATGTGGACATGATAGCATTTCAAATACAGAAATTCAACTTTTCTAACCCCAGTTCCCCTCTCCAGAGACAGTTTTTGGCCACATGAATGTTACCCCCATAATTCTAAACATTATGTTTATCTGCTGTATCCATTGTAGATGGATTTTAGCACCCTAGCGTGAGGCAGGAAGATAAACTCCTACCCCTACTACTTCTCATCCCTCTTCCTTTCAATACATCACATTCATTTCATTACTTATGCGGCTTCTCTTCTGTAATACCATGCAATTTTTGCTAGCTTTTACTGAAGTGGTAGCACAGTGGCTAAAAGCCTTGGTTCTGGAGATGGACTTGGCTTGGAAGCTTTGTTCTTCAGGTTATTAGCTCTGCAATCCTGAGCAATTTCTCAACCTTCCTGGGCCTCTGTTTCCTCACCTGTACAATAGGGAAATGGATGATAACCACTACTGCATGGAGTCGCTCGTGATGATGCAAATTTAACACATTTGCAGCCTTCAATGTCCAACACACGGAAGCTCTCCAGAAATATTAGCTGTAGTACAGAGCTACAGTATTCACTTTCACTCTAATCTCATCATTGTCTTTATGCCTGAGACTGCTTGTGCCCCCAGTTCTGTCTTTCCCCTTGTACAACTCACCTTTTGTCAACAGCATGCTTGCTTTGTTTACCTGTGATGATAATATTTACAATTTGTTATGCAATTACAACAAAGTGTCCTGTGTTTTATTTACAGATTGATGCTATGGGTTGAAAACCAGTAAGTTAAATTAACTAAGTTCTGCGCAGTCCTGGGGACAACAGGATGGTAGAACTGTATTTTCCTCTCTGTAGGTATGATGCTCCTACTTCTGTCTCTAACATCAACTGTTTAAACTCATGCTGTATTTCAGTTTGCTTTTTCCTCCAACCGCTATTTTCTCACAAAATTTCATTACTTTTCCTAAAATTTGACCCACCTTCTTTTGTTCTCCTTGCACCATTTTCCCAGAATAAACTATTTTTTAAATGTTCAAACTGAACACTGTTTCCTTGCCTGGATCCCCTCCTTTTTCAAAATCCTTGTCCCTCCCCCTCCTCAGTTTGGAAGCTGTAAGACCAAAGCAAGGATAAGCTCCTGAAACAAAAGAGACCAAATTGCTTTCAGGTTAGACTGGAAATAATGACTAGTTACTAATCATGAAAACTGCATAATTCTGGCCCCATCACTCTTAATTTTCTCACTTTGTGGGAGAGTTAACAGTCTGGATTTCATCCAGTACTGCAGGTAATCATGAGCCAGGTAGTCCTTATTCCATATTGTGCCCAATACTGGTCTAGGCCACAAGTTAGGTCTCACCTAGGGCCTCTTATATTTCTTAAGATTAGAAATTTTGTGTGGAACTTCAGGCTAAAACTCTAGTTATTACTAAGCAGGGCATTGTTCCCTGCATATATCTCTCAAGAATTAGAAGGTGGCTTGTGGAAGATTTGAGAATCAGACTCATGAATGCATGTCTTTCTTGTCTCTAAGAAGAAAATATTTTATTCTTAGAGATCCAGAAACAGCCCTTGACTGTGCTGAGCCCACCCAGGCCCTCCCTGGACCAGTCACTGCCGTGTACCCAGGGTGATGTGATCCAATGGGCTGCCTGGGCAGCACTTTATACTTTACCTAAAACAGAGCTAGGTGTGGTCCTCTCAACAGTCCCGGGACAGGAGTGTTGCCCTCAGATGCTCCTTTCAGGCTCGGAGAATGGCACAGGTGCTAAGTGTTGGAGCCATAATATGGATCTCCTGTGTTTGTCCAAGGTTGAAAGGCTGGGAGAGACAGAAAAACAAAAAAAATATTTGAAAAACAAAACCAGTCTTGAAAAGTTGTCTCTCTGAGGTAAATGGTACCTTTGTCTTCAATTCATACTAAACTGGAGATCATACACCTTTGTTTTTTAAATTGGCGGATAATTGTTTTACAATGTTATGTTGGTTTATGCCATACAACAAAGCAAATCAGTCATAACTATATATATATATATAATTGAGCCTACCTCAGCCCTCCCCTCACACCCCTCTAGGTCATCATAGAGCACCAGGTTGGGGTCTCCGTGTTACACAGTAGCTCCCCACTAGCTAGCTATTTTACACATGATAGTGTTTATATGTCAATGTTACTTTGTAGTGACATGGATGAACCCAGACACTTTCTTCGAAGTAGGTTTTCAGAAGATGGAGGACAAATGAAAGTTTATGTCCAAAGAGATGGGGATTTGTGTGGCGGGGGTGGGGGTGGTGGGGGGGGGGACAGTGAGGTAAAGGGTGCAAAACATAAGCTCTGTCCATTTTTAATTGGCTATTGGACTACCCCAGGTTGTTGTACAGAAATATGGAAACACTAAATGTGGTGAAATAGCCACATGGACAATTGTTCAAAAATACTTTTCTGTTCCCCTTGAAACAGAATGATTTACTGATTTCATCAAATACATACATCAAAGATATGACAGAAAGTTGAGTAAGTTATGTGCTTGGAATGGCATTTATTATTATTAGCAAGCATAATTATAGTGCTTACACTATAACAAGTGCTATTTTAAGTGTTTCAGTTCAGTTCAGTCGCTCAGTCGCGTCCAATTCTTTGTAACCCCATGAATCGCAGCACGCCAGGCCTCCCTGTCCATCACCAACTCCCAGAGTTCACTCAGACTCATGTCCCTAGAGTCAGTGATGCCATCCAGCCATCTCATCCTCTGTCATCCCCTTCTCCTCCTGCCCCCAATCCCTCCCAGCATCAGAGTCTTTTCCAATGAGTCAACTCTTCGCATGAGGTGGCCAAAGTACTGGAGTTTCAGCTTTAGCATCATTCCCTCCAAAGAAATCCCAGGGCTGATCTCTTTTAGGATGGACTGGTTAGATCTCCTTGCAGTCCAAGGGACTCTCAAGAGTCTTCTCCAACACCACAGTTCAAAAGCATCAATTCTTTGGCGCTCAGCTTTCTTCACAGTCCAACTCTCACATCCATACATGACAACTGGAAAAACCATAGCCCTGACTAAATGGACCTTTGTTGGCAAAGTAATGTCTCTGCTTTTCAGTATGCTATCTAGGGTGGTCATAACTTTTCTTCCAAGGAGTAAGCATCTTTTAATTTCATGGCTGCAGTCACCATCTGCAGTGATTTTGGAGCCCAGAAAAATAAAGTCTAACACTGTTTCCCCATCTATTTGCCATGAAGTGATGGGACCAGATGCTATGATCTTCGTTTTCTGAATGTTGAGCTTTAAGCCAACTTTTTCACTCTCTTCTTTCACTTTCATCAAGAGGCTTTTTAGTTCCTCTTCACTTTCTGCCATAAGGGTGGTGTCATCTGCATATCTGAGGTTATTGATATTTCTCCCGGAAATTTTGATTCCAGCTTGTGCTTCTTCCAGCCCAGCATTTCTCATGATGTACTGTGCATAGAAGTTAAATAAGCAGGGTGACAATATACAGCCTTGACAGACTCCTTTTCCTATTTGGAACCAATCTGTTGTTCCACGTCCAGTTCTAACTGTTGCTTCCTGACCTGCATACAAATTTCTCAAGAGGCAGATCAGGTGGTCTGGTATTCCCATCTCTTTCAGAATTTCCCACAGTTTATTGTGATCCACACAGTCAAAGGCTTTGGCATAGTCAATAAAACAGAAATAGATGTTTTTCTGGAACTCTCTTGCTTTTTCCATGATCCAGCGGATGTTGGCAATTTGGTCTCTGGTTCCTCTTCCTTTTCTAAAAGCAGCTTGAACATCTGGAAGTTCACAGTTCATGTATTGCTGAAGCCTGGCTTGGAGAATTTTGAGCATTTCTTTACTAGCATGTGAGATGAGTGCAGTTGTGCGGTAGTTTGAGCATTCTTTGAAATTGCCTTTCTTTGGGATTGGAATGAAAACTGACCTTTTCCAGTCCTATGGCCACTGCTGAGTTTTCCAAATTTGGTGGCATATTGAGTGCAGCACTTTCACAGCATCATCTTTCGGGATTTGAAATAGCTCAACTGGAATTCCATTACCTCCACTAGCTTTGTTTGTAGTGATGCTTTCTAAGACCCACTTGACTTCACATTCCAGGATGTCTGGCTCTAGGTCAGTGATCACACCATCGTGATGATCTGGGTCGTGAAGATCTTTTTTGTACAGTTCTTCTGTGTATTCTTGCCATCTCTTCTTAATATCTTCTGAGATTTTAAGTGCTTAGCAAATATTAAACTCATTTAATCCTCACAATTGCAATCTTAGCTAAGTATTATTTATAATACTGACTTATTTTTTCGAAACTGAAGCCCAGAGAGATTAAAGAGCCTGTCCAGTGTCACACAGTAAGTAGATGACAAAAACCCAGGATTAAAACCAAAACATCTATACTTTCATCACTTTGCTATGTCACCTTATTACGAGTTGTGTTTAAGGAAGGGACTAAAATGACAAGACTCAACTAAAAGGAAAAGGGAGAAATG
Organism: Bos taurus; assembly: GCF_002263795.3. Classification (NCBI taxonomy): domain Eukaryota; kingdom Metazoa; phylum Chordata; class Mammalia; order Artiodactyla; family Bovidae; genus Bos; species Bos taurus. The sequence continues at coordinate 56,284,558 of NC_037335.1, read as the reverse complement.
AGAAAGTGAGTGATCCTAGAAGCTAGGGAGGACTTAGGCTCAGGAATTTCTGGTGATGAGGTCTGGAAATAAGAACAAGAACTCACTGGCAATCTTAATTTAGGGTAGTATCTGAATCCATTGAGAAATGACTTTGTTTTCTTTAAAATTTATAAAGACCACATTGGATGTGGTATCATGAAGGAAAGGAAAAGAATAAGGTGGCTTAAGTAATGTCTTACTTAAGTAACCTCTTCCCTCTAATTAGGGCTTCCTGGATAGCTCAGTTGGTAAACAATCTGCCTGCAATGCAGGAGACCCCAGTTCGAATTCTTGGGTTAGAAAGATACCCTGAAGAAGGGAGACTACCCACTCCAGTATTCTTGGGCTTCCCTGGTGGCTCAGTTGGTAAATAATCCGCCTGCAATGCAGGAGACCTGGGTTCAATCCCTTGGTTGGGAAGATCCCCTGGAGCAAGGCATGGCAACCCACTTCAGTATTCTTGCCTGGAGGATCCCCATGGACAGAGGAGCCTCGGGGGCTACAGTCCATGGGGTCGCAAAGAGTTGGACATAACTGAGCAACTTTTACTTTCCTTCTAATTAATAGAGGTGAGAGGACCTGTGGAGAAGGACTGAGCTCTCTCTGCTAGCTGCCTAGACACGTTACCAGGATGAACAAGGAGAAAAATGATGACCACTGTACTGAATTTGATGATCCCACAAAACCAAGGATTCAGGTTTTTAAGAATGGCTTATGATGGCATACCTGCTGCATGCAGATATGCCACTAAGTGTGCTTCCAGTCACACATTTTAACTGGGGTAATAGTTCCTAAGAGGTACACATTTGTTCACTATGGCTGCTGTAATATTACTACAAACTTGGTGGCTTAAAACAAAACACATTTTCTTATGGTTCTGGAAGACAGAAGTCCAAAACCAGTTTCACTGAACTGAAATCAGGAGTTGGTAGAACCATTCATGCCCCCTCCAGAGGCTCTAAGAGAGAATCTGTTTCCTTGTCAGCATTCCTTGGTTTCTGGCTGGCATCAATCCAAACCCAGCTTCATCATCACTTTCTCTTTGAAGTCAAATCTCCCTCTACCTCTCTCTCATGAGAACACCAGTGACGACTTTGGGCCCATCCAGGTAACCCAGGATAATCTTCCCGTCAATAACCTTAATTTAATCCCATTGGCAAAATCCCTTCTGTCATTTAATGTGACATTCATAGGTTCTGGGCATTAGAATGTAGACATTTAGGGCAAGGGTATTATTGAGTCTACAACAAGGTAGATACTGTTATTTTTCTCAGATGCAGGAAATGAAGTTTAGGGAAGCAATTTTCCCCAGGTTTTACAATTTCCAGAGTTAAGATTTAAATCCTGGCAGTCAGAGCTTAGGGCACATTCTAAACAATTTCAATCTGTGTCCTTAACTACCACATACTCCTTGGTTAAGAGTCACACATAGGTATCAAGACCCAATTGAATAAAACATGATGTACTGTCTCCTCTTTCACTTGTGTATTTCTGAATCTGGCCCACAGCAGAAGAGTCCAGAAAATTGTTAAGCAGGTTCACTAAGAGAAAGCATTTATTGTTTGATTTGCACTGAGTAATGACAGGTTGTTGTTATTGTTGTTTTAATAGAATATGCCACCAAGTAGTGTTATCACCATTTTATATATTTAAACAATCAAACAACAACAAAAAGCTATAGATGCAAAGGTGTCAGGGACATGTCTAAAGGCATCCTGCTGGAAAAAGAGCTGGCTCCAGATGCCGAGACCCGAATTCAGCCCATCCAGTCTTGATTAAGCACCTATTCAGAGAGATTGTGATTCACCACCCAGCACCTGAGTCTTTATATCCCAGCTTCAAGATGGAAATTAGTTGAGGGATCACAGATACTTGTACTAATCACTAATTCATAATCTGCTAACCCCTTCCTTTGTGGGAGAGAACTTGGCATTTCTAAAATCCTTTTCTGCCTGAGAGCGAGCAGAGCAGCCTTTGCTCCTCTGGCCATGACCTACTGTGCTTTGAAAAGGTGATTTGGCAAGTGCAGCTACAAACGCATCTCCAATATCACACATCTATGGAAAATTCCAGTCAGGTTTTAGACCCAGTCACAGTACATTTTTCTGAGGATCAGTAATGATTTGCTGAGGATCAGTAATGCTCTCCGTATGCTAGCTGACAAGGGCATGATCTCTGTGCTTATTATATTCCATTTGTCAGCTCCTCTCTGACACAGTTGTCCATAGGATTCCTTAGGAATATTTGAGTTATTTAGGCACTATTTCAGGAGTTGCTCCTGCCTGTATCCTCTCATTTCTTAATCAACATTTCCCAGTTGAGATATTAAGTAATTCAGCTGAGGTGGGTTATGAGAGGCATTCTTCCCTACTCAACTTCATTTGAATCTACACCCTGTATATCTGAATCTCCATACCCTGTAAGCTTCACATATGTGACATCACATACTCCCCATCATCACTATTTTCAGGAGTCATGACCACACGGTGACTAGCAAGTTCATCAGCCTTTCCATTTCTTTCCCTTTTGATTGTTTAAGAGTGATTTGCCAGAGACTGTGCGTTTCGATTTTTTGCAAAGCTCAGTGGTCCAGAGACAATACCAGAATTCTGCCCTGGAGAAACACACATTCTGCTAATTGTTCTCTCTCTCTTTAGAACAGAAAAGAGACTCATCCATTACACAGTTATTCAAGGTTTACCTGTGTGCATTGTAAGGATTTGGATAAGACTGGTGATACTCCATATTTCCTACTGGAAGATATTTTGCATTCCATAAAATTAAATCCACACCATATGAGAAATTTAGTCTAACCTCTCATCTATTGATTCATGAGGTTTGGCTCACTGAGATTTCCCCCCTCATTCTATTGTGAAGAAAAGGAATTGTTGGCCAAAGACATCGTCATATGTTTATGTTTCCAAGTTTGCCAGTTATCTTTATCTCTATTTGGGTTGCCTTTTGCTATACAGAATTCTTTCATTTTTATGAAGTCAAAGCAACTTTTTCTTTATATCTCAGTTTCACATTCCGCTTAGAGAAAGACTTCCTCATAACAAGATATGAATTCTCATCCTATAGGCCTTTAGGTATTTATTTCTTACCATGGAACATTACTCAATGTATGCTATACAGGCAGTCCTCACTCTGAACAGTTTGCTCATGCATGAATTTCAGTTACCATTATTTAATTAAATAATGCCTGTCCCCCAACAGAACAAACGAATTTCAGATACCAGCATGTGTTAACTGTGAGGAAGTGCCAAACTTCACAGCTGTTATCAAGTTCACAAACCACCACAGTAATGATAGATGTATATCACAATTAGAGAACAACCAGACCCCACCTTTCAAAGTCTCTGGGTGCTGGGTCACTGTGCATGTTCACATACAGAGAGCAAGACCCATGGAATGTTTAGAACCGAACAGCTTCATTTCCAGGTATTTTGGAATTTTCCACCTCTGTTTTTACTATTGATTTCAAGTTACTCCTATCATGGTCTGAGAATAGACTAAACTTCATATGATTTCTGCTATTTTAAATTTGTTAGAGCATGCTTTATGCCCCAGAATGTGGTCCATCTGGGTGTATATGCCATGTGAGCTTGAGACCATGTGCATTCTGCTGTTGTTGGATGAAGAAGTCTGTAGATGTTTATTACATCCATTTTGTCAATAGTGTTGTTGAGTTCAGTTATGTCTATGCTGATTTTCTGCCATCTCTCCATTTATGATAGAGGGGTGTATAAACCTCCAGCTATGACAGTGGGCGTCTTTCTTTCTCCTTGCAGTTCTGTTTTTGTCTAATTTGATGCTTTGTTGTCAGGCACATACACATCAAGAATTCTTATGGCTTCTTGGAGAACTGACCCCTTTATCATTATGGAAAGCCTTCTTTGTGCATGGTAATTTTCCATGCCCTCAAATCTGCTTTGACTGAAACTCATACGGCTTCTCAAACTTCTTTAAATTAGTATGATATCTCTTTCCACAACCCTTTGCTTCTAAGTTATATGTACCTTTATATTAAGATTTAAAGTAGATTTCTTATAAGTGGATCTTGTTTTTAGGTGCTCTGTGACAATCTTTTAATTGGTATAATCATTGGTATTTAAAATGATTATTGATATCATTGGATTAATATCTATCATATCTGATACTGTTTCACATTTATTGCCATTGTTCTTTGTTCCTATTTTTATATTCCACTCTTTTTCTGCCATTTGTGGCTTTAATCAAGCATTTTATATGATTCAGTTTTCTCCTCGAAAAGCCAGACACAGTATACTGGTGGAATTAACTGCAGTAAACAGATCTTCAGTGATGTGGTGCTGTAGAAGCATTCTATAGTCTTATGATTAGGTCTCAGTCTTATAATGAGCATGTGTTCCTCAGCACTGAATTTCAGAAGTGCCTCTCAACATTAAAGTATCTCATTTTAAGTGAGACAAAATGGCTGGAAGGGACTTGGGTTAGGGTATTTCCCTTCCCTCAGGTCAGTCAATCTCAAAACTTAACAAAACCAAACAGATTAGACCTCCGGTAAAAGAGTCCCTCCTAAAGGCAGGACTTATTAAGAATAAGTGATGGAAGTAAAGTCTGATGCTGTAAAGAGCAGTACTGCATAGGAACCTGGAATGTTAGGACTACGAATCAAGGCAAACTGAAAGTGGTCAAACAGGTGATGGCAAGACTGAACACTGACATTTGAGGAATCAGAGAACTAAAATGTACTGGAATGGGTGAATTTAACTCAGATGACCATTATATCTACTGCTGTGGTCAAAAATCCCTTAGAAGAAATGGAGGAGCCATTATAGTCATCAAAAAAGTCCGAAATGCAGTACTTGGATGCAATCTCAAAAATGACAGAATGATCTCTGTTGTTTCCAAAGCAAACTATTCAATATCAAAGTAATCCAAGTCTGTGCCCCGACCAATAATGCTGAAGAAGGTGAAGTTGAATGGTTCTATGAAGACCTACAGGACCTTCTAGAACTAACAACCAAAAGAGATGTCCTTTTCATTACAGGGGACTGGAATGCAAAAGTAGGAAGTCAAGAAACACCTGGAGTAACAGGCAAATTTGGCCTTGGAGTACAGAATGAAGCAAGCCAAAGGCTACAAAGTTTTGCCAAGAGAATGCACTGGTCAGAACAAACACTCTCTTCCAACAACACAAGAGAAGACTCTACCCATGGACTTCACCAGATGGTCAATACCGAAATCAGATTGATTATATTCTTTGCAGCCAAAGATGGAGAAGCCCTATACAGACAGCAAAAACAAGACCAGGAGCTGACTCTGGCACAGATCATGAACTCCTTATTGCCAAATTCAGACTGAAATTGAAGAAAGTACAGAAAAACCACTAGACCATTCAGATATTACCTAAATCAAATCCCTTACAATTATACAATGGAAGTGACAAAGAGATTCAAGGGATTAAATCTGATAGACAGTGCCTGAAGAACTATGGATGGAAGTCTGTGACATTATACAGAAGGCAGTGATCAAGACCATCAACAAGAAAAGAAATGCAAAAGGCAAAATGGTTGTCTAGGAAGGCCTTACAAACAGCTATGTAAAGAAGGAAAAGGAAAAGGAGAAAAGGAAAGATATACCCATTTGAATGCAGAGTTCCAAAGAATAGCAAGGAGGGATAAGAAAGCCTTCCTCAGTAATCAGTGCAAACAAATAGAGGAAAACAATAGAATGGGAAAGACTAGAGATCGCTTCAAGAAAATTAGAGATACCAAGGGAACACATTTCATGCAAAGATGGGCACAATAAAGGACAGAAATAGAAGATATTAACAAAAGCAGAAGATATTAAGAGGTGGCAAGAATACACAAAAGAACTATACAAAAAAGATCTTCAAGACCCAGATACTCATGATGGTGTGGTCACTCACCTAGAGCCAGACATCCTGAATGCGAAGTGAAGTAGGCGTTAGAAAGCATCACCCTGAACAAAGTTTGTGGAGGGGATGGAATTCCAGTTGAGCTATTTCAAATCCTAAAAGATGATGCTGTGAAAGTGCTGCACTCAATATGCCAGCAAATCTGGAAAACTCAGCAATGGCCACAGGACTGGAAAAGGTCAGTTTTCATTCCAATCCCTAAGAAAGGCAATGCCAAAGAATGTCCAACTAAAACACAATTGCACTCATCTCACACGCTAGCCAAGTAATGTTCAAAATTCTCTAAGACAGGCTTCAACAGTACATGAACCGTGAACTTCCAGATGTTCAAGCTGCGTTTGGAAAAGGCAGAGGAACCAGAGACCAAATTGCCAACATCCGCTGGATCATGGAAAAAGCAAGAGAGTTCCAGAAAAATATCTATTTCTGCTTTGTTGACTATGCCAAATCCTTTGACTGTGTGGATCACAACAAACTGAAAAATTCCTCAAGAGATGAGAATACCAGACCTTCTGACCTGCCTCTTGAGAAACCTATATGCATATCAGGAAGCAACAGTTAGAATTGGACATGGAACAACAGACTGGTTCCAAATTGGGAAAGGAGTATGTCCAGGCTGTATACTGTCACCCTGTTTATTTAACTTATATGCAGAGTACATCATGAGAAATGCTAGACTGGATGAAGCACAAGCTGGAATCAAGATTGCTGAGAGAAATACCAATAACCTCAGATATGCAGATGATAGCACCCTTATGGCAGAAAGCGAAGAAGAACTAAAGAGTATTGATGAAAGTGAAAGAGGAACGTGAAATAGTTGGCTTAAAGCTCAACATTCAGAGATCTAAGATCATGGCAAAAAGATGGGGAAACAGTGGAAACAGTGACAGACTTAATTTTGTTGGGCTTCAAAATCACTGCAGATGGTGACTGCAGCCATGAAATTGAAAGACACTTGCTCCTTGGAATAAAAGTTATGACCAACCTAGGCAGCTTATTAAAAAGCAGAGACATTACTTTGCCAACAAAGGTCTATCTTGTCCAAGCTATGGTTTTTCCAGTAGTCATGTATGGATGTGAGAGTTGGATAATAAAGAAAGCTGAGCACTGAAGAATTGATGCTTTTGAACCGTGGTGTTGGAGAAGACTCTTGAGGGTCCCTTGAACTGCAGGGAGATCCAACCAGTCCATCCTAAAGAAAATCAGTCCTGAATATTCATTGGAAGGACTGATGCTGAAGCTGAAACTCCACTACTTTGGCCATCTGATGGGAAGAACTGACTAATTGGAAAAGCCCCTGACGCTGAAATGATTGAAGGTGGGAGGAGAAGGGGACAATAGAGGATGAGATGGTTGGAGAGCTTCAGTGACTCAATGGACATGAGTTTGAGTAAACTCCGGGAGTTGGTGTTGGACAGGGAGGCCTGGAATGCTACAGTCCATGGGGTCACAAAGAGTCGGACACAACCGAGTGAGTGAACTGAATTGAACTGAGGGCGGGCCTTATTATGAATAGTAGAATTTTCTGGTGTATTTCAAAATTGTTCCTGTCTCCTCCCTCAGCCAGAAGAGGAGTTTACTCTGACCTTCTTCACCCAGTAGTGACAGCTGGCAGAGCTCAAGAGACAAAACTCACAAAAGTACAGAGGCCTCCCTGGAATTTTTATCATATAGACGTTTGCACACTGAGCCTCTAGCAATTCATCAAATACAGTTCCATTTTTCCTACCTCAGTATTGGTTTCCACAGTGATTTCTGCTCTTGCATTTCTGTTCCAGTAAGCTGTTATAGTCTGTGTTCGCCTCTCCAATTTGGGACATGGTGATTTTTCCTGTGACCTCACTTCTCTAATGTATCTAAGAATTGTTGATTATTCAGTTTGTTCAGATATTTACTTGTTAGTACAGAGTGGCAACTTCCAAGCTCCTTTCATGTTGGACTCAAAACTAGAAGTCTCATAAGCTTTTTTGACAATAGAATAAAACATGCTAATTCTCAGTATTTCTAATGTTTTAGGTTGCAGTCTCTTAACTAAGAATAACGTTTACTATATTTTGAAAGCTTAAAAGAATGTATCTTTAAGTAAAATAAAATTTGTAATATCCAAATATGTTAGCGTTATTATATAATGACTTGCAATTGTCATCTAAAACAATTATATAAATCAAGCTCTACATTTAGTATTAAAAACATTTTATGTATACCTGTGGCGGATTCATTTTGATATTTGGCAAAACTAATACAATTATGTAAAGTTTAAAAATAAAATAAAATTGGAAGATTTAAAAAAAAAAAAAAAGAAATAGCAGGTTAAAAAAAAAAAACATTTTTTAACTTTTGATTTTATATTGGAGTACAGTTGATTAACAACATTGTGGTAGTTTCATGTGTACAGTAAAGTCTCTTTTTTAAAGTCTATATATATCTCTACAACCAACAAGAATGTTTCTAGTGTTTTCTCAGCAAGATTTTAAGATCAAGGAACAATAATATTTTCCACATTGGTCATTAAGATCAACTTTGCACAGTGTAATTTGTATGACCATTTTTGTAGTTCTACAGTAAGGATAGTCTGTACTTTATTTACCTTATATTTTATTTCTTATATATACATGGGTTCCTATACAGATTTAATAATATATTGATGTACTATTATAGTTTAGCAGATTTTTTTAAAACCACTGAAACTTTGGAGTATGTTTTTATATTGGATATGCACATTTCTCTCCTCATTCCAACTTTACCTTCCCTTAAAAAAATCTGTTTTATGGTGATAAATGCCTCTTGATCATTATAACTTTTAAAAAAAATGTGTTGCTGGAATCTATCCGCTAATATTCATTACAACCTAATATCATAAAAGAAATGTGCTTCTGATTAATTTTAGGGTAAATTGCTAAATCTAATTTTTGTCTTGGGACTCTTAGCTTTTTTAATAAGTTGGAAAACAACTGATATCTTTCTAAAGTGTAGATCTTTGATTATATTTTCTAACCTTATAAAGCTACTTATATTTTCTACTCAAAATATGAGTCAATATTGGATGCATATAACTTATTCATTATCATCTAGTTTGTCCAGATTTTCAAGTGTATTGGTATAAAGTTAGTATAGTATTCTTTTGTAATTAAAAGAATACTGCTGTATAGCTAGTCCCATCTCTATTGTATTTACCAAATATTGCTTATTTTACTAGTCTTTCTAAAGAACAAGCTTTCGGTATTGTCAAGTTTACCACTTTTCTTCTCTATTTTTGTCTTTGCTCTTTATTAATTTTGTCCTTCCACTCTTTTGGATTTACCTTATTCTTTTTCTGTGTCTACTGTCCAACTCCTGTAGCTTCAAGAGCCATTTTCAACAACTCAACCAGCTCTGCCAGCTGTGTCATGGCCACTTCATCATATGCCATTAAAACTTAATCTCATATACTGGGTGCAGACACAGCAGCCTTATTTTGCTTTCAGAATTGTTCCTTAGCCTTGGATCCTTCTTCTTCTAAATTAGCACTATCGTCAGAGAAAATTCTAGCAGGCCACATCCACATGCTGCTTATAAGGCTTGCCTTTCCTCCAGTTTCATAGTAAAAGACAAAGTATTTCCATCCTTTTTATTTATTTATTCTTTTGATATTTATCAAAAATTTTGCAACACTTCTTTGCAGTGTATTCAAATTCAGAAAAAAAGCAAGACTTCATGCACACAGGGTCACTGAAATGTCATGATTTTAAACTGTGTATGACCTTGAAAATGACCTTTCCTCTAACATCTTTAACACATGGTCAACTTGTCATAAGCTCTTCCTCACTACCACTTCCAAAGGACACACCATCATTATTTGAAGAGATATCTGCACTCCCATATTTGTTACAGCATTATTCACAAGAGCCAAGATATGGAAAACAGCCTAGGTGTCCATCAATACATTGATGAATAAAGAAAATATGATGTATATATAAAGTGGAATATTACTCAACCTTAAAAAAGAAAATCCAACTGTTTAAGACAACATGGATAAAACTGGAAGACACTATGCCCAGTGAAATAACACAAAGACAAATAATGCATAATGTCATTTACATGTGGACTCTAAAAAGTAACTAAAAATACTCTACTGCCACAGCATATTTTCCTCAGCAGAATCTAGCAGCCCCTACTATGAGTTCCATCCTTTTCTTATTGTGTGTACCAGATTAAAACCACAGGGAAATATGTATCTACTGATGTAGCTAGATTATATTTTACCATTTTTTTTTTTCTTTTTAAATCATTCCTTCCACTTCTGGCATCAGAATCTCATTTTTTTCCTTCAGAGAAGTCCTAGTGATTCAGGTAGATTCTCTCTAGGCTGTGTGACTTGGGCCTGGCTAGAGACAGTACTGTTACTGTTAAGTCACTTTAGTCGCGTCCACCTCTGTGCGACCCCATAGACGGCAGCCCACCAGGCTCCCCTGTCCCTGGGATTCTCCAGGCAAGAACACTGGAGTGGGTTGCCATTTCCTTCTCCAATGCATGAAAGTGAAAAGTGAAAGTGAAGTTGCTCAGTAGTGTCCGACTCCGAGTGACCCCATGGACTGCAGCCTACCAGGCTCCTCCATCCATGGGATTTTCCAGGCAAGAGTACTGGAGTGGGGTGCCATTGCCTTCTCCAGACACAGTAGTTTGTATATATATTCCATATGTCTTTTGTACTCATTTCTCTTTTTTTTTTAATAATATTTTATTGAAACACTTTCTCAATTAACAATGGAACAAAGTAAATTTGACTCAAACCTGTCCAATCAGCCTCAACTACTAGTGAAACACCTCAAATATATAGGACAGGATAGGACCCTTATAGGTCATATTTCTGCCATTATGGCAAAAAATAAAAAAGAGACAGACACAACCAGGCTGTCTCTTGCCCTGGGAGATGGGGTGGTAGCCCTGGCTTCTGCTATTTAAGGCATCTTGGAGGGCAGGCTCCTTAACATTTTGTATGGTGGGTAAAAGGCCCCCCTCCCAGCAAATGAACTAAAAGCAGGCCAGCCTGTTCCCTCTTTGTCCCGAGAGAGCCGGGTGGCGTTTTTACATTCATGCCATGGTCTTTCCTGCCCCCAGGGTCTTGGGATAGATTCTCTGTTTTCCATCATTTTCCCTCCAAATTTTAGTCATTATTTTTTAATTGACATTAGTAATCCTTTATTTTGTTTGACTATGACACCGTCAAACCATGCTTCTGAGTGCTTAATTTCAGCTACTGCTTTTTTAAGTCTAGACTTTCTTTTTTTTATTATTTTATTTTATTTTTTAACTTTACAATATTGTATTGGTTTTGCCATATATCAAAATGAATCTGCCACAGGTATACATGTGTTCCCCATCATGAACCCTCCTCCCTCATCCCTCCCCATACCAACCCTCTGGGTCGTCCCAGTGCACCAGCCCCAAGCATCCAGTATCGTGCATCAAACCTGGACTGGCGACTCGTTTCATATATGATATTATACATGTTTCAATGCCATTCTCCCAAATCATCCCACCCTCTCCCTCTCCTACAGAGTCCAAAAGACTGTTCTATACATCAGTGTCTCTTTTGCTGTCTCGTATACAAGGTTATTGTTACCATCTTTCTAAATTCCATATATATGCGTTAGTATACTGTATCGGTGTTTTGATTGCATTTCACAGTGTTTGCTTAAACTGTGTATGTTGCCCTTTATTTTTAATAACTAATCATAATTTTAAATAATACCTTCAATGAGATATAATTTACTTTCCATATAATTTCAAATGTACAATTTAATGTGCTGTGTATTTACCACTACAATTTTAAAGTTTTTGTCCACCTCTCTCCAAAAAAGAAAACGAATCTATTATAAGTCACTTACTCCCCATTTTTCCAAACCCTAGGCAGCCACTAATATACTTTATCTTTATGCTGCTGCTGCTGCTGTTGCTATAGATTTGCCTATTCTGGATATTTCATACAAATTGAATCATACAGTTACTTAGCATGGTTTGAAGGTCCATCCATGTTGTAGGTCCATTCAAGAAATCATGTATCAGTACACGATTTCTTTATATGGCTGAACCACATTTAATGGTATGGTTATTATTGTGATTTATTTATCCATTAATCAGTTAATGGACCTTTGGGTTATTTCCACTTTGGAATTACTTAAATAATGCTGCTGTGGCTGGATTTATCTGCAAGTTTTGTATGCAGGTCTAGACTTGTTTTTAAATTAATAGATTATTTTTGAGTAATTTCTGATTTACATAACAATGAAGCAGAAAGTATAGAGAGTTCCAGTAGTCATGGATGGATGTGAGAATTGGCCCATAAAGAAGGCTGAGCACCAAAGAATTGATGCGTTTTGATTGTGGTACTAGAGAAGACTCTTGAGAGTACCTTGGACAGCAATGAGATCAAACCAGTCAATTTTAAAGTAAATCAACCTGAATAGTCATTGGAAGGACTGTTGCTGAAGCTGAAGCTCCAATATGTGCCCACCTGATGCGAAGAGCCAACTCATGGGAAAAGACCCTGATGCTGGGAAAGAGTGAAGGCAAAAGAAGGGGGTGGCAGAGGATGAGATGGTTAGACAGCATCACTGACTCACTAGACATAAATTCAAGCAAACTCCGGGAGATAGTGAAGGCCATGGGGTCACAAAGAATTGGACATGACTTAGTGACTGAACAACACATAGAGAGTTCTCATACCTCCTGACCTTTATCCAGTTTCCCTTATTATTAACATCTTATGGTAGTATAACATATTTGATATAGTTACTAAACTAATACTGACACATTATTACTAACTAAAGCCCATGGTTTACTTTGGACTTCACTCTTTGTTTTGTACATTATGTGATTTTTGACAATGTATAATAACCTGTATCCATCATCACAGAACCACACATGGAAGTTTCACTGCCTTTAAATTTCCATGGTTCACCTACCCTTTTCTCCCTCTCACAACCTCTAGTGACCACAGATCTTTTCATTGTGGCCACAGTTTTGCCTTTTTCTAAATTTCATATAGTTGGAATCATGCAATATGTACACAGCCTTTGCGTACTGGCTCTTTTTCACTTAGCTATATGCATTTAAATTTCTTCCACGTCTGTTCATGGCTTCATAGACTTTCCTTCTTATTGCTGAATGCTACTGCTTTGTATGGAGCCAAGGAGTTCAAAAGACTATAAGCAGAGAAGCCAAATGGTTCATCTATTGGAAAACATCTTAGTTGATTCCAAGTTTTGGCAATTAAGAAAGAAACTGTTATAAAAACCCACATTCAGGTTTTTAATATAGATATAACTTTTCAGTTGCTATGGGCAGATACCAAGTAGCATGATGACAAGATCACTGTATCATAAAAGTATGTTTACTTTTATAAGAAACTGTCATGTATCTCACTAGCAACAAATGAGAATTCCTATTGTTCTATATCCTCACCAGCTTTGGTATTTCATTTTTTGGATTTTAGCCATTTGAATAGGTATGTATTGGTATCTCATCACTTTAATTTAAAATTCCCTAATGTTATATAACATGTAGCACTTTTTAATAAACTTATTTGCCATGTGTATATTTTCTTTGTTAAATCATAGTTGTTTTAACTAATGACTGAAAACTCCAATATCTTGTCCTCCTGTGTTGACTTATATTGTCTTTTTCTTTTGGAGCTCTTGACCATTTAGTATTTTTCTGGTATGTCAAATTATGTTTTATATTAAAACCAGGCTTATTTTAATGGCAACCCACTCCAGTACTCTTGCCTGGAAACTCCCATGGACAGAGGAGCCTGGTAGGCTGCAATCCATGGCGTCGCTAAGAGTCGGACATGACTGAGCGACTTCACTTTCACTTTAGGAAACTATAAAGATACCTCTACTCTGGATGTTGTTATCTTTCTTTTGAAAAGATCTCTTTTTGCTCATAGCAGACAGTTACGATGGGGACTGGTAACCTTAGTCCATTCTCAGTTTGAGCTCATTCAAAGGGGTTCTCAGTCTTGGTAAGGTTGGTCTATTTCTGGCTTGTCCTTCCTCCATGGGTGCTGCCCTTTGAAATTACCATGTGAACATTCCCAAGTACTTGTACTGGTCAGGCTTTATATGCAATGGTTCCCTCAGCCCTGTTGAGACTTAGCTTGTCATTCTCTTAGTTGTTGCTTTTTGCTTGAGTTTTGCCACTTGGCTTCTCTGCTTGCAGTCTTTTGAACTCCTTGGCTTCTCAGCCCCTAGACTGTAAGATTTGAATCAGCAAATGCCCCAAGGAGAAAAGCTGGGCCAAATGTCATTCCTGTGTCTATTTCCCTTCTCTCTAGAACTTGGCCCACACGTCTTTGTGTCTCTAACATTCTGATGCCTTCAAACAGATGTTTTTCTACTTTATCCAGGTTTTCTAACATTTCTTCAGACTTCATCTGATCTTATTTTATTACTGAACTATCACCACAATTATCCCTAGAAAGAAAATTTTATGTTTTAAGTTACTTTGTTTTCGATATTTACTCAGTTTCTATATATACCTTTTACCTGATCCTTCCACCTTATTCCTGTATTACCAGTAAGATGGAGGTAAGGTGGAGGCTAAGAATATTGGGAGGAAATCACTGATGAATTATTTGTCTTGTTCTTTTATTTCTCCTCTCCTTGTCTACTCGGGCAGCCTATATTGGCCTTTCTTGATTTGACCCAGTTGCCCAAATAAGGAACCCAGTCTGGCAAAGAAAGATCTGATTTCACTCTCAGAGATGTCTGCATGTTAGGATTAGCTAGATGGTGAACACCATGCCAGATTTCTTTGGGTGAGACATTGGCAGAATTGTGCAAGCTCTTTAATGTGCCTTCTGCCAACATTGCTCAGACTATTCAGATTTTCTAAGGTGCTAGAGGTCTAACCTTTCTACTTGCATATCAGATGAGCCCTTCTCTCTTTCCTGAGCTTATTTGTAGGAGGTCAGCCCTTGGTTTTTCTCTTTGCCCATCCAATCATATTTGTTCATGAATTTCAAAAAGTCTTCAAGATCTCTCTCTTCCCTCCCTTTCTCTCTTTTCTCTTTTTTTAACCAATGCTGTTAAATATTAACTATATATTTGCATATCTCTTAATTACAAAGGAATATTAGAAGGCTAAATCATTAAATATGAACCCCACCAATCTATGACTCGCACAGCACTCTCCCCCAGGCCTAAGGTTGTGATATCCATTGGCTTTCTTATAGTATCTTATATGTTTCTAAATTTGTAATGATTTAGTTAATTCCTGAGTTATGTGACAATAAGAAATCAATCAAATTAGCATTACAGTACTGTGGCTTAGACCCAAGGACCAGAACCAAGGGCTACAAAAACCTGTAAACCAGTAAGTTCCATGTATGCTTTATGCTTAATGAGTGCTGAGCGTGAATGGGAAGTGGGGGAAATGGATGTTAACTTCATATCACAGACCCTTGTACGAAAATGAAAAAGAAAATGCCATAGCTCCTAGTTAAAGTCATTAAAACCTTTTTATATAAAGAAGAATAACACATAAGAAAAACAACATACCCTATATGATGGGGTCAATGGATAATTAATTACCAGGTCAGGGAGGACAAATTAGACTTGCTATGGGATTTCATTTAAAGAAGGGTTTCAAAAAGCACTGCCTTCTTCTGTGAGGACCCCTTAGATGAGGTAGGATTGAGTCTTGAATAAGTTTATAAGAAGGACAGCAAAGAGCCTTCAGGGAAGGGACAATACACAACATCAGGAGTGAGCACAGAGGGCTTATGGAATAGGGAACAAACCTGGCTGAACATACGAGTACCACATGTTGGGGGACCTGAGGGAAAGGCTGGATGAGGTTAAATGAAATACAATTAGATTGAAGAGAAATAGAGGGAAAGACAGATGGGAGACTGTGAAAAGCTCCTGAAAATGTAGGTCCACCTAGTTAAAGCTATAGTTTTTTCAGTAGTCATGTACGGATGTGAGAGTTGGAACATAAAGAAAGCTAAGCACTGAAAAATTGATTTTTCTTAATTGTGGTGCTGCAAAAGACTCTTGAGAGTCCTTTGGACAGCAAGGAGATCAAACCAATCAGTCCAAAAGGAAATCAGTCCTGAATATTCATTGGAAGGACTGATGCTGAAGCTCCAATACTATGGCCACCTGATGCAAAGAAGCAACTTATTGGAAAAGACTCTGATGCTGGAAAAGATTGAGGGTAGGAGGAGAAGGGGGTGACAGAGGATGAGATGGTTGGATTGCATCATCAACTCAATGGACATGAGTTTAAGCAAACTCCAGGAGACAGTGAAGGACAGAGAAGCCTGGCATGCTACAGTCCATGGGGTCACAGAGTCAGACACAAACTGAGCGACTAGACAATAAGAACAACAAAAGGAAAAAATAAAAACAAACAAAAAACAGGTTGATAATTCATTAAAAAGAAAGAAGAAAGAGAAGAAAAATAAAAATAAAGGAAAGCAGAGAGATACACTGAAACTTCGGCTTCTGATTAATGCTAGCTGGGAAGAATGTACCAGCATCACAGTTAAATCAGAGGTGCAGGACTCCTAATCCATATTCTCTCTTATACATGGCAAATTCAAATGTGGAAAGGTTCTGAGGGACAAAGTTTCTTGGGACTTAACCCTGCTTCATTCTGAATCTCCTTCCTCTTATCCCCAAGCAAAATTATGGTTCAGTTCAGTCAGTTTGGTCGCTCAGTCATGTCAGACTCTTTGTGAACCCATAGACTGCAGCACGCCAGGCTTCCCTGTCCATCCCAACTCCCAGAGTTTTCTCAGACTCATGTTCATCGAGTTGGTGATGCCATCCAACCATTTCATCCTCTGTCATCCTCTTGTTCTCCAGCCTTCAATCTTTCCCAGCATCAAGGTCTTTTCCAATGAGTCAGTTCTTCGCATCAGATGGCCAAAGTTTTGGAGTTTCAGCTTCAGCCTCAGTCCTTCCAATGAATATTCAGAAATGAATATCCTATTCCTTTAGGATTGACTGGTTGGATCTCCTTGCAGTCCAAGGGACTCTCAAGAGTCTTCTCCAACACCGCCAAGATTTGACCAGCTGAGAACTGATCCTTTGTTATCTGAGACCTCACTATCTCACAGAGGCGTCAATTCAATTGTTGATACACTTGTAAGAATATATTCACTAAAGGATAAAGGATGGAGGGGCTTCCCTATTAGCTCAAGGGTAAAGAATCCACCTGCAGTGCAGGAGACCTGGGTTCAGTACCTGAGTTGGGAAGATCTGGAGGAGGGCATGGTATAACCCACTCCAGTATTCTTACCTGGAGAATCCCCATGGATAGAGAGGCCTGGTGGGCTACAGTCCATGGGGTCACAAACAGTCAGACATGACTGAGTGACTAAGCACAAAGGATGGAAATAAAGTCGTTTGTAGTACTAAATGCTTATCATAGTCACTGCACACACAACACACCTCAGCTATACTGTGTATACTATTATGTATAAAATATTACATATATCGGAGCCAACTTTATTGACAAGGAAGCTAAAGCTTAGAGAAGTTTCACAATTTGCTCAAGATCACTCGGCTGATAAATGAGAGAGTAGCTCTAATTACCCAGAAACACAAGGTGTCCAGTTGTTCAATACTTCAGAGTTTCTGAGAGCTGAAGGTCCACCAACAAAATACATGAGTCACATTTTCAGAGAGCTATAACTCCAAGTTTAAATTACAATTATTTTGAAATGTTCCCAGTAAGAGAGGTTGATAGGGTCAAGGAGTTTTGGAATAAATTGAAACAATTGGAAAGTTTTGTAGGAGTTAGATCTTGACCTCTGGTTTAGAGGAAAGACCAGCAAATGTTTTGCCAAATGAAGTAAGAAAAGTTATCTCAGACAACTGACAGAAAAACTATAAATCATTAAAGAGTCATCCTCACTACTCAGAAACAAAAGGTCTTCTTAGGGCAACCATCCATCCAAATTTCCAAGGTTCTTTTGAAACACATGCATCTGTGATTCAGAAATTAAAGTTTCAAATCATAACTGACAACTGCAGTAGCTATTACCCTTTGCCCTTAGAAACCACCACCCAAACTTTCAGGAGAATTGTCCTTACTGTTTATTCTGGAGAGTCTTAGCCCCTGGGTTTCAGAGATTTCACTTTGTTTTTTGTAATTTCATTGAGGTGTAAAATACACACAGAAAAGTTCATGAATCCCAATTGCTTTTGACATCCAGATCAGTCAGAGTACACTTCAAAGAGATAAAGAGTACTCTGATTTCTTTACTTTTTTTTTGCTTATCATTACATTCACAACTTGCCATTCTGTTATTACACACTATTTGTGTTTGCTGATTTAATGTGAGTCCTCCCGTGGGAAAAGAGATTGTATTTAGAATTCTAAAAATTTCATGTTTCCAAACCCTAAAACTGTGGGAATGCCTCTAGGCTTTGGCAAATTCATCCAGGTGAAAGATTTCAGCTTCAGACGTGAAAAACCTTATTCTGTCCAGATGTTCCTACCCAATTCATCTTGCTTGATTTATCTTGAAATTCAAAAGACCAAGTATTAATCACAACTAATATAGGACAACTCTGTAATAAACATATATTTCATACATATTGAATATATTACACATATAATTCATAGAAAAGTATAACTATTAGAGCTGCATTTCTCTTCCATCTGAAAACTATCTTTTTAAAAATTTTGAGAGTGATGGGTGGGTGGCAGGGAAGGTCAAGAGAGAGGAGATACATGTATCAGTTCAGTTCAGTTCAGTCAGTCAGTCGTGTCCAACTCTTTGTGACCCCATGACCGTAGCACGCCAGGCCTCCCTGTCCATCACCAACTCCCAGAATCCACCCAAACCCATGTCCATTGAGTCGGTGATGCCATCCAACCATCTCATCCTCTGTCGTCTCCTTCTCCTCCTGCCCTCAATCTTTCCCATGTATACATATAGCTGATTCATTTTTGCTGTACAGAAATAACATAACATTGTAAAGCAATTGTACTCCAATAAAAATAATTTAAAATTAATATTGTAATTTAAATTTGAGAACATAAAACAGGTATCACTATTCATGAAAATTTTCATTCACATAAACACTCAGTATCTTTCATATCCCACCTCCTTTATCCTCTGGTTCTTATAATATTCATTGATGGTAATTTTTACACCTTTAACAAATGAGAGGGTAGCTTCATTATGGAAACTAAAAATATAACTCCATGCTGTTTTTTTTTTTTTTTTTTTTGATTTGTAGATTTTTTTCCCTCATTCATAGAAATCAGAGTTGATGCACTGGTAGTAATGAATTACATAAAGCAGAAATAAAAACAAAAAGCTGAGTAAATATGGTATTTCTTAGACTGTAATGAGGGAGATAGTTTTTCAGAACCTTAAGATGTTATACATCATAAGAGACACCTAAAGTGAGTTGAAGTCAAACCAGTCTTTCATCCAT
The DNA here is from genome assembly GCF_002263795.3 of Bos taurus. Taxonomy (NCBI): domain Eukaryota; kingdom Metazoa; phylum Chordata; class Mammalia; order Artiodactyla; family Bovidae; genus Bos; species Bos taurus. The sequence continues at coordinate 56,265,169 of NC_037335.1, read as the reverse complement.
AGATAATTAAAATGACCCCATGTTTCAAGACATAAGTCAAGGATTTTCAGGAGTATAGTAATCTTCAATGGCTAACCTTCAGGAAATTTTCTTTGCAACCTGGGAAAGGTACTGAAAAGAAGCTTATGGACCAAGAAGAGAATTTAATGGGCTCTTAACCCCTTTCAATTGAGGTACAAGATGTGGGATTAGGAAACGGAGCAACTATTTAAGTCTCTTCATTCTATTTTTCACTCAGCTCAGAAAGAGTCCAGTTCGCAAAGCACAGTCTCTTGAAATTGTATGTGCATCTTCATTCCTTTGAGTACTGAACTTTCACATTTATGAGAGTCTTCTATAGATATCTCCAGAAACTAAAACCTCCATTTCTTACCCATAAATTACTGTATTATAGTGACATGAAAAAGAGATTTTTGATGTTGCAACAGTATCACAGAATATTACATTGAAATAAATGAACATTTCTGCTGGGCTGAGAGTACTATAAAATTAAAATGCCAACTGTAAATGGTAAAAGGGTTAATTTCCTGACCTTGGCTATATTTAATCATTACTAATGGGTATTATATTAATTAAACATGCCTTCTCAATAATTATACGAAGAAGCTGCAAAGCCTTTAAGACTCCTGCTAATCCAGCACCCTCTGGTTACTTGTTTTCTAATTTGTTCATTTTAACTAATTATGTGAATTAGAGCAAATAAACATGTGAAAAATCTCTCTGAGACTCTGACCTCCAAATGTTTTGAATCAGATGGAACAATCCCTGTTCTAGCTCAATTATTCAATTTCTAGAGTAGATTAAAGGGTTAAAAAGAATGATTTATTTACTTATGAATAAGCAGATATATCTTGAGCTTTCATACTTTTCATGGTGACTTCTCAAGCACTAAGTATTGTCATCCTGATCAAGTCCAAAGAGGATTAAAATAAGATAAATGCATAATGAATGACTATACCAATTTTTACCAAAAGTTCCATATAGGATATTATGATAATGCCAGAGAAGAAAGAATAAGACAGTTTTGCATGTACTGTTTTTGGCAAACATTAATGACCTCATAAATATTATAGTACACATGAGAGGAACATCCTGCATTTTATCTTTTTTAGAGTAATGAACTTAAAATATAGGCTTATATTTTTAGTTGTTTATGTTGTGTACTTCTGTTTAACCCTTTTTTATGTTTAACCCTTTTGTTCAGGGCCATATTTCCAACTAAGGATATGAGGGCAGATTTCTTTTAATGCTTCCATGGTAGAATATAGAGAGAGTTACTGGATACCCACCCTCTCCAGGTCACCTAGCAGATAATGATCATTATCCCAACTTATAATGGTACACCATCCTGCCCAGTGCACTAACATCCCCAAAAAGGCTGGCATATTTTTTTCTCCTGTGGAGTAATGCACAGTGGGAAAATGAAACCGTCCCAGGTAGTAAAACTTCCCTTAGCCCAATAACTGAATCAATATTTGTGGGAAGCTGATCCAATGCTTTTTATTGTTTTGCTTTTTTTTCCCCTTTAATTATAAAAACATAGTATGCCCAGTGGCAAATTTGGAAATTTTAAAAAATAATAGTCACTCATAACTCCATCACTGAAAAGATCTACTATACATATTTTAATATAGTTTCTGCTCCTTTTATTTTTTAATATGTTTGAGATTATAATATATACAATTTGGAACCTAGTTACCTTGCTTCCATTAATATTACAATGAGCATTTTCTGATGTAATGAATAGCACCTGAATAATATAATAACATTAATGATTTTAGGGCTATCCAACAGCCCACTATATTTAATGATGTATAAATCTGTTAGTTCCTCTAATGTTGTACCCTGATATTGCTTTCAGTTTTTTGTGGTTACATATAACATTGCTCTACATACAAACTTTGCTAGGGAACAGCGTATTTTGGTATTGTTGAATAGGGAATGTCTTTATATATGTAGTGCAGATCCTGGCCATATGATAATTTTCAGTATTTGGACACCCTGGACAATTTGAGCAATTAAATATATATAGAAACAAATTATAACCATTGAATAAAATAGAAAGTCATGAATACATGCCAATATAAACAAACAGATGAATAAAATAATGTGGAATAGGATACTCTTATAGTTACAAATTACCTCCTGATATAATACCTATTACAAAAATGGAAAAATAGTAAGTTTCGAATGGTCAGTAGCATTTTAGTCAACTTATCGAAGGTAAACACTACCAGTAACAGAACAAAGGAAAAACATGTGCATCTGATCAGATCAGATCAGTCGCTCAGTCGTATCCGACTCTTTGTGACCCCATGAATCAGAGCACGCCAGGCCTCCCTGTCCATCACCAACTCCCAGAGTTCACTGAGACTCATGTCCATCGAGTCAGTGATGCCATCCACCATCCAGCCATCTCATTCTCTGTCGTCCCCTTCTCCTCCTGCCCCCAATCCCTCCCAGCATCAGAGTCTTTCCCAATGAGTCAACTCTTCGCATGAGGTGGCCAAAGTACAGGAGTTTCAGCTTTAGCATCGTTCCTAGAATAGGCATATAATGAGAACACAACACTGTTTCTGAAATACTTCAGCCAGTGACACATTAACTTGAAACTAACAGGAACACCCCAAATTAACAGATGTTCCATGAAATAACTGATTTATAGTTTCCTGTAACTGTCAAGGTATGAAATACAAAGAAAAAACGAGGAACTGTTCCTAATTGAAGGAAAATGCAAAGACATAACAAATAAATGTTACATGTCAAACTCACTGGAATCCCTTTGCCAACTGAAGAAGCTTGAATGAGGTCTACTATCAGATCTATTAATTTCCAGACTTTGTTTTCAGGAAATATAATCATAATATAATCTGAAAATAATAATTTAATGTTTTCCTCTTTTCAAATCTTTAACATCTTATGCACTAGTTGGAACTTTCATAAGTTTTTTCCCTTAAATATTCATGAAAATAGAAGATATTCTTATACCATTTATGATTTTAAAAGACTGTCTCTGACGTTTAACTGTGAGAAACATCAGAGTGTGTATGCTGTTTGTGACATACTAAAAATATACTTTTACATTTCTAGATTAATATTTTTCTATCATAAAAAGAGACCAACTGTTTTTCTGCATCTATTAAGATTAATGTATGATTTCTCTGCTTTGGGCTATGTGATGTGATTAGGTATATTAGCATATTTACTTATAGTAAATAATTTATATACCCTGGAATAAATTTTCACTTGGCTGCAGGTAATTAATAGTTAAACATACTGCTGAATTAGATTTAATAATATTTACTTTCAATACTTCACCTGTATGTGAGAAACGTATCTGTATTTTTTTTCATTATGCTTTTCATTCAGTGTTTTAGTATGAGATGATGCTAACAAAATAGGATAACATTACATGGTTTTCTATGCATGTTAGAACATGCTAAAACAATGGACATATCTCAGATTAATTTTCAAATCACTCATTTATAATTTTATTTTTAATAATCCTTTTCTTTACATGCCCTAGATTAAGGTTACAGTAAAGGGCTGTATGATTTTGCGGCCTAATAGTCCCTGTCACAATGACTTAACACTACCCTTGTAGCACAAAAGCAGCCATTGACAATTTAAAAGTCAATGAGCATAGCTATGTTTCAATAAAATGTTATTCACCAAAACAGGTGGTGGGCTAAAAGTGACCTATGGACTAGAGTTTGCCAACCTGTGCTTTACTTTAGCTATTCTTTTTTAAAAATCTTCAATGAAATTTTAAATTTAAAAAAATTCCTCTTTTATTCTTTAGTATTTAAAGCATATAGAGACATTTATTTTCTTCTGAGTGCAACTTTAAAAATCTCTCATAAATGTTGATATATAATATTCTTACCACTGACCTTTTTATATATTATATAACTTACATTTATATTTCCTTTTGGTCTAAGAACCAGTTAGGAAGATTATCAGTTTAATTTTTACCCGTCAAAAAATGAAAAGGGCTTTGAAAATAGGGATATGTATAAGAATAAAGGAACAAAATTAAGTGGCATTTTAGTGCTGACAATGGCACACTGTATTCAATGCAAGTGTGAAAGGCTCAGATTTTAACCCATTGTCTTGTGTTACCAGAACTAGAGCTATTAGGAAAGAATTACAGTACATAGATTATGAACCACAAGAGAAAAGCACTAAATGATGTCACTGTGATGGCCATAGAATGTCTTTAGATAAGAAATTCTCTGAAAACAAATACAAAAAAGAAATATATATATATATATATATATATATATATATATACTTCTACAGAAAGAAAGTCACAACACAGTCCTGCAAAACTTGGGAGATGGTCAAGTTATTGAGTATTATTCATTTTGTTTTATTATTTCCCTCTGTATTATGGTCAGACAATATTTTCTCTTAAATGGCTGCATTTTGTAGTATATTGATGCTTCCATTATAGCTCAAAATAAAACCAAATTTTTCTAGTGTTTTATAAGAGATGAGGGTAAGAATCCTACTCTGAAGGGTATTGGCTTACTTACTAGCTTATTTGTAGATTACTGATATCCCCAGGCCTGTAAAAATACTCATCTATTAGTATTGTGTTCTTTTCACTTTTCTTGTGTGTGTGTATGTGTGTGTGTGTGTGCACGCTTAGTCACTCAATAGTATCTGATGCTTTACAACCCCATGGCCTATAGCCCACTGGGCTTCCCTGTCCATGGGATTCTCCAGGCAAGAATACTGGAGTTGGTAGCCATTCCCTTCTCCAGGGAATCTTCCTGACCCAGGGATTGAAACTGGGTCTTCTGCAGACAGATTTCTTTACCATCTGAGCCACCAAGGAAGCTCTTTCAACTTCTTTTAGATTTATACAGATTATGTATTTTGATTATTTTATGTATTTTTATGTTGGTTATTTTAATGCAAGGAATAATGGTATTTATATTTTCTTGGAAGATTGTGTCCTTCATCAATAATGCAGTAGTATTGGTACATTTAATATGTTGGGCATTTATTTCTACCTGTTTGGCATTAATATAATGACTCCTTTATTTAAATGAGTTTGTATCTCTTTGTTCATTCTTTGCTTTCAACTTCTGTGAATACTTTTTTGCAACAGTGTATACTTTTTCTTTTCTATGGTGTAGTCATATAATCTTTTCTTTTAGTAAGAAGCACGGATGTGAGTTTTTCCCTATTATTAAATATATTTGGTTATTCTAATCAGGATCTGAGAGGGAGAGAGAGAGAGACACTAGCATTCATATAACCACGTTACTTTGAAGTTAATTGATAATCTCTTTTATGCCATAAAATCACTCAGGTTTTATGGACTTAATTTTTTAATGTCTGAACAGAATTTTTAGTCTGAATGGCTAATTGTTGAGTCAAATTTATATTTTGTGTTATTTTTAGCATCTTCTCTAGGTAGATAATCAGTAACAGGGCTGAAGGTGGCCTAAAAGCACTGGATATGACTAAGCCCAAAAGCTTCAATGTTCTGGACTCCTGTAGACTCCATCAAATGTACATATGCTTCTACTATCAAGAACATGCAAATGGCTGAGAGAGTTAATCAGATCTGTGACAGAAAGTGAATGCTTTCTTGATGACATACTTTAAAAACACAAATTGTCAAGACCCCAGGAGACACTAGGATTAAACAAACAAACAAAAAAAGAAATCCTCTTTTTACCCTCATTCGAATAAAACTAAAAGGAAGCTACTGGCTGCTTCTTCTCATGACACATATTTTTACTTACTCAATCACTTTCCATAACAATGATCCAGACTCAGCCACCCTTTGGGGACTGTCCTTCTGATTGAAAATTCACAAAGCAGTCCTCAAGAAGGTTAGCTGTTACGAATTTCATGGATAAGAACTTAGACGGTCTCTGGTTGTAAACGCTATGGCCATATCATCAATTTAGTGGCTCTATTCTCAAATTCTGTAGTAGCTGAATTATGGGGACTGAAGTTGTTCTGCCTCTGTCAGACCATATACCTCTAACGTTTCTGAACATAAAGATGTCTAGCTCCCATATTACAATCTCAAGAGACTGTGTTTTTTTCCTAAGTGTGTACCTAATTCGTATAGGACCTCAAAAGATAAGAAATATATATATGTGCTTCCCTTGTGGCTTACCTGGTAAAGAATCCGCCTGCAATGCAGGAGACCTGGGTTTGATCCCTGGGTTGGGAAGATCCCCTGGAGAAGAGAAAGGCTACCCACTCCAGTATTCTGGCCTGGAGAATTCCACAGACAGTCCATGGCGTCACAAAGAGTCAGACACAATATGAACAGAAAGACAGTAATTCATACTTATAGCCACAACTCAAAATAGAGAAAATTGGAAGGTTGTAGATTTACTATATTCTTTTATGACTTTCCGCTATCAGGCTATTTCTATCAAAAACAAAAACAAAAACCCAGATGCATAAGCTGGATGTCACTAAGGCACACTCTCACAAGGTACTATAGCACTGAAGAGCTATGGAATTTTTGAAGAGAGAGGCTTTCAATAAAGGAATTGCACTGAGGGAGGCAACAAGCTATACAGTTCTGTTTTCCTTTTTGGAAAGATCATTGCAGTGAACTCTTCCTCCTTTATGTTAGGAAGAGGAAATCAAAAAGAAGATTCCTAGACACTAACACTACAATCCTACTGCCATCATCAGCTTTCCCAGTCAGTCTGGGGGTGGGGATGGGGGATGATGATCCACAAGTCCAAGATATGTTATATATAATAAACAGTAATGCAACAGCAGTATCAAATCTTTCGTCAGGCAATTAAACTTTATGCCAAGCTAATTCAATTTTGTTGCTGTTTTATTAAGTTCTATGGAAAAAAATCTGTTCTCTCTGGTAAATCACAAGTTTCACAACACATTTCTTAATACAAGCTCCTTGTTCTGCTATTTTGATATATTAAATATCCACCAACGAATTTCTTGGGTCATAAATCTACAGTGATAAAATTAATCCTATTGCTGAAGACAAATAAATATTTTATTGCAGTTTTATGAGCTTTTGTTCCCTCTTCACTTGCAAGTAGATGTTGTTTAGTGGTCTGAAGATATTTTGCTCCTGTGAAATGTATTGGAAACAATAGAGTAGTAGTAGAATTCCAATCTATAAAACTGTTGTGAACCCTAAGACTGAGAACTCAAGCACATCTTGACCCCCAAAATTATAAAGACTAATTTGTCAACAGAAAATACCCAATCACTACATATTCAACTCAATTTATATCCCAAGGTCTTTTGCATTTCCAATTGTAGACACCAATTCTATTTGTGACACTGGGTGTGTATGAGCAAAAAAATTGAGTTGTAGGAGGGAAGAAAGAGCAACAAACCAAATTCCTAAATGTAGTTCTTTGAATTCTCCAGAGGCCACAAACCTTGGAGGTTACCAGGAATTGCAAAAGTTTGGACAGGGGAAAGAAAGCTCACGTATAAAGAGGCTCTGTGATGTATATAGAAAGTTTAATTTAGTCCACTTAAAACAGAAAACCTTTAATAAAAAATAGAATTTAGTACGTAAAGATCAAGTAACAGGATGGCTGTAAGTTTGAGCAAATTCCAGGAGATAGGGAAGGACAGGGATGCCTTGCGTGCTGTAGTCCATGGGGTCACAAAGATTCGGACACAACTCAAGTGACTGGACAACAACATATGCAAGAAAAGGAAACTGAAGTTTAGAGATGGGAGATTACCTACCCTGAAAACATTTTATGCTAGAAAATGAAGTCATTTTCTAAAACCAGACCTGAATTATCTCTCAGTCCCTTAAATTCAGTGTCATGCCTATCATGATACATTAACTGCTAAACATTATACATACGCACACACACACACACAAATTGCAAATCTGAATCAGGCTAAAGTCCACAGGAGTGTTATCGAATAAGTATTCCAACTTAATCTGTTCTTCATACACCCTGGCCTTCAGTCATTTCTACAAAGGTCTGTTCAGGGTGTTGCTTACTGCTTTCTGGGTCCACACCATTTCACTCCAAATACATTCTCTTCTTGAACTAATTCCCATCCCCCCAGGCTCAAATTCTATGGGCAGGGAGGCCTAATTAGTAAGTAGAGACAGGACTACTCACAAGCAGTTTTATCTCTGACAGGAAGTAAAGTGCATATGCTAACTTCACTTACACTTCAGCAAATTACAAATACCAAAGTAATTTGCAAAGAACTCACCAAGCAGATGAGAGATATGAGTACAATAATAAATAGGAGGGAAAAATGAATAGAGTAGGGAGCTTCCACTCACAGCCTGTACAAAATAACAGGGACCCCATTAACCCTTCCTACTTGAAACACACAAAAAATAAACAAAGGTTTTTAAGACACTGGGTATCAGGCAATGAAGGAAAAGGATCCTTCATGATGGGAAACAAACAAAATGAAACCCAACATAGATCTAACTTACTGACCTGAGAAAAAGTCAAAATTGTAATGCAGGCAGGGAGAATCCGAGTGGAGCCCAGGATACTCTGAGTTGAGAAGAAGGAGTTAAGAGCCTAGCGAGAAGATTACTAGAGTTTCCAGGATAAAGTGCCGGAGTTCCACAAGAAGAGCACTCCTTAATATAAGCCCTTAATAAGAAGCCTAATTTTAATCAACCAAACACATCATCATCCCACTCAACACTGTGTTTTCTTGCCTATTTTTCAGTTGGTATGGCTATACAGGTGGTAAAGAATCTGTCTGTCAATGGAGGACCAAAGAGACTTGGGTTTGATCCCTGGGTCAGCAAGATACCCTGTAATAGGAAATGGCGCCCCACTCCAGCATTCTTAGTTGGAAAACTCAATGGGCAGAGGAGCCTATTGGGCTACAGTCCATGGGGTTGCAAAGAGTCAGAAATGACTGAGCAAATAAGCACACATGGCTATATAGCTATTTTGGCCAATGAGATGTAAGAAAATATCATATGAGAAACTTGGTAGAAAAGGAATACCTTTTACCTACTAATAGAAAGTAAGTGTGACAGCTCAAGTTTGAGCAGTCTTATTGGACAATAAAGAAAAGCTATAGGCATCTGGACCTTTGTGTCTTTTGTCCACACAGCTAATCCCTAGTCCTGTTTGGGTCTCTGTCATTAGTCCACACAGATTACCAAGGTCATATAACTTAATTTCATATACATGGTTCATTCATGTCTGACAGCTCTCTTCTTTCAACACTCCCTTGATTTGAAGTCTTGGACATAGGGAGATTATTCTGTCACTCATACAACGTAATGGTAGGTTATGGGAATCTTGAAGGAGAGGAAGAAGGCGGAGATAAAAACAGAGCTTCTTTACACTTGGAACTTGCTGTGTAGGATCAACCTGGGCATGGAACAAAAATCTGGTTGGGATTTTCTGCCTCTCCATTCTACCTCTCCAGGAATCAGTCCATGAAGATAGCACAGGGATTCTCTCTATGGGATCCACCATTGTTGAATTATTCTCTATCTGTCCTTTTTCTTATAGTGGGGAGCATAAAAGTTTTGTTCTGACTACAGTTCTCTCCAAAATAATTTGTCTATGCTTCAAATCCTTCCTATATCATTAAGGATCCAGATTTTTGAAAATCAAGTCAGGAAAAGGCAACCTCTCAATCAGTATCTATTGTTAGATCCATTCCTTGATTCACTGACCAGTGACAGGGCTGGATGACTAAATTAAAAGAAAAAAGTTGGACATTTCAGGAAAGACTAACCAGTAAAATATTATTCTAACATACCAGATTTAATGATTCTCAAAATTTTCTCCTGGCTTTTGACCTGATGAGTGTTCTGATCTGGGGAAAGAATGATTAACAATTTTGGTAGTGTTCTCATTTTATTACTTTTTAGAAAATATCCCCATTTGTTTCCTAGTAAAAATTACTTATAATGAATTCTTTGCCTCTTTTAGAGGGAAAACTTGCCCTTGTTGCTCGGGTGGTGTTGACTTTCAGACATATTTAAAAAAAAATGTGGCATGAAACAATCAAGTAGAACTCACTTAAAAAATAGAGAATGACAATGTTCAACTGAAGTCTATGCAAACAGGGCGAAACCACAACATTCTATAAATGCAAAAAAGATGAACATGGCATGTCACAGACGTTCAGGGCACTCTGGACTCTTCATACAGGAATGGAAACTCTGAAAAGAGCTAAGAGAAAACAGGCTTTAGGAATCATAATTTTAAAAGAAACCATATGAAAGTAAGTAACTCACTTCTTTATTCTTCTTTCTTTTCTAAATTATATTTGGTTTTTACAGAAGAAAGGAACCAACCGAGCTTTTACTAGCAGCCACCCTTACCATTCCACAGTCCCCCTCCTCCAAATAAAAACATCATGTGATTTGCCAAGTAATTCTAAAGCAATAGCAAGATAATATTGTGAAATGTTAATTGACATTTTTGGTTCAAGTTTCCTTGTGCTCACTGCTCTCTCTACTCCTAACAGTTGGACAGAGGCTATAGCTTTCCATTTCCCTTGCCCTTAAGGGTAGGCAGGAATAAACAGCAACATTCTCTGTCTTGGTTATTGAAAACTTATTGAAAAGACAATTTATTGAAAGTAAAAATACTTGTGATTTATAACAGTTGTGACTTTTGAAAGAAAAAGGCATTGTAAAATGATTTAAAATTTAAGATCCAGAGCTTGTAGATTTAACACATAGCTTTTATTTTAAAACAAAACAAACATAGTGTGGAGGATACAGGCAGATGACATAAGAGCTGACTTCCTATCAAAGAGCCAAAAGACAGACAGAAGCATTTCCAATACTCAAGCAATGAGCTAGGAAAGGACTGGAAAATAGGACTAGAAATAAAGTCTCTATTCTCTTCCTATGCCCACAGTTACTCCTTGACAATACAGTGGCTGAAACCTCAATTAAGGATGGAAATAAGGAAGCAGAAAAGGCTTTCATGTCTCAGTTTCCAGTTAGAACTCCCAACATGAAGTGACCACAATAGATTATAAAGGATGATGTATGTTCTGTCACAATACAATTTTTTGAGAAGTTATCAGAGATGGGAAAAGTATTTAGATATACAGATGTTATAAACAGCAAAACATCCCAGAAAAGTCAAGTCAGAAGCACTTCTAGAATAGTGATGTGAGGAACTCTGTGGATCCTCTTCCCAATAAAAAACAAGTGATCAAAGTATGGAAAACAATTTAAATATCTCTGGAAGTCATCCTAAGGTCATATAACAAATGGAGAAACACTTATTCAAGAAAATCTACTAACTTTTGGAAGAACAGAGTCAGTGCCATTTGAACTATGACTTGCCCCCTTCCCTTCCCAGATAAAGTGACAGGAGATCTACTCTAGGCACGTGAAGTTAAGAAGATGGAGTAAGTCTTTCATGACAGTCCAAGCCAAGAGTTATGGTATCTGCCCAGGAGGAGCAGACCACCTGTTTCTCATCCTTTCCTCACCCAGCTTCATGTGGCAAAAGCTCTGTTTCAGGCAAAAATGACAGAGAAGGTAAAGGCCCTCTTCCTCTACATAGGCCTTGTCATAGGACAAAAGTTCTACATCAGGCATGACAGGCTGAGAATGCTGGACCTTAAGCATCCTTGTCTTAGTTCACGAGTATAGCTAAGGTTCCATGTTAGGAGAAGAAAGCCAAGAAGACAATAGAGTATCTTTGCCTAGAACTCTGTTCGTAGAACATGGGTGTCTCTGCAAGAGAAATAGGGTGCTGTCCTCACCTTAAACTCTGAAGCAGTAGCAGTTACATTCTGCCCAGGAAGAGGAGGAAGGCTAAAAGAACAAAGCACTCTATACTTCTCCCTAAGAGGCTCATCATATATGGAACGGAGTGTGAAGTTCAAGCCTAAGGACCCTGGAAACAACAGTGGTGATTTTGGTGATGAGTAAATTAGTTGGGGGCTTATAGCTCTGTAACAGCAATAAGAGAAAAGGCAGGACAGCTAGAAGGTTAGTAGAAATAACTGAGGAAAGAAGCAGCAAAGAAGAGCCCTCCTGGGGGTGGAGGAAGCCTTAAAATGTGGCCTCAAAGACAACTCCTCAAACTGGAATCAGATTGTTTCTGTTCAAGCAGAATCAGATCAGACTTCAGAGTAATTTATTTACCAGGGTGTTGTCAAAACAATAGAGCAATCAGCTAGAAATTAGCATAGGCTAACTGTGGCATCCGATACCAATGCAGATGATATTTCATCTGCAACTAAAGCAGTAGCGTAAAAGGGAGTTCATAGAAAGAGATAGTCAAAGAGGACAGAGATAAAACCATTTTAACCTAGTCGGGTAGGAGGAGTCATACTCAAGCATGCACTCTCTGAGCGCAACATTAAGGGTTGCACATTTGGGAAAAACTAACTTCACTCAACTAAAGCAAGCAACTAACTAGAAAATAAATGCAAACAAACAAGTAGACTAGCAAACAATGATAGTCCTAGAGAAAGGGTGTTAGTATCAGAACTGCTATAATATATTATCAAATATCCAGTTTGGAACCAAAGAGAATACCAACTATGAGAAAGGCAAATAAATAAAAAAGCATATTTTCAGGATTTAAAAGAACAGGCAAAAGAAACTGCATTTTAGAGAGTCCAAATGTTGTACTTTGAGGACAGAAACTTTAAGGTAGCTATTACAAGTACATTCAAAGAACTAAAGAAAGTCATACTTACAGAACTAAAGGAAGATATGATAATAATGTCTCACCTATTATAAAAGATCAATGAAAAATAGGAATTATAAATTGAACCAAAAGGAAATTCTGGAGTTCAAAAAGCCCAATAACCAAACAAAAATTTTGCTTCAGGGGTCAACAGGAAATGGGAGTTAGTAGAAGAATAAGCCAGTAAACATGAAGACAGATTGACAGAGATCATAGAATCTGAGAGCAAAAAAAAATAAGAATGAGAAACAATGAAAAGAGCCTTGGAGAAACGTAGGACACTATTGAGCATACTAACGTACAGTTGCTTCTCATTGTTCATGGATTCTGCATTTGTAAATGTGACTACTTGCAAAATGTGTTTGTAACCCCCCAAATAGATACTCAGGGCAAGTTCACAGTCATTTACAAACTTATATAAAGTAATGAATCATCTGAGTCACCCAACACATGTTCTAACTGAGGTCAAATCAGGCAACACATTGCCCTGTCATGTCAGCTCTCACACATCACAAGTTTCTTTTCTGAAATACATTTAGTGTCAAGTTTTTCATGTTTTTGTGCTTTTTGTTGGTGATTTGGCATTTTAAATGGCCTCAAGTATAGTGAAGTGCTGTCTACAAGCACAAGAAGGTTGTGATGTGCTTTTTAGGAAAAAATGTGTGTTAGATAAGTTTCATTCAAGCATGACTTGCAGTGTTGCTCACCATGAGTTCAATGTTAACAAATCAACAATACTTTACATTCAGGAAAAAAAAGAGGGGATTTGTTTTGCATGTGACACTGCTCCATAAAGTGCTAAGGTAATATCCATAGTACATGATGAAGCTACAGAAAGGTAGAGTTTTATGGATAAACTTTTTAGATACGCTTGTAGATTTGTGAGTTGATGAACAATTTTTTAAAAAAATGTAGTGTCCAGATTGCTTTGAGGCTGAATTCCAAAGAATTTTGTGGTCAAACATTTAATGACAACATGACCAATGCCTTACAAAGTCTTCTAAAAAATAGAAGAGGATAGAATACCTCTCAACTCATTCTATTATTTCAATTTACCCTGATGCCAAAACTGGACAAACATAAGAAATATCCATATATAATTTGAGATAAGGTGGGTGTGGGATTTGATCTATTCTTAAGAATGAGGACTATTTCTGGCTTAGAAATGAACCATAGTTCTGATGATAATAATTCATATGTGTCTGTGTTATAGTGCTCAATTGTGTAATCTTCAGTCTTAAATGTTGTTTCATGGCTGCAATTCCATCAAACAATATTTATATAATAAATTATCTTCCCCCATATAGAAGAAAATCTTAAACACCTGCAGTGATTATTATCAGAAACTTTATATGCAACCATAACATCAAACAGTGTTGCTGTGTTCAGTGGCTAAATCATGTCCGACTCTTTGTGACCTGAAGGACCGCAGTATAGTATGCCAGGCTTCCCTGTTCTTCACTGTCTCCCAGAGTTTGCTCAAACTCATGTCCACTGAATTGGTAATGTCATTCAACTGTCTCATCCTCTGCGGCCTCCTACTCCTCCTGTACTCAATCTTTCCCAGCATCAGGGTCTTTTCCAGGGAGTTGGCTAACTCAAACAGTGATACATATGTAAATTTATCATGTGATCAGATGGTAATAGTCTTCTTCAGCCAAAGCTGATAAATCACAAAAATGAAGGACTGAAACCTGATACCAAAATAATTTTCTCTTCCTGTGTTAAACCATACAGAGACTGAGCATACTTCCTCTGACTATGTTAAACAATACTGAGAATAAGCAAAGTAAAATTAGATTTTTGCTCCAGGGAATACTTGCTCCTGGAAGACAAGACTGAGCAAATAAGAGCAGCTTACTTATGGAGACTAAGTTTACTTGTCATACCTTACTTCAAAACCCTCACATGCCAAGCCAAAGCAGTTATGTCATAAACTCTGTCCAGTCCCAGCTAGTTCCCCTTCTTGCAAGATTCACCTGAAAATTACTCTTTAAAATTCTAAAATCATGCAAATATTTCCCATCTCCCCAGTTTTCCCCTTCAGAGATGTTAACAAGAGTGTGACAGTTATAGTGTATTTTCCCTTATTGCAATATGTCAAATAAATTTAGCTTTACTGAATTCAGGATTTTCTGTTGGTCTTTTGGAGCAGTTGTCACACCTTTTAAGATTTTTATATCCTATTGGACAGTGAGTTTTTAAAGACAGACTCTTATACCCTACTCTCCATGTCAGAAAGTACCCCCCAAAATAATGACTGCATTCACCAGGCAGTTAGAGAAACCTATAAAACTGAAACAGTGCCTTTTATTTTACCAATAGCTATAGTGGAAGAACAAATGCATTATAGTCTCAAGCTTTAGAAACTAAAAATATTTTGTGTCATTGCTTTCTAATTAATGTGAAAATTATCTAAAATGAAACTCAGAGGATCGTATCAGCCTAGAAAAGCAGTAAAATTTGCCATGTTTTATAAAGACGCATTTTAAAGAGAAAAACAGAGGAACATGTAGAAGGGCTTTGAATTAAATCATTCATAATATGATAAGTAATCTATTCCTGAGAGGTTTAAAGGTATTTGACAGAATGGAAATGTACTTATTTATTCAATAATATGTTTTAATAAGCTCTATAGGCTGAGTCAAGTTTTTGGAATTGGTGCCTAATGGTTAATAAAGCGAATGTTCTCTCAATACATGGGACTTGTATTCTAGTTGTAAGAAGGCAAATCTTTCAGAAGTAATACATACATAAATATAGAATTACCATTTGTGGTAAGTACTATGAAGTGTAGTGAAAGTGACTAAAAAGAGGCTCAGTGGGTACAAGGAGATTAAGTAGACTTCGCAGAAGACCAGGGAATGTTTAGATATTTTTCTCTACCTTGACCTCAAGGATTAGGCTAAAGCTCCCAGCAAGTTAGAAATGTACAATTTTCCCAAGATAGAGGAGGAAAAACAAAAGTGAAGTTTCAATTATCTTACATAATGGAAATAATAGATGACAGGAATGACATATGTTTCATCAATCTTAAACAACACACTAGATTTGAGGAAGAAGGATTGAGACCATGTATAACTCAGTATTCCATGGTTCTGCAAAGAGTTAGACAAAACTTAGCACATGACACACAGGAGATACAACTCAGCACTAGAAATTCTATTTCCACACTGCATTTCCAAAAGCTTTAGACAAAGTTATTCTGAAAGAAGTTGCAATTGGGACTTGTTATGAAACCCTAAAAGAAACCAAAGTTACTGATAGGATACAGCATTCTAACTTACTGAGTGAACTATGCATTTTCAGTAAATACACATCACATTGCTTACCTAAAATGTACAGGACATAACCTGTTCTGTATTAATGCATTTAGGTATCTAAACTCCAAAAGAACATACAAATAGGATAAAAATCACTTAAGCATGAAACATACACATTTACCTAATCATAATTTAGTACTAAATAAAGAGTTTAAATCGTTTCTAAATTAAGTCTTATATGCATACTAAATGGCAGGTACTACATAAGATTTTCAGTAAATTTCACAATTCAGTAATTCTATTTACAGAAGAGAAAACTAAAGCTCAGAGAAACTAAATAAATTACCAAAGGTCCACCACAAAGTAATTGTGTAAATGGGTTTTTAAAACAGGTTTCCACACTTTCTTTTCTTCTCCACTTGTTTTCCCAAAGTGACCCTGAACTTATTATTTGTCAACAATTTTTAGGTATGTTCCAATAAAACGTTAGAAGTAGGAGAAACTAAGATCCAACCAATTACACCTTTAGGCCGATATAAAGCCTACAAAAACATATGAGTTTTCACTATCACATCAGTGAAAATAAAAAAGTTTAAGAATACACTGTTTTGATTCGTAAATCTAGGGCAAAGAGGTCATTTTATACATTGTGGATAGATGGGTGAATACATGAAATATCTAAGGAGGTAAAACTGGAAGAATTGATCAAAATTACAAATACACAAACACTTAATTCCAATAATTCTAAATTTATTATTATTTTTTTTTTTTCTTTTGGCTGTGCCACTCAGTATGCAGGATCTTAGCTCCCTGACCCGGGACCAAACTTGTACCCCCTGCATTGGAAGCATGGAGTCTTAACCACTGAACTGCCAGGGTATTCCTCCAATAATCCTAAATTTGAGTTTGACATGCCTCTGTCCTTCTGGTAAAGAAACCCTCTGGTGATACTCTGCCCAACTCTCACAAGGCTGCACAGTATTTTCACCAGTTTCTCAGCCACTGGCTCATTTCTCTTCTGAACACACTGATTACCTGGAACCATACTCTTAATAGTCATGACCTTGATTATTGCTTGGAATCCCTGTCTACCCTGCCCAGTTCACTTGATGAGACTCCCTTATGTATAAACATTTGCCTGAATGAAGTCTGAATTCATCACAACCTTCCTACAATTAGCAACAGCAGCTGGTTACCACTGCTCCTCAACAGTCAAATTTATAATCCTCCCTCCATCTCCATTTTCCCAGTGCTGTTAGGAGGTCAAAGCATACTCTCCAACTCAGCCTGTCCAATATATAACACCTTTAAAAATTAACTGTATTACATCCCATTGTGCATAGCACTAAGCCACCAAGGACAAGGAAAGAGAATTTTTGAAATACTTTCCAGAAATGGTCGTCGGCTAGAAACTTCAACATATTCTACCTGATTCAATCTTCATTGCAGACCTGTAGTGTAGATATTATTTTCTTAATTTTCTATTGAGTAAACCAAGACCTAGTGAAAGTACCTTTCTTAAGGTCATGTATTTAAGGTTGAGCTGTGATTATAGCTAGCTCTCTTGACTTTCTATCTAGTACCATTTTTAATTAAACTGCATGGCCTTTAAACCCCTTCCCTTTAATCAGAAAGAGATATGCAATCAGAAGTATTTCCATTTCAGCAGCTTCAAGGAATATAGAAGAATTAATGTTTTATTTTTCCATATGGAAAATTTTTTTAATTCTCAGGTACTGTATAAATTCGTTGTCAAATGGCTTTAACATCCTTTAAATATTCCTTCATATTTTCTTACACTGGCCCTTTTTGTTTGTTTTTGTTATCTACCATATACAATCTAGATCAAAGTCATAACATGATACTTTCTTCATTTATGGAAACTTGTAGATTATTTTTCCTTGTAAATCAGTTATATGTTATGTCTTTTCTAGGTGTGAAACATACACAATCTCTATTTTGGCTGCACATGAGACACTTACTCCTTGGAAGGAAAGTTATGACCAACGTAGATAGCATATTAAAAAGCAGAGACATTACTTTGTCAACAAAGGTCCATCTAGTCAAGGCTATGGCTTTTCCAGTGGTCATGTATGGATGTGAGAGTTGGACTATAAAGAAAGCTGAGTGCCAGGGTCCAGACCCAGCTGATACAGGGTATTCGAAGCGGGGACGGTGTCGGTGAAGATCAGGATACGATAGCTTCAATTAGATATTAATTAGAGATATAAACAGTAATAGAATGAGGATAGCTCAGCAGGAAAATTCAGTGGAGAAAAGAGGCTGAGTAGCTTGGTTTATGCGGGAGACCAATAAAACTTCAAGATAAGAAGTTTGCACCACTTACGCAGGCCGCAGGCATCCTTCCATTCTCCCAAAGGAAAGGAGACACTGAGGCCTCCCCGGTCGGATCTTAGAAGCCCAGGCATAATTAGTAAGCATGGCGGGCTCTGCGCTCCAGATGGAGACTCAGCCAGAATTTGAGAGAGAGAGAGACATGGGGAGACCAGTATTTCGAGGAACTGATCCCAATTCTTTATTTTCCAGAGTCTGTTTTTATACACTGAGATGTTATACAAAAGTCACGCGGGGACAGCTGTCCTGACTTTTATTAAAGTCAGGTGCTTCATACAAATGTATACAGAGGTCTTAGGGGTGTTACATCATCTTCTGGCCACGGGGGCCTGCTGACAATTTATGACCCTCTCCTTGTGACAGCAGTCAGTCAACACTTATTTCTCCAGGGGTGATTATTTTTGAAACAGACGCCACGTTCCGAAGGTACCAGATAAAGTTACATTCCTATAGGGTGAGGGTGTAGTGGGTTTTAATTAAGGAAAGAATTTACTTAGCCTAAGGTCTAACGTGATTAATATCAAAGGTTAATACTTATTTCTTCTATATATTCATTAATGTGTGTAAGGGCAGGGGATGTGGAGACTTAGCAGTAAACATTGGCTCAACAAATGAAAAACCCTTCACCAATACAATTTCTAATCAGCCCACTATACTTATACTAATAGTTTTCTAACTTCTCTAAAGAACCTGTTTTTAGAAGGTTTAAAGCATCTCGTGCCTCTCACGGTTGGGAGGCTGTGAGCAATCACATGTGGCTGGACAAGCCTGTCAGGCAGGCTAGAGAACCTTCAGAGGAGTTTGTAGGTTGAAACACTCCTATCATGCCCAGGAATTATTATTAACTGGAGCTCTAAGTTAACTCCTTCTCTGAAAGAGGTGGTGGGGGACAGCCCCCCGTAAAGTCAGAGGTGTAGGTGAGAGCACAAAGTAGTAAAGTAGGCAGGCTCTGGTTATGGGGGTAGATGCTTGAGGATTTTCAGGGGGACTCCTGAGGCTCGATCCCGCCTTTGCGTATGTCGAGCCTCCTTCTTCATGACCTTTGCCACTGGCGGAGTGCCTCCCGCCGGCTCCCCAGCTGAGTGCTGAAGAACTGATGCTTTGGAACTGTGGTGTAGGAGAAGACTCGTGAGAGCCCCTTGGACTGCAAGGAGATCCAACCAGACCATTCTAAAGGAAATAAGTCCTGGGTGTTCATTGGAAGGACTGATGCTGAAGCTGAAACTCCAGTACTTTGGCCACCTGATGCGAAGAGCTGACTCATTTGAAAAGACCCTGATGCTGAGAGAGATTGAGGGCAGGAGGAGTAGGGGACGACAGAGGATGAGATGGTTGGATGGCATCACCGACTCAATGAACATGGGTTTGGGTGGACTCCGCAAGTTGGTGATGGATAGTGAGGCCTGGCGTGCTGCAGTTCATGGGGTCGCAAAGAGTTGGACACAACTAAGCGACTGAACTGACTTATGAAGCTTTACAAATGGAATGTGCCATCTGTTTGATATCTAAGGATTTCAAGCTATGTTTGTCATGAAATATATTTAATCTGAATTGATAATTGCATATCTATTTGATCAATTTTAATTTTCATGAGTTTAGAGGCTATCTCTGAATGTGACTTTGCTCTTCATCTTTTTTTAATTTAATTGCTACTAGCTCTTAATTCCAGTTGTTATGGACTACTTCATCAAGTATATGTACCTGGTTTGAGGCCCTTTAAAATGCCCCATTTCTGCTTTAGATTTTCTCATCAGTGTAATAGTTAGCTTTCAAATCCTCAACAGAATTCATGAAGTTTCTTCCTTTGTTTATTTTATCCTTCAGTCTTTCATTCAACAAAAATGCCTTAATACCTACAATGTAGCAGGGACTAGCAGTCATCTGGTTATATAACGTTGAACTGAAAGAGGCACAGTTCCTGACATGAGAATAAAGACCGCATGGAGAAAATTCAAAAACATTAAAGAGTTTAAACAATGGCCCTAAGGTAGGGGGAAAAAATGGTTATTTTTAATGAAGAAAATGATCAATAATGTAACTGGACTACAGTAAAATTAGGCAGGTTGCTCAGGGTGAGTCTGTTTAATGTCTGCTTGAACTTCACAGAGAATTTGATTTTATACTAACTATTGTGGGAGTGACAGAGTGATTAATTTTATAAGAATATAATTCTCATTATTAAATGGAGAATAGTTTGAGAGTCATAAGGTGAATAGCAAGAGATTCAGTTAGGAGATAAGCAGAGTCAGGCAAAAGATAATGATAGCCTAGTCTAAGTAGAAGACAGATTAAAGATGTAACTTGAAAAATAAGATTAGCATAATCTTATTTATGCTAATCTTATTTTAGCATAATCTTATGTATTATGAGGAGTATATGAAATGGAAATTGAGGACAATAGAGATTCAAGGTAGATTCAGATGTAATGACCACAGCAGTATCAGATAGGATAAAGTCACGTGACATTAACAAATAATCACTGAAACCACATGGCCAGAACTTCCATATTTATTTTCTGTTCATGCTACATGTCTATTCAGGGGTTGGTGGGGGTACTCTGCTCATTGTAGTCACTCAGAGATTTGGGCTGATGGAACAGCCAACCTCTATGACCTGAACACTGCAGGTTCATGGTGCTAAAGGAAAAAGAGCTCTTCACTTTCTCACACACATCAGCTACTACATATCCTAGCCCATAAGTGATCTATATCACACTCAAAGAGTTCCATACACAACTCTTTGGCCAAAACTAATCACACGTTTCCACCCAAACACAAGAGTGATCGGGAATACAATTCTACACATGCTTGGAAGGCAGAATGCTGGAAAATATTTGATGAAAATATTAATGATTAATATCATGTTCCCTCTTTGTAAGATCCTATTTTCATTTTTGAGAAAAACTTGGGAAATTTGTTGAAAATTGTAGTCACACTGTTCAGATGGTATGAACACATTGGACACTGAATTCGTAGACTGTAAATAATTGCATGTCCAGAAGGGCACTTCTCTTTTGATGATGTTTCCCAGGCATGCTGGAGTCCTACTTTAGACATCGCTTATATTCAGATTGTCATCTGTGCTATTATCTGTGATATTATAGATACAGTAAAGTACATGGCTAGGTCTTGGCATTTTGGGCAAATGATCTTTTGTAAAAGAAGTATAAAAGTTGACTTTTCCAATGTACATTTGTAAGAGTCAATTTACATTACATTTCAAATACTTTCATGAGTACTTAATATATTGATATAACAGATACAAAGGTATATTTTCTGTAGCATAATAGACTGCAACTTGGTCAAGACATTCTGTTCACCACTGCATTCACTTATATATAGGACAGTGCCTGGCACATTGCTAGATGACTAGCAGTGAGTACTTAAATATTTATAATGACATATAATAAATTCACATGCAGAACATGATGTTCAAATTCCATAACATAAAATATGTTTATGTTTCCTGTAAAAAAAATGGTATGTAATGTATATAAAATGCATATTATTAATATGTCTTATACAAGTAATATTGAGTATGTATTATATGCCAGGAGCAGTGTTGGTGGTTTGGCTTCATTTTATTTATTCTTTGTGACAACAAGTTGGTTTTAGTATTTTTATTCCCATTTTAGATATGAAACTACTAACGTTTAACCTACGCCTTGCATTTTTAGAGGATATATGTTTTAGAGAATTTCCTGGACTTTACTCCAAAATTGTACTTTCTATATTGGATAAAGAGTGATAGGATATGCTATGAGAAGTCAGAGGATGAATGCCCCAACAATAATTAGATCACCAATTTTACTTGAAGAATGTTTATAAAAAATTTAAAAATATGGCATTTTATATTATAATAAAATATTTTATATTATAAAATATAAATTTTATCTTTAATGTCTCTCCTAGTGACAGCACTAGGAGTCTGACTCCTTCCATCACTGAGCTCAAACATCCCATTGTGTGCTTGTAAACTTATAGTCACATGTTAGTTCTTATTCTGCATCATCATTGAATCTGTATTCGAAAAATAAAGGAGACTGGAAAAGTCAATACCAGCCAAGTCTGTCCCATTTTAGGGGATTTCTTGGAAGCACTAACAGAAACTTTCAAATTCATTGGTTAGAACTGTTTCACACAGGAAACTTCAGCTGCAAAAATCATTAGAAAAAGATTTTTGGCTGGGCAACTAACACACCCAATACAATTGGGATTGTGATAGTAAGGGAGTAAATAAGAACTAGATATTGGGTGGGGAGCAGTTAGCCACCCAAACATTCTGAATGTAAGTGATGGCCAGAGTGGGGCTCCATCATGCCTTAGAAACATGTCCATTGGTAATCACAGAGTGGCCACCCTAAGAACTGGGCCTCTTGGAAATGAAATGAGTTTTAGTTTAAAGGTTTAATAAGGACTGATTTACAATATATGCTATTTGGATGGCCCTTCCCTTGCAGAATCTACTGACAGTTGCTTGAACTTGCAAGCAGCTCACTGATTTAACCCTCCATAATGAGTCGAGAAGGCAATGGCACCCCACTCCAGTACTCTTGCCTGGAAAATCCCATGGATGGAGGAGCCTGGCGGGCTGCAGTCCATGGGGTCTCGAAGAGTCGGACACGACTGAGCAACTTCACTTTCACTTTTCACTTTCATGCTTTGGAGAGGGAAATGGCAACCCACTCCAGTGTTCTTGCCTGGAGAATCCCAGGGATGGGGGAGCCTGGTGGGCTGCCGTCTATGGGGTCGCACAGAGTCGGACACGACTGAGGCGACTTAGCAGCAGCAGCAGCAGCAATGAGTCGAGGCTACATATGTCTGAAAATCACTACAGATATCCAAGTTTAAGAGTTCTCCATTTTTCTGCTGACCCTATGAATGTACCCTGCCTTTTGTTGGAGCATTTACAGTGAAGGTTGTTTCCTTAGTTTCTGAGAACTTGGACTAAAGAATTTAACTGTAGAGTGAATTTACCTGGGCCATGAAAACATCTACTGCAGTTTAGTTAAAAGAACTCTACTGTTGACTAATGGCTCAGAAGGCCAAACTGGCTCACTGACAGTGCTCTGAGGTAAAAGCAGCACTGCCTTGGGGATGACTATAATATTCATTCCCCTCAGAAAATTAAAATCTCTGAACCAAGATTGATAGGACTGTTCTGTCTTCAGGTGCTTTTTGGTACTCTTATGATTTAATCACGTTATGGTGATAGGTGAAACAGGCCCTGCTGATGACAAGGAAAAGAGCATTTATTTTCAGAAATCTTTCAGGCTGACTTCAAAATACAAGGAATGCTTCTCAGTATACAATGCCTAAGATTTGGATGTTCAACAACAAACTCTGGGATGTGCTCAGGCCTGGCTATTCTAGGGGAAACAAAACTCACTTTTCCTAGTGGAGGCTGGATTCAGCTATTTCCTAGATCAACACCCCACTATAACCTAGGGTTTTTAGTTCAACCAAATCCCACCAGAAAACACAGAATTTGAAGGGTACAGGGAAAGTAGTTAGGTAAAAACCATAATAAAAACTCTGTAATTAACAATATAATACTTCAGCTTTCACAGAAACAGGTAACTAAAATAGACAAACCACGAAAATCTCAAAGCGACAAGACAAAAACGGCCCTGCAGTGCCCCCTAGCAAACACTGCAAAATTCCTCTCACTAACATGGCTTCCTTGTTACTGCAAACCTGGCGCAAGCTATTTTGAAGCCACAACCCAGACAATTCTTGTTCCTAATTACCAATGAAACAATTTGCCAAACTGTTGAAAAATATGCTGATATCCATTTAATATTAGGCAAGCAAACCAGAACAATATTCTTTGATTGCGATCTGTAACCATACACTCATTGAGCTGACTTCTTTCCTACTTCCATCTTCTGTCCTTTTTAAAACATTGTGCTCAGCTTGTGATCTTGAACCTAAAGCACACTAAAAGTAAAAAAAAGCTGCTAAGATTTCAAAACTGTATTTTTCTCTTCTGGAAATTCACATGTGTTAGTTTAGCTTATCATTCAATTCTCCTAAGCTGACTTTTTATATAGGACTAGCTGAGTTTTACAGTCTATTTCTCTTATACCTTTTAATTAAATGGCCTCTACCTGGTTCCTAGTCCCTGTTCCACTGTTTTATGGAATGGATCTGTTCACATTTTCCTTCTGATTAAGAATAAGATGTGGCTACAGGGAGTGAAGTGGAAACGTGAAAAATCACAAGGCACAGCAATTTCATTTTTCAACCTGGATGGGTCCTGGGCTTTTCATTAAGGTCAGCTGAACTTCTAAATACTGTGAGTGATCACTAATCCCACTTGGTTTTCCCAGTGAAGCTAAAGATGATGAAGGAGGGAGAACTTTGGGGGATAATTAAGAGATGGATAGAAACATAAACCAATAGTGTTCTATTTCAAGAAAGTCAACAGAAATGTTAAAAAAATAGCTAATTCTTCTGGGTGTCATGGAAAATTGTAGAGTGGAAATAACAGGTAGATGACATTTGATTAAATATTTAATTAAGCTAAATACACACAAGCCTCTTAATTCTGAATCTGTTCTGTGCGATGGTATTCCACCAAAGTGAAGTAGGGAAACGTTCTTAAACAATTCTTTCATACATTTAACATTTGACTTGGTCAGCCAAGCATGTCATCCAACATTACTATCAAACAAAGTCATACTTCATAGCGTTATTCCACCTATTAGACCCAGTTTTACCAATGGGATGATGCTCAGGAATCAAATTTCCCCTGCTTATTTACAGTACTGACTTATTAACATTTTGCCTTCTCAATTAATTTAAATGACTTTGGAAAGGTTTGTCCTTTGACACTCAGGGATCAATGTAATCGCATGATAGGCAACTCTTACCGCTGCTGATGTTCAACAAGAAAGCAAAAAAATTATGATGATTATCTGGATAATGTTGAACAGGTGATCAGTAAGAACCAGGGAAGTATCCTGGATTAGATACTGAAGCTCAGTGCTTTTTGGTTAAAGGAAGCTCTGAAGTGGAGATCTAGCATCTTGTCCCATCAAATTCTACTCCAGAAAATATATTCACACAAATGAATTAATATTCTCATTTCCCTTTCCCATTTCCATTCCATATGAGATTAAAAAAAAAGAATCCAAAATCACTAGAAAATGGTGACAATACGTGCATGAGTACAAGGCATTTTTAAATGTTTTAATGTAAAAATTTAAACTTTTACATATATACTCTCATGTACATTATCCTCAGGTATAAAAACTTGCCCATGTGATCAGTTCACTTCAGTTGCTCAGTAGTGTCCGACTCTGCAGCACACTAGGCTTCCCTGTCCATCATCATCTGCCGGAGCCTACTCAAACTAATGTCAATTGCATCAGTGACAACATCCAACCATCTCATCCTCTGTCGTCCCGTTCTCCTCCTTCCCTCAATCATTTGCAGCATCAAGGTCTTTTCCAATGAGTTGGTTCTTCGCATCAGGTGGCCAAATGATTGGAGTTTTAACTTCAGCATCATTCCCTCCAATGAATATTAAGGATTGATTATCTTTAGGATGGACTGGTTGGATCTCCTTGAACGAAGTTCGGTTCAGTTCAGTTCAGTCATTCAGTTGTGTCCGACTCTCTGTGACCCCATGAATTGCAGCACGCCAGACCTCCCTGTCCATCACCAACTCCCGGAGTTCACTCAAACTCATGTCCATCGAGTCAGTGATGCCATCCAGCCATCTCATTCTCTGTCGTCCCCTTCTCCTCCTGCCCCCAATCCCTCCCAGCATCAGAGTCTTTTCCAATGAGTCAATTCTTCGCATCAGGTGGCCAAAGTACTGGAGTTTCAGCTTGAGCATCATTCCTTCCAAAGAAATCCCATGGCTGATCTTCAGAATGGACTGGTTGGATCTCCTTGCAGTCCAAGGGACTCTCAAGAGTCTTCTCCAACACCACAGTTCAAAAGCATCAATTCTTCGGCATTCAGTCTTCTTCACAGTCCAACTCTCACATCCACATATGACCACAGGAAAAACCATAGCCTTGACTAGACGAACCTTTGTTGGCAAAGTAATTGTCTCTGCTTTTCAATATGCTATTTAGGTTGGTCATAACTTTCCTTCCAAGGAGTAAGCGCCTTCTAATTTCATGGCTGCAGTCACCATCTGCAGTGATTTTGGAGCCCAAAGAAATGAAGTCTGACACTGTTTCCACTGTTTCCAGATCTATTTCCCATGAAGTGATGGGACCGGATGCCATGATCTTCGTTTTCTGAATTTTGAGCTTTAAGCCAACTTTTTCACTCTCCACTTTCATCAAGAGGCTTTTTAGTTTCTCTTCACTTTCTGCCATAAGGGTGGTATCATCTGCATATCTGAGGTTATTGATATTTCTCCCGGTAATCTTGATTCCAGCTTGTGCTTCTTCCAGTCCAGCATTTCTCATGATGTACTCTGCATATAAGTTAAATAAGCAGGGTGACAATATACAGCTTTGACGTACTCCTTTTCCTATTTGGAACCAGTCTGTTGTTCCATGTCCAGTTCTAACTGTTGCTTCCTGACCTGCAGACAAATTTCTCAAGAGGCAGATCAGGTGGTTTGGTATTCCCATCTCTTTCAGGGGACTCTCAAATGTCTTCTCCAACACCACAGTTCAAAAGCATCAATTCTTCAGTGCTCAGCTTTCTTTACAGTCCAACTCTCACATCCATGCATGACTACTGGAAAAACCATAGCTTGAATTGGACGGACCTTTCTTGGTAATGTCTCTGCTTTTTAATATGCTGTCTAGGTTGATCAAAAAACAACAGACTGGTTCCAAATACAGAAAGGAGTACATCAAGGCTGTATATTGTCACCATGATTATTTAACTTATATGCAGAATACATCATGAGAAACGCTAGGCCAGAAATGAAGAAATGAAGCACAAGCTGGAATCAAGACTGCCAGGAGAAATATTAATAAGCTCAGATATGCAGATGACACCACACTTATCGCAGAAAACAAAGAAGAACTAAAGAGCCTCTTGATGAAAGTGAAAGAAGACAGTGAAAACGCTGGCTTAAAACTCAACATTCAGAAAACTAAAATCATGACATCTGGTCCCATCACTTCATGGCAAATAGATGGAGAAACAGTAGAAACAATGACAGACTTTATTTTGTTGGGCTCCAAAATCACTGCAGATGGTGACTGCAGCCATGAAATTAAAAGACGCTTGCTCCTTGGAAGAAAAGTTATGACCATCCTAGACAGCATATTAAAAGGCAGAGACATTACTTTGTCAACAAAGGTCCATCTGGTTGAAGCTATGGTTTTTCCTGTGGTCATGTATGGATGTGAGAGTTGGACTATAAAGAAAGCTGAGCACAGAAGAATTGATACTTTTGAACTGTGGTGTTGGACAAGACACTTGAGAGTCCTGTTGACAGCAAGGAGATCCAACCATTCCATCCTAAAGAAAATCAGTCCTGAATATTCATTGGAAGGGTTGATGCTGAAGCTAAAACTCCAATACTTTGGCCAATTGATGCGAAGAACTGACTCACTGGAAAAGACCCTGATGCTGGGAAAGATTGAAGGTTGGAAGAGAGGGGGACAACAAAGGATGAGACGGTTGGAGGGCATCACCAACTCAATGGACATGAGTATGAGTAAACTCCGGGAGTTGGTGATGGACAGGGAGGACTAGCATGCTGTAGTCCATGGGGTCGCAATGAATTGGACATGATTGAGTGACTGAACTGAACTGATGTTGGTCATAGCTTTTCTTTCAAAGAGCAAGTGTCTTTAAATTCCATGGCTGCAGTCACCATCTACAGTGATTCTGGAGCCCCCCAAAATAAAGTCTCTCACTGTTTCCCCACCTATTTGCCATGAAGTGATGGGACCAGATGCCATGATCTTCCTTTTCTGAATGTTGAGCTAAGCCAACTTTTTCACTCTCCTCTTTCACTTTCATCAATCTTTAGTTCTTCTTCACTTTCTGCCATAAGGGTGGTGTCACCTGTGTATCTGAGGTTATTGATATTTCTCCCCTAATTCTTGATTCCAGCTTGTGCTTCATCCAGCCCAGCATTTAGTATGATGTACTCTGCATTTAAGTTAAATAAGCAGGGTGACAATATACAGCTTTGACGTACTCCTTTCCCGATTTGGAACCAGTCTATTGTTCCATGGCTACTTCTAACTGTTGCTTCTTGACCTGCGTACAGATTTTTCAGAAGGCAGGTCAGATGGTCTGGTATTCCCATCTCTTTCAGAATTTTCCACAGTTATGTTGTGATCCACACAGTCAAAGGCTTTGGCATAGTCAATAAAGTAAAAGTAGATGTTTTTCTGGAACTCTCTTGCATTTTCCATTATCCAGTGGATGTTGGCAATTTGATCTCTGGTTCTTCTGCCTTTTCTAAATCCAGCTTGAACATCTTGAAGTTCACAATTCATATACTGTTGAAGCCTGGCTTGGAGAATCTTGAGCATTACTTTGCTAGCATGTGAGATGAGTGCAACTGTGTGGTAGTTTGAGCATTCTTTGGTATTGCCTTTCTTTGGGATTGGAATGAAAACTGACCTTTTCTGCTACTGTGGCCACTGCTGAGATTTCCAGATTTGCTGGCATACTGAGTGCAGCACTTTCACAGCATCATCTTTTAGGATTTGAAATAGCTCATCTGGAATTCCACCACCTCCACTAGCTTTGCTCGGAATGATGCTTCCTAAGGCCCACTTGACTTTGCATTCCAGGATGTCTGGCTCTAGGTGAGTGAGCACACCATCGTGATTAACTGGGTCATGAAGATCTTTTTTGTATTGTTCTTCTGTGTATTCTTGCCACCTCCTCTGAATATCTTTTGCTCCTGTTAGGTCCATACCATTTCTGTCCTTTATTGTGCCCATCTTTGCATGAAATGTTCCCTTGGTATCTCTAATTTTCTTGAAAAGATTTCTAGTCTTTCCTATTCTATTTTTTCCCTCTACTTCTTTGTACTGATCTCTGTGGAAGGCTTTATTATTTCTCCTTGCTATTCTTTGGAATTCTGCATTGAAATGGGTTTATCTTATCTTTTCTCCTTTGCCTGTTGCTTCTCTTCTTTTCTCAGATATTTATAAGGTCTCCTCAGATATTTTGATGGTCTTGATCACTGCCTCTTGTACAATGTCACAAACCTTCATTCATAGTTGTTCAGGCACTGTCTATCAGATCTAATCCCTTAAATCTATTTGTCACTTCCACAGTATAATCGTAAGGGATTTGAATTAGGTCATACCTGAATGGTGTAGGGGTTTTCCCTACTTTCTTCAGTTTAAGTCTGCTTTTGGCAATAATGAGTTCAAGATCTGAGCCACAGCCAGCTCCTGATCTTCTTTTTGGTGACTGTATAGAGCTTCTCCATTTTTGGCTGCAAAGAATATAATCAAAATAATTTCAGTATTAACCATCTGGTGATGTCATTGTGTAGAGTTGTCTCCTGTGTTGCTAGAAGAGGTTTTTCTATGACCAGTGTTTTCTCATCACAAAACTCCGTTAGCCTTTGACTGTTTCATTTTGTACTCCAAGACCAAATTTGTCTGTTACTCCAGGGTAGCTCTTAGCTTCCTACTTTTGCATTCCAGTCCCCTATAATGAAAAGGACATCTTTTGGGGGTGTTAGTTCTAGAAAGTCTTGTAGGTCTTCATAGAACTGTTCAACTTTAACTTCTTCAGCATTACTGATTGGGGCATCGTCTTGGATTACTGTGATATTGAACGGTTTGCCTTGGAAATGAACAGAGGTCATTCTGTCATTTTTGAAACTGCATCCAAGTACTGCGTTCTGGACTCTTTGTTGACTATGAAGGCTACTCCATTTCTTCTAAGGGATTCTTGTCCACAGTAGTAGATATAACGGTCATCTGAGTTAAATTCCCCCATTCCAGTCAATTTTAGTTCATTGATTCCTAAAATGTCAATGTTCACTCTTGCCATCTCCTGTTTGATCACCTCCAATTTGCCTTGATTCATGGATCTAACATTCCAGGTTCCTATGCAATATTTTCAGCATCGGACTTTACTTCCATCACCTGTCACATCCACAACTGGGTATTGCTTTTGCTTTGGCTCCATCTCTTCATTCTTTCTGGAGTTATTTGTCCACTGAACTCCAGTAGCATATTGGGCACCTACCGACCTGGGGAGTTCATCTTTCAGTGTCCTATCTTTTTATTTTTTCATACTGTTCATGGGGTTCTCAAGGCAAAAATACTGAAGTGGTTTGCCATTCCCTTCTCCAGTGGACCACAAATTGTCAGAACTCTCCACCATGACCCATCCGTCTTGGGCGGCCCTACATGGCATGGCTCATAGTTTCATACAGCTAGACAAGGCTGTGGTCCATGTGATCATTTTGGTTAGTTTTCTGTGATTGTGGTTTTCATTCTGTTGGCCCTATGATGGATAGGGATAAGAGGCTTATGGAAGCTTCCTGATGGGAGAGACTGACTGAGGGTGAAACAGGGTCTTGTTTTGATGGGTGGTCCATGTTCAGTAAATCTTAAATTTTCTGTTGCTGGGCGGGGCTGTGTTCCCTCCCTGTTGCTTGACCTGGGGCCAAACTCTCATGGAGGTAATGAAGATAATGATAGCCTAGTGTAAGTAGAAGACAGGTCAAAATGTCCCATGCACACACTGCTAGACTCAGTGCCTCCAACCCTGAAGCAGGCCACTGCCAACCCCACCTCTGCCACAGACTCCTGGACACTCAAGGGCATGTCTGCCCCTGTGACAGTCACAGTGTTTTCTTTTCCATATCAGTCATGACTGATATGCTTAAGTAGTCATATGTTTATTCCTACTAGACTATGAGTCCTTCAGGACAGGATCTGAGTTGTAGTCAAATTGTGTGGCAAGTTGTGCACAATGCACAATGTAATTGGTACATGGCTATTGATTGAATTAGATTAAACTGAATTAAGTTAATACTGGTAAGTGTCACAGCAAGGAGATCCAACCAGCACATCCTAAAGGAAATCAGCCCTGAATATTCACTGGAAGGACTGATGCTGAAGCTGAAACTCCAATACTTTGGCCACCTGATGCAAAAAACTGACTCATTTGAAAAGCCCCTGATGCTGGAAAAGACTGAAGGTGGGAGGAGAAGGGGATGACAGAGGATGAGATGGTTGGAGGGCATCAATGACTCGATGGACATGAGTTTGAGTAAACTCTGGGAATTGGTGATGGACAGGTAGACCTGGCGTGCTGCAGTCCATGGTGTCGCAGAGAGTCAGACACGACTAGCAACTGAACCAAACTGAACCAGTCAGCAAGGACTGGAGGCTTGTATAAGGCAAAACATACTGGCTGGTCCTATGACTAGATATTCTGTTTAAAAAACAAAAAGAAGAAGAAGAAGGTGGGTTGTGTACTTTTGATTAAAAACTGAGACTTGATTTTTCTGAGCATATTAATGAACAGTTAATTGATTCCACAATTCCCCTCAACCTGAAAGGGAACTGGGTATCTATCACGTAGTCATCTTCAACATTCCAGTACTCTGTCCTACAGCATAAAATATCCTAGCCCTACAGAGACCATTTATGAATGTACTTTGTGGAAAAAGCACATTTATCTTGCAAATCAATGTTACAGGTGCTGTAATTAGAGATTCATTGACCTCCAAGTATCCCCAGAGTGCTTGACACTCAGCAACACTTTTCTTAGTGTCATAGCCTGTGGTGCACTAAAAGAAAATAAAAATCATAATTGCAAGGCTAAGGCACAATCAGACAAACAAGAATGCTTAGCTAACAATCGACATAACTAAATAAAGACTCTTAAGAGAAGAATTAAGAAGAAATCTTGTGAGGCACATGAAGTGGTCTGTTTCATGATTAAGAGGTGTTCAACGCTGGATCCCTGTATCAGGAAAGAGGGTTTAAATTAGGCTCTTTGTGTACTGATGTTGGGGGCCTCACCCGTATGGTTGGTGTTGTGAGCAATGTGCTAGAAATAGTCTGGAGGAACCTGAGCACACCAGGTGCAATGTAGGTGAGAATAAAGATAAAGAAACTAGAAATGATGCAGAAATGCTGTCAAATGTAATGGGTAAAACTTCAAAAGACAGGAGCCACTAGACCTATCTAAAGACACAAAGAGAGACTTTCCTCTGGCATGTATTGCCCCAAAGAAAATAATGCTATGGAATAGAACACATTTCATCCATAAACCCTAGGGATCAGAAGCATCAATATACTAATCCTTGGGTCATAGGAAAGTTATGCGATTCTTGTCACTCTGCTTTTCATTATTCCTCCAACATACACAAAGACACACACAGTTTGTCTCAGGGTTAGTTTCATGTTACAAATTAAGATACATCAATATTTGAATTGTAATCCTCTTGGTTAAGATTATTCACCAATTCAACTAATGTCTATAGCAAATTCTTCAAAATCTGAACAATCTACCATCCACTGGGTAGATGTCATACATTCAGATCTTGTAAACTCCTTATCCAATTCCTTAGGATAGAACAAAGTTCTTCCTTTTGTAAAAATGTCATTTACAAGAAATAAAGGTATGACTCAGGATAATTTTCTTAAGCATATATAGCACAGTTTGTCTCAAAATCATGGGTGGTATTGACAGCATCAAATGATCTACATTTCTATTAGTAAATGAAAACATTATACCTGGGAGTGGCTATGTTTCTTTCTTTTTAAAATCATTTTTAAATTTTTAGATTCCAATAATGAATGCACATAATTTTAAATCACCTATTTTCTAACAGTTCATTACACATATAGTTGACCCCTTCACTTTTTCTGTACTCAACTTCTTCCCCAGAAGGTCTAAATTCTTTGGGTTGTTTCTTACATTTATCACAATGTTATAAAATAATTGATTGGCATTACTACTTTTTTGGTTGTAAATTTCAGATATCATCAGTTTAATTTTGTTACAGGAGTTAAGCTCACCCTGTCCCCAGTCAAATATACATATTAGCATGTAGATATATAGACGGACACAGTTACACAAACACCCTTCTCAGTCTCCCAATGTCATTTAATATTTTTCATGGCAAATCAGGGTTGCATTGTTTAATATGCCTTTGTAGTATATATTATGATTGAATTTTCTCCTATATTTTGCATGGAGTTAATAATTGCCTCTTCATATTTTCTCAGCTTCATTTAGAGTCATTATTACATTTTGCAAATATTTCAACTGACCTTTCAAATGCCTATCGGTAAATTTTTAAGGTAACTAAACCAGATTCTTTTTTTTTTTTAATTGAGCATGATTGTTTTTTTGGAAGGCCTTGGCTCTGCAGCAATCCAGCCCACTGCTCCAGTCCACACCAGCTGCTGACTGGTGCTCCTGTATAACAGTCAAAGTGAAACTCCACAGCTCTATTGCTATGGATTCACCCTTTGCCAGATTTCAAGTCCTTCCTGTATTTGTTTACTTCCTTGTTTTGCAGAAACATATCCTATAGTAACTTCCTAGGAGGAGAATCAAGAATGATTAATTTTAAGAACCTATATACTTTAACAAGAATTTATTTTCACTTCATATTCTACGGATAGTTTGCCTGAGTATGAATCCTGGATTGAAAATACTTCCCCTCAGAATTTAAAGACATCATTTCTTTATTTTATAACAGCCAACATTTCCATTAAGAAATCTACAGCTGCTGAATTCTATTTTATTATATTTGATTATTTTTTGATAATTATTGTTTCTTCCCATCAGAAGCTTCTAGTATTTTTTTTTTCTGTCCTTAGATTTTCTGATAGACGTAAGTATTTTTTAAAAACCTGATGCATTTGTCTGGCAAATGTATTTCCAACATAAGCTTTTCCAGTATGAAGATGTATGCTCTTAAGCTCTGGAAATACTATTTCTTTGATAAATTTTTTCCCCTTAGTATCTTCTGTAGACCTTTTTCTATCTCCTTGTGGTATAACTCCTGGAATAATTTTTTATTTTCTCATGTATATTATTCTTTTTATCTTTTAATTTAATTTTCAAAGTTTTTATGCTTTATCTTTTAATCCTATTGAAAATTTTACTTATCATATTTTTAAAATTCCCCAATCTCTTCCTGTTTTCTGAATATTCTTTCATTCTTACAGTTTGGTCTTGTATTATAGATGTAGCTTGTCTCATGTTTTGGAAGAAACTAAATATACATGTTTTAGAAATTTAGTTCTATTGCCTGCATTGTGTCTGCTTATCATAGGTTTTAAAAATTCAGTTTGTTTCTTTTCTCCTTGATATTGCTTTTCCTCTTAGAGGACCTGTACCACAGATCTCTCTTAGATATAAATGTAGTACTTTTCTCACCTTCATGTTTGAATGATGTAAATGTCTTAGCTGATGGAAGGAAGAAAAAAATACAAAGCATTAGGAAGGAGCAATTTAGAGAAAAGTTTGTGTTGTTGACTGCCGGGAGCCGGCATATTGCATATTGAGTGCATATTGCATATTGAGTGCAGCACTTTTCAGGATCTGGAATAGCTCAACTGGAAATTCTATCACTGCCGGTAGCCAGCGTGAGGAACTCCGCCCATGACAAAGGTCATGAGGAAGGAGGCTCGGCATACGCAAAGGCGGGATCGAGCTTCAGGAGTCCCCCTGGAAATTCTCGAGCATATACCCCCAAAACCAGAGTCTGCCTACTTTCTGCTTTGTGCTTTCACCTACACCTCTGACTTTACGGGGGGCTGTCCCCCACTACCTCTCTGAAAAAAGTTAGCTTACAGCTCCAGTTAATAATTCCTGGGTGTGACAGTGTTTAACCTACAAACTCCTTTGGAAATCCTCTAGCCTGCCTGAATAGGTTTTTCCGGCCACATGTGATTGTTCAGAGCCTCCCAACTGTGAGAGGCAGGAGATGTTCTAAACTGTCTAAACACAGATTCTTTTGAGTAGTTAAAAGATTGATTAGAAATTGTATTGGTGAAGAGATTTTCACTTGTTGGGCCAATGTTTGCTGCTAAGTTTCCATATCCCTTACCTGCTGTGTCCCTGGCAGTGTATTGGTTAATATAATTGGTGTAAATAGTAGCTTTAATGTTTGTAACCTGGGACCCTTGAGTTAATTCTTTTTGTAGCCCACCACACCTTTGCGCTGTACGAATGCAACTTTATCTAATGCTTTTGGAGGGTGGCTCCTGACCAATCACCTTTAGAGAAAAATAAGTTTTCTGAAGAAAAGGTCTTAAAATGTTAACAGGCCTCCGGGCCAGAAGATGATGCAAATCACCTAAGCTTTTGCATATGATAAGTTTGCAGGAAGAAAGCCTGGTTTGCTGCAAGACTCTACCCCTTCCCCCATTATCCTCTGTGCATAACTTAAGGTATAAAAACTACTTTGAAAAATAAAGTGCGGGCCTTGTTCACCGAAACTTGGTCTCACCATGTCGTTCTTTCTCTTACCTTCTGGCTGAATTATTCAGCCTCTTTTCTCCACTGAATTTCCTCACTGAGCTATCCTTATTTCAGCCTCTTTTCTTCACTGAATTTTACTGAGCTATCCTCATTCTATTACTCTTTATATCCTTAATTAACATTTAATTAAGCAATTGTTTCCTGATCTTCGCCTACGCCGTCTCTCCTTCGAATACCCTGGTTCAGCCGGGGCTGGTCCCCGGCAGGTGGCGCCCGAAACAGGGACTTTCGAAGGTAAGCTCCCCAAAGCAATCAGAGCCATCAGCCCTATTGCTCCCCGTTCTCGGAACAACTGGGTGACCAGCCCTCTTGTTCCCCCACGGAGCAGTTTGGGTGACCAGCCCTACTGCTCCTCCCTTGGAACAGTTTGGGCCATCAGCCTACTGTTCCTCCCCCGGAACAATCTGGGTCACCAGCCCTATTGTTCTTCCAGTGTTCGGGACGGCTAGGACCCCACTCAAGGGTGCCGCGGACCCCCCTGTAGGATAGACAGGGCGAGAGGAGTGGGAAGTGTTGAAAGTGTTAAAGAGTTAGACTTAGAGAAAGAAAACGGTTTTCTGAAGTTAAAAGGCCAAAGAAGAGCCTGATCTTTTAAAAGCTAAAAGCTTTATCTTCTATTATACTTAATTTTCTGACATGGGTAACACTGAAACTAAGAATGGCAACTCTTTATACAAGTAATCTTGAAACTGTTAAAGAGGCTACTGTTAATTTAGATACTTGGGTGAAGGTAAAAAACAACTAAAAGCTTATCCTACAAATATGATTAAAAATGTTCTGGACCCTCATCATGAGGCTGTGGGATAGTCTATGGGAGAGGCTATAGCGGTGGATGGTAGTGGGTCTCCACCTTCTGCGCAGATCATATTTTCTGCCATTGACGAAGAAAAGGAGGGAGACTGTGCTCTACCTCCGGAGGAAGGAGAGGGCTTACAGGACGCTGCGGCCGGGCGCCCTGGAGAGCTCCCTCCCCCTCTACACAAACCTTTAAAAATTATCCAACAATTTCTGATTTAAGGCGACTACTCCACCTCCGCTTGCACCTCCCAGGGCCTAAAAATTCCCCAGTTTACATCCAAAGTCTCCCAGAGCATTGCATAAGGCTGAAAAAGATAAAAAAGATTTCTTTCAAACAAAGGAGCTTTTTTTAAAAAAATACACAATATACAGAGCCTGCTCCTTGCAGAAAACCCCCTCAGGGGGGCCTCACCCAAGCAAAAAAAAAGAAAAACAAACAAACAAACAAAAAAAGTGAAAAAGAAAAAAGGAAAGAAAATAGAGAAAGATCTAAAGATAGAGAAAGAGCTAAAGAGTGAAAAGGAGAAGAACGGAGAAGGAAGGAATCAGGGAACGCAGCAAGATAGAGAAAGGAAGTTGAAAAAGGAGATACAGAGAAAAAGATAAAAAAAAAAAAATTAGGGAAGAGAAGAGGTAAAGGGAAAGAAACGAAGGAAAGAGAAGGGTAGCGAAAAAGGAAGGGGGAGAGAAAAGTGAGAAAAGCAGGAAGAGAGGAAGAGAGAGAGAGACTGTAAGAGACGCTGTGACCAGGTGCCCTGGCGAGCTCCCCCTCCCCCCCCACCCCCCCTGCGCAAATCTTAAAAAAAAAAAAAAAAAGTATCCACCACTTTCTGATTTAAGGCGATCGCCGCCGCCTCCGTTTGCGCCTTTCAGGGCCCAAGAGTTCCCCACTTTGCCCCCAAAGCCTCTCAAAGTGTTGCCTAAGCCTGAGGAAGATAAGTTTTTTGAACAGTGGAGATTTTAAAACAGACTGCGTGCACAATATGCAGAGCGTGCTCCTTGGAGAAAACCCTACCTCAGGGGGGTCTCACCCAGGCTAAGAAAAAAGCGGACAGTAAAGGGATTTAGCAACAATATTAACCCCTGATACGATTCCAATGGGAGTGGCTGGCCCCCTGCCTGAGGGCATTGTAGGACTTGTGCTAGGGTGTAGGTCGCTTTCTTTTCAAGGAATTTGGGTGGTGTATGGTGTAGTAGATTCTGATTATATTGGAGAAATTAAAGTTTTGATCTCGCTGCCTACCAAAACTGTGCAAATTAATAAAGGTCAAAGAATAACACAGTTTTTGCTTTTACCTTAGTATCAGACAAGAAAAACTTGACTTCTCAAGCTAAGAGCCACAGAGTATTTAGATCTAGTGATCTAGCCTTTTGGGTGCAGGAAAGTACAGCTCCAAGGCCTTTAAAAAATCTTTTAATTCAAGAAAATAAAATGTCAGGGCTATTAGACACAGGAACAGACGTCTCTTAACATTGCTGGGAAAGACTGACCCAGCTCCTGGCCAACACATACTACTGAAAATGAGTTGAGATTAGAAAAACTGGTATGCGGGGTGGGAATGCTGTAGAGAAAAAGGTGAGGGAGAGTTTAAAACCTTGAAGAGTAGTGAGTTTCCTGTTGTTGGAAGTATTCAAGCAAAGATTAGATGGTTGCTTGTCATCTAAAAAGCTATAGATCAGATTTAGGTTACAAAACGATAACTGGAAAAGCTTATAAACATGTTGTGCAACACCTCTTTACTTACTTCTCATATTTAGGTCGGCCAAAAGTTTTAAAAAACTGATAATGCCCCTTTGAAGCTGCGGAGAGATTGTTTACTAACTTTAAATGATTTCCAAAAATTATTAGGGGACATTAATTGGATATGCCCACATTTAAAACTGACTACTGCAGATTTAAAGCCTTTGTTTAATTGCTTAAAAAGCGATCCTAATTCCAGTTCTAAGAGAAAGTTGACTAATAAGACAGACGGCTCTTGTTAAAGTAGATGAGACTTTAAATGATCAGTTAATTAGGATTAATATTACCAAAAGATGAAATTAAATTATTCTTCCCACAAAACATACACCTACAGGATGCTTGTGACAAAAAGGCCCATTGGTTCCATCTACCAGTGACCCCAAGAAAAATAGTTTTATCTTATCCCAGCTTGGTGGCACAATTAATTATAAAAGGAGGAAAAAAGAAGTGTGGAACTTTTTAGAAAAGAAGTAGCAAATATAATAATTTCACTCAATAAGGATCAACTGCAAGTCTTTTATAAAATAGTGATAATTGGCAAGTTGCCCTGATAGATTTCAGGGGTCAAATTTTGTTTCATTTGCCCTCAAGCCCCCACAGTAGTTAAAAGTTCAAAAATGTTAGATTGGCAGTTTGAAGATACCTGTGGAACTTTCCAACCGTATGTAGTTCCTACGCTCCCCTTTACCCTATGGGGGAGGGACGTGCTGTCTCAAATAGGAGATACTCAGAGAAGGGTTTTCTCAATTTCTTAGTTATCAACAGGTGGTACAATTAACAATACTTTATATATTGTTATAAATACATAATATAAATATATTTGCCTAATTACAGTTTGCCTAATTAGATATGGGTATAAATAAAATATAATAAAGGTATACCTAATTCTATTTATAGATCTATACTTACTTAATTTGTATATAAATCAATATATGTATTATATATATACTGTATAATTAAATGTATATTGCAGTAATATAATGTGTGTGGCTGATATTAATTGGTATGGATTGATGTGCTGTGATGATATATGTTCTGTATGCTGTATAATTATATATGTGTGACATGTATTATTACAGTACATTGGTTTGTGTTGGTTGGTATTGGCTGTGTGTGTGTTGTATTGCTGTAATATGTATGAATTGATATATTAATTATAAGATTAATTCAAGTATATTGATTTATATATATTGTATGTCAATAAGTTTATACTTGTTGCCATATATAAATACATTTTGCATTTAGGTATATCTGTATACCAAAATGAGATAAGGAGGTTATACATTTATTTAAATTTATAGAGACCTAAACTAAACATTAGACCTAAATTAACATATCTCTAAATTTATGTTGTTAAAATGTAAATTTTAAAAAAATTTTAAAAATTAAATTGACAACTGCTTGATAATTCCTTTGCAATAAAACCCCCATAGGTGTAATTGGGGTGGCCAGACAAAAAATTGGTTTTATAGCAAAACAGCCCCCTAGAGTGGGTCCATCTTCCCGCTCAAACTAAAAAGGTAGTTTCTTCTTATCCGGGATTGATAGCTACTTTGATATTAAAGGAAAAAAGCGGAACATTAAATTATTTGGTAAAGAGCCATCAGAAATTGTAATTCCATATAATAAGGAACAACTTGTTGCTCTTCTAATGTTTGATAAAAATTGGCAGATTGCTATAGGAAACCATTTTGGTCAAAATTTTGCATCATTTACCCTCACATGTTTTGCTGAATTTTATATCCAGACATCCAGTTATTTTTTCTGTCAGATGTAAACAATCTCCTATTCCAAATGCTCAAATAGTTTTTACTGATGGGTCAGCAAACGGTAAAGCCTCCATAGTTACTAAAAATCACCAAAAGGTTTTAAAAACACAGGAAACTTCAGCTCAAAGAGCTGAAATAACAGCAGTCATAGAGGCTTTTGCTATGTTTGCAGATGAGGAATTTAACCTTTATTCTGATTCTCAGTATATTGTCAGGTTGTTTCCACACATTGAAACTGCGGTTTTGCCTGAAAATAAAACTACCATATTTCATTTGTTAACTAAATTACAGCAACAAATTTGGAAAAGAAATAAAATATTTTTCATTGGACACATTCAGGCTCATTCCAGATTGCCCGGCCCTTAAAATGCCTTTAATGATTTGGCTGACTTGTTAACCTGAAATACAGTGGCTACTGTGATTGAGGAGGCCAGAGCCTCTCACTTACTTTATCCTCAATATGCTACTGCCTTAAGATATCAATTCCAAATTCCCAGAGAGGCTGCTCAAGAGATTGTGTGTTCTTGCTTATATTGCCCCACTGTTTATAATAGTCTACCTATGGGAGTTAATACTCGCGATCTCAAACCTAACGTACTCTGGCAAATGGATGTAACTCATGTCTCTTCATTTGGAAAACTGTCCTTTGTTCTTTAACTGTAGACACCTTTTCTCATGTTATTATTGCAACTGCTCATACAGGGGAAGCAATTAAAGATGTAATACAACATCTCTTTACTTGTTTTTCATATTTGAGCCTGCTAAAAGCTCTGAAAACTGACAATGCTCCTGCGTCTAAGTCTTTTCAAGAATTTTTGTATAAAGTTTCAAATTAAACATAATACTGTCATCCCTTATAATCCCCAGGGACAGACCATTGTTGAAAGAGCGCATCAAACATTAAAAATCCAAATTCAAAAACTAAAAGAAGGGGAGTTTAAGTATAGTTCTCCCCATCAAATCTTGCAACATGCTCTTTTCGTAATAAATATTCTAAATACTGATCTGGCTGGAACTACTGCAATGCTTCGTCATTGATGCCTGGAGCAATTAAATGCAAAACCATTAGTCAAATGGAAGGACCTCCTCTCAGGACAATGGAAGGGTCCTGACCCATTATTAACTAGCGGTCGAGGATGTGCTTGTATTTTTCCACAGGATGCAGATTCTCCAATTTAGATCCAGGACAGGTTGATTCGCCATGTTGCAGACCCCCAGACATCCAGTTCCCCCATAGCTTCGATCACAAAAGAGGAGCCCGCCAGAAGGGGAGGCAAGATAAACATCGAGATCCCGGCGGGACCAACGGGGCTGCTGCAGTGCAAACTCCAACCAGAAAATAATTCTACTTATTCTGTTTTGGCTTGTCTACCCTCTCCTTATGTTTTTCTCTTTACCAATGGTTCTGGAAAACTTAATGTACATGTGACTTTCACTGGTGGACCCAATGTAGTGACTTGTGAACAATGCATGCTCTCATTTTGTTTAAACCCTCAATATAATGTTTGCTCTTTGGTAGTGTTACAATGTCCACCTTATCTTATGATGTAACCACTTATTGATATAACTATAGTCTTGCTATGTTACAACAACTACAAGATTTAATGTGATCACGACGATTTGTGGGCTTTACTTATTTTAGGAATATCAGCTTTAATAGCAGCAATTACTTCTGTTACTGCGGCAGCAATATCATTGACTCAACAAGTGCATACTGCCCAATATGTTGATACCATGTCTAAAAATGTTTCTTTAACTCTAGCAACACAGGAAGTTATAGATAGAAAATTGGAGATGAGAGTAGACGCCTTAGAAGAGGCAATAATGCATATTGGGACTGAGTTACAGGCTTTAAAAGTGAAAATGGCTCTGTCTTGCCACGCTGATTAACGGTGGATATGCGTGACATCTTTAAAGGTAAACGAGACAAATTATGAATGGGAAAAAATCAAAAATCGTATCTCAGGTGTTTGGAACAGCTCTGACATTGGCCTGGACTTAGGGAAATTTCATAATCAAATACAGACCCTGGAACACTCTCGACTGGATTTTACCACCGCTGGAGCAGCTAATGACTTATTTCACACCTTCTCTAACTTTACTTCTGGAAAAAACATTCTGTCTAATATCTTTAGTTCTAGTTATGCTTCTCATAATCATTCTTCCTTGTATTGTCAGGATTCTTCGGCAGAACATTCAAAAGCTCGCGACTGAGCTGCATCTGGCTGTTTTAAGAAATAAAAAAGGGGGAGATGCCGGGAGCCGGCATATTGCATATTGAGTGCATATTGCATATTGAGTGCAGCACTTTTCAGGATCTGGAATAGCTCAACTGGAAATTCTATCACTGCCGGTAGCCAGCGTGAGGAACTCCGCCCATGACAAAGGTCATGAGGAAGGAGGCTCGGCATACGCAAAGGCGGGATCGAGCTTCAGGAGTCCCCCTGGAAATTCTCGAGCATATACCCCCAAAACCAGAGTCTGCCTACTTTCTGCTTTGTGCTTTCACCTACACCTCTGACTTTACGGGGGGCTGTCCCCCACTACCTCTCTGAAAAAAGTTAGCTTACAGCTCCAGTTAATAATTCCTGGGTGTGACAGTGTTTAACCTACAAACTCCTTTGGAAATCCTCTAGCCTGCCTGAATAGGTTTTTCCGGCCACATGTGATTGTTCAGAGCCTCCCAACTGTGAGAGGCAGGAGATGTTCTAAACTGTCTAAACACAGATTCTTTTGAGTAGTTAAAAGATTGATTAGAAATTGTATTGGTGAAGAGATTTTCACTTGTTGGGCCAATGTTTGCTGCTAAGTTTCCATATCCCTTACCTGCTGTGTCCCTGGCAGTGTATTGGTTAATATAATTGGTGTAAATAGTAGCTTTAATGTTTGTAACCTGGGACCCTTGAGTTAATTCTTTTTGTAGCCCACCACACCTTTGCGCTGTACGAATGCAACTTTATCTAATGCTTTTGGAGGGTGGCTCCTGACCAATCACCTTTAGAGAAAAATAAGTTTTCTGAAGAAAAGGTCTTAAAATGTTAACAGGCCTCCGGGCCAGAAGATGATGCAAATCACCTAAGCTTTTGCATATGATAAGTTTGCAGGAAGAAAGCCTGGTTTGCTGCAAGACTCTACCCCTTCCCCCATTATCCTCTGTGCATAACTTAAGGTATAAAAACTACTTTGAAAAATAAAGTGCGGGCCTTGTTCACCGAAACTTGGTCTCACCATGTCATTCTTTCTCTTACCTTCTGGCTGAATTATTCAGCCTCTTTTCTCCACTGAATTTCCTCACTGAGCTATCCTTATTTCAGCCTCTTTTCTTCACTGAATTTTACTGAGCTATCCTCATTCTATTACTCTTTATATCCTTAAT
This sequence comes from Bos taurus, assembly GCF_002263795.3. Classification (NCBI taxonomy): domain Eukaryota; kingdom Metazoa; phylum Chordata; class Mammalia; order Artiodactyla; family Bovidae; genus Bos; species Bos taurus. Next base: position 56,221,788 of record NC_037335.1, on the reverse strand, counting down.
TAACATTTAATTAAGCAATTGTTTCCTGATCTTCGCCTACGCCGTCTCTCCTTCGAATACCCTGGTTCAGCCGGGGCTGGTCCCCGGCAGTTGACTTGTGTGTTTGCAAGAGTTTTTAAACTTTCCTCTTTTGTTTAGCTATTATTTCTTCACATTCATAAACATGAAATTCACTTAGGGTTTAAAAGTCAAATATATATTGTTATCGAAATTCAGTTGAAATGAGAACAAATTTAAAAATCTAACTCTAAAACTAATTCTAAGACTAACCAATGCTAAGACAATCAAAACAAAAAGAAATTAACAATGGCTGTGTGATCTTTCACTTTCTTTGAGGGGATTTTAATTTAAAACATTTTATACCCCTTGCCATTTTAGTTCAATTCCAAGTCAATATATTTTTCAGTCAACACACATAATTAGAATGAGAATGAGAAGGTATAACAAAGGAACATCAAACTTAAAATGAGAATTGAATTGATGGAGTGTGGTAGTATCTTTCCACATGTGTTGGTCTCAAGGTTAATAGGAAAAAGGTTGCCCAGCGTGTTGACTCCACCTCATATTTGAGAAGCCACCTAGCAATAAATGGGAGGATTCTATCGTACCACAATTTTATTTACTTCAAACTTAGACACTTGCAGCAAATTCTGCTTGCAAAAGAGAAGTTGCCATGACACCAGGCAGTATAGAGCTAAGAACTCTACCATTTCTGACAGCCTGCCACAGTAATCCTACTCAGAGTGGGGCCTCAGCAATGCTCCTGGTAAAAAGCAGTTAAAGAACTGTGCTCAGTAATTACTTTTTAAAGCACAGAGATAGCAATTTAAACTACCCTAAAGTGCACCGGTCCCACCACTTCATGGGAAATAGATGGGGAAACAGTGGAAACAGTGTCAGACTTTATTTTTCTGGGCTCCAAAATCACTGCAGATAGTGACTGCAGCCATGAAATTAAAAGACGCTTGCTCCTTGGAAGGAAAGTTATGACCAACCTAGACAGCATATTCAAAAGCAGAGACATTACTTTGCCAACAAAGGTTCGTCTAGTCAAGGCTATGGTTTTTCCTGTGGTCATGTATGGATGTGAGAGTTGGACTGTGAAGAAGGCTGAGCACCAAAGAATTGATGCTTTTGAACTGTGGTGTTGGGGAAGACTCTTGTGAGTCCCTTGGACTGCAAGGAGATCCAACCAGTCCATTCTGAAGGAGATCAGCCCTGGGATTTCTTTGGAAGGAATGATGCTAAAGCTGAAACTCCAGTACTTTGGCCACCTCATGCGAAGAGTTGACTCATTAGAAAAGACCCTGATGCTGGGAGGGATCGGGGGCAGGAGGAGAAGGGGACACCAGAGGATGAGATGGCTGGATGGCATCACCAACTTGATGGACGTGAGTCTGAGTGAACTCCAGGAGTTGGTGATGGACAGGGAGGCCTGGCGTGCTGCAATTCATGGGTTTGCAAAGAGTCGGACACGACTGAGCAACTGATCTGATCTGATCTGAAAGTGCATAACCACATTGAAATTAAGGTGAGGACAGAAAAAAGTCCATTCCTCTAGTAATTCCCCTGTCTCTCATTTTTATGTGTACTCAATCTGTTTCTTCTCTTCTTCTATTATTTTATACCTCCATCTCTTCTTCCTCTCTTTTCTGCCTTTTTGTGAAGTGTTTTCTGTTTATATATCTCCTGTCATCTTTTTCCCTTTTATCTTAATTGATCTCCCTTTCACTTTCACTCTGTAACTGTCATAACATTAGTACCTTGAGTGAAATGTATTTGTGGGTTGCATCTTTGCAAGCATTATACTCATTGAATACAGGCTAATACTTTACTAAAAATTTTGTAATTAAATTTCTTCCCTCATCTCTTTAAAATAAAGTCTAACTCATTTAATTATTGATATTTTAAAACATCCACACGATACTTAATTGATTTGCTTAATATATTAGCAGTTAACAGAATAACTACTTTTCACTTCTGATTTATAGTAATAAAGAGCGTTAAGAAATAAAGAGTTCCCAAAATGGCAGAGCAGGAAGACTCTGAGCTCACCTCCTCTTACGGGCATGCCAAAATTAAAACTATTTACAGAAAATTATTTATGAAAAAGACCAGGATCTACCAGAAAAGATCTTTACAACTGAAAGTATAAAGAAGGAACCACAATGAGGTAGGCAGGAAGAGAGGAGTAGTGGTAGAGTCAAGACCCATACCCCCAGGTGGGTGACCCATAAACAGATTACAATTGTACAGCTTCTCCCCACAAGGAGCAAGTTGTCTTGAGGCCCTCTGTGCTGAACAAATTCTTAGAAATGTACATTCTCCCAAGTCTGACTCAGGAAGAAATACAAAATATGAACAGGCCAATTGCCAGTAATGAAACTGAATAGATAATTTTAAAACTCCCCCCAAAACAAAACTCCAGGACTAGATAGCTTTACAGGTGATTTCTACCAAACAGAGAAAAGTTGCCATCTATCCTTTTCAAGTATACTCAAATACTGTTAGCCCACAGGCCATACTTTGAGAACAAGTGTGTAGGAACTACAGCAATAGGTATGTATAAGCCAGTGTCAGTTCCCAAGGAATTTAGATAGCAATCAGCAGGAAATAATTGAGCAGGTCTGCAAATCATTTTGGATTTTTCCTACAGAGGTCTTGATCTTCATCTGGAAAATGTAGATACCCAGAGTCTCTGTCCTGGTTTAAGTAAGATGGACCAGAGAAAACAGGCTTTATGTAGTATATCCTCAACCACCATAAATGTTGTTGATAAGATCAGCAAGAGTCAGAATTGGTTTTGTTTTCTTTTTATTCATCTATATATGCACAGTCTTTGAAACAGAACCTTCTTTTAATAAGAGTTCAATAAGTGTTTGTTGAATTAGATTGAAAGTAAATGAAATCTTTCTGGTCTTATTTTCTAGTTCACCTTAAATTATTAAGAATTCTAGTGACATACGGGCTGATTCTCAAAGAGTGTATTTGCTGGAATCATGCTTTCAGATTCTTGCTGTTCATACAGATAAGAAATGTCTCAATATTTTTACTAACTTGAATTTAGCAGCTTACTCTTACTGGTTTTCTGACATCAGAAATACCTAACTACTACTTTTCAAAATCATAACATGGATAAATCTAAAGAGCTTTTCTATTTAGTATCTCATGATCATAAAATTCTTGTTGGAAAGATTATTTATTAACAATCCAACAGCAGTCGGTAAACACATTAAAACTTCTTAATAAAAGGTATAATTAAATAATATTTTAATGATGCTAGTATCTCCTTAGAATTTTTAATGTGATAGAAAACTCAGTGCCCTGAGTTTATCATGGAAGCCTAGATAAAAGCCTGTCTCATTCTTCAGCAGTGTAGACCCTCTGTAAAATAGGAAACAAATATTATATATATGTATATATATTGGTCAGGCCCCCAGTGCCTGACACAGAACTCTTGAACTTGTAGATAGAGATACTATCATTACTCTTTGACCCAAGTTCCTGACACAAAGCTCTTGAGACTTTTGTTAATTTACTGAGTGATGGGACCATCTGACACAGAGCTCCTAAGTCCTTTGTGATTTCCTAGGTGATAGGAATATTTTTCTTTTCTAATGAGATTACTCTTGGTGGGCTCTTGGATGGAGGATGGTCACCAGAAAAATCAAGCTGTGAGCAGAAGCCTGAGACTTTTGGTCCCATCTCCTATTCTCCAGGAGGGGGAAAAGTTTGAAAGTGCAGTTTGTGATCATGCTAACATAATGAAGCCTCCATAAAAACCCTAAAAGTACTGGGTTCAGAGTATTTCCTCATTAGTGAACACATCTACATGCCTGGAGGAGAGTGCAGGAACACATGTATACCTGTGGCAGATTCATTTTGATATTTGGCAAAACTAATACAATTATGTAAAGTTTAAAAATAAAATTAAAAAAAAAAAGGTAGACTCTTGCACTCAAGATCTTTCCAGACCTCATCCTATGTATCTCTTCATCCAGCTTTTCATTTGTATCCTACATAAAATAAGTTAACTGTTTTCCTGAGCTCTATGAGCTGCTCTATCAAATTACTGAAACCAGAGAGGGTACTGTGGAAACCTCCAATTTGCAGCCAAGTTGGTCAGAAATTTTAGGTAACCTGAAGACCTACTACTAGTGATTAGCATCTGAAGTTAGGGGTTGGGGGCGGGCCAGTCTTGTAGGACTGAACCCTTAACCAGTAGGCTCTACGCTACCTCTGGTTAGTGTCAGAATTGAATAAAGGATATCAAGTTGGTGTTGGAGAATCAGCATGGGAAAAATCCCAGACATCTGGTGTCTGAAATGTTATGAACACTAATAAAGAAAAAACACAGCAAGTTGGCCTCTGTTGCTGCTATTTAGTCGCTGAGTCATGTTGAACTGTTTTGGGACCCCACCAGGTTCCTCTGTCCATGGGATTTTTCAGGCAAGAATACTGGATTGGGTTGTCATTTCCTTCTCCAGGAGATCTTCCCAACCCAGGGACTGAACCTTCAGTTCCTGCCATGTCTCCTGCATTATAGGTGGATTCTTCACCGCTGAGCCACCAAGGAAGCACTAAACACCCACAAATATCAAGTGGAAATCACAACTCACTTGAGACTTTCATGTCAAGCAAAAATAATCACAAAAGTCATTCTAAAAGTCAAAAGATTCATAAATGTAAAGAGTATACCAAACTCAGGGGTTGGCACAAGAGTCAGAGTTTTTTTTCAGCTTGCAAAGCACTTTAACATTGGTTATCCTGTTTGAATTACCCCATGCATTGGAGAAGGAAATGGCAACCCACTCCAGTGTTCTTGCCTGGAGAATCCCAGGGACAGGGGAGCCTGGTGGGCTGCCGTCTATGGGATCGCAGAGAGTCAGACACGACTGAAGCGACTTAGCAGCAACAGCGGCAGCAAGAGCATTTTCTAATGGCAGTGTGTAAGGGAAGGAACAATATGAACAACCCTTTTTATTTGTGAATATACACATACAAGCATACCTCATTTGATTGTGCTTAGTTTATCAAGCTTCACATACATTGTGGTTTTTACATATTGAAGGTTTGTGGCAACCCTATGTTGTCAAATGATGGTTAACATTTTTTAGCAATAAAGTATTTTCAATTGAGGTATGTATTTTTTTAGACATAATACTATTGCACACTAGACTACAGTATAGTGTAAGCATAACTTTTCTGTGCATTCAAGAGACCAAAAAAATTCATGTGATTCACTTTATCATATTTGCTTTACTGCAGTGGTCTAGAACTGACCGTTAAGAATCTCTGAGGTGTACCTACATACAAATACACTGAAGCCCAAAAAGCCTAAGTCTAAGGGCAGAGGACTTCTCTTTGAGAATTATGTCATTTTGGTATTTCTGAAGCATGTGAGCAATGCCTTGTAATTATTTTTCCCATCATCATTATTTTATTTTTAATAGATTTAATGTGTGCCCAGATTTCTAAAGTCAGTAAACAAACAATATATTCTAAAAAGAAATGGCCCTGAGACAAAAACTGCTGGCTAGTTTGTTTTCTATCATATCTATTGACACTTAACATAATATGCCAATGGTTATGCTATCAATGTCATTTCAAATTTGTATCCTTATATTCTCAAACACAGACATGAGTAGACACATTATTCATACAAATGGAATCTTTTTAACTACTTTTAAACTTGAAATCATAGTACTTATAATAGTGAGAAATCTACAATTTAATTAATTACAGTACAATTCATTTAAAACCTTTTCTGAGAAAACTCAATTTTTGAAATGTTAGTGTGAGAATCATATAAATCAGGCTCCCCTCTCTGTAGAATTCTGGCCTGGAGTTTTTAATAATTATTTCAGGAAATATGTTAAGTGAAAGAAATTATAAACACATTTCACAGAACTTCTTATATATATGGCATTATAGTATATCAAACCAAGAAAACAATTCTGCAACAATAAGCAATAGTCTTATGACCTGAGATATGCTTACTGATCATTTCTGATCAAGTATGTAATATTTAGTATTTTGATAACAACAATGGCATAAGACCATCTCTGTTTCTTACAATGGAAAATAAAACAAGTTATTATGCATGCCTCCTTCTTATTTCTGTATAATGCTTCCCCCGCATGCATTGTGGAGCCAAAACCTGACATGAAAGTTTATGACAGAGTGAGATTGTAAAAATGTATTTTTTATTTGAGACAATTTTGCAATAAAAGCACATTTCAGTCCTTTAAAATAACAGTCGACAAGATTTACTGTATCAAATGTAAGTTTCACACCTCAGTCAGTGGTTAAGATTTCAAAAAACCCCCGCCGCTAAGCTGAAATTGGCTTTTAAAATCTTTAAGTTAGTTTGTTCCCAGATGAACATTTTTTTTTAACCTGAAAAATCACACTTATCATGCAGCTTGCAAATTCTCTGGTTTCCATTTATCCATTTTATTATCTTTTTATTATTGACAGAGACAGGAGCCAAGTCAGAGCTACATTAATCCAGAAACCAAAAGTAAGTAGACAATATTGTGAATATTAATGCAAGGTGGCAGCTCTTATTTTTCACCATCCCATCCTATTTTTTCTTGGAACCAATTTGTACAAAATGAATTTAAAAATCAGAAAGTTAAAGACAACCAATTTTCAACTCATTGACCTACAAATTTGTCTTTGATTGCAGTGCACTTCTGTTGTAGCAGGGAGATTAGAAGTGGGTGCTTGAAACTGCAGATCCCTTGGGGAGGGTATAATCACATGCTGACAATGCACCCGAGCTGTTAAATGTCCAGGATAGGAATTGGAGGACATCTAGCCAGTTTATGAGTCCCCAGAGACAGGGGCAATGGATATCCATAACCTAACCATAACACCTCACTCTGTGGGGAGCATGTCTAGTTCTTGGCAAGAATTTTAAGCTTAATTTTTCCTGGATAGCTTTCCCTTCTCTCTTTTACTTTCACTCTCTCGTTGTCTAAGAAAATAAAAGTAGACCTAAAAGTACATTCACACATACACACACAGATAGAGGAAAGAAAATTAAATGAAGAAAATCTCAATAGATTAGACCCTAGATTTGTTTTAGCTATTATTAACACTCAGACTTAGCACCCACTTGCTTTGCAAGTTTATCCCTAATAATGACCAATATTTGTGTACTGCCCTTAGGATTACCAAAGGCCTTCACAAATGTAATATCTACACAATAAAAAGTTTTTGCAGCAGGAATATAACTCCATCATACATATTGCAAATTTTAGTCTTGAAGATGGTTTTTTGAAACAAAGTCCCTGAGATAGAAATTAAATCTACTTTTCCAGAATTCAAAGTCCGATGATCTTTTCTCTATACTAAGTTGATATTTTCAACTTTGAAATGTTTATTAATTTTTGTGTATTTTATATAAAAAATAAATTAAAATTAGACTTCCTACATTTAGCATATTCAAAAAGGTAAATCTATACAGAGTATCCAAGTAATAAAAATGCTAAAACACACAGTGTAAAACCAGATAGAAGATGGATGCCAAGTGTCCTCTGGTTGTTTTCTTTCCTTTAAGAATAAGTCCAGTGAAATGTGAAGGACTGGAATATAGGGGAAGACAGCAAGCATGAGACACCGTGCCCTTTGGTTTTTTCATTTGTGTGCTCCTTTGGGAAAATGTGGGACTCACTGAGTATGATTATTTCTAATAAACCCAAAGTGAAAACTACCCAAGTGCCCATGAGTAGTAGAATGGATTAATAGATTGTGATATACACAAACAAGAAGATAACAAACAGCAATGAATAAGAATCATCTTCACTTCACCCAACAGTAAGACTTTCTTAAATACACATATTAGCAAAAAAAATAAAAAAGAACCAGACACAAAAGAATACATACTATATTATCAAACTTATATAAAATGCAATGCAGTCAAGTTAGTCTATAGGTTAAAAGAGGCTAGGAACAGTCCACTGTTGAAAGGAATTAGTACAGGGAATATGGAGGGCTATGTCTTTATCTGCATGATGGGTACATCAGTTCAGTTGCTCAGTCGTGTCCAACTCTTTATGACCCCATGAATCACAGCACGCCAGACCTCCCTGTCCATCACCAACTCCCGGAGTTCACTCAAACTCACGTCCATCGAGTTGGTGATGCCATCCAGCCATCTCATCCTCTGGCGTCCCCTTCTCCCTCCTGCCCCCAATCCCTCCCAGCATCAGGGTCTTTTCCAATGAGTCAATTCTTCGAATCAGGTGGCCAAAGTACTGGAGTTTCAGCTTGAGCATCATTCCTTCCAAAGAAACCCCACGGCTGATCTTCAGAATGGACTGGTTGGATCTCCTTGCAGTCCAAGGGACTCTCAAGAGTCTTCTCCAATGCCACAGTTCAAAAGCATCAATTCTTCGGCACTCAGCCTTCTTCACAGTCCAACTCTCACATCCATACATGGCCACTGGAAAAACCATAGCCTTGACTAGACGGACCTTTGTTGGCAAAGTAATGTCTCTGCTTTTGAATATGCTATCTAGGTTGGTCATAACTTTTCTTCCAAGGAGTAAGCGTCTTTTAATTTCATGGCTGCAGTCACCATCTGCAGTGATTTTGGAGCCCCCAAAAAATAAAGTCTGACACTGTTTCCACTGTCTCCCCATCTATTTCCCATGAAGTGATGGGACCGGATGCCATGACATAGTTGCACTTTATTTGTCACAGTCTTTGAAGTGAAACATTTATGATATTTGTACTTTACATAGAATATACTTCAAAAAAACTTGCAAAGGAAGAACATGGTTGGACCTTAAGACTGCCTCTGTACCACCGTGGATATCTTGGAGTAACTAAGTGCAGGCTTTTTCAGGCAGAAGAACATTGGAAAAGTGTGGGCTTTGGATCCATTTGCCTGAGTCAAAAATCTCCACTGCACTGTGACACTCAACTAGCAACGTGTTCTAAGGGAAGTTTCCTAAACCTTGGTTTCTCCAGTAACTTTCTTATGGATTTGTGCCCCTCAACTACTCAGTAGGGACAAATAGCATAAATAGGAAAAAACCATAAACACAAACCATATAAACTGAGAGACTGCAAACAAATTGATGGTATCATTTTTCCTTAGCCCTTAAATATCTTTGAGTTAGTGCTATCATTAGCAAAAAAAAAAAAAAAAAAAAGAATCAAATTCTGTATTAGGAAGGTTTGGTAATAATTCAGTATGGCCAGCAGCTTTCCATAGTTTAGTGGCTTCACACAACAGATATTACTTCTGACACTTGAATGTCCAGTTGGGGTTTCCTCATTTAATGGCCTTCAGGAATCCTGTCCCTGGCTCAGTCTTTGGGATCCTCTCACTTTTTATTTGAAAAAAAGAGACCTTAGGAAAGGTACATCTATTCTTAACTGCTTTGATCCTGAAGATGTACGTGTTTTCTCATTTACATTCATTTTAGGGGAAAGTAGCCACATGGCCCCATTTCTCTGCACACAATCTCAGGAAAGTATGACTTTTCATTAGTCCATTAGCCACATCTGCCACATTGTCCTTATGTTCTCCTACACAAACTACAGATAATTTCTGAGGCTCTATCAGTTAGGCGTTTCACAACAAAGTCATAGAAATGCCAGGATCATTTGATCTACAAACACATGTAACTTCCTGAAATATATATTCCACTTGTTGACTTTAAACTCAATCTAAATACCAATGGATCTACTTGCACTTCTGAGAGACAGCTTACATTCATTAACAAATATTAGTTAGCCTAAGTCTCAATACCAAGGTGTCAGGTCATATCAATCTGAATTGAACACACTTTACTTTTTTGATCTTTAAGGTGAGAGATATCTTGGTGTTGTAGAAAGTACCCAGCACTGGTAACTGGGGTCATGATCCACCTTCTAAATTTATAATCAAATGTCAGTATAATCAAAACCAGAGGGAATTCTTATATAGGACTTTAAAAAAATCTTCATAAACTTAAACCCACTGTTAAATATTGTTCTCTAAAACTTTGGAAATGAAAGTTTTACTTTTACAACAGAAGGCTTATATAAGATACAGGACTTAGTCCAAATCACAAACTTGGAACCAAAACTTGAGGCTCTATATTACCAGTCTAATCTATACTTTACTTCTTAGCAGAGCAGGGAAATGTCAAAAGTAAAAATGTAATAATGTTTGCATGTAGGATACGCTAATGATCAAGTTTAAGAAAAAATTTGATAAATCTGATAAGACTGTTTTACTGCTGAAATTCTCCCTGCTCCTTGATAGTTGACCCAAGTAGTACCAGGAACTGCAGTTATAGCAATAACCATCATAAATTGTATCTATTTTTCATTCTTCAATCTTTTTTTTGTACTTGCAGGCTTAGGATTGCAAAGCATAAGGCAAAAGGTATCACTTTGAAGAGTTTTCATCATTATAAACTTTTGGTCCCAGGAAGTGGTTATTTCATTTTAATAGTCCTGTTTCTATATACATAGGTGTCTCATGCCTGAAATGAATTTTCAAGGCTGTCTTTATGCTAAGTATTTGGCAATCCAAAAACTATTGCTTCTGAAAATATGTATAGACCAGGAATGAAGTGTTCCATTTTTACAATGAGTTGCAGATTTCCCATTAAAAAGTAAAGCTTTCATTTCCAGTGTTATAAAGGACAGTATTTTAGTTTTGGTGAATTAATTTAGGAGGCTATAGAAGTCCTATAAAAGAATTTTTTCTAGTCTATGTATTTACTGTTAATTATAAATTTGAACATTACTATTAGTGTCCAGCTTGTGACTTTGAATATTTGGGTCAAATAAATATTGCCAGCTGGTACTTAATCATTTTCAGTAACACTATTTTCAATTAAACTTGATCTCACAAGTTTATACAATTTTACAATTTAATTATACAATTATCTCATACTATTTGTACAATTTCAGGGATCAATTATCAAAATGTATTGATACTATTTTTTCAGTTGTCTCTGTCTCAATAATACTGTTTACTGTTTTTAGTGCCCTTTCTTCCATAAAGCAAAAAAGGAGGAAAAAAAAACACAACAGAAAAGACACATGAGAGTGTGGAGGTTATTTCAGGGCTGAAGTAAGATACGAAGACTTGTTCTAATCTTTCCTCCAGCTTTTAACAGTGTTTCAAACTCTATCAAGTAAGAATAGATGACTGTTATGCAATGTAGGGCATTGTGGGCCTGGGGTCTTCAATATTTCTCTAAGTTTGTAGATTTCATGGTCACAAGTAAGTACAAGTAGTTAATAAGTTCTGTGCACCATCTTCACTAACCCTACATACCTGTGAACTAGCAAAGTGTCTAGTACGTAACACTTGATTAAAAATTAATGAAGTATGGTTGGCAGCAGTTCCTCTACCTCTTGGCCAGTCCTGACTTGTACATTCTTGTCTCAATATTATAGGTAAGCCAAATAGACAATCACCCTGAAAGTTATTCAAATGGCTAAGAAAACTCCTATGTCCCAAACTATACTGTCATCTGAAATTCCACTTTTGAGTTTCATTCATTTAGCTAAAAATGTTGGTCTTGTTAAAACGCAAAACAAATGTAGCAACAGAGAGTCAATAACACTTGAATCCCTTTTAAATTATTTAGACTTATGACAAATGAGTATCAGATTTGTTTTTCCCTAGTGCAGTCTGGTCAGAGGAGGGAGTCATTCTGTGGTCATAGAAATAGGATGAGAAAAACCCAAGTCAGTAAGATGAGTTTAGATGAGTCAAAACAAAGAAACTTCTTATCTCACACTGTTGCCTATAGATGAAATAATACTAAAAGCATAGATATTATCTGGTTATTACCAGTACTTGTACATAATGAAAGTGAGATCCACTGATGTGAACTAGTTAAACAGCTAATCATTGTCAGAGTCAAGGTTAGTTTTTAAGAGACTTGACTTTTAGTTTGGTGCTCCTTCTTTCAACTTTGATTACTTATTTATAAATGCTAATCCTACTTCAAAGTAACCTAAACCTTATAAAATATTTTGGAAATTCAAAAGAACCTTAAAAGGAGTATCAACAAATTTCCTGCCTCTGTAATTTTGTATAGTATACATAAATAACTACTTAGGCTCCTTAAGAGTGATTTAATTTCCCAAACATGTAAACTATGATTAATTAAGTGTGAAGGTTTACGATTATGTAGTTGGAATTTGGTTTAAAAATATTCTCCATCATTTTCATCAATATTAAATCAGCTAATTGAAATAATCATTGGGATCTACATCTATGGAAAAAAAGAAAAATTTGTATTGCTGCAAATATAAAGAAAATATCTTTCCTTCTAATTAAAAAATGTATTCAATAAGGAAATTACTGTTAAATAAAAAATTATTATACCATGTTCCATAGTAGAGTGCTGAGGTCAACAGAGTCAAAATTAAGAATATCAGGCAATGTATTACAGTTTTCAAAAGAAATGGGACCAATAAGGCATAAATAAATATGTATACATGTGTGTTTATAACAATATATGTATATATTTATATACAAACACATTCATTACAGGGAATTAGCTCCCATGATTATAGAGATGCAGAAGTCTCAATATTTGCAAGGTGGTAAGCAAGCTGAAGACTCAAGTCTAAGTCCACAATCCTGAGAATCAGGAAAGCCAATGATATTGTTCCATTCTAAAAACTAGCAGGCCTCGAGGGTGGGATGATTTGGGAGAATGGCACTGAAACATGTATATTATCATATGTGAAACAAATCACTAGTCCAGGTTTGATGCATGATATAGGGTGCTTGGGGCTGGTGCACTGGGATGACCCAGAGGGATGGGACGGGGAGGGAGGTGGGAGGGGGGTTCAGGATGGGGAACACATGTACACTCATGGTGGATTCAAGTCAATGTATGGCGAAACCAATACAATATTGTAAAGTAAAATAAACAATTAAAAAAATAAATTACAAAACAAAACAAAACTAGCAGGCTTGAGATCAGGAAGAGCTAATGTTTTAGTTTGAGTCTAAAGGCAGGAGCAAAATCAGTGTCCCAGTTCAAAGGACATAAGTTGGCAAAATTCCCTCTTCACAGGGGAAGGTCAGCTTTTCTGTTCTTTTTTGATTAGATGAGGCCTACCCACATTATGGGGCGGCAATCTGATTTACTCAATATCCAGATTTAAATTTTAATCTCATCCAAAAACACTCTTAGGAAATACTTATTGTCTTAATCCACTTGGGCTGCTATAACAAAATACTATAAATTGGACAATTTATAAATAACAACTTTCTCACAGTTCTGAAAATTGTACATCAAAAGATCGGAGTGATAACATGGTTTGCTACTGACTTTTTCTGGATTGTAGACTTCTTATTGTATCCTCACATAGCAGGAAAAACAAGGGATCTCTGTGGGGCCTCTTTTATAAGAAAACTCATCTCATTCATAAGGGTTCATCTCATGACTCTTAAGTCACCTCCTTAGACCCCTAACTCTTAATACTATCATTCTTGGAGCATTAGAATTTCAACATATGAATTCTGGGGAGACAGACATTCAGAGTGTAGAACCAAGAATAATGTTTAACCAAATACCTGGAGACTCCATGGCCCAGTCAAGTTGACACATAAGATTAAGCATCACAGGAAGGTTACACTTTCCAAGTATCTTTCTGCATCACATTTTAAAATAGAAATACAAGAATTTCTTGGGAAAAAGGTTGAAACAGTTCTACAATTAGGATTAAGACATACATAGACATATATGGCAACTGGATATTCTGGGATAGATGATAGAACCATACTTTCAAGATGTTACATAGAGCTGCTAAGAAAGACACGTCCTAAACATAGACTAAGTCAAGCAACATCATTATCATCAGAAAGAAGTGGCTTACCAGTTACAGATTAGTGACTATTTTACAAAATGGCCTGGATTCAGCCACCCTAGGATCTAGTCTCACAAAACAGAAGGACTAACTGCAAAACCAAAGCAGCTGTCCCATTAAATCTGCTATTCCAGAGCTAGGCAACTTGGCTCTAGACATCTTTTACCAAGCACAACAGAAAGAAAAGAAGTAACTCTGAAGATGATCTCCAAGCTCATGAATTGAAAAAGTACTAGATAACAGCAGAATTGGAGGATACTAGAGAATATGGGAGCCAAGACTGCTCTGTCATGAAAAGGGTAGACATCTCAATGGTAGCTGCATGCATGCTAAGTCATTTCAGTTGTGTATGACTCTGCAGCCCCAAGGACTGTAACCTGCCAGGCTCCTCTGTCCATGGAATTCTCTAGGCAAAAACACTGGAGTGGGTTGCCATTTCCTCCTTAAGGGATCTTCCCAACCCAGGGATCAAACCTGTGCCTCTTATGTCTCCTGCTTTGGCAGGCAGGTCCTTTACCACTAGTGCCATCTGGGGAGCCCCCTATGGTACCTGGCATCTACATTAATCAGGGAGCACTCTAAGTGAGCCCTCTGTGATATCCTAAAACAGTGGGGGCAGCAGGAACATTTTTCATAGTAGGGTGATTGATTCAAAATTTTATGTAGCCAAATAGTCTACTGATAAATTAATTTTCATTTTGTGTTTTACTGCTCTATACTCACAAAAACATAAAAATGAGCTTCCCTACAATACTCCAACCCTAACTCCCTTCTCTCCAGAGGCACAGTCAGCCCCACAGTTCTAGTTCTTAATTCTCCATATAACAAGGTGAATAGTAAATAGGATTCTCTTCACACTCCTTTAAAAGAAGACATACCCAGGACCATGGACCATGATGCTGACAGTTCTTACAATGGCTCTTTGTATTTGAAGATTAAGGACACTCAAAGGCTAAGAATCTGCCTGCCATGCAAGAGACCAGGTTCAATCCCTGGGTCCAGAAGATCCCCTGGAGAAGGGAATGGCAACCCACTCCAGTATTACTGCCTAGAGAATTCCATTGTCAGAAGAGCTTGGCGGGCTCCTCTGAGAATCTAAGAAGAGAAAGACAAATGATAGTGTACTACAGATAGCTCATATTCTCTTGTCAGAACCACTTATCTTTTTCAGGAATTTTGTGTTGTTAAATACAGTCATCATTAAAATTTAAATGATATAAACTTACTGTGAAATTAATTTTATTTAAAAACAATACTAATGGATATTCAAAACTCATCACTTCCTAATTACTATACTGCATTTTACTATAATCTATGCTCTTTCTTGAGGTTATTTACATGTCTTAAATTTGTATGGTGGAAATAATAAAAAAAATCTGTTCCTAACTCTGCCTTCACTGACATCATGTTGGTAATGTGAAACTGACCACAGTGGGAGCAGTCACAGTACAGAAATTGGCAAACACGACAATTGTGGGTTCAGTTTCACAGTGAGTCAATTATGAAACTGGCATATCAGTGGGTTGACAAAGTGAATGTCAAGGTCTAACAAGGATGATCTGATCCTAAGTTATTGTGAGGCAACTGAGGATGAAGAAGAGGAAAGTGGTTACAAATTGAACATGGCACCCATGTATGGCAGGATTTCTAAATGTGCTGTGTCTATGGAGTGTATTCTAAATCATGATATTCTGGAATCCCCTCCACCTTCAAAGGGATCATTCCTGGTCTGATCAAAAAGTATTGGCAGGTATGACCTTTGCAAATGACAACCAAGTCTCTCTTCACTTTTTCTAGTATAGAAGAAGCCTCCAATCTCTTCTACCAAATAATGGAAGGGTTTCCCACTATTAGATGATACTGTACATTTGCCCAACTTGGTGGTTTGTGTCTGGATCCAAAATAAATGTTATTTATATGAAAAAATCTGATATTACTTGTACCCCCAAGTATTGTGTAATGATTCATATTTGTTATTGCATGGGGAAAATGCCTTGTTAGTAAAAATTAAGTGTGGTAGTAGGCATATCTCATAGGGATGTTGATTATAAATTGCATTTATTACTAGGTTTCATATAGGCCAAATATTTGAACTATTTATATTGTCATAGAAAAAAACAGGTGTGATTGATGTTTTAAATGTTTGCATCTGATTGCAGAAACTATGCTGCATAGTTATAATTCCCCCTCTATCTCTTGGAGTTTGAGACTAAGAAATGATTATACATGTGACATTGGGAGGAGAATTTATGAATTGGTAGAAAGGTCTTACAACCTTTCTCAAGACCCCTAAAATCATGCTACCTTAAAGATACTCTAAGGATGGCTCAGATATTGCAGTTAGTCAAATGCAGCTGAGTTAGTAAAATTAGGGTATTAATGTTACTGGGAATTTGTTGATCCTCACTGATTAGTGACTTAGTCATGAGAAAAACTGCCCTATCCATTGTATCCTAGGGTCTAACCAAGGAAAGAAAACCATTTTACAAACAAGAATAAAAGGAATTAAGTACAGAGAATTGGTTATACCAGTCATGGAAGAGCTGTGAGACCAAACAAGGGATGTGTGACAATCTAGAGATTATCACCAACAGAAGACTACTATTCTCTTAGGCTGGAGGTCAAAGGAAGTAGGTGATATCACCAAGAGTCAAGACAGCATCTATGGTCATCTGGCTGACAGGCTTTTTAGGACCTGGAGTCACAGAGTTGAAGACATTCCTGCCAGAGATGCCAGCGAGATCAAGATAGAGAGAGAGAAAGATTCTGGTTTCTCCCTGCCTCCTGTTCCTCAACTACATATCAAAGATTCTCATTAAATCTAACCATGTTAACAGTGGGTACTTGTATATGTAGCTTCTAGGGGTCAGAAGAGCAAGAAAGGGAGAAGGAATAGATCTGATGGGAAACAGATATGGGAATAATAAAAATAATAATAATTTTAGCAAATCCAAAATATGTATCTATATCTAGATGGATAGATAGATAAACACAGATTCCCCCCAACATCCACTAATGCTATGACAAGGTAAAGAAAAATAATTTTTTTTCCTTACCTAGGTATATTATCTAAATGAGCATTTAATTAGTTACTGAATTAGAAGTTGACACATTCAATTACTATTTAGCTTCCTAAATGAGCACAAGATTGACCAAATATCATGAGAGTCTATTACTGATCCAAGAGACTCTTTTTTCCCAGTATTCTAAAGCTCTCTATCTATTCTCAAACTGTGAGAGGTACTATAAAATAGAAAATCAGATTGATTTGACAGTTAACCCACTCTTTTTCACCTTGCCTTCTTTCAAATATGTGGAGAAAAGTAAAATGGCCAAAAGGAAAGAAGAAGAAGCACAAGTATACTCTACAAACTCGGTGATGGATGATTGAGAGCTGACTCTTTCTCAAGTGCTTTTACTGGCCCACATGTTACCCCTGCATCCCATGAAACAGCTTGATGTAACATGCCAATATTAGTGTCACTTCTTTGCCATATCCTCTTTTCACCATCACAAAAATAAGAGTCCATAAGAAAATACATGTTTCCTAGAGTTACTTCTGTTTTATGCAGATCCTCTTTAGAAAGCTATTCTTAGTATCATATATCTTCAGTATCATAAGCTTAAACTAAGAAAATTACCTTTCCTTCCTTTCTGAACATTATTTCATGAGGAATGAGTCCTATTACTTACAAAGATAGACAGAATTCTCGCAAAGCAGAAAAGCCATCTATTTTGCTTGCTTTCCACATGCTATCTATGTTCCACAGTTAAGAACTTCAAGCACACAAATTTGTTCTAGAGAACTGGCAACTCAAAAATACAAATAATCTTTATAGTATTAAAGTAACCCTTAAACTCTTTGAAAAATAAACTTGCTTTAAAAGTTAGAGTGCAAAAATATTCAAAACAATTGGCACACCCCCTCCAAAAGATTCTCTAACGTTTAGCAGAACTGAATTCACACTGAATCTGGTTTATGAGTAAAAGACAAGTCAACTTGAAAGCCAATCATAGATGACAATGTTTCTTTTCAATGTGCCTGCTTTGGAGCCAAATTCTGCTGCTGCTGCTAAGTCGCTTCAGTCATGTCCGACTCTGTGCAACCCCATAGACAGCCTCCTACCAGGCTGCTCTGTCCCTGGGATTCTCCAGGCAAGAACACTGGAATGGGTTGCCCTTTCCTTCTCCAATGCATGAAAGTGAAAAGTGAAAGTGAAGTAGCTCAGTCATGTCCAATTCTTAGGAACCTCATGGACTGCAGCCTACCAGGCTCCTCCATCCATGGGATTTTCCAGGCAAGAGTACTGGAGTGGGGTGCCATTGCCTTCTCCATATAATCCTGCTAAACACTCAAAATTTTCCTCTTGAGTATTTTGTGATATATTAGAACCAGAAATAAGGGATGTTAGTGCTAGAAGGCCAATCAATGGTCTGTAATTTAATTTACATATTCTTTCTGCACCAGACTCTTTAAGATCATTGAGTTAGCTTAAGAATTTTGAAGCTGTAGAATTCAGGGCAGGACATTACAGTATGCCAATATTACTATTCTTCTGCTCTGACATTCTCCACTGATTGACAGATGAGGGAGAAGGAAGGGCAGTCACCATTAACTGAGAGTAAATGAAACTGGAATATTAAAATTCAGGATTATCTGAGTTGACTGAATTGATGGCAGAGTGTTCTCCAGTTAAGAGTGGGGAAAGATTAATTCTGCATATGACACCACTACTGCATTTATACAAGTCTACTGGGACATTTGTTTGCCTTGAATTGTTTTCTTCATTTATTTCAGTCAGACAGTGGTGTTGACTGATTTTTCTTTTTGATGTATGAAATGACTGTTTGACTGAATTTACCATTTAATTTCCACTAATGCATTGTAAAAACAACAGTCAAATTAGACTGGCAGGTATGAAAAAGTCTACCACAGAACTAGACAGAAATATTGCGTTCTATAGGTATGTATGTCATATGCCCTGGGTTTTGGAAAATTTTTCCAATTTCAACTATTTTGCCACATGCTTCAGAGGTGTGGGGCCACTGATTTAATAGTAAAAATAAGATTTGTGAAGTTCATGTAAAAATAATTTTGTGTGAACCTGAGAATCACATAATGGGATCAGAAAAGAACTATTATGAGAAATTTTACTGTTTCTTACTTATCAAGAGGTGTTTCTACGTCAAACTTTTGAGCCTTCTTCTAGAAAATGTTTAGGAACAAAAGATTTGAATATATTCATAGCAAGTCCTTATTTATAATTTCATTTTCCCAATAATTATGGTTACTAAGATAGGCCATTTCCCATGTCCTGTCTCATGATTCTAAGCTCCTATTGAACATCTGGAAATTGGTGACATGAGTAGGAAAGTGAAGCAATTTTTGAGATTGTTATTGAGTAATGCTGATTTTATAATGAGTGCTTCCTTACATAGTTGACTAATTTATCATGGTGCAGATGGCTGGTTACTACTCTTAGAAATGAAAAAGGTCTTAAGAAATTTTCCGTATTCCATTCACCAATCTGTGTTCTTCTTCAAAGGAAAATTAATTCCTTGAAAATTAACATATTAGCTTAATTATAATTTTTAATTTTAAAATTAACTGTGAGAATGGGAATTTGGGGTAGGAAAAAGTGATGGAAGATGTGACAAAATAAAATAAATCAAAGAATTCATAGAAAGATAAAACAGAATTTTTCAATAGTAGGTAAGGACTTCTGCTTCCAACGTATATCAGTTTACCTTAGGAAAACACACTAGAAAGTCAGATAAATCATAAGCAACATTTGACTGTGAGCACTATAAAGCTAATGAGGTAGCCATGACAAAGAAAAGTAAAATAGAAAAGAAACTTACTGAAGTAATAGCAGTATTCTGCACATGCTTTTCTAGCCCAGTCATTTAGAAACTATTGATGAAAATCAAAAGTCTGAGAATCCAAATGTGACTCTTAAGAGACAGAAAAGCCAGTGGATCTTAGGACAATGTCATAGGACTGAGGAGAGAGCAAAGTTGGAATTTAGAAATAACAAGGCAGCTAGAATTTTAAGGATCAAAATCCCAGAGGCAGGAAAAGTTCAGAGACTTGAGCTCAATTCAGCAACAGTGGTCCCTTGATGTATCACATTTTCCATGTAGGTAGACAAGGCAAGATGCTAAGAAGTCAAACAAAAGCTAACTGAAGTCAAAGCAAAGACTTAGAAGTCTTATAATGCTGAGGAGATAAAACTGAGGTTCAGATCCCACCAAAGAATAGTGGCCCAGTGGAAAGCTAATGATGTGAATTAGGACACTGGAGGTTTCTATATGTATGTGTCTCTGTGTCCATGTGAACGTGTGTTAGGAAGGTTGATGAAACAGTTACATTGAAGGAAACATCTATAAAGAAGGAAAATGAGTATGATGTTTGTGCAATGACTGAAGATCAATGAGGTGATCTTTCCTTCTGCTCCTTACTTGGGAGTAGGAAGTTCTCTCTTGAAAAAAGTACAGTTGACCATTGAACAATGCAGGAGCTAGAGACACTGACTCCATATGCAGTCAAAAATTCACATATCACTTTATAGGCGGCCCTTCCTATCTATGGTTCTGCATCTGAGGATTCAACCAACCAGAGATTATGTACTGCTTCAGTTATTGGAAAAAAATCCATATATAAGTGGGTCTGTGCAGTCTAAATCCAGGTTGTTCAAAGGTCAACTGTAATGTCATTCAGATTCTCTACAACTTGTCATATCCCAAGTCTGGTATTCATTGAAGAACCACCAAGACTACCAAGAAAAGGAGAATTAGAATAAAAAACAGAATCAGAATCATGGATGATCTAAATATTAAAGTTCAAATTTATTTTAATAAATATTACCAAGTTCAGGAAAATAGATGACAAGGTAGAGAATTTAACTAGACAACTAGAAACTGATGGAAGCGGAATTGATAGAATTCAAAATTATACTAAAATTAAAACTCAGTAGTGGACTGACACAGGTGAAGAAAGATAAATAAACTGGAAGATAGAGTAACAGTAAAAATATTAAGGCTAAACATGGAAAACAAAAAGGATAAAAAAGTACAGAAAAGAGCATTTGAAACGTATGGGCCACAGTAAACATTTTAATCATATGCTTAAATTGGAGTCCAAAGGGAAAAGGAGAGAGAGATTGGGGTGAAAACAATATTTAGAAATAATAGCTGAGAGTTCTCAAAACTAAAAAGAATATATCAAGCCATAAATTCAATAAGCACTAAAAAATGCAACAAGAGTAAATATAAAGAAACCATATCTAACACCACCACAGTACAATTCACAAATAGCAAAGAAAAACAGAACATCTTAGAAGTAACCAGAGGAAAAACAACAACAGTTGACCTTTGAACAATGCAGGAGATTGATTACAGCTTACGTCTCAACAAAAATGATTAATTCTAGAAAATAATGGAAAGTGCTAAAGAAAATAACTGCCCATTGAGAATTCTAGAGGCAGAGAAAATGTTTGGAAGATGAAATAGGGGAATCTTCGAACAAACAAAATTTAGAGAATATGTTCTCATCAGAACCAACTGAATTAAATTATAAAGAGAGACCTGCAGGCAGAAGGAAAATTATCATAGATGAAAATAAGGACTTTACAAAGGAATTAAATATAACAGAAAGGATAAATAAGTGAATAAATCTAAATAAAATCTAACTGCACATAGAATAATAATGAAATACATAAAAAATTAGAATGCATTAAAACAAAAGAAGGAGGGAAAAGTAATAAAATAAATTTAAGGTCTCAGCATTGCTTGAAAAGCAGTAAAAGAGCTAATAAGTCATGGTGCATGTGTAATTGCTACTTATATAAACATTGTGAGCTAATAAAGGGAAAATGGAGTTTGATGAATTTAGAAGGAAGAGCCAAAGGAACATAAAAAGGTAGGACAAGTAGAAAACAAGGAGTAAATGGTCTATAATAAGATACATTAACTGTAAATATTCAAATTAAAGGGTAAAGATTTTTTGAAACAAACAAAAATCTTAATTCTATGCCCCTTACAAGAGACCATAGTCCAACTGCAAGTTAAATGATGCAAAAAATTATGTCATAAAAACAATAAGCAAAATTGGAAAAAAATTAATGTGAGATTTGAAAGCAAAAAGTATCACTGGCGATAAGGCAGGATAATAAAACCAACCATTACTTTACAAGGAACATGTCATAAAACTAAACTTCAATGCAATATATGAAGGGAAATTCTAAAAACTAACTAGAAATAAAATCTAAATTACCTAGATCAGTAATTCAGAACAACAACAAATCAGTAAACTACAGAAGATCTGAATACCACCGTTAAACTCTTTGGCCTATACACCCTGAGGAAACCAGAAGTGAAAGAGACATATGTACCCCAACAATCACTGCAGCACTATTTATAGAGCTAGACATGGAGGCAACCTAGATGTCCATCAGTAGATGAATGGATAAGGAAGTTGTGCTATACACACAATGAAAAATTACTCAGCTATAAAAGGAATGCATCTGAGTCAGTTCTAATGAGGTGGATGAACCTGGAGCCTATTATACAGAGTGAAGTAAGCCAGAAAGAGAAATACAAATACTGTATATTAACACATATATATACAACTTAGAAAGATGGTACCAACAATCCTGCATGCATGGCAGCAAAGAAGACACAGATGTAAAGAACAGACTTTTGGACTCAGGGGGAAAAGATGAGGGTGGGATTATTTGAGAGAATAGCATTGAAACATGTACATTACTATATGTAAAATAAATGACCCGTGCAAATTTGATGCATGAACCAGGGCACGCAAAGTCGGTGCTCTGGGAAAACCCAAAGGGATATGGTGGGGTGGGAAATGGGAGAGGAGGTTCAGGATTGGGGGGGACACATGTATACCTGTGGCCATTTCATGTTGATGTATGGCAAAAATGATCACAATATTCTTAATGCAATTATCCCCCAATTAAATTAACTGAAAAAATCTTTGGCCTAAATTTGCATAAAACACTGCATCAAGAACTAAATGCACATTTATACACAAATTTTGAGGTGTATAGGACACTTTTTTAAGTTGACTGTATGCTGGTTATAAAACAAGACGCAGAAGAATCAAGAAATTTAAAAATATATAACCAATATTTTATCAAATATTTGGACATTAAAAACATACTTCTGGACTTCCATGGTGGTCCAGTGTCTAAGACTCCATACTCCAAATGCAGGGAGCCTGAATTCTATCCCTAGTCAGGGAACTGGATCCCACAAACAAAGAGTTTGATTGCCACAACTAAACAACTTTGCATGCTACAACGAAGATGGAAGATCCTGAAAGCCACAACTAAAACCTGGTGCAGCTGAATAAACAAATTAAAAAAAAAAAAAAAAACTTCTGATCAACATGTAGGTCAAAAATAAAGTCATAATAGGAATTAGAATTTTATTAATTGAATGATAATGAAACACGCACCTAGAGCCGGACATCTTGGAATGTGAAGTCAGGTGGGCCTTAGGAAGCATCACTACGAACAAAGCTAGTGGAGGTGATGGAGTTCCAGTTGAGCCATTTCAAATCCTAAAAGATGATGCTGTGAAAGTGCTGCACTCAATATGTCAGCAACTTTGGAAAACTCAGCAGTGGCCACAGGACTGGAAAAGGTCAGTTTTCATTCCAATTCCAAAGAAAAGCAATGCCAAAGAATGCTCAAACTACTGCACAATTGTACTCATCTCACACGCTGGTAAAGTAATGCTCAAAATTCTCCAAGCCAGGCTTCAGCAATACATGAACCGTGAACTTCCTGATGTTCAAGCTGGTTTTAGAAAAGGCAGAGGAACCAGAGATCAAATTGCCAACATCTGCTGGATCATTGAAAAACAAAGAGAGTTCCAGAAAAACATCTATTTCTGCTTTATTGACTATGCCAAAGCCTTTGACTGTGTGGGTCACAACAAACTGGAAAATTCTGAAAGAGATGGGAATACCAGAGCACCTGATCTGCCTCTTGAGAAACCTATATGCAGGTCAAGAAGCAACAGTTAGAACTGGACATGGAACAACAGACTGGTTTCAAACAGGAAAAGGAGTACGTCAAGGCTGTATATTGTCACCCTGCTTATTTAACTTCTATGCAGAGTACATCATGAGAAACGCTGGACTGGAAGAAGCACAAGCTGGAATCAAGATTGCTGGGAGAAATATCAATAACCCCAGATATGTAGATGACACCACCCTTATGGCAGAAAGTGAAGAGGAACTAAAGAGCCTCTTGATGAAAGTGAAAGAGGAGAGTGAAAAAGTTGGCTTAAAGCTCAACATTCAGAAAACGAAGACCATGGCATTTGGTCCCATCACTTCATAGCAAATAGATGGGAAAACAATAGAAACAATGGCTGACTTTATTTTTCTGGGCTCCAAAATCACTGCAGATGGTGATTGCAGCCATGAGATTAAAAGATGCTTCCTCCTTGGAAGGAAAGTTATGACTAACCTAGATAGCATATTAAAAAGCAGAGACATTACTTTCTCAACAATGGTCTGTCTAGCAAGGCTATGGTTTTTCCAGCGGTCATGTATGGATGTGAGAGTTAGACTGTGAAGAAAGCTGAGCGCTGAAGAATTGATGCTTTTGAACTGTGGTGTTGGAGAAGACTCTTGAGAGTCCCTTGGACTGCAAGGAGATCCAACCAGTCCATCCTAAAGGAGATCAGTCCTAGATGTTCATTGGTAGGACTGATGTTGAAGCTGAAACTCCAATACTTTGGCCAACTGATGCGAAGAGCTGACTCATTTGAAAAGACCCTGAAGCTGGGAAAGATTGAGGGCAGGAGGAGAAGGGGATGATGAAGGATGAGATGGTTGGATGGCATCACTGACTCAGTGGACATGGGTTTTGAGTAGACTCTGGGAGTTGGTGATAGACAGGGAGGCCTGGTGTGCTGCAGTTCATGGGGTCACAAAGAGTTGGACATGACTTAGTGACTGAACTGAATGAAAATATACTGTAGCAAAACCTGTGGGTTGCACAGAAAGCTGTGGTCACATAGATGCTTCATTATTAGAATTATATAATATATGTAATCATATATATATATGTGTGTGTTTGTGTAAATGATGAAAGAATAAAACTTCTAAAAGATACCCTATTACCTTGAGGTAGAGAACTACTGAACTATACCTAATGGTGGAGGCAGGGCAGACTTAAGAACTTCAGGAGACCAGCAGAAGGCAGCATTTGGAAACAGGAGTAGCTTCCAAATGAGGCTGTTTGATAACGCAGTGAAGGCCAATGTCAGAATCAGTCTCCAGGAAAGAGCATTTAATGTATAAAGTGGTGGAGAAACTAAAATATATTTAAGATTTGACACTCTAATTCCTTTTAAGGATGATTTATGTTGCTAGGGAAAAAATAAGAAGTACTTGATGTAAAAGGTGAATAAGTTTATTTTTTCCAGGAGAATCTTGGTACCAGGACTACAGAATGAAGAACTTGGGAGTCCCCTGGCTAACCTAGCAGAGAGAAAATGAAAACAGAGATGAGAGAGAGAAATAGAAGGATATTTGTGCAGTTTGGCGCTGCTGCACACCAAAGCCTAGGTATGCCCTCCAAATCTTAAATAAATGCCACTATGTTCAGAGCTAACCCTGAGACAGTGATTAATGTCCAAGAGATTAACAGGGACAACTCTTGGAATCAACAATGTATGGAAGAAAAAGGACATCAGATTGGGCAAAGGTAGAAGTAAAGCTGTGTTGCAGCCTCAGGAAACCTCAGGTGACCCTTTGAGGGAGAGTTCTTAAAATGAGATGACCCCTTCAGGAGAATGTCCCACTTCAGTAGGATGTCTTAACCTTTATATTCTTACACTTGTCATTCGATGAAGGGCGTTGTAGGAAGGGGTGATGCGACCCTGGGCTAAGTGGCTCCCTCTAGCTGAGACTGGCTGCCTGCAGCATTTCCAGGGCTGGGGTAAAAGCACTAGAATCTGAAAATGGATCAAGTTTCCCTGTCTGGGGTGCCAAAGTACAAAATACAGGCAGGGTATATTACAAATAGTTCTTCAGCCTGGAGAAGAGGTCTTGAAGCTGTGAGCCACTCACTGGGAACCAGCAGGACATGAAGGATTCTTGAATAGGTCTGAAGCTACCAGAAGGCCTTTCAGGAGTTCAATCCCATAATAAATACTGTACCTTCAGTGTAGCTTTGCCCTCTCTGCCAGTCTTCCTCAATTCCCATGCGGGATCTTTTGGAACTGGACTTGGTTTTCCTAGAGGTTGAGTTGGAGACTTCCGTGAAGTCTGCTTTCCATCTACTGGCTTTGATTTCTTGCTCTCTCTGCTCCAAGATAGTCTCTTCAAACTTCCTTTTCCATTTCTGGCAATAATAGCCCTCTCAAGACTAACTAACACTTTTCTGGGGCAAAAGGAAGAGAATTAATAAGGATAACTTATATTTCTAGGAGGGAAGTTACCATATTCCTTCACAGTATTCATCTCCTTGATTATTTAACTTTTACTCTAGATTACTAATGGGTATTTCTGCTCCCCTACCTTCAACCCAAGGAGGTTTTAGAACATTGTCCTATCTCAGCATCAAGTCTCTCTCCATCCTCCCTCTCTCTCTTTCCTTACCCACCTTTGTCCACAGATTCATAGGCTTTCTGGACCTCTGAGGAAGATAAGCACTTCACAGAATCTCTGCTATAGGACCAAACATATTGAAATGACTTTTTATGAAGATATTGAAGCAATAGAAAAAGAATACATGAGGATTGTTTCTCCTGAGGGTTCAATTATTTAGAGGGCCTTTATCAAACTTTGATTGATAAATCTAACCTTTCTTTTCTTGACAACAGTTGATCACACTGTGATGAAAACAAGTTAGAAAATGGAAAAATAATATTTGGATTTCAATGAAATAATAAAAATGCAGGGACTATCTTTGACTTTTGCAAAGTGAGAAAAGAGTTCACATTTCGACTATGTGGTGGCAGAAGTCCCTTTTAAAACAGGGCCAGTCTGCACGATGCATTTAAAAATCAACCTTTTCAAATATAGCCGTAACACCCACAAGATTTTTTCATTTCTTGGGGTCAGATAAACCGAACTTCAGAGTGTGCCTTGTATATTAAAATGATAAACATAATCTGGAAGCACAGCAATGGCTAAAAATATGGAGCTGGCAGCTTTTCATTAAAACTGAAATAGTTGTCTGTTTTTAATTCATTGCATAAAATTTTAAATGTCCAAATTCAGTCAGGTAGGTCTTCCTAATGATCATGAGCTTCAATCCTGCTAACAACTAAGCCTGCACTGTTAAACTCTACCTTATCTGTTCCAGAAACTTCCTGGGTTTCTTTAATGCCTCTGTTACTAGTTCCTTTATGTCATTCTGTGTTTCTTTAAAAGCATAGCTGTGTGACCTCTGAAAGTTTTATTACTTCCTTGAGACTTGGTTGACTCCTCTGTGAATATCTGGGTATCTATTTAGTATTGCTCAACAGAATTTTCTATGATAATGAAAATGTTCTGTATCTGTACTATCCAGTGCAGTATTTACTAGCCACATGTAGCTAATAAACATCTTTGAAATATGGCAAATCTAACTGAGAAACTGCATTTTTAATTTTAAAATTTGTTTAAATACAAATAACCTCATGTAGTTAGCATCTCCTGACAGTATAAATCTATGTAATATTTTAAGGATATTCTCACTCTAAAACTCTACCATTCGTTAGCTCAACCTAAATATTTTTGCCCTTTGACAAGCAGAAAATAATTTATGCTTCCCTTGAAATTATTTTTCAAGACCTTTGTCAGTTTGGGGACATTATATTCTTAAAATTGACTTTGCTTTATGAAACTTTAATAATGTTGAAGTTTCCTGCCCTCAGAAGCACCTTTGTTATTATGGGAAATATTGTGGATGAACAAGGACCATTTCAAGAGATCATGGAGAAAAAAACTCCTTCTGGACTTAATTTCATTATGAGGATGCTCAGAATGTCAAAATACTAAATTGCTTATAGTAAGAATCATACATTTTTTACACTATTTTCTGCATGTAGCTGGAAAATGTTTAAAATATTTTAAAATAACTGCACATCTATTTTTGAAGCTGATTTGACTATTCAAGGCTTGCTAGCACTTTATCCCAGAGAAGGCAATGGCAACCCACTCCAGTACTCTTGCCTGGAAAACCCCATGGACGGAGGAGCCTGGAAGGCTGCAGTCCATGGGGTCGCTAAGAGTCAGACACGACTGAGCGACTTCACTTTCACTTTTCACTTTCATGCATTGGAGAAGGAAATGGCAACCCACTCCAGTGTTCTTGCCTGGAGAATCCCAGGGACGGGGGAGCCTGGTGGGCTGCCGTCTCTGGGGTCGCACAGAGTCGGATATGACTGAAGCAACTTAGCAGCAACAGCATTTTATCCATCTCACTATTTCACTCAGTAAACCAATGCAGTTGTTACATATGTGTCTGTATTCCCTTCTAGATTATGTGTTTATGAAGTTAGAAACTATATTTAGTCCCTATGTATACAGCACAATATTCATCGCTAATTCAGATCGTGTTTTAAGATGAGACAAAATTTAACATTTTTATTGTAGTCATAAACATTTAGCAAACCAACCAGAAAATAAAAAGAATTTTTTTAATTGGCCAAGAACAAAAAAGACAAATACTTAGTGCAAATCCATATCTCTAATAACTACCACTGGAATTAGAACACACACAGGCTAAAATTATTTTAAAATATTTTATCAAAGACTTTGAGGTTGTACCTAAAAAGGTTATATCAAAAGTGAACATAATCATGTTGTCTGACCAGCGTGGATCACACATTCAAAGTAAGTGTGTATTATATATAAAACAATAAGAACCCACTGTATAGCACAGGGAACTTACTCAATACTTTGTAATAAACTGTAATGGAAAAGAATACATACACACACACACACACATAACTGAATTACTGAATTACTTACCTGTACACCTGACACCCAACATTGTAAATCAACTACACTTCAATTTTTTTTTAAGTGTAAAAGGTAGTATAGCTTCAAAAATTTACCTCTGATATCCAGTGAACTAACTGAAACAACAGAAGCTACAACTTTCTTGGAGACAGGACATGGCCAGCAAACTGGGCTGTTACATTCGGTAACAGTCATACCTGTGCAAAAATATACAGACTCATTAATACATAGGAATTCTTCATTTTTCTGGCATTATTAGTCAATGAGGTATGCATATTAGAATTTTTTAAATGACAAATTTAAGAAGAGTATTTTAACCTTCACTCATTAATTTTTTCTAAAATTAAGAAATGTATTCATCAGTGTATTTAATGTTTCCTTGATAACTTGGGGTCATCAGTTCAATCAACGTTTGCATGAATAATACAAATGGAAGCAAGACAAGCACTCATACTGAAATTGAAGATGACATGATATTCTATCAACTGGAATAACTGATGAAGGAGTAAGAAAAAAACAAAAATGAAAACAAACCATGATCAAGAAACAGTCAAGTTCTGACTTCTTCTATTTAGTTTCAAAAAGTGAATTGAAAGTGCTCAGTTGTGTCCGACTCTTTGTGACCCCATGGACTGTAGCCCACCAGGCTCCTCTGTCCATGGAATTCTCCAGGCCAGAATACTGGAGTGGGTAGCTGTTCCCTTCTCCAGGGGATCTTTCCAACCCAGGAATCGAACCCAGGCCTTCTGCATTGCAGGTGGATTCTTTACTGCCTGAACAACCAGGGAAGCCATTTCAAAAAGAGATATCACAAATCCCAGTGGTATCTCCAACATTATTAGCTGTCTTTATCCCTTGTTTCCATTTTCCTTTCCCTTTTCTTCTACCCTAGAGGGGTTCCAGGAAATGTTTATAGCTGCTCTCAAGACAAATTCTAATACCTGCTTCTTCTCAAAACTTCACAGTATGTCCAGGAGATAAATAGTGTGGAGGTCAAATACAATTCATCACAGGGAGATCTGTTGTGAAAATAAAATCAGCAACTAGCTTCTAAGCATGCAAAGATAAGAGTATGGTGTCAGGCACTAATTTCCTTCCAAATTCCTCTCCATTTCTAAAAGATGTTTTTATTTACCAAGATCCCTTTTTATTGGTTCCCTCTTCCAGACTGCCCCACTTCACCCACCCATCCTCACACTAAAAATACATTCACATTCTTTTTGATTCCAGTTATTTGCTCATTAAGTAATCATAGGACTGTTGAATTAAATACAGAGTAAAATTAAAATACTGGAATCATTTGGAAGGTTTAAGTGCCTCCACCAATACATACTGGGTGTGGAATTCAAGAGGCTGCACTTGACTTGGCCTTGTCCAAGTTCTTCCTCAAGAAGTATGAAAGATAAACCTAAACTCAGAGTTAATCAGATTGTCCTGCTTTCTCAGGTGGACTAGAATTCACTGCTTATTCCACCCACTCTGAGGTCAGTGGCACTTTTCGGAGATGGGATGGACTCCTCTGCCCACTGCAAAGGCTCAGTTCCCCCTGGGCCCACTCTCTGTCTGAAATCCCACACTGAGGCCAGATGCCAGCCTTCCCAGAACATTAGTGGTCTCCTTTCAGTGTTTGAACTGCCCAGACTGAGTCCCCATAGACTCCTTCTCAGCTTGAAACCTGATCTTCAACCTCTTTACCTGACCTGGATGGTCACTTTCCTACTCTAGGCTTCAGCTGCTTTAGCTGTAAAATGATATATCTGTTCTTAATTCTAAAGTCTTCTTTCTAAAGCTCTAGAATGTGGTGACTCCATAAAAGCATTGTTCTCTGCTGGTTTCAACTTTGTAGAGAATTAAAACCACAATTACTCTAAAAGACAGTGAGTTATACTTGATAAGGAAAGTGTGACTTTATAGTTAGATTTATAGGGATGAAAGATGATTTACTATGTTTTAAGGTACTCATGATCCATTCTCATGAGACTTGGGAAAGGGGAAGGGAGTGAGTAAAATACTAAATGATTCTGACAAATTAAGTTAGCCACGGTGTATCTAATTAGTTACAACTTGAATAAGTCACACATATCCAATTCAAGTTTTCTTTTATTTTTCTAAGAAGGGATCCCAGTAAACAGAGTCCCATGTTCAGTAAACTCACATTCAGTGGTTTAGTCTTAAAAAATACTTACATTGCTAGAAGAAGAAATACTGCCCATCAGTCCTAATTGATGTTTAGCTATCAAATGCATTTGAAATAAATTTATTACTTTGGCTGATCTCTGTTTAATACATTCCGAAAGGGGAAAGAAGCATACAAAAATTTATGGACTCTCTGTCTTCTACACTAAAGTGTGTGATAAATTACATATTATTTGGCCATGAAATTAACAAGCCAGAGAAACCACACCATTAGCAAGGTATATAGTGGTAAGCAGCAGGCAACGATAATGATGTAAAACAAAATAGAGTGTGTATGTTGGCATAGCTGCCAATAAAGTAATCATTATATGCATGCATATGCATCTATGATCGGTAAGCTCTTTGAGGGTATTTCCTATGAATTCTATATACCTGTCAGGATATAGCCCAGTTTCTAGGGCTGAGAAAGGGTTATTATAATAAACTCAGACCTTCCCTCAATATAGAATTTGGCCAACATGTATTCTGAACATCAAAATTTCACACTGCTTTCAATGTTCCTACACTAGCTGCCACCTCAACAAATGCAAGATAAAGTATAATGGATTATAAGAAGCTAGAAACAAAAAAATGAAAGCGAGAAAAGTAGGAAACAACATGGGTATAGAGTACTTCAACATTTATGTAAAGAGAGGACCCCAAACTAACCAGAGGTTACCCTAAACTATTAGCATACACTCTAGAAACTTGAGTAAACTCCAGGAGTTGGTGATGGACAGGGAGGCCAGGCATGCTGCTGTCCATGGGGTCGCAAGGAGTCAGACACGACTGTGCAGCTGAACTGAACTGAGTAGAAACTTGAATGAAAAACAATACAAGGGAAACTCAGAAAGACTGTTTTTTCACTTTACTGCATATGCATGCCCATCTTAAATAATTTATATGTTTATATTTAACAAGAAAGCACTGTTGTGCAAAAAATATTTGGGTTCTATCAGAAAGCATGTAAGGGTTAGGCAACTCAGCCTTCGGGTGAATAACTGTATCTTTCAGGTTGTGAGCATTTGAATTTTCCAGAAATATTACCCCAAAGTTGAAAACTAAAAGAGTAGGAGGACAGTATCCTTTAGAAGTTTTACACTGTCAAGATTTTTCTAGGAAGAATATCCTTATGGATTATCAACACAATGATTCCAAGTAGATCAACTTATGCTGAGAAAATTATATAACAACATTCACTTCACCTCCATCATATTAACAATAAGTTTCATTACTTCAACCTTGTGCTTCTTAGTAAAGTTTAAAACATTGAGCCAAGAACAGATAGTGACAATGTCAGGGATTCAGGTGTACCTATAGGTGTCTTCAGACAAAATCAGCCACCTAGGCTAAAGTCCTGATTTAAAACATTCCAGCATGAATGAATCTCAAAAACCATATGCTGAGCAAGTGAAGGCAGATCAAAAAGGTACCTTCTGTATTATTCAACTTACACAAATTTCTAAAATCAGCAAAATTAATCTCTAAAGATAGAAATTAGATCAGTGGTTACCTGGGGGTGGGAGATGGGGAGATTTTTGCAAAAGGTTAGGAGAAAACTTTCTAGAGTTTTAGAACTGTTATCTACCTTTATGGGGGTGGTAGTTATACAAATGTATAAACTAATTAAAAGCCACTGAACTGTTGACTAAAAGAGGCAAGGCCTCTTCTCCAACTCAGCTCTAGCTCCCATTTCACTCTGAAACCAAAGATTGACACCTTCCTGGTTTTTTGGCTTCCTTGGTGGCTCAGAAGGTAAAGAATCCGCCTGCTCTAGGTTCAATCATTAGGACTGGAAGACCCCCTGGGGAACGGAACGGTATGCACTCCAATATTCTTGCCTGGAGAATTCCATGGACAGAAAAGTCTCGTGGGTTGCAGTCCATGGGGTCACAAGGAGTCGGATTCGTCTGAGCTACTAACACTTTCACTTTCAGGTCATTACCATATTGTGACAGCCCTGAAGAATAGCCAAACAATTGTTACGTCAGAGCCATTTGACAGTTTATAGCTCTAAAAAAAAAAAAAAAAAAGAATCAAGTAAGTACAGCATTTAAGTAGCAGTAATTCAGAAGTCATTTACGACAACCTGTGTGGCAAGCACCTCCCTTCGGGAAAATTCTTTGCCATACGATACTCCTTCCCCGACAGGTAGTAAGAAAGCGTGGCCATGGAAAGTTATAATACCTTTTGTGGAAAGAACACTCAGCTTCAAGAAGGCCTGAGGTTCATGCATTTTTTTTTTCTTGAATAAGATTCCCCATTAATTACTTTATCTGAAAGAAACTATCAGAATTATGTAAGCAATTAAAGAGAAGCTAATCCATGTGCTTTCAGCTTGTTGACCTTTCCCACTTTATGTCATGTGGCTACCTGAAACATCAGCAATTTACATGCCTTTCTTTTTTTTACAGATTTGTACATATGTGTCCTCATAATGAAAAGATCATTAAAATAAAATATCATGAGTGCAATCTTAAGAAGCAGAGTCTTTTTAAAGTCTTGGAAAATGTGAAAGCACTGATATTCATGGACAATTTTACACTCTGAAATTTACCCCCAATTTTGTAAATCTCTATTTTGTCTAGCAGATTTTCAAAATTTCTACCATGGTCATTTGTTAATTTTATAATTACATAATAAATGCATTAAACATACAATTTTCTGTTGTCAATTGCAGTTTTTAAACTATTTCTCTCCTTATCTTCAGCAGATATGTCATAGACTTGTTTCAAGTAAAGACTCAACATACAGAACTATATAGTGACAAGAACTCTACTGAGCCCTCTCCATCCTAAGACAGTGTACCATAAAACCACAATATATAAAACTCCAAGTGTTTCAAAATTACAAAACACTTAGCTACTCAAAAAGAGTATACAAACTTGCACAGAAAATAAACATGTAAAGCTCATAAATAAACCACAATATAACTTGCTTCACAGAATATGCTGACTGTAATGTCCTGAGCCTCTCCCATCCTTAGGTAGCCGGAAATTACAACAAAATAATATTTCACCTTTGGAAGTCACACCATCTCTCATACCAACCACCCTATTGCTTCCTTGGAGAAAACAGGAAATTAATCTGAATATCATGCAAAAAAATATATATAGCATTACTGACGTAGAATCTCTGTTTAAAGACAATAACTTCAATAGCAGAGGGAATTTTACCATTACAGGCTTCAGATAACCTCTGTATTTCTCAGATTTCAGGCTAAATCATAAAATGCTATATTGTGTCTAAAGCTATTTTTTCAATAGTCTATTTTATAAAATGCACTAGCAAAGCAATAAACACTGAGGAATATTCTGGCTCCCAAATCCTAAAGTCATTCTGATTATGTATGGGTGATCATGGGACATCACTGGACCAACCAGAAGACTGGCTGAAATGCCAGTGTCTGATCAACTTATAAACTAGAAATTATACAGAATCCAACCTTATTTTATTTCTTGTTAAGTAATTCCTATGAGAGATTTAGGATGTCAATATAAAGTCCTATGATGTATAACCTTTATCCATGAGATGGGGAACAATGTCAATCCCCATCATAAATACTTTCAAAATCTGACACAGAAAATCCACTGGAGAGCATAGGACCAGCCAATCGGATATGAATCACACATATCCATTCATTTGGACAATCTGCAAATATTCATTTTTAAGTCTACTATATGCCAATAATGTACTGGGCTCTGAGATAATAAAACCATGCTAAATGCTAAAAACAGACAAACTCAGTTGTGGCCCTCCTGGAACTTATTACTCAGAGACATGCCCTCACTGTAAATGGTTAGGTCTCAGCCAACGCTGTTAGCATCAGCAAGTGACCAAGTGATACAGCTTGATTTCTAAACAGCCTGCACACTCTGTCACTTGCTTTCAACATTTTTGCTTTCCTACAAGAAACATAACCCAGTGGTCCCTTTCTCCTTGTTAGTGAGGTTTAGGGGAAATTCACCCGGTGAACAATTCCTTGCAGCCTGTTTTGTCATCCTCTCCTCTGTGCTCTTGAACTAGAGAGACCTGGATTAAAGTTGCTTGCTTTAATCCTATTATTTTAAAATACAGCTGCCCCTGCTTTGAGGATTTCTACTGGACCAACGTGGTGGCAAAGCAGCAATGAACGACAGGCAGGTAAATTTCAAAAAGACAGCTCTAAAAATATCCATTCTCCTGTTCTCCTCCCATCCCTCTGCTCTGAACACCTCTGCCCTGATGCACTGCCTTTATTCTTCTCTGCCCCAAAAGGGTTTCTAAGAGTGGGGAGTATTTATGGTTTCATTTGCTCCCAAGTCCTTGGTGGAAGAAAATGGTTCCTCATTCTTACTAATTCCACATTCCCATTGGTAACACAAAAATCATTGTTTTTAAAAAATATTTCCTCAGCTTCCCATTTCTTCTGGGCCAACACTGAAAGAATATTTTCAAAGAAACAATATTCTCTCCCCACTGCCCTTCTGGGCTTCAAGTTCCCACCTCTCGTCTCATTTTCAACCCTTATTAAGGGATGCAACACAAAAATACAAGAACATTCTTTGTGCCTTCCTTGTACCAGCCAATTATTCTAATTTGTTCTGTCTCTAAAGAACAGAATGCGAAATCAACACAAAAGCTGATTATGTGATCTCTTCCAAGGGAAAGATCTGAAAGTTGTCTATTTACTAATGAAGCTCCATGTGTTTTAAGGGTTGACTGAAGCAACTATCAGGAATTTTCATCCTTTAAATTAGTTTTTGCCACCAGATGCACGTCTTTCATTTTGGATAATGTATCTTTTCAGTTCAGGATACAACTGGGCAAAAGAAAAGAAAAAAAGATAATCAACACCATGTTTTTGAGTAATAACCCAGTAATAATATAGCTACCATCCTTCCCTGAGGAATTTCACCTACTTTATGAACACAATTTAGTATAAACTCATAAGAAAACTAACAAAGCCCAAAACCACTTCACAATAGCCTAGAGAGGTAAAGGTCGAAAATGATTATTGCCAGGCCCGGCAGACAATGGCACCTACTAGAAAGGGCACAGGACAGGAAAATCTCAGAAGACTGTGTTCCATTTTCAGTTATTCCTGTAAGTACTAGTATGATCTGAGTGATCTCAGCCTGCCCCATTTTTTCCATTTATAAAAACTTGCATCATCCTCTCAACAGAAGGAAATACAAGATCCAAAAAGCTATAAACCTTTTTAGGAAAGAAATAAAATAAGCAAGCCTTCTAATGAAAACTAATAATTCAGTCAATGGAGACTTAGTAAAAATCTGCCATAAAGCAATTGTTTTCCTGAAATTTATCTTTCATGGCATATTTATTGGGGTAAGGAATTTAAGGAAACCATACTTAGAGTTACCAATTGTTCCAGAAATCAAAGTCATTAAGTTCAGGTTCCAACTTTGAAATATAAGATGTCCCTACACCACATATTCACCATAAATGTGAGAAACAGGATATGCAGACACATCCTCATGTAAATATCCCATATGTAGTGGTTTTAATACAGGGCCCCAAAATCATTGCCATTCTTTCCATCCACATGTGGGCACCTCTCCCCATGAATTTGGGCAGACTTTCTGTGGCTTCAAAGAATGGAGCAGGAGTCAGTAAATCATGGCTGGTGGACCAAATCTAGGCCTCTATTTTCTTTTATAAATAAAGCTTTATTGGAACACAGCATGTTCATTAGTATAGGTATTATCCATAACTGTTTTCATATCACAGCAGTGGAACTGAGTATCCGCTACAGAGCCTGTATGGCTTGCAAAGCCTAAAGTACTGACTGCTAACACCTTATTGAAAAAGACCTTTAACTCCCACACTAGAATATAACAAGAGTGATGCTATGTAATATCTAAGACTAGGTCATAAAGGTCGTGCAGCTTCTGCATGATTCTCTTGGAAAGCTTGAACTCTGGACACTCATTCTTGAGACACTCTACCTTGAATCCTAACTATCATAAGAAGTCCAAACCACATGAGCAGCCTTCTGCAGGCACACCAGTCAACAGTCCTCGTCAGGCCCAGTCTTCAAGTCATTCCATCTCAGGTGCCAGACATGAAATTCAGATTATCTAGATGATTCCAGCCCTAGCCACTCAAATCCTCATGAGCTGCGGTTTCAGACATCAATTATGGAGTAGAGACAAGCCATCTCCTCTGGGCACTGTTTGAATTGCTGACCCATAGAACCTGTGCACATGTTAAAATTTCTGTTTACACACTACTAGGTTTAGACTTTTTATCATGTAAGCAGTAGATAACTGTAGCACTGTGTCTGTACACAGGAGATCTACATTTCACAGCATACATACAAGAACTGATAAATCCCTGCATTGTATAAATTTTCTTTTAACCTCATAGAAACTCCCTGAGAGAAGCAATATTGTCTCTATTTTATAGATGAGAAAACTGAGGCAAAAACAGGTAACATACTTGAGTACTCAACAAGTAAATTTTAGTCAGGGTTTGAATCCAAGCAGTCAAGTGTCAGATCCCTTTCTCTTAGTCATCAAGCAATATGCTGAGAAAGGGGATGCAAGCTGAAAGCCATTACTTCATCAAGAAGACAGAAAATTAGCAGGCATGGTTGAAAGAATATAGGACTTGGGAGCTGTAAGATCAGAGCTCAAGTTATGCAATGAATTCTCCTCTCATCTAGATATAGGTTTGTTTTAGACTATGAAGAAGAGTACTACATATTTTGGTTGTTAATGTCTGTACTTAAGAAAATGATTACCAAAGATGAGCATTTCACCAAGGAGTTATTTTGCAATGACACAAATTATTGTTCAAAATCAAATCTTTATTAAGTATCCATTGTGTCAGAAGTCTTTCCCATTCTGCATTTTTAAAATTCCTTTTCTGTCTATTCTTGGCTAAAGCCTTGAAGCCTAACATTTGGAAAGACAATAATTTAGGGGAGACTCCTATTTGCTAAGGTTAGAAGCAAAAGAGCATGGTGGGTAAAAAGCTGCCCAAGGATATAAGTTCCTGCAGCTGGGAGGAGACAGAATGAATATCTGAAGATGTGTACTGAGCCAACACTAATTCCACAGCATAAAGTTAGAATTCAGGGAGCCAAACTGCTGGCAATTATTCCTTATTTCCACCTCAAAAGGGGCAAAACAAGCACATTGGCAAATGAAGAGCATTAGCCGTCACAAATTCCTTTTTAGAGGTCATCTATCAAATGATCTGATGCAGTGTAGACTATGATTTGGGTCTATCAAATGATTTGATCTATCAAATGATTTGATGCAATGTAGACTATGATTTGGGTCCAAAAACCATAAGTCAGGCCTTTTATAACAGGTCTATCCTCAAATACCCATGATAGAATCTTCCCAGGTGATTATATTAATAAAATTCAAATAGGGTTAAGAGCCACCAACATAGCCAATTCTAGACACATAATATGTAGAGAAAATTTAAACTGAAATTTAGTTTAACAGCAAAACAAACTGTGACTCTACTGGCTGGAACTAGATAAGGGCTGTGGATTTAGCAGGATGAGGAAAAAAGATGACTAGGGAGTAAATCAAATGCTTTACACCTGTACTTAGCTAATTACTACTCATAATTCAGTCTCATAGTAACTGCGGAGAAGGCAATAGCAACCCACTCCAGTACTCCTGCCTGGAAAATCCCATGGATGGAGGAGCCTGGTGGGCTGCAGTCCATGGAGTCACTAAGAGTTTGACATGACTGAAGCGACTTAGCAGCAGCAGCATAGGACCTGAACCTTAAAATCCCTTAGTTCTGTTAAAAAGAAAAACTCTTCAAGTAAATAAATTCTGAGAATTATATAAATCATAAAGAAAAAGAAGAAACCTTACTTTCTGAGTTAGTTGCTTTCATATTTACTAGTTCAGTTTCATGACATAAACTAGATTATTTTTCTCTCCATTTTATATTTGAGGAAAATAAGGCTTTAAAAATGGTACTGAAACAACTGGACATCCCTCCAAAAAATAATAATAATAACTTCAACCTAAACCTCCACACCTTATATAAAAAAATAAATCAAAGTGGATCATAACCTTAAAAAGCAGAGGGAAAAAAATAGAAAATCTTTGGCATCTAGAGCTAGGTGAGGAATTCTCAGACTTGACAACAAAAGTATGATCAATAAAAGCAAAAACAAGAAATTGGATCTCATCAAATGAATTAAGAATGCTTCATATAATATCCTTTTTTAAGTGGATGAAAACTCAAATTACACACTGAGAAAACACATTTGAAAATCCCATATGAGAAAAATGACTTGTATCTATAATATACAAAGAATTCTCAAAACTAAACTTCAAAAAATCCAAATCAGAAAATAGACAGATGAAGGCAGAATACAGGGAAAGACATTTCCATGGAATAGAATATACATATGGCAAACAAGCACACAAAAAGATGTTCAACATCATTAGCCATTAGAAAACCACAAACTAAGTCCATAATAAGATATCACAGAATAACTAAAATTAAAATACAGTGACAACATCAAGTGCTGGTGAGTATGAGGAAAAACTGTATCACATCACTGGTAGGAATATACAATGGTCTAGCCACTCTGAGAAACAGCTTGACAGTTTTGTTTTTTTAAATCCTAAAACTAGATTTACCCTACAAACCAGTAATTGTATTATTGAGCATTTATCCCAAAGAAAAACTTAAGTTCCTGCAGAAACTTAAACATAAATATTCATAGTAGTTTTATTTTTAACAGCCAAAAACTGGCAACTACCCACATTTCTTTCAATGGGTAAATGTTTAAACAAATTGTGATAAAATACTGTGATAGAATACTACTTAGCAACAAAAAGGAATAAATAATATATGCAAAAAATTGAAATGAACTTCAAGGGAATGATACTGAGTTAAAAATTTTAAAAAGCCAATTTCTGAAGATTAATTCATGATCGTGTTTATATATCATTCTTAAAATAACAAAACTGTGGAGACAGATAAAGATTACAAGATGCCAAGGGTTAGAAATGGGGGTAGAAGGTAGACAGTGCTGCACTCAAGCAGTCCGCAGACCTGTCTCTTGCTTCAACAGTGTTTGGACGGAACCGACCCACATATTCCCCGTCCTCTAGCCTCCACCACCCTCCAACCTTTTTTCCAGATGCAACCTTTGGAATCCACCACTCAGCTCTCCTCGGCCTTTGGAACCAGCCAACATCAGTTTTGAGCTTAATTTACTACTGTTCAACCATGAGCTCCCTGATTTGTCAGAATTATTCCACCGTTGTGGAGACTACCGTTCACCCCCTGTTCAACACGCATCTGCGGGCACTTACCTCTTTCTGCGCTTCCATTTCAACCACAACAACGTGGCTCTGCACCAGCTAGGCCCACTTTTTTTTTCCCCAATTGGCCCAGGAGAAGCCAAGAACGCCTAGAGTCCTTGGAAAACGCAAAACCAGTGCTGCGACTGCGCCCTCTTCCAGGACATGCAGAAGCTTCTCAAGAGAGTGGGGTAAAACCCATGACGCTGTGAAGCCGCCACTGTCATGAAGAAGAACCTGAACTGGGCCCTTCTGGATCTGTCTGCCCTGGTTCTCGCGAGCAGACTTCCACCTCCGTGATTTCCTGGGGAGACCCGTCCTGGAGGAGCAGGTGAAACTCATATCAAGGCCTACCTCCTCAGGCTGGCGGCCCTTCAGGCCGGGCTGGGTGAGTCTCTCTCTCAAAGGCTCACCCTCAAGCTCAACCAGGAACCTCCAAAGCCCAGAGGCCTCTGAGGAGCCCCTCTGGCGTCAGGGCTTCTCCCTGAATCCCCTTTCTATAGCCACAAAGCAGCTGTTTAACCACTCTGGAGCCCTCTTCCATGCCTTGAACCAAATGGAAACAGTAATGCTTTTTGCAGGGCGGGAAAAAAAAAACATGTTTGAAACTCCAACAGTATAATGAGAAATAAGAAATAGATATATGAATTCATGCCCTTTTTACATATGAATTGCTCTCACTGTATCTGTATGAAATAAGTTTGTCCCCCTACTGGACTGGTTCTCAAACTTTGCTGCTTGTCTGAATTACCTAAAGAGCTTAAAAAAAAAAAACTAGTGTCTGGGTCCCAGCCCCAGAGATTTTGGTTTAATAGGTCTAGGAGGAGCCTGGGCACTGGAGAGCTAAGTAGAGTTCCCCTGGTGATTCTAATGTGCAGCAAATTTGTGAACTGCCTCTTGGCTTCAATCCAGCTAGTGATCACATATTAAATCTAAGACACATGGGCTATTGCATGAGCTCTGTTGCTCTGTGTATTCCATTTTCTTCCTTCTGGAATATTTGTACCAGGTAAAAGGATGGACAGTTGTGTAACTTTGCTGAAATGGACTGACGTTTTCAATTAGCTTGAAGGCAGGGTGGGGGTGAATGCAATAATGCATATAGCCCTGGGTGAGTGGCTAGAAGCTTTTTCAATTGAGTGCACTCTACTGTTCATGCCAATGGTAATACTTGTCCTTCTAATGCAGCTGTAAACTTTATAAGCCCACAGGTAGAGCGCATCACAAAATATTCACCCCTCCCCATTGGCCCACTCTCAAGCTCCACTCCCTTCCCCAATATACAAATGTACATCAGTGCACTTGAGAGCAAAATAAACATATCGACCTTCAATTCTTCTCCTTTGCAGCTTCTCTCTTATCAGGAGATGTCAGCATTTAGTGCAAGGACAAATGCTTGCCTCTTGGTAAGTAATGCAGACCAAGCCTCCAAGAGACAAACAGCCTTTAGGGAGCAGGGGGAA
Source organism: Bos taurus (assembly GCF_002263795.3). Lineage (NCBI taxonomy): Eukaryota > Metazoa > Chordata > Mammalia > Artiodactyla > Bovidae > Bos > Bos taurus. The sequence continues at coordinate 56,180,014 of NC_037335.1, read as the reverse complement.
ATAGTCTTTCAAAAAGGTTGATGGCCTTTTCCAGTCATCTCATCTTAGAGATCAAATATCCAAGATAAAAATGGTAAAAGAAAAAGAAGAAAGGAAAGAAAGAAGAAAATATAACTCTCTTATCACATTATAATAAGGCAATTTTCCTTAAAAAAAAAAAAAAAAACCTTAAATTCTCTTTCCTAAATAAAATGTGCTATCCCATCTTTAGACTATTCCTCTTACTTCCTATATTATTCATGATGCTTAATTCCTCAAATAGCACATGGCTGAAAACAGAAGCTAACCTCTTGTTCAGCGTGAACTAAATCTTTTCCTAGAGCCCACATTCAATGTACAATTTGGGGTTGGCCAATACAAATATTTTCTCTGAAATAAGTTGCAGTATTATGCTTTTTCCATACATTGTTAACACAATATAATTAATATAGCTACTATAATCAATATAGATACTATAACTGCAACACACATGGTATGATGCCACTTTGGTGATTTCCTTCATCCATGTAATTTTGAAATTTGACAGTATATTTTTTTTTTGTATTCTAATGAGCTTAATAATACCTTTCCAGGGATACAAAAATAAAATAAATCTGTAATATTCATGTGTGGTTTGCCCCTGGGGTGGATTATCATAATGGCGGGTGGGATATTTGAGCCTTTTCCCAAGTCATTAAAAAACCTCCGGCAAGCAGCCCTTGGTCCTCTCCAGGGGGTGGGAGGAAAGGATCTTTAATCATAATAATCCTGGGGGGAAAAAATCTCGGAAATAAGACATCTGCTTCTGTGCCTGTTGTTTTGCAGAATAGCAACGATTGCTTTAGCAGCTTCCATTGCCATATGTGTACAATAAGTAAATGAACATAAAATTGAACGAACACATAAAAGAAGGATAAACCCACCCAGCTTAACAAATCCACTCTCTCACCTGCTGTGCCCTGAAACATGAAAAAAAGAATCCCTGGATCATAAGGATTAATAAAATAACAGTCTCTGTTAACAATACTGACAGGCGGTACTAAGGATCATTTGTCTGATGTGGGGACTGACAGCTGAGCTGCTTAATTCTTACGCCTGCCCTCTTTTATCACTTTTCTCCTAATCAGGCAATAAACATCACCTATACATTTGCCTTAGAAAAAATTAAAAGTTTGTAGTCCAAACATTTCATTTTGTTTTCTGTCCAGCTGGAAATGAAATACGTGACTGAATTTTTTTCATCATTCAGATAGTCAATGTGGAAAACATCAGGGCTGTGAATCTCAGTGCAGTAAGATCAGAAAATTTTATATTGGTCTTTCCAAACCACTAATAATTAACCACTATTTTGTATAATGCTAAAATCTTAGACTTTATCTGATATTTAAAAAGTTCTGAAAACAAGGTATTATTGAACGTCCTTCATAATTCTTGATGAAGAAATGTTTGTTAATTCTCACTGCTGCAGCAAAGTCATACTACTGATAAAAGAAGTCTTATTTTAGATTTAGTAGAATAGGATGGAAGTAGGAGATTTTTGTGTGCTAACTATGGTAATTATTAAATGTGTAAAAGAAGTTTCATATATTGTTATTGATCATTCTAAAATGTAATTAATACCCTCAGTTTCACAAGCATTTATCCCAAGGAAAGCATATCATGTGTTTCCATTTAAAGTGCTACAAGCTCAGGCAATAAATTCAAGAAGACCCAGGTTCAAGTTCATGGGTACCACTTACTGTCTATGTGACCCTGGGCAAGTTATTTAACCAAAGTAAAGTAAAGTAAAGTGAAGTCGCTTAGTCGTGTCTGACTCTTTGCGACCCCATGGACTGTAGCCTATCAGGCTCTTCCGTCCATGGGATTTTCCAGGCAAGAGTGCTGGAGTGGATTGCCATTTCCTTCTCTAGGGGACCTTCTTGACGCAGGAATCGAACCCAGGTCTCCCGCATTGCAGGCTTTATCGTCTGAGCCACCAGGGAAGCCCTATTTAACCAAGCTAGGCCTTTATTTCCTCCTTTATAAGATAATGCTCATAATAATCACCAGCCTCACATACGTACTATAAGGGTTAAATAAAAGTGAATTCAAATTGCTTAGTATAGGACCAATCATATAGCAAGTAACCAAAAAAAGTGTTATTTTGTCCTTCTGAATAGACTTCTTTTTGCAATTTTTTTGTTCCCTTTAGTGTCTATCCCCTCTTCTTCAATGTCTTCTATATCCCTGCATTCAGCTAGTTGCTCTTACTTTCTTGTTGAAAAACTACATTCTGCCCATCCCTAATGACTCATTCCTTTTATAGCCCTTTTTTCTCATTGCCTCTCAACTACCATAAATACAAGGCAAATTTACTTAGAAGCTAGTGAAGCTTAACTTTAGGGTTCCACAACACTACAAGTTCCTTTTTAGGTCCTAGGAAGAGCTCAAAAATTAGTTCATGTAATCATGTTTTTGAAAAATTTTCTGAGTGATATCTTTTAACTTCAATCAGATAAGACCAGTGTTTATTTCTTTTCCAATTTTCCCTCCATCATATTCCCCAATGTTGAGTCACACTGGAATGGCCACAGACTTTTTTGAAATCTGGCTACAAAGTTAAGAGTCGAGGCCATTATTATGTGATTTTCAGACACTACCATAAGTAATCAACTACTTACTTAATAATTGTCCCATTATAGGAATGACTTCCAGTACCCTTATTACCTACCCTACACCTCCTTAACTAGCATGAGACACAAAAGCACAAGAACAAAAACCATATTACAATATGGCCACATCCTATAGTTCATAGCTCTCAAAATATGTGGATTGGAAGAATAAAAAAGAACTGAAAAGTATAAAGCCAGAAGCTAGTCTCTGGAAAATTATTTCAATCATCAGGTATGTAAAATGTAAGTCAAAGATTCAGTTCTCATCAATGCTTAGTCAAAACAGAAATTTCCTTCCGTCAAGAATATACTCCGTTAATGACAGAGAATGTATGTGTGTGTTTGTAATGGAATTGTATGAAAAGTATTTTATCACAATTCCTGTAATGCACAAACTATAGCAGTACTTAAATCATAATGCCTTTATAATAGTATTTCTGAGGAAGTAATCCATAGAGTTTTCTCAAATTTAACAATGAAAATTAATGTGAAATTATCAATAATAAGTTGTGAAGTTGAAATAAACTTTTCTAAATTATTAATAACTAAAAGCAAATTCTAATCAACCAAATTAAAAGAAATCTGTGCACAGCTCAGTAGCTGAGGCATATAGGCTTAGTAGTCCTGCAGCATGTGGGATCTGAGTCCCTAACCAGGGACTTAACTCTTATTCTCTTCATTGGAAGGTGGATGCTTAATCACTGGACCACCAGGTAAGTTCCTCACAGCATTTTAACAATGTTAATTTGAAGGTTTGCTATTTCTAGGTAGAAATAAAATTTTTGAAGCAAAACAAGGTTTCCAGTGAGAAAAAAAAAAATAAGCAAATAAAATGGCCAGCATTCAATCAAAAATTTCTAGACATACCAAGAGATAGAATTATATGACTAAAATTCTAAGAAAAGAATGTGTATGTGTGTGTGTGTGCACGCCATGAACCCCATGGACTGTAGGCTCCTCTGTCCATGGGATTTTCCAGGCAAGGATACTGGAGTGGGTTACCATTTCCTTCTCCAGGGGATCTTCCCAATTTAGGGACTGAACCTGTGTTGCCGGCACTGGCAGGCATATTCTTTACCACAGAGACACCTGGGAAGTTCAAGAGAAGAATAGCCAACATAAAAATATTTTTATAAGATATTGTGCATCTTTATCAGGAAAATACTTTAAAATCATCAGAATTAATATTATATTTTATTTATTTACATATTTTATTTACATATAAATATTTATATTTATAGAACTTAAAGCCCTGGTTAAGGCAGTGACGATAGCAGTAGGAATATAAAGAAATGGTGATATTCAAGACCTACTTTGTCAATCTAATGTTTGACTGTATACATGGAATGAATAGAAAGAAAAAAATCAAAGTTGACTTTAGAGGTTCTGGTAAAGATGGGGTTGCCATCACCCAACCCAAGGGGTTGCCATCATCCCAAAGTCTAGAATACTCAAACGGAAGTCATGGTCAAAGGAAAAGATAATCAGTGAGAAAGCAAAACTCCAAGTCTCTCCATGTCCTTATACCCACTTTGCTTTTCTGCTCATATATGTAGCAGCATTTCATTCAAGGGGAAAGTCTTTAATCTGATTGGTTGAATTAAATAAGGCACATTTATAGTGGGTAGTTTATCTGCAATTTAAAAGGCCATGCTCACAATCTCCCTCCTCATATACCCTGGAACACACTGGCCATTCCTCCAGAGTTTCTACTCCAAAGAGCAGACCAGAGATGACATTAGCCCAGAACTGAAAGCTCGGCATGAGATGGTGTCACCCCCACTTAGAACTCTGGCATTTTATACCCCAATCCAGCTTTCCAGGAAGTCCTATGTGGAATCCTGGGAGTAAACACAGCCATAATTATGTGATTCTGTTTTTCATTTGGTTTTCTTCCTTGCTTAAACTTTCCCTAGCCACTCTAACAAATAAACTTTCAGGCATTCCTGGGCCACTCACTAACTTTAATCTATTTAATGTCATGCAGATTCCCAAGAAAATTATTAACAATAAAGAGGGCAATCTGGAACATGATGAGTTTTAGATGCCTGAAATATACAGGTAATTGAATCCAGTAAGTAGCAAATTATTTGTATCTTAAATATGCCAGTAAAATAGCAGAGTAAGCTCAATGTAAAGTAATCCTCTTACTGGAGACACATGTAAAATTTTTTGAAAGTTAAAAGCACATAGCTGAGATTAAAATAAAGGAACACATACATGTTTCAGAAAGTAATAGAAAAATTAAGACCTGGAACTAGAAATCTAACATTACCTCGAAGTCAGGAATTTAGATTTAGTTTGGAAGAATATTGAGAAACTGGTACAAATGTCCTAAAAAAATTTCATCCATTAAAAGGGGAAGGGGAGGTGGTGCAGAAGACTGACATCTGTTTAAGACCCTCAGGTAAAGAAAACATTAACACTTCTGAAAAGTAGGCCTGTCCTTCCCAGACTTGCAATGGCCAGGTTGTCACTAACCTGTAAGGCCTTGTATGAATCCGAAACTGCAAGGAGAGTAATTCAAAGAAAACAAGGTGTAGGATGAGTATGGCAATAAATCCCTAAGATCAGAACCAAAATTAAAACCACCCTAAAGGGAAATTTTAACAAACCAGAGCAGACAGCATCTTAGCCAGGATGGAATAATAATCCTGAGGATGTCACTTTATTTAAATAATATTCATTGCATTTCCATAGCCAGGCCATTGTGAAGAATTTTAAAATTTTAAAACAACAAACAATTCATTTACATCTTATATATCCCACCATTCAGAGCAAAATTCATTTGGGAAAAACACTAGTGGAAACTGGGTAGCACTATGGAGAATATTAAAGGTGTTTGCCAGGGAAAAAAAAATGAAACTAAGAAAGATAATGTCTAATTTTTAATTATCCTGTATTTTATTTAAATCTTTTGGAAACCCAAATAGAGAAATCCTATGTGGACATGGAAATTGAGAGATTTATAAATTTTGTCTATAAAACCTTTATAAATCCTTTTAATGAAATTCCTAAGACATATAAATGTATCTAGTGATAGGGTTAATAAGTCCAAGAGAATTTCAGTTGTTAACTATTCTTGGTCAGCTATTAAGACCTTTCAGGAGTATCTTGATTTTCATCCAATTGAAAACAGGACATTTTGCAGAAAGTCCTGGTCCTCTTTTGGCTTGTTTTTGTGTTTATGTTTTTATTTGTCATATTGGCTGGTACATTAGGCCACCTATTGCATACTTTCTCATTCATGCATGCTTTCATTCAAAGAATATTTATTGAGTTGAAATACATTAGTTAAGACTCGATAAATAATGTTTGGATAAACGACTGTATTTTTTGTCAAAGTAAGTGTAAGTACTAAGAAAAAAATCACAAAATGTATGATTCCACACCTATAAAAGCTTATAATTATGTTGAGGATACAAAAAATGCTGATGAAATAGCTAATTTATTACATTAGACAGTTTTTCAGTTCAAAAGTGTGTTTTTTATAAACAATCAGAGTCTAAGGAGAACAAAGAAGGAGCAGTTTATTGTGGGTTGAATATGTCAGTAAATGTACATTTGAGATGCGATTTGAGATTGACCTTAAAGAAAGAAAGGACCTAGATATATGAAGCCTGGCGTGCTGCATGCAATCCATGGGGTCATAAAGAGTTGGACATGACTGAGCAACAAGATACATGAACTGGGAGCAAGAACTTCATGGAAGCAGCATGCACATAGATAGTGTGGCCAATGTTTATGTTTCTTTTTAAAGATAATCATAGATAACCAAAATGTAACTGTTTCCATGGGTCCATTCTCGTGTCCAAACAAAACAGCAAATCCTATCTCAGTAACACTACTGAAAAATACAGTCTTTCACAAAGAGATTCTGAAGGAAATGGGGAGGAAAAAACTTGCATCTCATACCACACAAGAAAACCTAATTATTTGTTTAATTTTCTCCATCTGCAAATCTCTCCCTCTTGCTGCACATCTCTCCTCTCCCCCATCTAGCCACACTCTACCAGCCATCTTTCCTGATCTTTCCAGATCTCCCCATCCTAGTTTCATTATGCCATCATTTAAACATTTCACATGTCTCTGGGATGCATCCCCATCACATTACACAAAGACAAACATTAGACACTTCTCAGGATCCCATTTCTTTGACACAAGAGGTGATGAGGAGTGATTATGAATAACATGAGATGAAGAACAGTGACTTAAAATGTAATTTTCCCTGTTTGAACATGAATAAAGGGGACTTTGGGAACTATAAAATCTGGACAAAAGTCACTGAAAATTATTTATTTTCAGTGAATAAAATAAAACATAATAATAAGGCTAAACTCTGACAGGTAACTTTCAAAAGTTGCTTTCACACAACTTCACTATTGGGATGTTTGATAACCACATCTTTCCTTATTTTCTTCTTTCTTTGCAGACACATACACTGGCACCAATCTTTCAAATAATAAGAATATTCACATAAGTCCCTTGCCAGGTAAGTTTAAGGTATAACAACCCAAACAGATTTTTGAATAGAATGGTTGGTTGAAAGCAAAGAAAAAGAGCTGGGTTTCTCTTTTTCAACAGTCACATAATGAGTAATGTGGGAAGTGGCTTCAAAAGGCTCTCTTCATGAAGGGCTAAGGTTAAGACGAGGACTTTTGAGGCCGGAAGAGCACAGCAATCCATATATTTTCAAAAGCAGCCCTTTGGATCTGAGAGATTGATTTTTCCCACTATTTTTTTCCAGCAATCCAACTGGTATCTTTATTAAATGACCTAGGAGAATACAGTGTGGCCAAGAAGGCTTAGATTTCCTTAGCCCCAAGTCAGATACCCTCAATTTACTGTTCACTCAATTTAAAAAGAGAATTTTACAAGAGGAAACTGTATACAACTAAGTGTACTTTTATTCCAACCTTTTATCTGAATTTTTTTGTTTTGTTTTCAATTCTCTACTAAAGTGCCTACATTAATATATTTTTAAGAACCGTTCATTAAGTTGAAGCATTCATTCAGTACATTCATTTACTATCATTTGGAAAAGCCAAATTCATTTCTATATAGCCACAGCAGTGTATTCTGAACTGAATGATACTTGGCAGTTCTTTACTCAGATACTGACTCAATTCGAAGGCAGAACAAGGATTTCTACCTAATCAGGGAGAGAAAGGTTACTGAGCCTATGTAGCTATCTTAGGTCTCTTATCATCACGTTAACAAACTGAAGATTAAAAACCATTTGATCATATCAATAGGTACAGAAAAAGGTTTTGAAAAAATCCAGTATCCATTCATGGTAGAAACTCTCCAAAAGTGGGACAGAGAGAATATACTTCAACATAACAAAGGCCACAGTGACAAGCTAGCATATTTAATGATGAAAAGCTGAAAGCATTTCCCCTAAGATCAGGAACAAGATAAGGATGCCCATTCTCACATATTTTATTCAACATAGTTTTAGGAGTCCTAGCCACAGCAATCAGACAAGAAAAAAATAAATAAAAGGAACCCAAATTACAAAAGAAGAAGTAGAAGTGTTACTGTTTGCAAATGGCATGATACATAGAGAATCCTAAAAACACCTTCAAAAACTACTAGAGCTCATAAATGAATCTGGTGAACTTGCAGATACAAAATTAATATACAGAAATCTATGGCATTTCTATACACTAAAAATGAACCTCAAGAAAACAAAATTAAAGAAACAATCACATTTACAATTGCATAAAAAAGAAAGGGGCTTCTAGGTAGCGCTAGTGGTAAAGAGCCCGCCTGCCAATTCAAGAGTCATGAGACACATGGGTGTGATCCCTGGGTCATAAAGATCCCCTGGAGTATGATATGACAGCCCACTCCAATATTCTTTCCTGGAAAATTCCATGGACAGAGGAGCCTGGGAGGCTATAGTTCATGGGACCACAAAGAGTTGGACACAACTGAGTGATGGAGTACACACACACAAAGAATAAAATATCTAAGAATAAACTTGCCTACATAGGTAAAAGACCTGCATCCAGGGAACTATAAGACACTGAGGATATTAAAGATGACAAATAGCTGAAAAGATATACCATTATGGGCATGGATTGGAAGACTTAATATTGTTAAAATGGACATCCTACCCAAGGAAATCTACAGATTCAATGCAATCTCTATTGAAATATCAAGGGCATTTTCCACAGACCTAGAACAAATAATTTTTATAATTGTATGAAAACACAAAAGACCCTGAGTAACTAAAACAATCTTGAAAAAGAAGAACAGAATTAGAGGAATCACATGTCTGATTTCAGACTATACTATCAGTTCAGTTCAGTCACTCAGTCACGTCTGACTTTGTAACCCCATGGACTGCAATGCGCCAGGTTTCCCTGTCCATCACGAACTCCTGGAACTTAGTCAAACTCATGTCCATTGAGTTGATGATGCCATCCAACAATCTCACCCTCTGCCATCCCCTTCTCCTTCTACCTTCAATCTTTTCCAGCATCAGGGTCTTTTCAAATGAGTCAGTTGTTCACATCAAGTAGCCAAAGTATTGGGAGTTTCAGCTTCAGCATCAGTCCTTCCAATGAATATTTAGGACTGATTTCCTTTAGGATGGACTGGTTGGATCTCCATGCTGTCCAAGGGACTGTCAAGAGTCTTTTCCAACACCACAGTTCAAAAGCATCAATTCTTTGGTGCTCAGCTTTCTTTATAGTCCAACTCTCATATCCGTACATGACTACTGGAAAAACCATAGGTTTGACTAGATGGACCTTTTTTGGCAAAGTAATGTCTCTGCTTTTTAATATGCTGTCTTGGTTGGTCATACTTTTCTTCCAAGGAGCAAGCATCTTTTAATTTCATGGCTGTAATCGCCATCTGCAGTGATTTTGAAGCCCAAGAAAATAAAATCTGTCACTGTTTCCATTGTTTCCCCATCTACTTGCCATGAAGTGATGGGACCAGATTGCCACCATCTTAGTTCTCTGAACACTGAGTTTTAGTAATCAAAACAGTATTGTACTGGCACAAAAACAGACACGTAGATCAACATAACAGGATAGAGAGCCCAGAAATAAACCTATGTACTTATGGTCAATTAATCTATGACAAAGGAGGCAAGAATATGCAATGGAGAAAAGTCTGGGCTTCCTTAGGGATAGTTTGTTTCCTTAAGTGGACCATACTTTCCTATTTCTTGATATGTGTCTTATGATTTGTTGAAAATTTGGCATTCAAGTATTATTATTATAAGGTGATATCTATGGAAATCAGATTATCTCACTTTCCCAGGGTTTTCTGTGCTTTTGACTCTTGAAGCCTGTATTAGTCTGTTAGGGACCTTTCCAAAATATGTTTGCAATGACTGTATTCCTAATCATATGTAGTCTCTGAAATCTCTATTCCTTTAGCCCACATTTAGCTAATGTTTTGACAGATATTTCCTTGAATTCCTGGACCTAAAGCAAACAAAAACAAATATACACATGCACATCCACATGTACACTCAAAACTACACACCTCTCTCCGTTTTGCTGATTGCTAGATCACTCCTTCAGTAGCTGACTTGCACTGAGTTTATGGCTCAGCCCAGGGTAAAAGCTTAGAGTCTTCACTGATATTTTCTGAGCATGCATCTTATCATAAGTATGCATGTGGCTTTCTTAATTTTTCTGTATGTATACATGGGTACTGTTTGTATGTTCTAATTCACAAAGAATCTCCCCCAGCTTTTGTCCCTGGATCTGATGTGGTCTATTGTATTTCAATCTATAATCTTTTGCCCTAGTCATCTGTGCTTTGTTAGTTCACCTTTCACTTTTTTAGAACAATGACTTCTGCTTTTCCAGACTGTGTTCCACGTTAGGCAAAACAGATATAAGCATCTTTGTCAGTCTTTCAAGTAGCTCTAAGACAGGCTAGATAAGACGCACGTCATAATTTGAGAGTAGGATCTCTCTGCTCCCTCTTGAACCAGGATTGATGGTCCCATACTAGGAACATGGTCTGTTGCTATTTTAGCATTATCGTTGCATTAAGACTCCACTTCTTTAAGACCATCACAACACTGAGAATGGATGGGGCAAGGGCAAGTGTCACAAAGCTTTCCTACCATTTTTGAACCACCTCTCCTTGGATTCAATATGCATCTCGTTGTTGTAAACCTTTGGCCGATTTCTTTTTTAAGATAAACTCAAAGAACCCTCCCCCCACCCACACTCACACACACACATACCCAGAAATAGTATAATCAAACTCTCAGAAGCCAAAAGACAAAGAGAGAATCTTGAAAGGAGAAAGAAATGTATTACAAAGAAGGGATCTCCAATAAGATTAATAGCTAATTTTTTATCTGAAACCATGGGAGCCAGAGGCCAGACATTTAAAGTGCTGAAAGAAAAATTAACAACAACAACAAAAAAACTGTCAACCAAGAATTCTATATTTGGCAAAAATGTTTTCAAAAGTTAGGGGGAAATTAACACATTCTCACATAAACAATTCTCACATAGACTTCCCTGGTGGCTCAGACGGTAAAGCGTCTACCTACAATGTGGGAGACCTGGGTTCAATCCCTGAGTTGGGAAGATGCCTTGGAGAAGGAAATGGCGCCCCACTCCAGTACTCTTGCCTGGAAAATTCCGTGGATGGAGGAGCCTGGTAGGCTACAGTCCACGGTTTGCAAAGAGTCGGACATGACTGAACAACTTCACTTTCACTTTCACATAAACAAGAGCTGAGGGAGTTTGTTACAACCTCCAACAAGTACCCTATAAGAAATGCCAAACTGAATCCTTCAGGTTGAAATTAAAGGACACTAGAGATGGCACCCCACTCCAGTACTCTTGCCTGGAAAATCCCATGGACGGAGGAGTCTGATGGGCTGCTGTCTATGGGGTTGCTAAGAGTCGGACACGACTGAGCAACTTCACTTTCACTTTTCACTTTCCTGCATTGGAGAAGGAAATGGCAACCCACTCCAGTGTTCTTGCCTGGAGAATCCCAGGGATGGGGGAGCCTGGTGGGCTGCCATCTATGGGTTGCACAGAGTCAGACATGACTGAAGTGACTTAGCAGCAGCAGCAGCAGCAGCAGCAGACAGTAACTCAAAGCTGTTTAAAGAAATAGAGATCTCCACTAAAGATAAATACATGGGCAAATATTAAAGCCACTGTCATGTTATTGGCTTGCAATGCCACTTTTTATTTCTTACATGATTTAAAAAACAAATGCATAAAGTAAGTATAAATCAGTGTTATTGGGCTCACAAAGTATAAAGGTGTAATTTGTAACAACAATAAAGAGGAGGAATGGAACTGTATAGGAACAGAGTTTCTGTATGCTATTGAAGTTAAGTTAGTTTCAATTCAAATTATATTGTTTTAACTTTTGAATGGTAAATAATGACAGAATTAAGGTCTTCCTCATTAGTAAATTTTGAGAAGTGAATTAAGCTCTCCAATAAAAAGATAAACATTGATAAACAAAGTTAAAAAAATCATGATGCAGTTATACACTGTCTACAAAAAACTCACTTGACCCAAAAACACAAGTTGGTTGATAGTTAAGGCATGGGATAAAATATCCCATGTAATTACAGCCAAAAAAGAAAAAAAAAAAAAAAGCAATATCTGGGATATTTATGCTAATATCACACAAAATAAACTTTAAATCAAAACTGTCACAAGAGGCAAAGGGCACTATATAGTGACAAGTTCATTCCATCAAAAAGATATAACAACTATAAAAAATGTACCAAACATCCCCCAAATATATAAAGCAAACATTGACAGAATTGAAGGAAAAAATAGATAGTTCTAAAATAATAGTTGGAGATCAATACCTTGCTTTCAGTAATGTATAACACATCTAGACAGAAGATCAATAGAGAGCTGGGGGACTAAATAACACAATTAACCACCTAAACCTAGCAGAGATGTATAGATCACTCAATAAAAGAAGAATACACACTTTTTTCAGGTACACATGAAACATTCTTCAGTATAGACCATACGTTAGGCCACAATACAGGTACCAAAACATCTTAAGAAACTGAAATCATACGAAGAATCTTTAGCCACAGTGAAATGAAGGTAATAATAGAAATGAATAACAAAATCATTGGTAGCCATTTCTCATCATGCTTGCTACACAGGATCTAAAGCAATGAAGGGAAAAATAACAACATTTAGAAAAGTGGGAAAGAGGATATATCATTGGCACAGAGTTTGTGCTTTTCCCATGGTAGGGATTGAAGCCTGCACACAAAAACTAGAGAGTAGCCCCCACTCACTGCAACTTTGTTGTGCAAATTCAATCCCTGGTCTGAGAAGATCACATATGCCACAGAGCAACTAAGCCCATGTACTACAAATACCGAGCCCACAGGCCACAGCTACTTAAGCCTGCATGCCCTAGAGTTCATGCTCTGCAACAGAAGAAGCCACTGCAATGAGAAGCCTGCACACGAAAACTAGAGCATAGCCCCCACTCACTGCAACTACAGAAAGCCCACTAACAGCAATAAAGACCCAGCACAGCCAAAACTAAAATTAATTTCAAATATAAAAATAAATTATATGAATACACACATATACATATGCACACACATACCTACTATACATTTCACTTTTCCAAAATCAATTCAGGGATACGCACATTTATTGTATATTAGAGGTAAGGCCGGAAATGAGTGTAACACTCTCACAGGTCTAGAGGCTAGAAGTCTGATAAGTTGTCAACAGGGTTGATTTCTTCCGAGATGTCTCTTCTTGGTTTGGAGTTGCCATATTTTCCTTTTGTCTGTGTACCGTCTTCTCTCTGGTCCTAATAGTTTCAGAAATTAATCAGGACAGGATGAAGTTGGATATTTTTAGTGAAATTCCCACACAAGGGAGGAAATTAGGTCCAGAAACTTCAGCCATGTTTCCATGAAGAAGGCCAACAAAAGAACAAGAAACATTGTCATCCTTTTGATTCAGTGATCTTTCCTACAGCACTACAAGAATCAATTTTAAGAAGCTTAGTGTTTTCCAAATATTTACCAAAGGACTCTGCAGGGTCCTCTAATTATATATAAGAGATTTAGTTTCACATTCCAGTCCACTTAAGACCAGGAGTTCCAATTGTTCTTTTGAGGAAATCAAGTGAAAATCACAGCTGGTAATTTAGGATAGTTTCTCTGGGGCCCAGGCAAAACCAAATACATACAGTAGTAATTGTTGTTAATTGCACCTTTGAAGATGAATAATCAGGTATCAAAAAGGTGTATAAATTGGGAGAAATTATGATAAAAAAGAAACACGGATCACAAATATTTAATTAATGTTCAATTATTTATGATTTTACCTTTGGTTAAGCTAATTTCGGTTCTTCTATACAATTTCCAGTTCATTTCCAGAAAGAGACCAGAATAATCAGCTTTCTATACAAGATTCATTGTGTCCCTCTAATTAAAAGCCTACAGTGACGTCTATATTCACTCTACCAATCTTGCCACAAGCAAAAAATAGCCATTATATTTTGTCTTGAATTAGATACCCAACCATATTTCACTTAGCTCATACTAATGGAAGGGGGCAATAGAGGATGAGATGGTTGGATGGCATCCCCGACTCGATGGACATGAGTTTCAGCAAACTCTGGAAGATAGTGAAGAATAGGGAAGACTGCTGTGCTGCAGTTGATGGGGTCACAAAGAGTTGAATGTGACTTAGTGACAGAACAACAACATCCTATGGGAAGCACTGTGAAGGCAGATTCTACAGTCTTGTCTTTTATCCTCTACAGAATCAAACCAAGAGACTCATACATAGTTCAGTTCAGTTTAGTCGCTCAGTTGTGTCCGACTCTTCGTGACTCCATGAATCGCAGAACGCCAGGCCTCCCTGTCCATCACCAACTCCCAGAGTTCACCCAGACTCACGTCCATCGAGTCATCCAGCCATCTCATCCTCTATTGTCCGCTTCTCCTCCTGCCCCCAATCCCTCCCAGCATCACAGTCTTTTCCAATGAGTCAACTCTTCGCATGAGGTGGCCAAAGTACTGGAGTTTCAGCTTCAGCATCATTCCCTCCAAAGAAATCCCAGGGCTGAACTCCTTCAGAATGGACTGGTTGGATCTCCTTGCAGTCCAAGGGACTCTCAAGAGTCTTCTCCAACACCACAGTTCAAAAGTATCGATTCTTCGGCACTCAGCCTTCTTCACAGTCCAACTCTCACATCCATACATGACCACTGCAAAAACCATAGCCTTGACTAGACGGACCTTTGTTGGCAAAGTAATGTCTCTGCTTTTGAATATGCTATCTAGGTGGTCATAACTTTCCTTCCAAGGAGTAAGCGTCTTTTAATTTCATGGCTGTAGTCACCATCTGCAGTGATTTTGGAGCCCCCCAAAATAAAGTCTGACACTGTTTCCACCGTTTCCCCATCTATTTCCCATGAAGTGATGGGACCGGATGCCATGATCTTCGTTTTCTGAATGTTGAGCTTTAAGCCAACTTTTTAACTCTCCTCTTTCACTTTCATCAAGAGGCTTTTGAGTTCCTCTTCACTTTCTGCCATAAGGGTGGTGTCATCTGCATATCTGAGGTTATTGATATTTCTCCCAGCAATCTTGATTCCAGCTTGTGTTTCTTTCAGTCCAGCGTTTCTCATGATGTACTCTGCATACAAGTTAAATAAGCAGAGTGATAATATACAGCCTTGACGTACTCCTTTTCCTATTTGGAACCTGTTTGGAGTCTGTTGTTCCATGTCCAGTTCTAACTGTTGCTCCCTGACCTGCACACAGGTTTCTCAAGAGGCAGATCAGGTGGTCTGGTGTTCCCATCTCTTTCAGAATTTTTGACAGTTTATTGTGATCCACACAGACAAAGGCTTTGGCATAGTCAATAAAGCAGAAATAGATGTTTTTCTGGAACTCTCTTGCTTTTTCCACGATCCAGTGGATGTTGGCAATTTGATCTCTGGTTCCTCCGCCTTTTCTAAAACCAGCTTGAACATCAGGTAGTTCATGGTTCACATATTGCTGAAGCCTGGCCTGGAGAATTTTGAGCATTACTTTGCTAGCATGTGAGATGAGTGCAATTGTGCGGTAGTTGGAGCATTCTTTGGCATTGCCTTTCTTTGGGATTGGAATGAAAACTGACCTTTTCCAGTCCTCTGGCCACTGCTGAGTTTTCCAAATTTGCTGGCGTATTGAGTGCAGCACTTTCACAGCATCATCTTTCAGGATTTGAAAGAGCTCAACTGGAATTCCATCACCTCTGCTAGCTTTGTTCGTAGTGATGCTTTCTAAGGCCCACTTGACTTCACATTCCAGGATGTCTGGCTCTAGGTCAGTAATCACATCATCATGAATATCTGGGTCATGAAGATCTTTTTTGTACAGTTCTTCTGTGTATTCTTGCCATCTCTTCTTAATATCTTCTGCTTCTGTTAGGTCCATACTATTTCTGTCCTTTATCGAGCTCATCTTTGCATGAAATGTCCCCTTGGTATCTCTAATTTTCTTGAAGAGATCTCTAGTCTTTCCCATTCTGTTGTTTTCCTCTATTTTTTGCATTGATCACTGAGGAAGGCTTTCTTATCTCTTCTTGCTATTCTTTGGAACTCTGCATTCAGATGCTTGTATTTTCCTTTTCTCCTTTGCTTTTCTCTTCTCTTCTTTTCACAGCTATTTGTAAGGCCTCCCCAGACAGCCATTTTGCTTTTATGCATTTCTTTTTCATGGGGATGGTCTTGATCCCTGTCTCCTGTACAATGTCATGAACCTCAGTCCATAGTTCATCAGGCACTCTATCTATCAGATCTAGGCCCTTAAATCTATTTCTCACTTCCACTGTATAATCATAAGGGATTGGATTTTGTTCATACCTGAATGGTCTAGTGGTTTTCCCTACTTTCTTTAATTTCAGTCTGAATTTGGCAATAAGGAGTTCATGGTCTGAGCCACAGTCAGCTCCTGGTTTTGTTTTTGCTGACTGTATAGAGCTTCTCCATCTTTGGCTGCAAAGAATATAATCCATCTGATTTCAGTGTTGACCATCTGGTGATGTCCATGTGTAGAGTCTTCTCTTGTGTTGTTGGAAAAGGGTGTTTGCTATGACCAGTGCATTTTCTTGGCAAAACTCTATTTGTCTTTGCCCTGCTTCATTCCGTATTTCAAGGCCAAATTTGCCTGTTACTCCAGGTGTTTCTTGACATCCTACTTTTGCATTCCGGTCCCCTATAATGAAAAGGACATCTTTTTTGGGTATTAGTTCTAAAAGGTCTTGTAGGTCTTCATAGAACCGTTCAACTTCAGCTTCTTCAGCATTACTGGTTGGGGCATAGACTTGGATTACTGTGATATTGAACAGGTTGCCTTGGAAATGAACAGAGATCATTCTGTCGTTTTTGAGATTGCATCCAAGTACTGCCTTTCGGACTCTTCTGTTGACCATGATGGCTACTCCATTTCTTCTGAGGGATTCCTGCCCGCAGTAGTAGATATAATGGTCACCTGAGTTAAATTTACCCATTCCAGTCCATTTCAGTTCGCTGATTCCTAGAATGTTGACATTCACTCTTGTCATCTCTTGTTTGACCACTTCCAATTTGCCTTGATTCATGGACCTGACATTCCAGGTTCCTATGCAATATTGCTCTTTACAGCATTGGACCTTGCTTCTTTCACCAGTCACATCCACCACTGGGTATTGTTTTTGCTTTAGCTCCATCCCTTCATTCTTTCTGGAGTTATTTCTCCACTGATCTCCAGTAGCATATTGGGCACCTGCTAATCTGGGGAGTTCCTCTTTCAGTATCCTATCATTTTGTCTTTTCATACTCTTCATGGGGTTCTCAAGGCAAGAATAGTGAAGTGGTTTGCCATTCCCTTCTCCAGTGGACCACATTCTGTCAGATCCCTCCACCATGACCTGCCCGTCTTGGGTTACCCCATGGACAGGGCTTAGTTTCATTGAGTTAGACACATAGTTAGAGCTGGAAAATATTTTTTCGGTGTTCCTATTTTTAACCTTTACCACCAAGACTTATTCTACAGTCTCCAAAGAAGAAGACCTTCTTGCCTTGCATTTTCATATTTTCTAGGAATGTGATGGGAAGAACTGAGAAGTAGCCATAGTCTGCTAGTGGCTGGAGCAGCCAGCAGAAATAAATCATCTGTGGAGATATTGTTGCTTTCAAAAGATACAAAAAGAGGAAGTCCTAGAGTCTGAAACATTTTTGCATAATTAAATTCGATAAAGAGATCTCTCTGATGGTCCAGTGGCTAAGATTCCCTCCCAATGCACGGAGCCCAGGTTTGATACCTGGTCAGGGAACTAGATCCCACACACCGTAACTAAGAGTTTGCATGTCACAACTAAAGATACTGCATACCACAACAAAAATAAATTTTAAAAATAAATAAAATAAAATTCCATAAGAACCTAGAAACCCAGATGTAGAACAGTGACATATTAAATAAGCTGCTATATTCATGCAATGAAAACATGTACAGACATTAAGAAGAATGAGATATTCTTTTTTATGAGATATTATTTTCTCTTGTCACTGAACTCATAAGTGCTTCAAAAACACTGTTCAATAATTGTTTTTATTTAACATTATATTAGGCACCTTCATCTTGTCTGGCATTTATTGCCTATGTTACTAAAGTTTTATTATTTATCTCTTTCTCTTATATAATTACTTCTTATTGTGGAAATATTCATATATCCCTATTATTATTTATTTTAAATTAGAAATGAATATTGATTTTTACAAGTATCTTTGGGGGATGTTTCAAATGATTGCATAGTTTTGTTCCTTTTTGACTTTGTTATATGGTAAATTATACTGTTATTTTATATTATGCTATTTATTATATCTTGTAATATGTTAACTATATCACATTTATTATATTATATTATAATTAAAGTAGCATTTTGGTTCAAAAATAGAAGAAACATCCAGTGGAACAGGATGCACCTTAAATTAAAATTAGATTCAAGAGCATAAAGGAATTGAGATGATAATAAAATTGACATTTTTTGATCAGTAGCAAAAATCATTCAACAAAAGTGGGAAAATATGGCTAATCATTAAGAAATTCTAGATATACCAACTAGTTTTTAAAAAATGACACTGTAAAAGCATCAGTAGAAACCTGGGAGACTTGAAATAGATTATTCATGAAGAATACCTTTCTAAGCTACAAAGGAAAAAGGATACATTTAAATTATATAAGAACTGATTTTTCTTCATGGCAAAATGTACTATAAGAGTCAGAAAAGAAACAAAAGAAATTGGGGAATATTTTACAAATAGATTTGCTTTCTTTACATCTTCTGAGAGAAGCACATGTTTCTTTTTCTTCTAACTTATAATATGAGTGTTAATCTATAATCTAAGTGTATGATTTCTTTCCTTTAACCTATAATGTGAGCACTAAACTATATTGTAAGTGCATGGTTCTTTTCCTTTCATCTATAACATGAGTGTCAATACAGAGCTCTGTTTCCAAGTAGTCTTTGGATGGTTTCTGTCCTGGTCCCATCAATGACCAACCACACAAACCTGCAAATGTTACCTTACTTTCCTGGGTATTAAAAGTATTACCTAAGTAATGGAAGCAAAATCAAACCTTCTCCCAGGAATAATAGAAGTTTTAAAGGAGCAAATATATAAACCACTTAGGACAATGCCGAGTACAAGAAGGATCAATATAGGTACTTACCAATTTTTTTAAAAGACAAATGAGAGAAATAAAATGTGGGTGATTTAAATTTCTATATTCCTGACATTAAACTACTTTTTCATTCATTGAATGACCTAACTTGGTCATGCTTTTTCTCATTCTAGTGAACTGAGCTAGCTGATATAATAGTTTAAAAATTTGCTTTTATATTCACAAGTAAATTTGACCTATAAATTTCATTTTCCTTACTGTGCTATCCTATTTTCAGTAGCAAGATTATATAGACTTTGTAAGATGAATAAAGGAGCATTTTTCTTTTGCAACTCTTTAGAAGTTTTTTTCTTAATATTGATGTTATCTGTTTATAGAAATTTGATAGAATTCACTTCCCAAATGATCTGATATTTTCTTGGTAAAAGATTCTAAACTATTGACTTAATTCCTTTATTGGTTAAAGAACTCCAGTTATATACTTCCTCTTGTGTCAGTTTTGGTAAACTTTAGGAACTAGGAAATTGTCCATTTTACATAAATGTTCAAATTTACTGGCATTTCATATATTCTCTGTTTGACTTCTCTGCTAGAACATTTTCCAGATTCTTTCTGTAGCTTATTTGTTTGTTTTTCATAATCTGATTGTTTTTAAATCTTTTCAAAGAATATCATTTCGACCTACTAAATCCTCTCAGTTTTATACTTTTTTCTGTTTTATTAAGTTCTTCTCATACCTCTATTTTTTTCCTACATTCTCAGGGTTTATTATTTTACTCTTCTGATGTCAGTTAAAACACTTGGTCATTAATTAAAACAAATCTTTTTGGTTTTATAAATACTTAAACATTTCTGAAGATTTCAGCTTAGTGTAAGTATCTAAGGGTCAGCTCCTCCACATTGTTGCTGGTCTAAGGTGGAGCTCTTCCTTAGCAATGAATATACGAACTTCCTCCCCGCTAGACTTTCTGTGTTTTGCTACTTCTCACTTTTCTTTGGAGAAAAGCCCTTAAATATTATAAAGTTGTTGTTGTTTAGTTGCTCAGTCATGTCTGACTCTTTTGTGACCCCATGCACTGTAGCCTTCCAGGTTCCTCTGTCCATGGGATTTTCCAGGTAAAAATACTGGAGTGGGTGGCCATTTCCTTCTCCAGGGGATCTTCCAGATCCAGGGGTCAAACCTGTGTCTCAAGCATTGACAGGAGGATTCTTTACCACTGAGCCACCAGGGAAGCCCTGACTGTCGAGTTAGTAAGTCTTTAAAACAATATGTATTTTTAAAGATCAGTCTACTTATACAACAAGGCAGAATATCTGATCTGTCATATTTTAAAAAACAGCATAATTTCACTCTTCTCCATAATTAATCTGTTTTAAACAATCTTTGAGTTTTTACCTTTATCAGTGACATGTATTTTTAATTTTTTAAAAAAGATTCTACCCAGTCTTATAAAATATCCTTAAGTTCTAGTTTTATGTATATATTTCTCCCTTGCACTTGATAATTTCAACATCCAACGGATGGCCTTGGGAATCTAACTCTAGTATTGACTGCTTTTGCTGATTCTCTCACATTGTAGCTGATTTCCTCATTATTGTGTAAGTTTAGCTTATGAGCTCATGTTTAGGTAAACTTTATCTGTGGGACCCTTTAAGCCAGGGCTGAAGTTCTACCTCTCCAGAAAGGATTTAGTTTTGTGTTTGGAATGCTATCCCTTTGGAAGCACTTTAATTTGGGGGCTTCTATTTGCAGAACCACAAACAAGTTTACAACCCAAACACTGTGAACACAGGTCTGGGGTTCAAAATTTTCAGGATTTCCTACTTGTTTCCTGCCTGGAGTAGAGGCCAAGATAATTTGGTCTTAGTTTCCCTTTCCTCATAGATACTTTTCCTCCTGGCACACCCTTTCATTACAGGTGAAGCGAGGGACGGGTTTAGTTCTAACTTCCCATCTAGTAGGGATGGAGTCCTATCTCCTACCTCCCATGTGGTCACAACCATTAAAACCAAGTCTCTAAGTCAGTAAACTATGGCTTGTGTCTCAAATCCAGAGAGCTGCCTATTTTTTACAGCTTATAAGCTATGAAAAATTTTCACATTTTTAAGTGATAACATTTTAATGGTTATATAAGTACCTAATATATATGTATGTGGGCTCCTCTAGTGGCTCAGATGATAAAGAATCCACCTACAAGCAGAAGATCCAGGTCCAATCCCTGGAAAAGGAAATGGCATGGCAACCCACTCCAGTATTCTTGCCTGGAGAATTCCGTGGACAGAGGAGCCTGGTGGGCTATACTTCATGGGGTCGCAAAGAGTTGGACACAACTAAGTGACTAACATACATATATACATAAGTACCTAAATAATGGGCTTCCTGGGTAGCTCAGCTGGTAAAGAATCTGCCTGCAATGCAGGAGACCCCAGTTTGAGTCCTGGGTTGGAAAGTTCTCCTGAAGAAAGGATTGGCTACCCACTACAGTATTCTTGGGCTTCCCTGGTGGCTAACACGGTAAAAGAATCTGCCTGCAATGCCAGGAAACCTGGGTTTGATCCCTGGGTTGGGAAGATCCCATGGCAACCCACTCCAGTATTCTTGCCTGGAGAATCCCCATGGACAGAGGAGCCTGGTGGGCTACAGTCCATGTGGTTGCAAAGAGTCAGACATGGCTGAGCAACTAAGCACAGCACAGCACCTAAATGATATCCCCAATTTTGCCTCTTTGGTCCACAAAGCCTTGAATATTTGCTATTTGGCTCCATAAAATGAGGTTTTCCAGCTTGTGTTCTAGGCTATCAAAATCTTAAATCCACTCTTAATGTAACTTTAACTCTCACAGCTATGCACCACCCTTCATTCATGGGTCATGGAAATTTCTATTACACACCTCCAAAATCAGCCATGCACTTGAAAATAAGTTTTTTACATTTAACTTAGCATACCTAACTGTTTTCTTTTAGGAGAGTTTTTCAAATACTCTTGCCCCCCATATGTTTCATAGCCTCACTTATAATGGCAAAAATTAAAACAACATTCAACAAAGGGGAATTGTTCATAACAATTACAGAAACACATGTGGTAGAAAACTATAAAGTTATTGAAACAGTGAGACATAACTATTTTTATTCTTAGAGAACTATGTTTATTTTAGTCCCTTTTGTTTAAATAAGTATATTTCTGTATTTATATACACATAATTTGTATGACATTTATATAAACATATGAAACATACATACATTTATATACATATATTAAAACATGATTTATATTTATATACATACACAGGAATATAATCATATATATATACACACACATTGAACTGAAAACTGGTATTATACATATATGTATATAAATGTGTATATGTACATGTGTAAAAAAAAGTTGAGAAATATGCAAGTATGATTTAGATAATGTTCAAAATTTTTAAAGTAGCTATGTGTAGGTAGTAAGATTATAGCTCATTTGATTTAAAATATTACTTTACATCAGTTGTTATGATGAACAGATTCCTACATAATAAAATTTTGAGTATACATACCTACTTGTATGCATAACATAATGCATGTTATATAATTAAAATGTATAAATATGTTTATAAATGTATATATTATATAATTGTCTTAAAATACATTATATTTTATTGTATAGAATATATTAAACATATCATTATAATAACTGTATATTTATATGTGTCCCATCACTCAGTCGTGTCCAGTTCTTTGCAATCCC
Source organism: Bos taurus (assembly GCF_002263795.3). NCBI lineage: Eukaryota > Metazoa > Chordata > Mammalia > Artiodactyla > Bovidae > Bos > Bos taurus. The sequence continues at coordinate 56,156,982 of NC_037335.1, read as the reverse complement.
ATGGACTGTGACCCACCAGGCTCCTCTGTCCATGGAATTCTCCAGGCAAGAATACTGGAGTGGGTAGCCATTCTCCAAGGGATCTTCCTGACTCACGGATCGAACCCACATCTCTTGCATCTCCTTCACCTGCATTCTTTACCACTGCACCATCTGGGAAGCCTGAATATTTATATATTTGATATAATTATTTTATATTCAATGTTATATTATATATCACATTAATATCATGAATATATTATATTAATAATATATTATATACTTGTGTGTTATACATAAATATTTAATATAACATAATTGTTATACATCAATGTAAATATTAATATATTACATTTATATAGCAATATGTTTATAATATTGGCATATTTGTATAATATTTAATAAATATATAGCTAATTGCTCTCTAAAGCCATCTGCTACATAAAGTAGAATGAGATCAGGAATACAACCAAAGCAAATTCTAAAACTTTCAGATTACTTATATTCATTTATATCTCATTTTCCTAGAATCCACATCTGGCTATTAAAGAGCACACATAGAAAAATCACCAAAAAAGTGCCCAGGTGGACATAGAATCATTTATTTATTGGAACCTCAAAGGAAATACCCCTATCAAACAGCCAAAAGCAAAGCTTGAGTCACCCAGTAAAAGTCAATTCAAAAACAAGCTTTTACACTTAATCTTGAAAAAGGTACATTCCCAAGATACCCCCTACATCAACCACCAATGCTCACTTGGCAGTAAAAACAAATCAAAACAAAACAATATCATTCACATAACAACAAGAAATTTAAAACAATACTTGTTTTACTAAAAAAAAAAGGTAGCTACTTAATATATTTTCTGCTTGAAAGAAAGGCATGGGAAATGGGTACAAGACCTAATAGGAAAGAAAAAGGAAAATAAAATTTTCCAGTTTTTCAACCAAGCCATCTTCAGCATCCATTTCATCCCAAGACAACCAAGCCAGTGTGGAGGCTTTTTCCTCCTTTCCTTTTCTTTCCATAAAACTGATTATGACAAGCATGGATTAGTCCATTGGATTAAGGAGTGTTGTTGACTTCATGTCTGAAGGGGCTGGGGGTAAAGTACTGAAGTTGTGGAAGCTTAAATGTAAATGTCTTCATGAATGTCCATATGGCAGAGAGGAAGTTGACCCATCATAGATGAGCCAAAGAAGAATGAAAAGTGAAAGTGTTAGTCCCTCAGTCATGTCCAACTCTTTGTGACCCCATGGACTGTAGTCCACAGGCTCCTCTGTCCATGGAATTCTCCAGGCAAGAATACTGGAGTGGGTTGTCATTTCCTTCTCCAAGGTATCTTCCCAACCCAGGGACTGAACCTGGGTCTCCCACATTGCAGGCAGACTTTTTACCAACTGAGCCACCAGGGAAGAATGAGTACTGGGATGGGTAGTTGTTCCCTTCTCCAGGGGATCTTTCCAACCCAGGGATTGAACCCTGGTCTCTCGCATTACAGGCGGATTCTTTATGGACTGAGCCACCAGGGAAGCTCCAAAGAAGAATAGTTGGATTTTATTTATATGTGTCCTTACTTTCCTTTCAATTCAGTCGCTCAGTCATGTCCAACTGTTTGCAACCCCATGAACCACAGCACGCCAGGCCTCCCTGTCCTTCACCAACTCCCGAAGTCTACACAAACCCATGTCCATTGAGTCAGTGATGCCATCCAACCATCTTATCCTCTGTCATCCCCTTCTCCTCCTGCCCTCAATCTTTCCCAGCATCAGAGTCTTTTCACATGAGTCAGCTCTTCCCATCAGGTGGTCAAAGTATTGGAGTTTCAGCTTCAACATCAGTCCTTCCAATGAACACCCAGGACTGATCTCCTTTAGGATGGACTGGTTGGATCTCCTTGCAGTCCAAGGGACTCTCAAGAGTCTTCTCCAACACCACAGTTCAAAAGCATCAATTCTTAGGTGCTCAGCTTTCTTCACAGTCCAACTCTCACATCCATACATGACCCCTGGAAAAACCATAACCTTGACTAGACAGAACTTTGTTCACAAAGTAATGTCTCTGTTTTTTAACATGCTGTGTAGGTTGGCCATAACTTTCCTTCCAAGGAGTAAGCATCTTTTAGTTTCATGGCTGCAATCACCATCTGCAGTGATTTTGGAGCCCAAAAAAATAAAGTCAGCCACTGTTTCCACTGTTTCCCCATCTATTTGCCATGAAGTGATGGGACCAGAGGCCATGATCTTCGTTTTCTGAATGTTGAGCTTTAAGCCAACTTTTTCACTCTCCTCTTTCACTTTCATCTTTGGACCATGCTGAATGACTATCACCTACAGGTTCAGCCTACTTTTTGCTGAGGACCAACACACTGGGAGAGCTGAGAGAAAGCTGCATAGTAGAGGTGTCTTTCTCTTGACCAGTTCACCTTACTTCCCCAAACACAAAGACTTTGTCTAATTCTTTCTCATTTTTATTGTAGTAAAATGAACATAAAATGTAGCATATTGATCATTTTACAGTTCATTGTATAATTTGGTGGAAGTTAGTACTTTCACAATGTTGTGAAACTGTCACCACTATTTAGTTGCGAAACATTTCCATCCCCCTACAAGGAAATCTGCACCCATTTCAAGCAGCCATTCCCTATTTCCCTCTCTTCCAAATATCTGGAAACCACTCATGTATTTTCTGTTTCTATGTGTTAGGTAGTTAGAAAAGGAAAAAGGAGTCCAAAAAGGAGTGGCTAAAAGAGATAGAAGGGAGAAGCCCAAGAAAATGGAACAACGGAAGGTCCAAGGACCAGAGTGAGGACCTTGGGTGAAACAAACAGCCCTCCTGGCTGGCACAATTTACATAGGGCAGACTCAGAGGGGAGGAGAAAAAAACATATGAAACAGGACCCAAATTGAGCCCCACTCTTCTTTTGGGTCGGCCCACCCTCATGCCTCAAGGATACATTTTCCTTTGCTTGCCAAATAAAATTGAGCTGTAACCAAGCTGTAACACTGGCCCACCGTTTCAAATTTTTGCTGAGACGGAATGGAGGAAATTACACACTCCCCCAACGTATCTGGTGCCATTTCTCAGATTTAACTGGTTGAAACAATCTTGGCTTGGCCCCCATGAGGTAGAGGCCAAGGACAGCAGAAGCCCAACTCAGCGGAAGCTCACTAAGTGGAAGCTGAATGTGAAGGACACCTAGTGCAGTGGAAGTGACAAGAAGCCCAGCGTGCTGGAAACTGGGACAGCAAAAACAAACTTGGCAGAAAGCTCACACGGCTCAGTCTCAGATTCCAGAAGACCTCCAGCTAAGGTAGGAGGTCCTCATCCCTATGGCTGGAAGGACATATGGCAAACAAAATCTTAATTCCTTTATGATCTCTCATTTCTTGTTTCCTTGAACTCCCTGCAAACAGGCGAGTAGCAGTGGGTGCAACTGAGGGACTCTGGCAGTGTATCCTGAAGGTTCTACTATCTGCTGTGCCCAAGCGGGAGAGCATTCTTCTGTCTTCATTCTTTGTGCCAAGGATCGGGGCAATGAAAACTGTGAGCACAGGTCAGGTATTCAGCAGAATTTCCAGCAGGCTATGAAGGGGATTCCTTGGCACATTTTTCCCACTGCTTTTTCCTCCCATCCTTCAGTTCCTCTCTCCATCTATACCACTGCTTACAAAGCATTGGGCAGGTCATCATGTTTCCACTTCTGAAAGTTGTGTTTGAAACTGTTTACCTAAGATTGGGACTCAAACTCACATGGCAGAGACTCTGTGCTATGCTTAGTCACTCAGTTGTATCCAAATGGAACATGAGCCTGGCCAAAACCCATAGTGCCTAGTTTCAGGAACTAATGAAGCTTGAGCTCTTGATATCTCTGCAACAAAATTCAGTGAGAGACACAGCGATAGGTAAGAGGTAGATTTGTTCAGATTCAGAAAGAAGCACAGTCCAGAGTGTGTGCCATCGCAGAGGGGACATGTGGTTGCCATGAAATGTGGTGTGGTTAGTTTTCCTGAGCTGGGTGATTTCATGTGCTAATGAGTTCAAGAATCATTCCAACAATTGGGGAACCACCCATTCCTTGGTCTTCTGATTCAGTTCAGTTCAGTCGCACAGTCTATTATATAGCAAAGGGACTCAGCTATACATATACATATATCCTCTCTTTTGTGGTTTTCCTTCCCATTTGGGTCATCAAAAAGTGGTCCAGTTCCCTGTGCTATACAGTATGTTCTCACTAGTTATCTATTTTATCAGTTCAGTTCAGCTCAGTCGTTCAGTCATGTCTGACTCTTTGTGACCCCATGGACTGTAGCACAGCAGGCCTCCTTGTCTATCATCAACTCCTGGACTTTACTCAAACTCATGTCCATTGAGCCAGTGATGCCATCCAACCATCTCATCCTCTGTTATACCCTTCTCCTCCTGCCTTCATCTTTCCCAGCATCAGGGTCTTTTCAAATGAGTCAGTTCTTCACATCAGGTAGCCAAAATATTGGAGTTTCCGCTTCAGTCATCAGTCCTTCCAATGAATATTCAGGACTGATTTCCTTTAGGATGGACTGGTTGGATCTCCTTGCAGTCCAAGGGACTCTCAAGAGTCTTCTCCAACATCACAGCTCAAAAGCATCGATTCTTCAGTGATCAGCTTTCTTTATAGTCCAACTCTCACATCCATACATGACTACTGGAAAACCATAGCTTTGACTAGAGGGACCTTTGTTGGAAAAGCAATGTCTCTGCTTTTTAATAAGCTGTCTAGGCTGGTCATAAGTTTTCTTTCAAGGAGCAAGTGTCTTTTAATTTCATGGCAGTCACCATCTGTGGTGATTTTGGAGCCCAAGAAAATAAAGTCTGTCACTGTGTCCATTATTTCCCCATCTATTTGCTATGAATGATGGGGCCAGATGCCATGATCTTATTTTTCTGAATATTGAGTTTTAAGCCAACTTTTTCACTCTCCTCTTTCACTTTCATCAAGAGGCTCTTTAGTTCTTGACTTTCTGCCATAAGGGTGGTGTCATCTGCATATCTGAGCTTATTGATATTCTCCCAGCAATCTCGTGCTTCATCCAGTCCAGCATTTCTAATGATGTACTCTGCATATAAGTTAAATGAGCAGGGTGACAATATACAGCCTTGACTTACTCCTTTCCTGATTTGGAACCAGTCTGTTGTTCCATGTCCAGTTCTAACTGTTGCTTCTTGACCTGCATACAGATTTCTCAGGAGGCAGGTCAGGTTGTCTGGTATTCCCATCTGCCATCCAAGTACTAACCAGGCCCGACCCTGCTTAGCTTCCGAGATCAGACAAGATTGGACGCGTTCAGGGTGGTATGGCCGTAGACTGGTATTCCCATCTCTTGAAGAATTTTTCAGTTTGTTGTGATCCATATAAAGGCTTTGGCATAGTCAGTAAAGCAGAAATAGACGTTTTTCTGGAACTCTCTTGCTTTCTCGATGATCCAACAGATGTTGGCAATTTGATCTCTAATTCCTCTGCCTTTTCTAAATCCAGCTTGAACATCTGGAAGTTCACAGTTCACATACTGTTGAAGCCTGACTTGGAGAATTTTGAGCATTACTTTGCTAGCATGTGAGATGAGTGCAATTGTACAGTAGTTTGAGCATTCTTTGGCATTGCCTTTCTTTGGGATTGGAGTGAAAACTGACCTTTTCCAGTCCTGTGGCCACTTCTGAATTTTCCCAATTTGCTGACACGTTGAGTGCAGCACTTTCACAGCATCATCTTTTAGGATTTGAAATAGCTCAACTGGAATTCCATCACCTCCACTAGCTTTGTTTATAGTGATGCTTCCTAAGGCCCACTTGACTTCGAATTCCAGGATGTCTGGTTCTAGGTGAGTGATCACACCATCGTGATTATCTGGGTCGTGAAGATCATTTTTGTATAGTTCTTCTGTGTATTCTTGCCACCTCTTCTTAATATCTTCTGCTTCTCTTAAGTCCATACCATTTCTGTCCTTTATTGTGCCCATCTTTGCATGAAAATTTCCTTTGGTATCTCTAATTTTCTTGAAGAGATCTCTAGTCTTTCCCATTCTATTGTTTTCCTCTATTTCTTTGCCTTGTCCAGGCCCACAATTTGCCTCTAAAATCTTCTCTAAGGACAACCAGAAAATAGCCGGCCCTTGGAAGGGAAATACTGTATCATATTCAGTCCCTCTAGATATTCAGGCCTTCATCTTCCATGTTTCCTGCAACATGTGCAACAATTGCATCTCTCAGTGAACCCACTAGGGCAGGTGTCAGGCACATAATGTCTGCTAGAAGTCCGTCTGTTGGTGGCATCCCTTCAAGGACAACTGGGCTTCCACGGATAATGTCTGCCACTTTGTGAGTTATCCCTGCAGGCCGTTTGGGCCCCAACCTTTACCAGCCTTCTCCTAAAGTTACAAACATCCCCAGATCAAATCTCCACTCCACTTTTACAGACCATCTAGTCTGTTGCCTCTTATAAATTTTTTCTTGATCCACTCACTAACTCCTACAGCCAGGACCCTGCCCCCTTGTAGGCAACATAGCTCCACCCAGCTTATTATTAAAATACTCTTAATGCCCCTAACAGGACCAGATAACCCACTCCTTTGTCATTACTTCTGTTATTACCTAAAGTAGGTATATGACAATGAAATATTTACCATTGGAAACACTGTATGGAGGTGTTGAAACTGCTCTTATGGAGGACTAGGGGAGGAAATCTGTGACTTCCATTCTGTCAGAGCAATAAGAAGATAAGGCTTATGCACTGTGGACAAACCAGCAATGAGCTAAGATTACAACCCCTTTATCCTACCCAGTCATGCTGGGTAACCTCCTGCTGGTCATGCTGGAGACCTTAGGGATGCCCAACTCCAGCCAGGGGTCCCAGGAGGTTGACCTGCCTCGACCTGCCTAGGGATTCAATCTCCAGGAGGCTGTCACGTCTCAACCTGCTCGGGAATCCACCAGTCCGGTGGTCCCAGGAGGTCGACATGCCTCAACCTGCCCAGGGACCCAATTCTCAGGAGGCCAACCTGCCTTGACCTGCCCAGGAATTCAATCTCCAGGAGGCTGTCACACCTCAGCCTGCATGGGGATCTGCACCCTGACCCTGGGACCTCTGGCTCTCAGGTTGCAACAGTACTGGGTAGGATAAGCTTCAGAAAGACTCACCCCTAAGGAAGTCCACCCATGGAAATAGCAGGACACATATTAGTTGTGGGACTGTGCCCGGTCTCAGCAATAACTCAGGAGCCCAATGAGAACCCCATTGCCTACTGGAAAGGCTTAAAGAGTCCCTTCAAAAGTTTACCAATCTGGACTTAGACTCTTATGAGGGGCAAGTGATTTTAAAGGACAAATTCCTGTCCCAATGTGCATCAGACATCAGGATAAAGTTGTAACAGCTACAGCAGCAGAACCCTTCTGCCTCTTTAGATGTGATGGTCCAGACAGCCACCAATACCTTTTATAACAGAGAACAGGAGAGGGAAGCCAAGGCCCAGGAAAGGAAGAAAGGGAAACAGACAAGACATGCCCAGATGCTAGTTACTCTCCAGGGAAGCCCTATGGCAAACCCCGAGGCCTTAAAGGACAAGGCAAGAGGTAAATGCTTTATCTGTAGACAGGCAGGACATTGGGCCAAAGAATGTCCAAACTGTGACAAGTCTCCTAAAACTTGCTACAAATGCCATCAATTGGGACACTGGGCAGCACTCTGCTCTCGGGACCCAGGAGCCTCAAGGTCAAGCACCCAGCCTTCCCTCATGATGGTTCAACAGATTTGAAGTGGCCCATTCCAGCCAGCTGGCCTGTTACAGATAACCATCACGTGGCTATAGCCAAGGGTGCAACTGGATATGGCAGGTAGGTCTGAGAATTTCTTGGTTAACACAGGGGCTACCTACTCTTTCCTGACCTCCTACTCTGGAGCCTTCTCCTCCCAAACCTGTACCATTTGGGGTACTACAGGAAAAACAATTACAAAAAGATTCACCCGAGTACTTCTTTGTTGCTGGGATGAACATTTCCCCACCAGTTTCTGGTGGTCCCTGAGTGTCCTACTCTCTTATTGGGAAGAGATTTTTCCCTGCCTTCAAAATCTTGAAGCTATTACAGTCCCGACAGTAGATGCTTTAAAACTCTCTCTTGGGAGCAAATTATTTTTACCAGCCACCAAGCGAAACAACTCCTGAATAGGAGAGACCACTTATGGATGTCTGATCAAGGGATCCTCAGATATCAAGTAGTGCTGATGGAAAATCCAGGCCTGACTATATGCCCTTGTGAGGTTTTAACCCAGCTACCCTCCCTGCCTACCCCCAAGGGCTCTCTCCCCTTTCACTCTTGCCTCTAAGAGTGAGAGCTTTCAAGAAGATCATATGGGGTGGTTCCAATAGGAGGGACTCTTTTTTCTTCCTGGGAACCTCCAATGGAAGTTGGTTAACTCCTTACATGCCACCACTCATTTAGGGGAGAAGGCTCTCCAGAGATTACTAGAAAGGTCCTTCAGAAGAACAGGCCTCCAAACAACTATATGGCAAGTGGTCTCCTCTTGTCCCACTTGCCAACTAAACCCCCCAAGGAGCTCAAAGACCCCAGCTGACCCAGCCCATCCAATGGCGTGGGACCTGCCAGGAGAGGACTGGCAGATGGACTTCACCCAGATGTGAGTTTCTCAAGGGTAAAAGTACCTATTAGTCATGATGGATACATTCACAGGATGGATTCAACGCTTTCCTACCTGGATTGAGAAGGCTGAAGAGTTGTTAAAAAAACTGCTCTATGAAATCTTTCTGAGATTTGGTCTGCCCAGGTCATTACAAAGTAACAATGGGACATCATTTACTTTTAAGGTCACCCAAGGGGTCTCTAAAGCACTGGGCATTACTTATTATCTCCATTGTGCCTAGAGGCCTCAGTCTTTAGGAAAAGTAGAGAGAGTTAACCAATTCTTAAAATCAGCAATGAAAAAGATAACCCAGGAGACCTCTCTGAGATGGAAGGAGGCTTAACCAATATCTCTCCTCCACACCTGTATTGCCCCTAAGGAACAGGTTGGTCTTAGTGCTTATGAGAGGCTATATGGGAGACCTTTTGCTTATGGCAATGACCTGTTCCTAGATCCAGAGGCAGACCTTCCAGTCTTATACCATGGCCATTGGGCAATTCCAACAAGATATACACTTGTGGGGTGTCAACCAGGACCCAAAAGATTCTAAAGAGCCACCACTATATGCTCCAGGGACTCAAATCCTAATTAAAGTTTGGAAATATGGGTCCCCAAAGGCTCAACTCCAGCCCACATGGAAAGGCCCCTACCCTGTAATACTTTCTACCCCCACAGCAGTCAAGGTACCAGGACACGACTCCTGGATTCACTATTCATGTCAAGCTGTGGAAGAAAACAGAAGAGGACACTCAATACACCTGTGAGCCCCTGGGAGATTTCAGGTACCTATTCAGGACTACCAATGAGTGCCATTCTAATGAATGCCCCCAAAATTAAGTTTCTGGGGATAAGCTTTCTCAGAATAGCTCTAAAGAGCCAACACAGCTTGGCAGGTGTTGTACTCCAAAATAGACAGGAGATAGATCTCCTGATCCCTGAACAAGGAGGAACTTGAGCCATCTTGAATGAGATGTGTTATTCTGGGTAAATACCTCCAGCTAAGTTAAAGAAAGTCTCACAATCCTCAAGAAAAACATTCAGATCCCACAGAATCTCAAAGAACAAGCTGGAGAGCTCTCAGGGTGGCTAAAATCTCTCTTTGGAGGATCCTTCTCCTGGTGAGGGGGAATTTGGAGTTGGCTAATGCCCTTACTCGGAGAAGGCAATGGCACCCCACTCCAATACTCTTGCCTGGAAAATCCCATGGACAGAGGAGCCTGATGGGCTGCAGTCCATGGGGTCGCTAAGAGTCAGACATGACTGAGCGACTTCCCTTTCACTTTTCACTTTCATGCATTGGAGAAGGAAATGGCAACCCACTCCAGTGTTCTTGCCTGGAGAATCCCAGGGACAGGGGAGCCTGGTGGGCTGCCGTCTATGGGGTCGCACAGAGTCGGACACGACTGAATCGACTTAGCAGCAGCAGCAGCCATGCCCTTACTAATCCCTGCTATCACCATATTGATGCTGCTTATGATTGCTCCATGTATTATCAATTGTTTAACCCATTTTGTCTCTTCCCAGGTCAACAAGCTATGACATACAGTGCCAATTCAACAGGATATATAAAACTACACCCGACCACAGAAAATATCACTCACCCTTATATGGACACTAATGGCACCCCACTCCAGTACTCTTGCCTAGAAAATTCCATGGATGAAGGAGCCTGGTGGGCTACAGTCCATGGGGTCACAAAGAGTTGGACACGACTGAGTGACTTCATGACACAACGATAAGGACTCTGAGGCTTGAGACTAGCAAGAGGGGGAGACCCAATGCCTCTCGCTGTCCCAGTTCAGCCAGGAAGTAGCCAGGGAGACCTAGACGCCCCTGTTCCCAAAGAATTGGGCCTTTCATCTCTTGATGGGGGAATGTTAAGTAGTTAGAATAGAAAAAAAAGGAGTCCAAAATGGCAGTGGCTAAAGGACAAAGAAGGGAGAAATCCACAAAAATGGAACAAAGGAAGGTCCAAGGACTGGAGTGAGAACCTCGGGTGAAACAAATAGCCCTCCTGGCTAGTCCAATTTACATAGGACAGGCTCAGGGGAGGAGAAAAAAGCATATAAAAAGAGGAGCCAAAATCGAGCCCCACTCTTCTTTTGGGTTGGCCTGCCCTCACACCTTGAGCATGTATTTTCCCTTGCTTGCCAAATAAAACTGAGCTGTAACCACGCTGCAACACTGGTCTGCTGTTTCAAATTTTTGCTGTGGTGAGACAGAACCAAAGAAATTACACACTCCCCCAACATATGGATTTGCCTACGCTGGACATTTTTTATAAATGGAACCATATACTACGTGGCCTTTTGTGTCTGACTTCTTTCATTTACTTTCATCCATAAAGTAGCATGTATCAGTAATCCATTCACTTTTATGGCTCAATTCCCTGATCCTGTTTTCTTCATACTGTTTGAATACAAAATGTAAAATATGTTAAGAATGAAGCTCTGTTTTAATTGCACATCTGCTAGGTCAATTCATTTAAAGAAGGTAAAAATGGAGATACTGTTGTGAAATGATAATCATTGAGAAACCTCACCCAATTTGATAATGAAAATTTTGGGAAATGTTGCAGAAAATTATTTGTTTTATACTAAAAGTCTTTTAAACAAGGATTCAGGAAATTGTATTTCTCTTGCAGGTAACTTAAATGAGTCAGATGAAAATAACCACGCTTGAAAGCAAATTTTGAAAGGATTCTAGTTATTCTTAATAGGAGAACAAGAGTACAGGTTGTTCATATCCAATACAAACCCCCTGTCCAAACACTGCTTATCATTCCAGCTACCACTATTGAATTATATTTCTTTAGAGTAATACAACATAATTCTTGCATATTACTTTTTAAAATTCATCTATCAAATTCATTAATACAGTACAAACAAGAGATGTTGATGTTTAAATGCAGTTCAAATATGAGATATAAAGAAAAAGAATCCTATGTCTCTTGCCAGAACATTGTCAGCTCTGGGGTGGTTTTCTAGCTGAAAGACACTTTTATTGCTAAAGGATAAGGCTGTTTAAGAGAGCTGAGAGCCAAAATTTTTTAAGTACTTGTGTATGTTAAGAACAGTGTTAATCTTTTTCATACTTTGTATCAGTCAAGGCTCACCATTTTACATATGTGAAAAGCAAAGTTCAAAATGTTTTAGCAACTTACTAAAAGGCATGCAACCAATAAATCTGAACAAGAATTCAATCCTAAATCTGTCACATTGAAGTTTGAGTTAATACTTAAAAGAAATAGCACAAAATTAAAAGTTCATAGATATTTTTTATTTCATACTCTTTCACTAACACTCTTTAGAGATCAATTATTTCATTTATATGGGCCTTAGTTTTCGCAGCTATAAAAGTTGGAAGCTTGACTACATGATCTGTTTATAATATTCCAATTCTAAAGGTTCCATTAAATTGGACTCCTACAGTATAACTGCCCTTGCAATATATGTATGCTGCCACCAAGTGGCAGTAGAGAGTACTAGTTCCTTCTTTTTTCAGAGTGGGGAGTGCATTTTGACAGCAGACTTACCCATCAAAAATAGAACATGTTAATACAACTATAAAATAATCAGGTATTATTTCATATAAAGCAAAAGCTTTACACTGTGTCTATGATTGTATCAGAATCACTTGTAGAGACTTTTAAACATAAAGGAAATCCAGTCCCCAGTGAATGAGAATCTTCAGAGGTAGGTCTTGGGTATCCGGATTTCATTTATTTTTTTGCTTCCACAGGTGATTCTGACATACAGACGGTTTTAGGGTAAACAGAAAGAAAGTGTAAAAGCCCCTGAAACTAACTGTTGACATTTTATAACTAACCTTTAGCCTGATACACACACATACATACACATACACATATACATACACATACATTTAAAGACATATCTCATTTTACTGTACTTTGCTTTACTGCACTTCACAGCATTGTGTTTGTTACAGATTAAAGATTTGTGGCCACCCTGTGTCAAGCAAGTTTATCCACATTATTTTTCCAACAGCATTTGCTCACTTCATTTCTATGTCACAATCTGGTAATTCTCTTCAACAGTTCAAACTTTTTCATTATTATTTTTGCCATGGTGATCTGTGATCAGTGATATTTGGTGTTAGTATTAAAAAAAAAATTTCAACTTGCGGAAGACTCAGATGATGGTTTTTAGCAACAAGGTATTTTTAAATTAAGGTATCAGATTGCTTTTTAGATATAATGCTATGCACATTTAATAGACTACAATATAGTGTAAACATAACTCATATGGAAAGCAGAAAAACTGTGTTAACTCATTTTCTTGGGATACTGTTTTTATTTTGGTGGTCTGGGACCAAAATCACAATATCTCTGAGGTGTGCCTTTATATGGCTTTGTAGATATAACCTTACCTAAGCTCATTAAATATAACTCATTCTAAACAACATGTAACTCTTTTTGTCTCCCAATTTTAGCCTCCTTCTTTTAAGGTCATCCTCTGAGTACTCTAATTTGCCACCATTGAAATGTCCCATAATAGCAAAGTAAAAAAAAAAAAAAAATTATATACCCACACATACACCTTCAATTATCCAAACAATAGCTTTTTGGTTTAATAACTTTCACCTCATGCGGAGAGTTGACTCATTGGAAAAGACTCTGATGCTGGGAGGGATTGGGGGCAGGAGAAGAAGGGGACGCCAGAGGATGAGATGGCTGGATGGCATCACTGACTCGACGGACGTGAGTCTGAGTGAACTCCGGGAGTTGGTGATGGACAGGGAGGCCTGGCGTGCTGTGATTAATGGGGTCGCAAAGAGCTGGACATGACTGAGTGACTGAAATGAACTGAACTGAAAGGGAGCGTTGCAAAAATACCCACTCTAACTTAAAGCAATAGTGTTTTGTCATTTCATTTTGGTTTTAAGCATTTTTACATTTTTCCTGATTTCCTCGTTAATTCAAGGGTGATTGTATATAATTCTTAAATTTGTTTTTAATAATCATATAAACAAAATTTTGCTGTTGATTTTATGCATATGACATTATCATAGGAGACTCTATCTTATATGATGTTATTGTTTCTTTAAAATAATGTGTTTATTCTTTCTGAAAATTTTTGTGAAATTCTCGACTTGAAAAAATGTGTTGTTGTTTTTGTTTTATATGAAGTTCTTCCTAAATCATTTAGTATGAACTTATTAATAGCATTACTTAAACTTTTATCTCTCCTTGATTTTTTCTGCTTGACCTATATGGTTTTAAGAAACTTGCAGTAAAATAGTAATCTTGTATTTTAAATTTTTTGTCTTCAATTTTACCTTATGTTTCTAGCAGCTGTTTTATCACATATGTTACAGTCTATTTTAGGTACCTATATGTTCAGAATTGTTATATATTCTTGATCTATTGTTTCTTTTACTCAATGGCACCCCACTCCAGTACTCTTGCCTGGAAAATCCCATGGACGGAGGAGCCTGGTAGGCTGCAGTCCATGCGGTCGCTGGGAGTCGGACAGGACTGAGCGACATCACTTTCACTTTTCACTTTCTTGCATTGGAGAAGGAAATGGCAACCCACTTCAGTGTTCTTGCCTGGAGAATCCCAGGGACGGGGGAGCCTGGTGGGCTGCCGTCCATGGGGTCGCACGGAATTGGACACGACTGAAGTGACTTAGCAGCAGCAGCAGCAGCATAACCTCTTTAAGTTTTAGGATGAATTTTATCATGAATTATATTTTTTCTAGTTTTAAATCACTCATATTAGATTTCTTATAGTTCATATTGATTGATATATCTTTTAAAACTTTTTATTATCAATCTTTTGCCTATTATTTTAAGAATAAATCAACTAGAAAAAATGTTGTTCAATTTTTTTTGTACTTTTAATCCAGTCTTCTGGTATTTGAATTCAACTTATTTATATTTACTGAAGTTAACTTTATATTAGGATTTATCTTGGCTATTTAACTTTCTATTTTCTATTTCTTATACTTTCATTTCTTTCTGCTTTTCCGTCTCCTCTTATATGATCTTTCATTGTATAGATTGTTTTATTTGGAAGTTATATAGTGCATTATAGTTTTTTCTTCTAGCAGTTAAATGTAATTCACAAAGACCCACACTTAAAGTCATTTCTTACTATGAATATTCTAAACATCAATAAACATCAATATTTTTCAGATAAGAAAAATGAGCTAAAATGATCTTTCCTTTCTCTGGGCTTCCCTTGCTGCTGCTGCTGCTGCTGCTAAGTCGCTTCACTCGTGTCCGACTCTGTGCGACCCCATAGACGGCAGCCCACCAGGCTCCTCAGTCCCTGGGATTCTCCAGGCAAGAACACTGGAGTGGGTTGCCATTTCCTTCTCCAATGCATGAAAGCGAAAAGTGAAAGTGAAGTCGCTCAGTTGTGTCCGACTCTTCATGACCCCATGGACTGCAACCTACCAGGCTCCACCGACCGTAGGATTTTCCAGGCAAGAGTACTGGAGTGGGGTGCCATTGCCTTCTCCTTACCTATTCATATACCCACTCCTCACTGAAAATTTTATAGCATGGTATTGAATTAATTAGTTAGACATAGTTTTGTAAGAAGTGTTTTCAAAGAAGGTTTTTATATGGTAACCCTTATGATGCTTTGTCTGTCTGATATCTTCATTGTGATTTCATCTTTAAATGATAATTTAGCAGGATAAAAAATTCTAGGATCATATTTATTTTCCTTCAAAGGTTTGAAATTATTACTCTGTTATCTTCTGGCCTGCATTTGTGATCAAGAAACCTGATGTCCATATGACACCTATTGATTTACAATTCATCTACTATTTTTCTTTTTCTGGACTTTTTGAATATTTCTTTGAAATGTTCTTAATTTTTCTTACAAATTTATTGTGTTGTTTCCCCCTCTTTCCTATCCCATTTGGACCACTTTATGGTTTTAATCTGGGACCCTTTCATGTTATTCACCAATGTTGTTCCTGTTTCAAATTATGACTAGATTCCCATATTACTTTTTAAGTATTCAGCATGGTGATTTTCTAATTTGGCACTGATTATTATTGACTTGCATGCTCAGCCACTAAGTCATGTCTGACTCTCTGCAACTCCATGGACTGTAGGCCACTAGGCTCCTCTGTCCATGGGATTTTCCAGGTAAGACTACTAGAGTGGGTTGCCATTTCCTCATGCAGGGGATCTTCCCCATCCAGGGATCTAACCTGCATTTCTTGCATCTCCTACATTGATAGGTGGATTCTTTACCACTGCACTGTGGGCCCACATGTATTATTTCAGTACACATTTATAGCATTCAGGCTCCTCCGACAGCTTGATGTATCTCTTAAAGCTTATATTCTCCTGCAGTCATAAGCAGGATCATCACACATGACTATGCCAACTGAACACTGCATAAACATGCCTGGTCAAGGGGACTTGACATGCACCTGCACTTCATCACCAAGCTGATGCCCTGGCACAGGGCTGATCCTCCATGAAACTGAAGTAAACTTTCTTTACTCCAAATGCCATCTACTTGTCAAGTCAGACTATATGGTGCTGTCTTTTCCTAATTCTTGGGTCTAGAGTAAGTGCCTATTTCTAAGTTTTCTGTCTAGACATGTTGTGCCTTTAAAATTGTTTTTAACAGTTTGTCCATGTTGTAGATAGTATGTTTTTCTAAATTTTCATTGAGAAAGGATGTTTTTTTTCTAACTTGGGCTTCCCTGATAGCTCAGTTGGTAAAGAATCCACCTGCAATGCAGGAAACCCTGGTTCAATTCCTGGGTTGGGAAGATCCACTGGAGAAGGGATAGGCTACCCACTCCAAGATTCTTGGGCTTCCTTTGTGGCTCAGCTGGTAAAGAATCTCCTTGCAATGTGGGCGACCTGGGTTTGATCCCTGAGTTGGGAAGATCCCCTGGAGAAGAAGGTAAGTCTACTCATTCCAGTATTCTGGCCTGGAGAATTCCATAGACTGTATAGTCCATGGGGTCCCAAAGGGCTGGGCACAACTGAGTGACTTTCACTTTCACTTTCTTTCATACAAATATAACTTTAGCATAGGGTTACCATCCTGGTCAGCCTGGGACATTCCCAGTTTATACCTATCAAGCCAAGGTAGTTATTAATTGCTCCCCTTTCACTGTCAAAATGTCCCAATTTGGATGATAAATTAACTGTTCATTCTATTTGTAGGTTCCCTATAAACAGCCTTGAATATTACCACTACCTGATAGATTGCTGATGTGTATTCAGGAAGGCGGCTAAAGCCCAGGCTCTATTTTGTGACTTTCTCAGAGACTTAAATGGAGATCTGCCAGAGTGGATGGGTCCTGAAGCAATGATCTTGGTTTGAATTTACCTATTTGTTGCCAAACTCCAAATAAGTGTGCAACTCTACATTTCAGCATAACTCCTTTCTGACTTTCTTGAACACAGCTCTCCTTCAAGGGCTTTTCACTTCCAATCATTCAGAATCTAAGTAGGTATAGGACCGGGAGCCCCCATTGAAACACTGGTCAGGAGACATTCAGAATCTAGGAGACAAGTAGACTGTAACTATGAAGACTCAGGCAGCTTATTAAGACATAAGCTAGACTTTAATACTGCCCTAGAGTTACCAACCAAGCAAGGTATGCTGGGTGGCTGCTGCTTTTTGCTTTCTTAAAGCAACTTCACTCCAGAGTTTTCTCCTGACCAGTGTTTCAATGGGAGCTCCCAGTCCTATACCTACTTAGGCTCTTTCTTCCATCCTGTGCCAGGTCACAACCACCTCCATTTCCCCAGGAGTTTCTGTAGGGGCTTACATTCATTTTTCATATCTACATATGTTTCTCTATTTTTCTGTCATTGCCAGAGTTGGATTTACTGGAGACAACCAGCATCCTATGTCAGTGCTCCAAAACCCAAACTCCTCTGTTTGACTTCAAACAACAACCCACAGATAATCACTACAGGGCCAGGAACAAGAGAAAATATGGACTGCTACGCAACATATATCCAAATATTTAGAATTAAATAGCTACCCAAATCTGTTAAGTATGTTTTATATCCTCTTGTCTTGAGAGATATGCCTTAATAAAAACTTGGAAGTGCTGGTTACAAGTTTGATATAGGGGGAGCCAGTCCTCATCAGTGACCTCTCACCCATGGCCCACCCAACATAGGCTACATACTTTGTATGGCACAGTGCAAAATAAAAATGTTTAGGCCCATTACTAACAAAGTATAAAAAAAGTCAAAGTCATTAAAGATACTTAAATATGAAGTTTTCCCCTTTCTTCTGCAGTCTTTCTCCTTCTCGACTTAACATGGGTGTTTTGTACTTGCTGTTTAAATAAAAACAAAAACTGGACTTCCTTGGTGGCTCAGTGATGAAGAGTCTACCTGCCAATGTAGGAGGCACAGGTTCAATCCCTGATCCAAGAAGATCCCTGTGCATTCCAGTGGCTAAGCCCATGAGTTACAGTTACTGAGCCTATGATCTAGAGCCGGGGAGCCACAGCTACTGAGCCCACAAGCCGCAACTACAGAAGCCCACACACCCAAGAGACTGTGCGCCCAGCAAGAGAAACCGCTGCCATGAGAAGCCTGTGCACAACAACTAGGGAACCGCCCCTGCTCTCTGCAACTAGAGAAAAGCCTGTGCAGCAGCACACACCCAGCACAGCCAAAAATTAATTAATTAAAAAACAAAACTGAAATTTTAAATTAGCATGAATGTTATATCCTTTAAGCATATAATGACAATTTTAACTGCAAATATCTTTATACTGTAAAATCTTTCTATGACACCTTATGTTGTACCATGCCAATTTTAAATATGACTATGAGAGCATTTAACTTTTATGCAAAATTACCTAAATTACATGATCATTTTGTGTGTGCAAATATATGTACACACAAAAATGAGTCATATACTTAATCATATATCTTTACCACATGGAAACACTGCACAAAATAAACTTTCTTAGTTCACTTTTTCATATATGCACATCCACCAAAAATTTCTTTTACCTTATTAATGAGTAAGAAAGGGTTAACCAGGAAAGGGGCTACCAATTGCTTTATCTTTCTCTTTCCTTTCACGTCATCACTTTCAGTGTAAGTAGCTGGCTATTAAAGAGAGGTAATACAAATAGGAACAAATATGATAGACTTCCTTGGTCATTCACATTTCTTAAAACACCAGTGCTTTCTTTCTGTGTTCAAAGCAAGTTGGTTCAAATGGAAAGCATGGCCTGTCAGGACTGTCAGTGCCTGTCTTTAGTAATAGACATAATACGCTAACCTACACTTGCTCTGAGTCTCACTGAGCTTCCATGCATTGTGAATTCACTGAAATTCTGTGCTCATGGGGTACTAGGAATGCTGGCATACAAATAGGGTGGCAAGGAACAGAGGTGAGCATGCATATTGTGTATATCTCCTCTGTTTATATGCATGCTCCATTGTCCTATTAGACTCCACTTTTGGAAAACAAATTCAAAGGTGGAATTATTAAGGAGTACCAAGACATCAATAGCGAGTACTAAACTAAACTAAGTGCACGGTTCTTTTTTGTGACTGCACAGATTATATGCCTGTTGCCCACCTCACTTGTCTTCCCTGCCTCAATTCTATCCTGTACACCTTCACACATCAGCCCAATCAAACCATGCCCCATTCCCTGCAAAGAGCTATGTGTTGGGCATCGAGCCTTGTGAGGACAAATCCAGAGAATAGGCCTGTGCAGGCACTGAAAACACAGGATTTGAGGGCAGAAAATTTCAGAGTTCCAAGCTACCTGGATCACAGTCTAAGGATAAGAGGTCTGCTCCATGTGAGTGAATCCCCTAAATCTCGTGATCTCTTT
The DNA here is from genome assembly GCF_002263795.3 of Bos taurus. Lineage (NCBI taxonomy): Eukaryota > Metazoa > Chordata > Mammalia > Artiodactyla > Bovidae > Bos > Bos taurus. Next base: position 56,137,503 of record NC_037335.1, on the reverse strand, counting down.
GTTCCAAGAGGCAGACCAGCATGTGAGCCTCTGAAAGCACAGGGTCCAGGGTAGGGACTACACTTGCCTGGGTCTTAGGTACTCCAGTCAATGAGCCAATACCATCTTTGTTCTTCTAAATTTATCATGTCTCATAAGTTTCATCTCATTCTGAGATTTAGCTTTATTAGCATCATTTCCTTTGGTCACATGGCTTTCTTTTTATCTTTTATACATGTCCTTTCTTAAATCAATCTTATTGAAGAGATACTTGAGCAGCCACAAAAGTCTCTGTAGACACCTCCTTCGTCTCTCCTATACTTATTAATGACACCATTGTCAGAATTTCATTTTCTGACATTACTGTGAATTGACACAACTAAGTGAAAGGTCCAGAATCAGAAAATTGCATAGAACTTTATAGTCTTATGGGGTATGTGGCTCAAGTAGTTATGAAGAGACTTTTCCTAAGTAGAACAGGTAATTGGTAGCATAACAAATGGTGGGTTCTGGACCTTTTGACTCTCAGTCTAATGCTCTATATTATGCTGTTTCAAAATAGAATGAATTGGTAATATCTTGATCTTTGACATATGGTTTACAAGATCAGCCTATCCAGTGCTGAAATGCAGCTTTAAATGTGAAGGTCTAAGAGAAAAATCACACTCAACATTAGCATTTTGATAAGTACATGAACATATGTAGTATATATGCCTATGGCAGTTACTGTTAATAAAACAAAGCCCTCTTTCACTTGAAGCTTCATATTTCTTTTTCCCATTAGTAAACAATGAAAATTGGGACAAAAGATGAAACCTATAATCATTCCAGCTATATAAAACTAAAAATGTTATAAGCTCAGAATACATGTCTAATATTAAAACTAAAAACAATGACAACAAGTTAAACTTAAGTCTGCATGTGTGCCAAGCCACTTTAGTCATGTCTGACTCTTTGGGACCTTATGAACCATAGCCTGCCAGAATCCTCTGTCCATGGGCTTCTCTAGGCAAGAATACTGGAGTGGGTTGTCGTACCCTCCTCCAGGGGATATTCCTGACCCAGAGATTGAACCTCATCTCTTCTGTCTCCTGCATTGCCAGGCAGGTTCTTTACCACTACACCACCTTGGAAGCACAAACATAACTCTAACATTTTCTAAACAGCCATTTCAAAAGAGGATTTGGTCCAAGGACTCATATTGGTCAACAATTTTTACAGTAATGCTGTGTAATAAGCAATCAAAAATTCTTGGAAACTTACACAATAGTCATTGATTCTCATGGATTGATAGGACAGGTGGTGCTGTGGTATTTGGTGGTGCGTCTCCAACTCTAGGTTTGCAACAGGTGTGTTTTGTGTATCTTGGACCTGCAAGCAAAGCAGGATTGGTTCTACTCATAGCAATGTCAAAGGTCAAGATGCAGGTAGACAAACAGGATCTCTTCAGACCTAAGCTCAGTACTGGCATATTGTCACTTCTGCTCACATGCCATGAGCCCAATAAGTCCCATGATCAAGCCCAAATTCAAGGACTAGGGATGGGCAATCCACCCACAATGAGACCACAGTAAGAGTATATATGCAGAGACGATGGAAGAATTGAAGACACTCATTCACACAACTGCAGAACAGATGCCAATAGGAAGAAATGAGGTGAAATAATTTTGGAGTCCTGCCTGAAGGTAGTAATCCTAATAAAAGATACTTGTTTTATTTATGTTCTGTTCAGTTCAGTTCAGTTGCTCAGCCATGTCTGACTCTTTGCAACCCTATGAATCGCAGCATGCTAGGCCTCCCTGTCCATCACCAACTCCCAGAGTTCACCCAAACTCATGTGCATGGAGTCAGTGATGCCATCCACGCATCCCATCTTCTGTTGTCCCCTTCTCCTCCTGCCCCCAATCCCTCCCAGCTTCAGGGTTTTTTCCAATGAGTTAACTCTTCACATAAGGTGGCCAAAGTATTGGAGTTTCAGCCTCAGCATCTGTCCTTCCAATGAACACCCAGGACTGGTCTCCTTTAGGGTGGACTCATTGGATCTCCTTGCAGTCCAAGGGACTCTCAAGAGTCTTCTCCAACACCACAGTTCAAAAGCATCAATTCTTCGGTGCTCAGCTTTCTTCACAGTCCAACTTTCACATCCATACATGGCCACTGGAAAAACCATAGCCTTGACTAGACGGACCTTTGTTGGCAAAGTAATGTCTCTGCTTTTGAATATGCTATCTAGGTTGGTCATAACTTTCCTTCCAAGGAGTAAGCGTCTTTTAATTTCATGGCTGTAATCACCATCTGCAGTGATTTTGGAGCCCCAAAAAATAAAGTCTGACACTGTTTCCACTGTTTCCCCATCTATTTGCCATGAAGTGATGGGACCAGATGCTATGATCTTCGTTTTCTGAATGTTGAGCTTTAAGCCAACTTTTTCACTCTCCTCTTTCACTTTCATCAAGAGGCTTTGAGTTCCTCTTCACTTTCTGCCATAAGGGTGGTGTCATCTGCATATCTGAGATTATTGATATTTCTCCCGGCAATCTTGATTCCAGTTTGTGTTTCTTCCAGTCCAGCGTTTCTCATGATGTACTCTGCATATAGTTAAATAAGCAGGGTGACAATATACAGCCTTGAAGTACTCTTTTTCCTATTTGTAACCAGTCTGCCTTTTAAAAATCTCTACTGGGACTGCGCTGGATGTAGAGTGGATATGCATCTGCCTGTCAATACCAGACACACATATTCAATCTCTGGTCCGTAAGATCCCATTTGCCATGGAGCAACTAAGCCCATGAGCTCTAGGGCCTGGGGAATGCAACTACTGTGCCTGTGTACCTAGATACTGTGCTCCACAACAAGAGAAGCCACTACAATGAGAAGTCTGTGCATCGCAATAAAGAATGGTCCCTGCTCACTGCAACTAGAGAAAGCCAAGCACAGCAATGAAGATCCAGTACAGCCAAATAAATTAATTAATTAAAAAAAAGTTCTACTGCTTGTCAGTAGTAGATTGCTCTGTGCATGTGAATATTTTTCCTCATGGGGAATCTAATGATTCTATCATTTTGTAAGAAATATGTGTCTTCAACTGCAACTGATTCACAGTTGGCTTTCCTGCAAAGTGACCACTACCCAGAGGATCCTGAACAGATGTCCCATTACCATTTAATACTACGTCCACCCTTTTTTAGCAGACTTGCCATCATCCATTTTGTGACCTAATGTTAAAAGCATAACTGCATTGGAGATGTAAAATTTCAGTTCGTTCCTTTGGAAATAGATTTAACTCTTAGGCTAAAAGTTAAAAACCGATCAAACATACAAACAAATCACCAAAAACATTGCAGAAGAGAGGTGGGGGAAAGAGATGAGTCTGACTCCAAAGAAATAATCATTGTATTAATTATTATTTTCTTTGAAAAAGGTGGTTCTTTTACCTTTCTTTAAATGCAAACAATATGCAGCTCTTCTCTAACCAAGTTTTTAACAGTATTCTATAACAGGAAGGTATAGAGTTTTGAGGAAGACGACTGAGGGGCAGTGGGGAAGAAAGAGAGGCAGCTACTCTGGAAATATTCTTAAATAAAACTAAACTGCAGAATGAACTTGATTTCCCTTTAAAAGTAAGAATTGTATAGCTTCATATTTCCATTTTTATGTTTAAAATCCTATCTATATGGACATTTTAAGAATAGTAAGTCTTCCAGTCTTCACAGTGGAAGTGAGAAATAGATTTAAGGGAACAGATCCAATAGACAGAGTGCCCGATGCACTATGGATGGAGGTTTGTGATACTGTATGGGAGACAGGAATCAAGACCATCCCCAAGAAAAAGAAATGCAAAAAAGCAAAATGGCTGTCTGAGAAGGCCTTACAAATAGCTGTGAAAGAAGAGAAGCAAAAAGCAAAGGAGAAAAGGAATGATATACCCATTTGAATGCAGAGTACCAAAGAATAGCAGGGAGAGATAAGAAATTCTTACTTAGCAATCAATGCAAAGAAATAGAGGAAAACAATAGAATGGGAAAGACTAGAGATATCTTCAAGAGAATTAGAGATACCAAGGGAATATTTCATGCAAAGATGGGCTCAATAAAGGACAGAAATGGTATGGACCTAACAGAAGCAGAAGATATTAAGAAGAGGTGGCAACAATACGCAGAAGAACTGTACAAAAAAGATCTTCATGATGCAGATAATCACAATGGTGTGATCACTCACCTAGAGCCAGACAACCTGGAATGTGAAGTCAAGTGGGCCTTAGGAAGCATCACTATGAACAAAGCTAGTGGAGGTGATGGAATTCCAGTTGAGCTCTTTCAAATCTTGAAAGATGATGATGTGAAAGTGCTACACTTAATATGTCAGCATATTTGGAAAACTCAGCAGTGGCCACAGGACTGGAAAAAGTCAGTTTTCATTCGAATCCCAAAGAAAGGCAATGCCAAAGAATGCTCAAACTACCACAAAATTGCACTCATCTCACACGCTAGTAAAGTAATGCTCAAAATTCTCCAAGCCAGGCTTCAGCAATACATGAACTGTGAACTTCCAGATGTTCAAGCTGGCTTTAGAAAAGGCAGAGGAACCAGAGATCAAATTGCCAACATCTGCTGGATCACCGAAAAAGCAAGAGAGTTCCAGAAAAACATCTATTTCTGCTTTATTGACTATGCCAAAGCCTTTGACTGTGTGGGATCACAATAAAATGTGGAAAATTCTGAAAGAGATGGGAATACCAGACCACCTGACCTGCCTCTTGAGAAACCTGTATGCAGGTCAGGAAGCAACAGTTAGAACTGGACATGGAACAACAGACTGGTTCCAAATAGGAAAAGGAGTACATCAAGGCTGTATATTGTCACCCTGCTGATTTAACGTGTATGCAGAGTACATCATGAGAAACGCTAGGCTGGAGGAAGCACAAGCTGGAATCAAGATTGCCAGGAGAAATACCAATAAGCTCAGATATGCAGATGACACCACCCTTATGGCAGAAAGTGAAGAAGAACTAAAGAGCCTCTTGATGAAAGTGAAAGAGGAGAGTGAAAAAGTTGGCTTAAAACTCAACATTTAGAAAACTAAGATCATGGCATCTGGTCTCATCACTTCATGGCAAATAGATAGGGAAACAGTGGCTGATTTTATTTTGGGGGGCTCCAAAATCACTTCAGATGGTGATTGCTGCCATGAAATTAAAAGATGTTTACTCCTTGGAAGGAAAGTTATGACCAACCTAGATAGCATATTAAAAAGCAGAGACATTACTTTGCCAACAAAGGTCTGTCTAGTCAAGGCTATGGTTTTTCCAGTAGTCAAGTAGTCATGTATGGATGTGAGAGTTGGACTATAAAGAAAGCTGAGCGCTGAAGAATTGATGCTTTTGAATTGCTGTGTTGGAGAAGACTCTTGAGAGCCCCTTGGACTGCAAGGAGATCCAAAGAGTCCATCCTAAAGGAGATCAGTCCTGGGTGTTCATTGGAAGGACTGATGTAGAAGCTAAAACTCCATTACTTTGGCCACCTGATGGGAAAAGCTGACTCATTTGAAAAGACCCTGATGCTGGGAAAGACTGAGGGCATGAGACGTGGATGACAGAGGATGAGATGGTTGGATGGCATCACCAATTCAATGGACATAGGTTTGGATAGACTCCAGCAGTTGATGATGGACAGGGAGGACTGGCGTGCTGTGGTCCATGGGGTCACAAAGAGTCAGATATGACTGAGTGACTGAACTTTACTAAACTGAACTGAAGTCTTCCAGTCCATAAACATGGGATCATGATACCCAAAGTGATCTATAGAATCATGTTAGCTCCATCAAAATCACAATGGAATTCTTTACAGAAATAGAAAAAAAATTCAAAAGACTGTAAATAGCCAGAGGAATCTTGAGAAAAAAAGAACTAAATTAGAGGCATCATACTTCCTGATCTCAAACTATATTATAAAACTACAGTAATTAAAAAAAAAAAACTACAGTAATTAAAATAAAGGACAGAATGGTGAGGACCCAACAGAGGCAGAAGAGATTAAGAAAAGATGGCAAGAATACCCTGAAGAACTGTACAAAAAAGATTTTAATGACCCAGATGACCATGATCACTCACCTAGAGCCTGAGATCCTGGAGTGTAAAGTCAAGTGGGTTTTAGGAAGCGTTACTACAAACAAGGATAGTGGAGGTGATGGAATCCCAGCTGAGCTATTTCAAATCCTAAAAGATGATGTTAAAGTGCTGCACTCAATAGGCCAGAAAACTTGGAAAACTCAGCAGTGGTCACAGGACAGGAAAAGATCAGTTTTCATTCCAATCCCAAAGAAGGACAATGCCAAAGAATGCTCAAACTACTGCACAATTGCTCTCATTTCACATAGTAGCTCAAAATCCTTCAAGGTAGGCTTCAGCAGTATGTGAATTGAGAATTTCCAGATGTACAAGCTAGATTTAGAAAAGGCAGAGGAACGATAGGTCAAATTGCCAACATCCCTTGGATCATGCAAAAAGCAAGGGAATTCCAAAAAATATCTACTTCCGCTTCACTGACAACACTAAAGCCTTTGACTGTGTGGATCACAAAAAAACTGGAAAATTCATAAAGAGATGAGAATACCAGACTATTTTAACTGCCTCCTAAGAAACCTGTATTCAGGTCAAGAAGCATCAGTTAGAACTGGACATGGAACTACAGACTGGTTCCAAATTGGGAAGGGAGTACATCAAGGCTGTGTACTGTCATCCTGCTTATTTGATTTATATCAGCATACATCACGTGAAATGCCAAGGTGGATGAAGCTCAAGCTGGAATCAATATTGCTGGGAGAAATATCAATAATCTCAGATATGCAGATGATACCACCCTAGTGACAGAAAGCAAAGAAGAACTAAAGAACCTCTTGATGAAAGTAGAAGAGAAGAATGAAAAATCAGACTTAAAACTCAACATTCAAAAAACTAAGATCATGGCATCCATTCCCATTATTTCATGCAAACAGATGGGGGGGAAATGGAAACAGTGGCAGACTTTATTTTCTTGGGCTTCAAAACCACTGTGGACAGTGACTGCAGCCATGAAATTAAAAGACGCTTGCTCCTTGGAAGAAAACCTATGACAAACCTAGAGGCATATTAAAAGAGCAGAGACATTACTTTGCTGACAAAGTCCATCTAGTCAAAGCTATGGTTTTTCCGGTAGTCATGTACGGATGTGACAGATGGGCCATAAAGAAGGTTGACTGCTGAAGAATTGATGCTTTAGAACTGTGGTGGTGAAGAAGACTCTTGAGAGTCCCTTGGACAGTAAGGAGATCAACATAGTCAATCCTAAAGGAAATCTACCCTGAATATTCATTGGAAGGACAATGCTGAAGCTGAAGCTCCAACACTTTGGCTGCCTGATGTGAACAGCCAACTCACTGGAAAAAACCCTAATTCTAGGAAAAATTTAGGGCAGGAAGAGAAAAGGGTGACAGAGCATGAGATGGTTGGATACTTTCACCAACTGAATGGACACGAATCTGAGCAAACTCCAGGAGATAGTGAAGGACAGGGAAGCATGGCATATTGTAATCCATGGGGTCACAAAGAGTTGGATACAACTTAGCGATTGAACAGCAACAATAGTAATTAAAATAATGTTACTGGCATACAGACATATAGATCAATGGAAAAGAAAAGACAGCCCAGAAATAAACCCATACATATAGTCAAACTGATCTTCAACAAGGGTATAAAGAATATGCAATGAAAAAAGAGTAATCTCTTCAACAAATGGTATTGAAAACTGGATATCTGCATGCAAAAGAATGAAATTGGACCATTATCTTATACAATATACAAAAATCAACTCAACTGATGAAAAACGTAAGTGTAATACCTACAACTGTAAAACTCCTAAAAGAAAACAGGAGAAAAGCTTCTTGACGTTTGCCTTGGTAATGGTTTCTTGACTATGACATCAAAAGCACAGACAAGAAAAACAAAAATAGAAAGGTGGGATTGCATCAGATGAAAAATCTTCTGTACAGCAAAAGAAATAAAAAGTCAACCCATTGCCTTTAACTGTTTTTGAAAGGATGACTCTCACGTTAAATTTTCTTACCACAGAAATAAAAGAAAACAAATCAAACCCAAAGGGGCAGGAGGAAACTTTTAGAGGTGATGGATATGTTTATTACTATGATGATGGTTCCATGGATATGTGCGTGTTTCCAAACTCATCAATTGTATCCATTTAATATGTTCAATTTCCTTTTTTATTGTCAATTATAACTCAGTAAAATTGTCTGAAAAACACTATGTGCACTGTTTTGATTAGACAGATGTAAGGTGCTGGACAAATCTAAAGTCTGGTTATTTATTTTTTGGTACTTACTTTGAACTATTGCTTATATTAAATTGAATAAAATCAATAGAAGGAGAAAGTCCTAAGCCTTTTATGCAATACAGTTTCCAGTACAGGTTCAGGCCAATTATGCCTTTGACATCTGCAACTGGCATTTTAAATGATCAGGAAAAATAGCTGCTAGTGATGTTTTTTTCAAAGTCCGCTTGGCTGCACACTATGTCATGATCTCCCTAGAAAAGTGTATCAGGAGGAATTAGATTAATTTTTAAAGGCTCTTTACCCTTGAGTTTACTGTAAGAATCCATCATTTTAACACCTCATGTTTATTAAGTAACTCCATGTTTTATATATGATGTTTATAAAATTTGGTTGTGTGAGGGGTTTATATTTGACTCCCTGCATGGCTATATGAGACAATCAGGGTTGGAAGATGTTAACAAATTAATAAATAGAACCCTGATCATAATAATAGACAGATTCCATTCTATGTTATATTTAATTTTGTCCAAATATAAAAAAAGAAAGGTATTTAATTCTAAAGCTGTAATCACAGAGAATTTTTACATAAACATGAGATAAATCTTCAGAGAGTAACATTACAGTTCAATATCACAGCTTACAAAAATAGCCTTTCTTGAGTCTTCAAGTTTAACTTAAAAGCCCCACTCTCTGTGAAACCATATTAAAATTTGTATCACTGCTGCCCTTAGTGTCTATGTTATTATCATAGTGATGTCCATTCCTCAAGCAACCCTACAAGAGTTATAGAGCAGGTGTTACTATACCCGTTTCATGGAAAAGGGAACTGAGTCTCGGAACATATCAGTACACGTGGAGGGAGCAAGGAGGGAATGGTAGAGGTGGGATTTGACTTGAAGCCTTAAGACCTGTGTCCAGGGTTTATATCTCTGAGAGTATCCTTGCCCACTGAGCTGTGCTCCACAGCTTCAAGCATAGTCAGCTTGCACCGAGTAGGCAGCAGCCGATGATACTGAATGGAGCAGGAGTGCAGATACCCAGCACAGCAGAAAGGTGGTTGCTTTTTCCAATGCTGGAGATTTAACAATGGGCAAAGCAAGAACTAAGAATTGTCCCTCAAGATACACAAGCGCATCCTCTGAAGTATACAGCATCATCATTTTTGACATTCACTTTCTAAATGGTTCAGGTTCTATGGCCTCGGCAATTAGCTGTTTCCCATCACTGAGCAAAGGACCGGAAACAAGACAGTGGGACATGGTTCTCCACTCTCCTTGCTCCACAGAGAGCTCTTTGCTCTGCAAGGTGATCAATAATGCTGAGGGTAAGGAGAGTACAAGAGAGACTTGTAAATACAGAAAGATATGTTCTGTCTTGAAAAGGGCTTTGGGGGGCATAATTGACTTTAAAAGGGTCCCACAAATAAAAGCAGTTATAAATTGCACATTAACCATTAGCCATCAAAATTGTTTCTCACTTAATCTCAATTATAAAGACTAAGAGCCATGTTATCCCTGATAAGTTGTCCGTATCACATCATCCAGTGTTTCCATGCTTAATATCTAATGACCATATTTTCTATCCATTAGGAAGTGTTTCTCATTAACTGTTATATAAAGTTATTTAATTACAAATCACTCACAATTAAAAAATTGATGTTTAGTTGGCACACTAGTGATGAGATTAAAAATTTAAGGAAGAAAACCTCCTTATATTAAGGACAGCAAGTCTTGCATAGCCAAATGATTTCATAAGGCAAGGATTTCCATTTCATTGACAGGAAGTCAATGGGGACACCTCAGTAACCTCCACATTCGAAATGCTCTGTGGTGTATAAGATAATATAAATCGCCTCCCTTGTTGCTATCTAATTTCAGTTTGCCAAATGATGTCATTTGTTACTTTTCAGGAAATTATTTCCCAAGAAAGATATTTCCTTATTTGGTTTTACATTATTTAAAAAAGAAAGAAGGAAAGAAATTACCTACAGGAGGAATGCAATTAATAAGAACAGCTGAAGTTAGAGATGGATTATATCCTTGCAAAAGATATCAGGAAAAAAAATGCATGTGTCTTTTATGTATACAATGCAAAGTGTCAGTATATAACACATGTTATAGTTGTTAAACATATATATGTACATAGTGGGAAATGTACATATATATGTGTATATATACATGTGTTGCTCAGAGACAAAGAGATCAAAGGAGGGCAATTATCTACCCATTTGATAATATTTGAATGAGCACATACTATGTGCTAAGGCAGCACAAACAGATAAGATATGGTGAAGCTGCTGCTGCTAAGTCACTTCAGTCGTGTCTGACTCTGTGGACCCCATAGACACCGGCCCACCAGGCTCCTCTGTCCCTGGGATTCTCCAGGCAGGAACACTGGAGTGGTTGCCATTTCCTTCTCCAATGCGTGAAAGTGAAAAGAGAAAGTGAAGTCACTCAGTTGTGTCTGACTCTTCGCAACCCCATGGACTGCAGCACACCAGGCTCCTCCGTCCATGGGATTTTCCAGGCAAGAGTACTGGAGTGGGGTGCCATTGCCTTCTCCGACCCTCAGTATTATTAACAAACCCAGTTCCTCCTTCACTAGGCAATTTTAAATAGTGCAAAACAGCTGATACATTGAAAAGTCATGTTGTTTATTTTCTTAATAGAGAAGAGGTAGCCTCCCAGAAGGCTCAAGGAATTGAAATTTGTTGTTCATGGTGTAAAATAACAACACCAGTTCTATTTGCATTGTGTTTCCACTAGGGGATTAAACACAGTGGCCTTTAGCTATAGGGTCGGGCAACACTGTTGCCTTGCCTTTCAACCATTTATAGTACTGAACATCACTAGTCTGGAATTATGGACTGTAAGAACAGGAAGACAATGTTAGAGCTAGTAAATTAAAGCAAATTTCTAATTCTGCCTAACTAGCATGAATTTACTTCATTAACTAGCAGTTACATTTCCCACGCCTTCAATTAACACTGGTTTCATTTTAAATGCTATCAGTTAAGACAAGATGCGAGAAGAAAACATCATTGCCAGGCAAGCTCTCCTCAAACACAGCTGATTTATCTCTTTGGCAATTCATTAAAATGCAAAATATATTGGAATTGATTTTCAGCACTTTCAGGCAGGAATGTTTCTAATAATGTTAATTTGCAAATTTCCTTTTTTTTTTTTAAGTCTCTGTGCTGCAGACGCCATGTTCAGCCAGAGGCTATTTGTATTGTGCAGACAGAAAATGAACAGGGAACATTTATTTCTCATATCTTTCTGAGAAACCTGAGGCGCATGAAGATATTTGTGCTGTAACAGGCATAGTCAATCGCCTTCACTCCCTTTAGTTGCTATATATCAACTAGCAAACTCCCAGCTAGTTCTGCTGTAGCAATTAACCTGCCAGAGCGCACTCCTATCAGGCTCAGTAATAATAAACTCCTCCCGCACCACCCCCACCCCCAAGAGAGACAGAGCTATAGATTCTGGCTGGGCAACTTCCATAGAGGCTGAATTATTCAGAATCAGCATGATTAAGAAGATGACATGGTATTACTTAAAAAGACATACTTTTTTCCCCCGGCTGAGGTTTAAACCTATTAAGGTAGAGGCAACTGATCTTTCTTTCCCCCCTTGGTGCACAGTTCCTAAAATAGGGATTCTTGAAAGACTATTTACAATGCCTTGTCAATTTCCAAGTCTATGAATAAAAGTATAAATACCAGGAGGGAAGTGTCAGAGTCAAAACGTACAGCTCATGTAAACCTAGGAACTAACTAAAAATAATATTTTCACCCCAAAGAGACAAAGGGAGAGGGTTCGTTTTGAGTAATTGATCGTGTTTCAATTGTTATTCTTAAAAGCAAAGCAAAAAAAATATCCCTGTGTTTGTGTTTCAGGGGTCAGTTTCTAGTGGACCAAATTGTGATAAATTATAAATCAGAAATCCGGATATACAATCTGTCAGATAACAAGTTGTTAGACTCTGGAAATAGCATATTCTTAACAATAAACCTTGTCTTTATGAAGATGGCAGTATTATAAATGTCATAATGGATTGCAAATGAACCAGCTGTTTATATTCGACTCTAGTACGTGAATGAGAGAGGAGCAAGCCAGGAAATAAAAGGAGAGTGAGGAAAATTTACTGGTACCAAGTCACGGGGAAAAAAGCCCAAGGAACTCAATTTTTACGCATTCCCATCCAATTTACCCTTGCTGGTGACTTTTGGGGGGAAGTATAGCTTTTGAAACCAATTGTATTATTCCACTTTAAGATGCCTTCTAGTATATTCAATAGACCCATCACAGTTATATGTTCTTTTTTCAGTTTCAAGCTGGCCTCACCATATGAGATTCGTTATTGTCAGAGGACTTTCAGAGAAGGATTTGAATGCAATTTCAAAGGCCAGACAGGGCAGCTTTCAAAACACTGCAAGCTTAGGAGAGCAGGGTTAGTAGCCCAAAAAGGGTGAGATGCTGGCTGTTTCTCGTTTCACTCATTTCACTTCAAGCTAAAGCCCCTTTTGATCCCAACCAGGGGAAATCGAGGCAGTATGGTACTATTAAGTGAACAAGCCGACCTACCTGAAGCTCTGTGAATGGCCATTTTCTGTAAGTGCGTCATTGTCGCATCATCTACATTAGCCAGTGCAGATGGGCTATTCCCTTTGAGAACAGAAACACCTTCCTCTTCTATGTAGGATTAAATCTAGGTCTACCTGGGAGATTTCAACAAATGGCTAGGCCATTCGTGGTTACTTGTTAGCAGATGGCCATTTCTGCATGTCAGGTTATGAATTACATCTGTTTGTTATGCAAAGATCTTATTTCAAGTTTCACAATTCTCAGCCAGAACTAAAATCCAGCAAAGGGATGCAGAGAAGGGGTACAACTCAACTTTACAAATTAACAGTGTTGCTTTATGGGGCATTACAGCTACTCCATTTAAAAATCCAACCCAGAAGATCACATTACTAACTGTTATGTTTGCATTTTCAGATAAGGCACCTCACCCTTGCTTATAGGTCTCTTATCGCTATAATATTCATCGGTGCTGGCTTCTAATTAAACTAGAACTCTAAGTAACTCAAAGTATATATTTTACTGCTACAGGAACCAGTAGAAAATTCTGTATTTTAAATTTATTTTTAAAGCTTGGATAGTTTCATTGCCAGTGATGTCATGGAGAGTACTGTCCTACAAAGATGACCAAATTTTCTCCCAAAACATCTCTTGATTTTCGCAGATGTAAGAGTCAGAGATTTTGACTTTCTCAAAAATCCTTGGAGCTCTGTGATACGTAATCATTAGTCATTTTCCTAAAGCATAATTTTATTCACATGCATGGTGGATCTGAAATGCAGAGCCAAGTCACGAAGTTACTGATTCCACCAAACTGACCATCTGTCTTCTCCAAATATAATACACCTTAACTTCTCTGACGTTTGCTTAGTCCCTTTTTCTGGTTCTCTTTTTATTCCCACCCTGTAAATGCTGAAGTCTAAGACCTAACTTCTCATTTTTCACATTCTGCCTAGGTTACCTCATTCCAAGACTTCAAATTCTAGGAGAATGTTGATAATTCTCAAATTAAAATCATCTACCTAGATCTCACTCCTGAAATTCAGAAGCATATATGCAACTGCTTCTTAGGACACTGGGTATCCCACTGGCTCTTTAATCCAACATATTCAATGTGGCATTTTGCCACCCATGGACTGTAGCCTGCCAAGCTTCTCTGTCCATGGAATTCTCCAGGCAAGAAGACTGGAGTGGGTTGCCATTCCCTTCTCCAAGGGATCTTCCCAACCGAGGGATTGAACCTGAGTCTCCTGCATTTCAGGCAGATCCGTTACCATCTGAGCCACCAGGGAAGCCCAAAATAATGCTAGTTACATTTAATACAAATTTAATTTTTACAATCATAATCTTTACAAAAACCCTATCAGGTAGGAGACTATTATATTCCCAGTTTTACTGATGAGGAAACCGGGGCTTGAAGAAGTTGATTGTCCAGGTAGGTCATGTGGTTATAAGGAACTATGATTTGGACCTAAGTCCCCCTGATCAGTTGTTGCTCCAGTCCCTCAGTCATGTCTGACTCTTTGTGACCCCAAGGACTGCAGCACACCCGGCTTCCCTGTCCACCATCTCCTGGAACTTGCTCAAACTCATGTCCATTGAGTTGGGGATACCATCCAACCATCTCGTCCTCTGTCATGCCATTCTCCTCCTGTCCTCAATCTTTCCCAGCATCGGGGTCTTTTCTGCTATTAATCACTGCCCAGCCTGGATTGTTTTTTTTTCTTTTATTTACATGATTCATCCAAGTGGTCCTTTCCCATTTCAGTTTTATTATGACTTTTTCAGAGACGCCTTTTCTGATCCTACAGTGAAACTTGCTGCTAAGTCACTTCAGTCATGTCCGACTGTGCGACCCCAGAGACGGCAGCCCACCAGGCTCCCCCGTCCCTGGGATTCTCCAGGCAAGAACACTGGAGTGGGTTGCCATTTCCTTTTCCAATGCAGGAAAGTGAAAAGTGAAAGTGAAATTGCTCAGTCGTGTCCGACTCTTAGCGACCCCATGGACTACAGCCCACCAGGCTCCTCCATTCAGGGGATTTTCCAGGCAAGAGTACTGGAGTGGGGTGCCATTGCCTTCTCCGACAGTGAAACTTGGGTTTCCACAAATGTAAAATGTCCTTTTTCCTTTTAGAAAATATGTATTTTATTTTCAATCTTCTCAATAGTCTGAGAAATACATAGGGCAGATAAATTTGAGAAAACAAAGGGAAATAGGAGAGAGATGAGAGAGAGAATAATCTAGAAAGAGAGAACAAGTACGAAGGCGCCAGTAGAGAAAACAACAAAATTAAAGTTTCATTTTCAAGTAACAAATTATTTTTTTAATGAGAGCAAAAACAATTCAAGTGAGGAGGGGCCAGGGGCAGGACTTAAAGACTTTAAAAAATGTATACTAAGGACAAAACAAGATTTTTTTTTTTTAATGGGGAATGAAAACACAGTTCATTTATTTAATAATTCCTGGTCGCTGACAGCCAAAGCTGACCTTGGAGACTGAAGGTCCAAATGCATGGAGGATATCAATAAGGAAGGAAGAAAACCGGCAAACTGTGATCTCTTTACTTACACATTAAAAGGCCAAGTACTCCAGGGCACCCTGTATAAGTAGGATATTTAGAGAATAAGACTTATTTTAAATAAATAAATAATTTTAATTAGTAGTCTTTTTAGGGCACTTTTAAATTTATAGAACAATAGGTACAGAAATTTACCATATATTTCCTGCTCACATGCACACACAGCCTCCCTTACCATCAACATCAGGAATCTGAGAGTGGTAGATTATCACAACAGATGAATCTACATTGACACATCATTATCACCCAAAGGCCATGGTTTATATTATAGTATCTCTGGTGGCTCAGTGGTAAAATATCTGCCTGCAGCAGGAGACCTAGGTTCAATCCCTGAATCGGGAAGATCCCCTGGAGAAGAAAATGGCAACCCACTCCAGCATTCTTGCCTGGAAAATTTCACGGACAGAGGAGCCTAGAGAGCTACAGTCCATGGAGTCACAGAATCGGACATGACTTAGTTACCCAACAACAACAACAATCACATAAAGTAGATTCACTGTCCTGAAAATTCTGTGTTCCACCTATTAGCACTTCCCTCTCCGCCAACCTCTGACAAACTTTTTGCCATCTCCTTAGCTTTGCCTTTCACAGAATGTCACATAGTTGAAATCATACCATATGCAAACTTTTCGGATTGGCTTCTTTCACTTTTATAATATTCATTCAAGTTTCCTCCTTGTCTTTTTCTATCTTGATGGCTCATTTCTTTTTAGTGGCAAATAATATTCCATTGTCTGAATACACCACAGTTTATTTATCCATTCACCTACTAAAGGATAGTCTGGTTGCTTCCAAGTTCTGGCAATTCTGAACAAAGCTGTTATAAACATACATGTGCAGGTTTTTGTATGAACATAAGTTTTCAGTTCATTTGGGAGAATACCAAGAAGCATAATTGCTGAATGGTATGTAAGACTATGCTTATAAGAAACTGCCATCTCCCAAAGCAACTGTACTGTTTTTTATTCCCACCTGCAAAAAGCATTCTCACTGCTCCACATCCTGTTGCTCCACACCCTCACCAACATTTGGTGTTGTCATTGTTCTGGATTTTGGCCATTGTAATTGATATGTAATGGTATCTCATTACTGTTTTAACTTAAAAATCCCTAATGACATGTAATATTGAGCATCTTTTGTCTTCTTCTTGGCCATCTGTCTATGTTCTTTGGTGAAGCATCTAAGTCTTGCTTATTTTTTAGATTGGGTTATTCTTATTCGTACTGTTGAGTTTTAAGAGTTCTTTGTATATTTTAGATAACATACTTTATTAGATATGTCTTTTGCAGATATTTTCTCCTAGTCTGTCTCATCTTCCTGTTTTAAGTTATGTTCTTATAGTTCTTAAAATATATTCCTGAATTACCATTATATACTAAGTTTTCGTAGAACTTGGAATGCATGTGTAGAGCATTCTGATTCCAAAGAGGAATAATTGGAACAAGTTTTCTTTGAGAGCTGATGGTGTGTACGGCACTGTGTATGGTGGTAGGTGCTGTAAGATTGCATGTCTATTGGTTGGCTTCTGTCCTCAAGAAATAGTGATGGTAGGGAAGATAGGCCCACAAACCCACAAAGCCATTCCAAATGGCTTTTCATTAACACAGAACAACTTAAAACAAAAAATCCATCCCCATTGTCTTTGTTTCTACTTCCTGGGCCCAAAGTCAGTGCTCATTTCGCTTTCCTTAAAGTTTCATCACCCTAAAGACACCCTTACTAACTTTAGAGATTTCAGCATTCCTATCATCTCCTATGAATTCCATGGACAGAGGAGCCTGGTAAGCTACAGTCCATAGGGTTGCAAAGAGTCAGACACAACTGAAGCAACTTAGCATGCAAATACAGTCTCCTGTCTTTCTGAGAAGTCACCCCTGCTACTCTGAGCACATTCTTTTTCTTTTTTTTATTCCTGAGAGACTTTCCAACACCATTCCTTATAACCATGAACTTTGGTCCCATAACCGTGCAGGTCCAGTTCTAGAAGGGTTAAAGGAGAGATTACTATCACAGGTGACAGTTATCTGGGAAGACTCCACAGAAAAGAAATTCAAGCTGAAACTTGAGATGAATAGGACATGGCAAGAAGGGGAAAATAAGATGTCAGAGAGATGAAAAGTCACCAGGGAGAGGAAAAAGGCTCAGGGACTGTCTAGTAAACCCACCAAACCGGGCTGAGCAGGAGATGCAAACAGGAGAAGGACAGAACTTCAGAGTTAACCCAGATTTATAACACTTTCCTTTACATGCTCCAGAGTGACTTCTACTTCTGATGGATGGTCATGTCATCATAAATAGCTAACATTTATTGGGTACTGGTGAGGAGCCAGGCGCTGTTCTACAGAGTTATGTATTGAGTTGCAAAGGCTGGTCTTTTTTTTTTTTTTAAGCCTGGTCTCATAACAGGGAGTCTGATTTTTAGAGCTCTACCTTGTAACTACCGCATTCCATATCAACTTCCTCAACAGAGCTTTACAACAACCCCTTCCCTCTCTCTCTCTTTTTTATTGAAGGATAATTGTTTTACAGAATTTTGTTGTTTTCTGTCAAACCTCAATATAAATCAGCCATAGGTATACCCATATCCGGAGAAGGCAATGGCAAGCCACTCCAGTACTCTCACCTGGAAAATCCTATGGATGGAGGAGCCTGGTGGGCTACAATCCATGGGGTCGCTATGAGTCGGTTGTGACTGAGCAATTTCACTTTCACTTTTCACTTTCATACAATGGAGAAGGAAATGGCAACCCACTCCGGTGCTCTTGCCTGGAGAATCCCAGGGACGGCAGAGCATGGTAGGCTGCCGTCTCTGGGGTCTCACAGAGTTGGACACGACTGAAGCGACTTAGCAGCAGCAGCAGCATACCTATATCCCCTCCCTTTTGAACCTCTCTCCCATCTCCCTCCCCATCCCACCCCTCTAGGTTGATACAGAGCCCCTGTATGAGTTTCCTGAGCCATACAGCAAATTCCCATTGGCTACCTATTTTACATATGGTAATGTAAGTTTCCATGTTACTCTTTCCATACATCTCACCCTCTTCTCCCCTCTCTGCATGTCCATAAGTCTATTTTCTATGTCTGTTTATCCACTGCTGCCCTTTATATAAGTCCTTCAGTACCATTCTTCTAGATTCCATATATATGCATTGGAAGATGATATTTATCTTTCTCTTGCTTACTCACTTCACTCTGTATAATAGGTTCTAGGTTCATCCACCTCATCAGAAATGACTCAAAGGAGTTCCTTTTTTTGGCTGAGTAATATTCCATTGTGTATATGTACCACTACTTCTTTATCCATTCATCTGTTGATGTACATCTAGGTTGCTTCCATGTTCTAGCTATTGTAAATAGTGCTGCAATGAACAATGGGATACATGTGTCTCTTTCAATTTTGGTTTCCTCAGGGTATATGCCTAGGAGTGGGATTGCTGAAGAAGACTTTACACATGGACATCAACAGATGGTCAACACCGAAATCAGATTGATTATATTCTTTGCAGCCAAAAATGGAGAAGCTCTATACAGTCAGCAAAAACAAGACCAGGAGCTGACTGTGGCTCAGACCATGAACTCCTTATTGCCAAATTCAGACTTAAATTGAAGAAAGTAGGGAAAACCACTAGACCATTCAGGTATGACCTAAATCAAATCCCTTATGATTATACAGTGGAAGTGAGAAATAGATTTAAGGGCCTAGATCTGATAGATAGAGTGCCTGATGAACTATGGAATGCGGTTTGTGACACTGTACAGGAGACAGGGATCAAGACCATTCCCATGGAAAAGAAATGCAAAAAAGCAAAATGGCTGTCTGGGGAGGTCTTACAAATAGCTGTGAAAAGAAGAGACACGAAAAGCAAAGGGGAAAACGAAAGATATAAGCATCTGAATACAGAGTTCCAAAGAATAGCAAGAAGAGATAAGAAAGCCTTCTTCAGCGATCAATGCAAAGAAATAGAGGAAAACAACAGAATGGGAAAAACTAGGGATCTCTTCAAGAAAATTAGAGATACCAAGGGAACATTTCATGCAAAGATGGGCTTGATAAAGGACAGAAATAGTATGGACCTAACAGAAGCAGAAGATATTAAGAACAGATGGCAAGAATACACAGAAGAACTGTACAAAAAAGATCTTCAAGACCCAGATAATCATGATGGTGTGATCACTGACCTAGAGCCAGACATCCTGGAATGTGAAGTCAACAGGGCCTTAGGAAGCATCACTACTAACAAAGCTAGTGGAGGTGATAGAATTCCAGTTGAGCTGTTCCAAATCCTGAAAGATGATGCTGTAAAAGTGCTGCACTCAATACGCCAGCAAATTTGGAAAACTCAGCAGTGGCCACAGGACTGGAAAAGGTCAGTTTTCATTCTAATCCCAAAGAAAGGCAATGCCAAAGAATGCTCAAACTACCACACAATTGCACTCATCTCACACACTAGTAAAGTAATGCTCAAAATTCTCCAAGCCAGGCTTCAGCAATACATGAACTGTGAACTTCCTGATGTTCAAGCTGGTTTTAGAAAAGGCAGAGGAACCAGAGATCAAATTGCCAACATCTGCTGGATCATGGAAAAGCAAGATGTTTTTTCCAGAAAAGCGTCTATTTCTGCTTTATTGACTATGCTAAAGCCTTTGACTGTGTGGATCACAATAAACTGTGGGAAATTCTGAAAGGGATGGGAACACCAGACCACCTGATCTGCCTCTTGAGAAATTTGTCTGCAGGTCAGGAAGCAACAGTTAGAACTGGACATGGAACAACAGACTGGTTCCAAATAGGAAAAGGAGTACATCAAGGCTGTATATTGTCACCCTGATTATTTAACTTATATGCAGAGTACATCATGAGAAATGCTGGACTGGAAGAAACACAAGCTGGAATCAAGATTGCCTGGAGAAATATCAATAACCTCAGATATGCAGATGACACCACCCTTATGGCAGAAAGTGAAGAGGAACTCAAAAGCCTCTTGATGAAAGTGAAAGTGGAGAGTGAAAAAGTTGGCTTAAAGCTCAACATTTAGAAAACAAAGATCATGGCATCTGGTCCCACCACTTCATGGGAAATAGATGGGGAAACAGTGGAAACAGTGTCAGACTTTATTTTGGGGGGCTCCAAAATCACTACAGATGGTGACTGCAGCCATGAAATTAAAAGACGCTTACTCCTTGGAAGGAAAGTTATGACCAACCTAGATTGCATATTGAAAAGCAGAGACACTACTTTGCCAACAAAGGTTCATCTAATCAAAGCTCTGGTTTTTCCTGTGGTCATGTATGGATGTGAGAGTTGGACTGTGAAGAAAGCTGAGTGTTGAAGAATTGATGCTTTTGAACTGTGGTGTTGGAGAAGACTCTTGAGAGTCCCTTGGACTGCAAGGACATCCAACCAGTCCATTCTGAAGGAGTTCAGCCCTGGGATTTCTTTGGAGGGAATGATGCTAAAGCTGAAACTCCAGTACTTTGGCCACCTCATGCGAAGAGTTGACTCATTGGAAAAGACTCTGATGCTGGGAGGGATTGGGGGCAGGAGGAGAAGGGGCCGCCAGAGGATGAGATGGCTGGATGGCATCACTGACTCGATGGACGTGAGTCTGGGTGAACTCTGGGAGTTGGTGATGGACAGGGAAGCCTGGCGTGCTGCAATTCATGGGATCACAAAGAGTCGGACATGACTGAGCAACTGATCTGATCTGATCTGATCTGATGGTGGTTTTATTCCTAGTTTTTCAAGGCATTTCCATAGTGGCTGTATCAACTTACATTCCCACCAACAGTGCCAGAGCGTTCCCTTTTCTCCACACCCTCTCCAGCATTTATTGTTTGTAGACTTTTTGATGAGGGCCATTCTAACTGGTGTGAGGTGATATCTTATTATATTTTGATTTGCATTTCTCTAATAATGAGTGATAATGAGCATCTTTTCATGTTTTTGTTAGCCATCTGTATGTCTTCTTTGGAGAAATATCTGTTTAGGTCTTTCTCCCACTTTTTGATTGGATTGTTTGTTTTTTTAGCATTGAGTTGTATGAGCTGCTTGTATATTTTGGAAATTAATCCTTAGTCAGTTGTTTCATTTGCTATTATTTTCTCCAATTCTGAGGGTTGTCTTTTCACCTTGCTTATAGTTTCCTTTGCTGTGCAAAAGCTTTTAAGTTTAATCAGATCCCACTTATTTACTTTTGTTTTTATTTCCATTACTCTAGGAGGTGGGTCCAGAGAAGACAATGGCACCCCACTCCAGTACTCTTGTCTGGAAAATCCCATGGACAGATGAGCCTGGTAGGCTGCCGTCTCTGGGGTCGCTAGGAGTCGGACACAACTGAGCGACTTCACTTTCACTTTTCACTTTCATGCATTGGAGAAGGAAATAGCAACCCACTCTAGTGTTCTTGCCTGGAGAATCCCAGGGACAGGGGAACCTGGTGGGCTGCCTTCTCTGGGGTCGCACAGAGTCAGACACGACTGAAGCGACTTAGCAGTAGCAGCAGCAGCAGGACGTGGGTCATAGAGGATCTTACTTTGATTTATGTCATCAAGTGTCCTGCCTATGTTTCTCTCTAAGAGTTTTATAGTTTCTGGTCTTATATTTAAGTCTTTAATCCATTTTGAGTTTATCTTTGTGTATGGTGTTAGGAGGTATTCTAATTTCATTCTTTTACATGTAGCTATTCAGTTTTCCCAGCACCATTTATTGAAGAGGCTGTCTTTGCCACATTGTATATTCTTGCTTCATTTGTCAAAAATAAGGTACCCATAGGTGCATGGGTTTATTTCTGGGCTTTCTATCTTGTTCCATTGGTCAATATTTCTGTTTTTGTGCCAGTACCACACTGTCTTGATGGCTGTAGCTTTGTGAAAGTGAAGTTGCTCAGTCGTGTCTGACTCTTTGTGACCTCATGGACAGTAGCCTACCAGGCTCTGCAGTCCATGGGATTTTCCAGGCAAGAAAACTGGAGTGGGCTGCCATTTCCTTCTCCAGGGGATCTTCCCAACCCAGGTCTCCTGCATTGCAGACAGACGCTTTACTGTCTGAGCCACTAGGGAAGCCCCCTTGTAGTATAGTCTAAAATCAGAAAGCTTGATTCCTCCAGCTCCATTCTTTCTCAAGACTGCTTTGGCTATTTGGGGCCCTTTGTGTTTCCATAGGAATTGTGAAATTTTGTTCTAGTTCTTTGACAAATGCTATTGGTAATTTGATAGGGATCATAATGAATCTGTAGATTGTGTTTGGCAGTATAGTCATTTTCACAATATGGATTCTTCCTACCCAGGAACTCTCATCTTTGATTTCTTTCATTAGTGTCTTATAATTTTCTGTGTACAGTTCTTTTGTCTCCTTAGGTAAGTTTATTCCTATCTCTTTTAAAAAAAATATCAATACGATTTTATTTTATGTATTTGGCCACACCACACAGCAGGCGGCATCTTAGCTGCCTGCCCAGGGATGAAACCTTTGGAGTAGAAGAACAGAACCTCAACCACTGGACCACCAGGGAAGTCCCCCCACCTCTCCTTTCAACAATAACAGTGCCGGTGATGGATATGTTGAATTCCACTATTTTTCCCTTTTCTGAGATCTTATTACAAAGTCAGTTATTGAAACAGGCACATTTGAGAGGGTCATACAATTAAACTATACACTTACAGCAGTGTTTTACTGCTAATGTAGCAAATTACCAATTACCAACTGAGACACCAGGGAAACCTGTAAAGAAAAAAAAAAAACTTAGTAGCATAAAACAACTCAAATTTATGATTTTACTGCACTGTAGTTCTGAAGTCCAACACAAGTTTCACTGGACTAGGCTAAAACTGGGGTGTCTGTGGGGCTGTGTTCCTTTCTGGAGGTTTCAGAGGAGAACTGACTCCCTTGCCTTATTCCAGCTTATTCCTTGGCTCCTGGACCTAAACTCCACCGGTAAAGCCAATGATGGCAGGCTTCTCCTGTGGGTCCTTCTCCTCTGGCATCGTGTTGAACTTGCTTCTTTCATCCTATCTTTCTTTGACTCTCTCTTCTTCTACCTCAACTTCCCTGATGGCTCAGATGGTAAAGAGTTTACCCTGAATCTACCCAGTGAATCCAGGATAAACTCCCTATTTTACACTAAAATGTTCAGTTCAGTTCAGTCACTCAGTCGTGTCCAACTTTTGTAACCCCATGAATCGCAGCACGCCAGGCCTCCCTGTCCATCACCAACTCCCGGAGTTCAATCAAACTCAAGTCCATTGAGTCGGTGATGCCATCCAGCCATCTCATCCTCTGTCATCCCCTTCTCCTCCTGCCCCCAATCCCTCCCAGCATCAGGATCTTTTAAAATGAGTCAACTCTTCACATCAGGTGGCCAAAGTATTGGAGTTTCAGCTTCAGCATCAGTCCTTCCAATGAACACCCAGAACTGGTCTCCTTTAGGATGGACTCGTTGGATCTTCTTGCAGTCCAAGGGACTCACAAGAGTCTTCTCCAACACCACAGTTCAAAAGCATCAATTCATTGGTGCTCAGCTTTCTTCATAGTCCAACTCTCACATCCATACATGACCACAGGAAAAACCATAGCCTTGACTAGACAGACCTTTGTTGGCAAAGTAATGTCTCTGCTTTTCAATATGCTATCTAGGTTGGTCATAACTTTCCTTCCAAGGAGTAAGCGTCTTTTAGTTTCATGGCTGCAGTCACCATCTGCAGTGATTTTGGAGCCCCCAAAAATAAAGTCTGACACTGTTTCCACTGTTTCCCCATCTATTTGCCATGAAGTGATGGGACCAGATGCCATGATCTTAGTTTTCTGAATGTTGAGCTTTAAGCCAACGTTTTCACTCTCCACTTTCACTTTCATCAAGAGGCTCTTTAGTTCTTCTTCACTTTCTGCCGTAAGGGTGGTGTCATCTACATATCTGAGCTTATTGGTATTTCTCCCGGCAATCTTGATTCCAGCCTGTGCTTCTTCCAGCCCAATGTTTCTCATGATGTACTCTGCATATAAGTTAAATAAGCAGGGTGACAATATACAGTCTTGATGTACTCTTTTTCCTATTTGAAACCAGTCTGTTGTTCCATGTCCAGTTCTAACTATTGCTTCCTGACCTGCATATGGGTTCCTCAAGAGGCAGGTCAGGTGGTCTGGTATTTCCATCTCTTTCAGAATTTTCCACAGTTTATTGTGATCCACACAGGCAAAGGCTTTGGCATAGTCAGTAAAGCAGAAATAGATGTTTTTCTGGAACTCTCATGCTTTTTCCATGATCCAGCGGATGTTGGCAATTTGATCTCTGGTAAATGTTAACAATCCTAATTCCCCCTTGTCTTAATATATTCACAGGTTCTGGGGATTAGAATGTGGACATTTTTCTTGGGGGATGGCACGAGGTGAAAAAGACTATGCCTACCATAGTGTTCCACAATATTAGTTATTTGCTAGTATTTTAAGCAGAGTAAGAACATAAGGAAACATGAAGTCATTTGTTATGAACTGATTAATTACTGAGTTAATAAAATCTTCCCAATATTTCATAACTGTCTTGCTCCCACTTTATTCAACAACAATAGTTTTTTGTTTATTTGTTTTTGTGTTTTTAGCAGCTCAAAAGTATGAAGTCTATTCAAATTATTAGGATTCATAGAAACAAAATCTTTTCACACTCATAGGGGGCCTAGAATTTATATAAGTATTAATTAAATTACATAAAGACAGAGATAATTGTACCTAGGATAAAGCATGGGGAGAAAAACAAGTGACAGCTAAAAACATGTAACTTGGAAGCAGAGGGCTATTTAAGCTCAACAGATGGACACCTACTGGTGACAAGCACAGAGCATACAGTGAACATTCATCCCTGTGTTTTGCCAAGGGAATGGGCTGCCCATTCATTTGACAAAACAACTGAGAAAAAGTTAAGATGAAATTTTTAAAGAAAGCTTCTTCTTTACCATAAACAATAGAATGCAAACTCTGTGGTCAGACTTGACTTCTAATCCCTCCTTATTCACGCCTTACAAGTTGAGTGACCTTGGGCAAAATTAACTAATGTCTAAGAAGTTAGTCCTGTTCCTTCCTCTGATTATGAGAATTAAGATCTACCAACTTCAAAGCAGAGCATGACTACTAAAGTCTTACAGGTAAGGATCTTCAAGGGCTACATGGGTTATTCTGTAAATCATAAACATTTGCATATTGTTTCCATTACTTCTGTGACTGAATGTGTTTATAAATTTCTCAATTTTTATATATAACTATTATCAAAATGACCTCCAGAAATACATAACAATTTCACTCCCAACTGCAATGTAGGATGATGCCCATATACTTAACAAACTTGCCAAGACTCTTTATCATTTAAAGATTGCCAGCTGAGCTGCCTTGAGTATCTAAAATTGTTTTCATTTGAATTTTTGTGACAATGGGTTTTTAAATAATTTTTGTGTGAAATTATACTAACCACTTGATTTCTTCTTGTGAATTGTTCATTAATATCTTTACCCATTTTTAATTTGTATCTTTAAAGTTTCCTCATAGATTTGAAAGAATTCCAAATAAAAAGACCTTTGTCTTCTATGGCCTTAATTTTTCTAATTCAGGTTTTTCCCTGTATTTTATTTATGTGTCCTAAGGATATCCTTGAAAGATAATTCCTGAATTTTCTGTCCTCTGTGGGGGAAATCAATTTAAAAATACCATCTGCCTGTGATTTCCTGTGGCTAGTAAATTTCCTAATAATATTAGCATATATATTTCATTATTCATCAAACAATTCATTTGAATCTCTAGTAATTAGTTGATTTTTTTTAAGAAACCACAACTGTTTTCAGAAAATACGCTTTCTTCTTTACATTCTTCTCGCTCCTTAGGTACCAAACCAGCTTGCATTTGTGCTCCCTGACTTGTTTTCCACCAATCTATTTCCATTCTTTTTTAATTGCATATTTCACTAGGCTTGCCTTTATTTAGCAAATGTTACCTTAAGCTTATTATTACAGCACCTCCATCTGTTTAATGATGTCAACAGCCTTCCAGTCACCTCAGCTCTTCTAATCTCCCTCCTCCCAGCCCCCTCACTGAATGAAAAGCAACGGGCTTTTTGTTGGAAGCTTTGAATGAATAATTCATTGGGGAAAAACCGTCCGTGTTGTGAATGTTTGGAAGACAAAGCACTTCTCTTGTCAGTCACGATGGCCTGGGTAGGGCTAAGTGCTGTTCAGGGTGTGCTCGGTGAGCACTGCTGATGGCGAGCTGCTGAGATTGCCAACTGTGTTAATCCTGTTCACCCTTCTTTGTCTTTTGTGACAGCAAGATTAAGATTCAAGGTCTTATTCAGGTGTTGCAGCTAGACTCGACTTCATTCAGCTGCTTCAAGCCTTCTTTTAAGTTACCAATGATTCCCATCATCATCCCCTCACATCCAGGAAAACTCTTGAGCTACGGTAACATTCTCCTGGGGCATCTCAAGGTAGAGAGAGGAGAGAGTGTGGCCTTTCACCTCAGAGACTCTTGGGTTTGCATTTGATATCAGCCACTGGTGAACTCAAAGAGTCAGATGCAACTGAAGTGACTTCACATACAAACGCAGTGATGAAGTAGGTAGCTTGGCTAAGCTACATAACCTTGATGAGCTTCAGTTCTCTTATCTAGAAGCCATCATTGTGACAACACAGATGGTGTGTGTGTATGGATGGATTCTGAGAGGAAGTATTTTATGGGAGCACCCAGCACTATGCCTGGATGATGGCAGGATTTTAGTTAATGTTCATGTCCTTTAAGTTAATTCCTTCTTCCCTACTGTCTCCATGATCTCCTTTCCATCCTCTACACTATTCAACTTATACAGGCATATGGGACTTCCCTGGTGGTGCAGTGGTTAAAAACCCATCTGCCAATGCAGGGGAGGTTTAATCCTTGGTCTGGGAAGACCCCACATGCTGTGGAGCCTCTAAGCCTGGGAGCCACAACTACTGAGCATATGCACCTAGAGCCCACACTCTGCAAAAAGAAAAGCTACCACAATGAGAAGCCCACACATCACAGCTAGAGAGGAGCCCCCACTCCCTACACCAGAGAACGCCTGCAGGCAGTAACAGAGATCCAGCACAGCCATAAATAAATGATATATACACAGGCATATTTTGGAGATATTGTAGGCTTGGTTACAGACCATTGCAATAAATACTGCAATAAAGTGAGTCACATAATTTTTCTGGTTTCCCAATACATATAAAACCTTTGTTTATACTATTATGTGCTCTATTAAGTGTGTAATAGTATTAGATCTTTTAAAAATGTACATACCTTAATTAAAAAGTAGTTTATTGCCCCCAAAGTGCTAACCATCACCTGGGCCTTCAGTGAGTCATAATCTTTTTGCTGGTGGAGGATCTTGCCAGTGTTGATGGTTGCTGACTGAGGAGTGTGGCAGTTGCTGAAGGTTGGGGTGGCTGTGTCAATTTCCTAAAATAAGACAATGATGAAGTTTGCCATGTGGATTGATTCTTCATTTCATTTGACGGCTTAGAGGCCAGTGTAGGATTACTAATTGGCCTAATTTCAATGTTGTTGTATCTCAGGGATAGAGAGGTTTGAGGAGAGGGAGAGAGAGAAGGAATGGCTAGTCAGTGGAACAGTCAGAATACACACAGCACTTATCTATTAAGTTCGACTTCTTATATGGGTATTGTTGAGCATCAGTAGTAATATCAAAGATCACTCATCACAGATCACCATGACAAATATAATAATAATGAAAAGTCTGAAATATTGCAAGAATTACAAAAATATGACAGAGAGACAAAGTGAACAAATGCTGATGGAAAAATGGCACCAAGAGACTAGCTCTAGGCAAGGTTGCCACAAATCTTCTATGTGTAAAAAATTCAATAAAGCAAAGCATAATACAAAGTATATTTGTATGAAATGCTGGATGAGCATACTATTTTTCTTGTCCAACAACATTCAATATTTCCCTATTTTCATGAGATAAAATTCGCTCTCCCCAGCATGATCCCAATCAGCTGCCCTCTGCCTAACTACCCAGTGTGCCTAGTGGACTATCCACATGGAAATAGTATTCATTTTTCTTGAATAATCTCATGTTACTTCAGTTTCCAGGCCCACCAGTTCCTGTTTCATACCTGGGTTGTCCATTCTCTTCTGTGCAGCTGCAAAACTTGCATTCCTCCTTTAAGATGTGTGCTGTGTGCTGTGGTTAGTTGCTCAGTCGTGTCTGACTCTTTGCGACCCCACGGACTGTAGCCCGCCAGGCTCCTCTGTCCACGGGGATTTTCCAGG
Organism: Bos taurus; assembly: GCF_002263795.3. Lineage (NCBI taxonomy): Eukaryota > Metazoa > Chordata > Mammalia > Artiodactyla > Bovidae > Bos > Bos taurus. The sequence continues at coordinate 56,108,744 of NC_037335.1, read as the reverse complement.
CAAGAATATTGGAGTGGGTTTCCATGCCCTCCTGCAGGGGATCTTCCCAATCTAGGGATCGAACCCAGGTCTCCCGCATTACAGGCAGATTCTTTACTATCTGAGCCACCAGGGAAGCCCACGAATAACGCACCTCTTCTGAATTCTTTCCAGTCCTCCATCAGTGTCTTTGGCCACCCTCCATGCTCCCAAAGCACAAGGAGTTTGGGGAAATAAACAAATGAATGCTTGAATGAGTGGATAGATTAACAAATGAATGAAGTACTGAATATTTTGAAAAACAATAGCATAGACATTAAAAATACTAAAGTTGTTAGACTTAAGTGATGTGGTAATAGGAACTTTAGAGAATGCCTGTTACATACCTTTAATCAAACATCTGTAGAAACATTTTTGGAAAAATGGTGACAAATGATAAGTGTATCTTTTGAACTATTCAGTTCAGTTGAGTTGCTCAGTCATGTCTGACTCTTCATGACCCCATGAATTGCAGTACACCAGGACTCCCTGTGCATCACCAACTCCCGGAGTCTACCAAACCCATGTCCATTGAGTCGGTGATGCCATCCAGCCATTTCATCCTCTGTCATCCCCTTCTCCTCCTGAGGGACTCTCAAGAGTCTTCTCCAATACCACAGTTCAAAAGCATCAATTCTTCTGCACTCAGCTTTCTTTATAGTCCAACTAACACATCCACACATGACCACTGGAAAAGCCATAACCTTGACTAGATGGACCTTTGTTGACAAAGTAACATCTCTGCTTTTTAATGTGCTATCTAGGTTGGTCACAACTTTCCTTCCAAGGAGTAAGCATCTTAATTTCATGGCTGTAATCACCATCTGCAGTGATTTTGGAGCCCAGAAAAATAAAGTCTGACACTGTTTCCCCATCTATTTGCCATGAAGTGATGGGACCAGATGCCATGATCTTAGTTTTCTGAATGTTGAGCTGTAAGCCAACTTTTCACTCTCCTCTTTCACTTTCATCAAGATGCTTTTTAGTTCCTCTTCACTTTCTGCCATAAGGGTGGTGTCATCTGCATATCTGAGCTTATTGGTATTTCTCCCGGCAATCTTGATTCCAGCTTGTGCTTCTTCCAGCCCAGCATTTCTCATGATGTACTCTGCATAAAGTTAAATAAGCAGGGTGACAATATACAGCCTTGACGTACTCCTTTTCCTATTTGGAACCAGTCTGTTGTTCTATGTCCAGTTCTAACTGTTGCTTCCTGACCTGCAGACAGGTTTCCCAAGAGGTGGGTCAGGTGGTCTGGTATTCCCATCTCTTTCAGAATTTTCCACAGTTTATTGTGATCCACACAGTCAAAGGCTTTGGCATAGTCAATAAAGCAGAAATAGATGTTTTTCTGGAACTCTCTTGTTTTTTTTGGTGATCCAGCAGATGTTGGCAATTTGATCTCTGGTTCCTCTGCCTTTTCTAAAACCAGCCTGAACATCTGGAAGTTCATGATTCACATATTGCTGAAGCCTGGCTTGGAGAATTTTAAGGCTACTTTACTAGCCTGTGAGATGAGTGCAATTGTGCAGTAGTTTGAGCATTCTTTGGCATTGCCTTTCTTTGGGATTGGAATGAAAACTGACCTTTTCCAGTCCCGTGGCCACTGCTGAGTTTTCCAAATTTGCTGACACATTGAGTGCAACACTTTCACAGGTTCATCTTTCAGGATTTGAAATAGCTCAACTGGAATTCCATCACCTCCACTAGCTTTGTTCATAGTGATGCTTCCTAAGGCCCTGTTGACTTCACATTCCAGGATGTCTGGCTCTAAGTGAGTGATCACACCATCATGATTATCTGGGTTGTGAAGATCTTTTTGTCCACCCCACCTCCCTGATTAATTTCTCCAACCCTTTTCCTCTTCCCTCCACGTTTTAAAGAAAGTATAATCAAGAGGGATTATGTAAAGGTCCCTCCAGAGGCTAGTAACCTCAGCTCTGGCATCTGGAATCCAGCCTGTTTGACTAGATCTGTCTATAAGACATCTCACAAAGGCTACCTGGTAACTCACCTAAGCTCTATTAACCCTCTCCTTCCTGGCTTGGCAGGGACTCTGTTTTGCATCTTGTCTCATCCTATAACTTACGTTCCTTTTCTCCCCTAGGGGGCATGTCTTATCTTAACTGGTGATGACTGAAACTGCCAGGCAGACAGCCACAGATCATAAAAGCCTTAAGGGATTTTTCTCGTGCAGTTTCTATGTGACATCCATTGATTTTTCAGGAAGTGCCCCAGCACTTTTTCTGTCTCCCTTGGGAGGAAAATCTGGAGTCCTAGCACAGAATGTATGATCTGGTCAGCTGGCCCATGCCAACAATGAATATATTTATGGATTGGGTTCATACCCAACAGATCCTATGCCCCCATCAGAAGAACTCAAAAGCAATGATGCCAACAAGTGCCTGCAGGAAAAATAACCTAGGAACCCATGTGAGAACAAGACTATTTTATTTTAACATACTCCTTAAAGCAAAAAATTAGATTAAAACTAAAGAGGAATGTTATTTGAGGCACATGAATGGTCATATCTTCCACTTATGGATACCATGCATATAAACTGCGTGTGCATGTGTGTGTCTTTGATATCTGTCACTACAGAATTGATGACAAGGAGGCCCAATATTCTAATGAAGAGGGCAAATACAGATGCTTTGATTTTTCTCCTGAGTGCTTTATGATGACAGCAGCAATGATAACTACCACTAACAGGAGAATGCATAGTGTCACACTTGGCATGCAATATCTCATTTAATCAGCAAAACAACCTATAAAATAAGGAAATACTACCTTTGCTTTACAGAAGAGAGTTGTGTGCCTGAGCAAAACACTAAACTTCTTGAGCAGTTGCCCAATGTCACCCAAAGGAGGAAGAGCAGAGATTCAGTCTGATTCCAAATTCCAGCTTTCATCACCATAGAGTAGCACTGACTTGTGCCAGTTCGAGGACATACTACTGCCAAGCTTACTCTTCCCAAATTGTTTAACATACAAGGCTATTACAGTGTAGCTAATCAATGAGAACAATGACTCTGGATTTGACAGCTCAGGAAAATGAACTTTTTGGTCAAAATAAACTTTATTTTAAAAAGGTGGACCTGGAACTCACCAGAGACCTCCTGGCTGTTTAGAGGCAGGATCTGGTATCTCTGTTAGAACACCTCCCCAGTCGGTTCTAATGAAACATACCTGGCTTTGCTTGATGGCACATGCCTGGGAACCACATCTTAGATTCTAAACATTTGGTCAGGACCACATCTGTTGCAAATGGTCCAGCACATAGTAGCCACTCAGTGAATTGCTGTTGAACTGAACTGTTGAGCCATCAGTCTCTACAGTGATATGTACCACAAGAGGATAATGATGAGCACACCTGAGAAATCTGTATGCTTGTCAAGAAACAACAGTTAGAACTGGACATGAAACAACAGACTGATTCCAAATAGGGAAAGGAGTACATTAAGGTGATATATTGTCACCCTGCTTATTTAACTTATATGCAGAGTACATCATGAGAAATGCTAGCTGGATGAAGTACAAGCAAGAATAAAAATTGCCAGGAGAAATATTGATAACCTCAGATATGTAGATGATACCACCCTTATGGCAGAAAGTGAAGAAGAACTAAAGAGCCTCTTGATGAAAGTGAAACAGGAGAGTGAAAAAAATTGGCTTAAAACTCAACATTCGGAAAACTAAGATCATGGCATCCAGTTCTATCACTTCATGGCAAATAGACGGGGAAATAATGGAAGCAGTGAGAAACTATTTTTGCGGGTTCCAAAATCACAGCAGATGGTAACTGCAGCCATGAAATAAAAAGACGCTTACTCCTTGGAAGAAAAGCTATGACCAACCTAGATAGCATATTGAAAAGCAGAGACACTACTTTGCCAACAAAGGTCCATCTAGTCAAAGCTGTGGTTTTTCTAGTAGTCACATATGGATGTGAGAGTTGGACTATAAAGAAAGCTGAGCACCAAAGAACTGAGCTTTTGAACTGTGGTGTTGGAGAAGACTCTTGAGAGTCCCTTGGACTGCAAAAGAGATCCAACCACTCAATCCTAAAGGATATCAGTTCTGAATAGTCATTGGAAGGACTGATGCTGAAGCCCCAATACTTTGGCCACCTAATGCAAAGAAATGACTCATTGGAAAAAAACCCGTATGCTGGGAAAGATTGAAGCCTGGAGAAGGGGACGACAGAGGATGAGATGGTTGGATGGCATCACCAACTTGATGGACATGAGTTTGAGCAAGCTTCGGGAATTGGTGATGGACAGGGAAGCCTGGCATGCTGCAGTCCATGGGGTCGCAAAGAGTTGGACACAACTGAGTGACTGAACTGACTGACTAAGCACCATTTTTCCTCCACCGTATTGCAGGGACATCCCCTCAGCCCCATGATGCAGCTCAGTCTTTAGGGCTTGGGGGATGCAGTTAGGCAAGGGGTAGTAAGTCTCTTTTGGCAGAGCTTTGCATTAAGCAGAAAGGTTACAGTCAAGGTAGGCATTTCCTTCCTAGGACAACATGGGTCTCTATCATTAAGGTTTAAAGGTATTTGTGTATGTCATTACCATTATACTGGTTTTCTCCTGGGTCCTGGGGAGAATCAAGCTGAAAGCCTATAAAATACAACAAGCTCCTAAGAGAAAGATGCTCTCTAACGATATAGTATTACTATAAATTTCAACCACTTCCCCCAGCCTGAAAATGCTGTCCTGGTGAGAATGATCACTTAGCAGTCGTTGGCTCATTTCCTAAGCTAGTAGGAAGCCAACCTAACTCCCAGGCTTGGCAAAAATGAAGGCATGGGGTCGCTGGGAGAAAGAACAGGGAAAATAGCTAACAAAAGTGACAATAATCTATTTTTCAAATCAATATCAGTTACAAATACAGCTTTACTAATAGTTGCTGTAAAAACAGTAAAAGCACGGGCTCATAAAACTCTATTATCTGTTCATAAATGGAATACCATCTTCTTAAATTTATTTCATTTTCTGTGCTGCAATGACCCAATGCCATTGGGCACATGACAGCATCAGGGAGACTGATTCTCCTCTTTACTCCTCAAGAACTATCAGTCATCTTGATCACCATCAGATTTTCACAGTAGTTGGCTATTTGAACCAGGACGGTTCCCTTGGAGTTAATCTTTTAAACGGAAAGCCAAAATCCCCTTACTCATCTTGTGCTTACAAGAGTAGTCTCTGAACTGCTCATAATCTTGGAGAAGTGCCATGTTTTAGCCTACAGATAAAAACAGCTCTGCACCAGTTTCTGGTTATTTTATACCCAGTTGGGATGTGATGCCTAAGTAAGTGACATTCCAGAGGGAAATGTCTACATTTGCAGACAGAAGAAGGGAGTATAAATTGTATAGCCACTTTGAAGGTAATGATGCAATGTGATCAATCTACATATATACAATGAAATATTACTCATATAAAGTGAAATGGAATTGGGTCATTTGCAGAGATGTAGATGGACCTAGCGGAGAAGGCAATGGCACCCCACTCCAGTACTCTTGCCTGGAAAATCCCATGGACAGAGGAGCCTGGTAGGCTGCAGTCCATGTGGTCGCTAGGAGTTGGACACAACTGAGCAACTTCACTTTCACTTTTCACTTTCATGCATTGGAGAAGGAAATGGCAACCTACTCCAGTGTTCTTGCCTGGAGAATCCCAGGGACGGGGGAGCCTGGTGGGCTGCCTTCTATGGGGTTGCCCAGAGTCGGACACGATTGAAGCGACTTAGCAGCAGCAGCAGCAGCACCAGATGGACCTAGAGTCTGTCATACTGAATTAAGTAAGTCAGAAAGAGACAAACAAATATCATATACTAACACATATATGTGGAATCTGAATCTAGGATACATACAAACCTATTTGCAGGGAAGGGAAAGAGATGTACATATAGAGAAGAGAGATGTGGAAACAGAGGGGGAAAGGGAGGTTGGGACAAATTGGTATATTAGGATTAGGACTGACATACATACATTACCATGTGTAAAAAAGCTAGTTAGTTGCAACCTGCTGTACAGCACAGGGAACTCAGCTCTGTGCTCTGTGATGACCTAGATGGATGGGACTGGAGTGGATAGAAGGGTGGTCCAAGAGAGAGGGGATATATATACATACAGCTGATTCACTTTGTTGTACAGCAGAAACTAACATAACATTGTCAAACAGCTGTACTCCAATAAAAAAGGACTTGGAAATATTAATACATATCCTTTATGTTATACATATATACATATTTATATGACCATTATAAATAATAGAAAATATTTAAATGCATAAACATAATGCAAATATGTACTATGTATATGCAAATACCAAATGTACTTTTATACTAGTCTACTGGTGACCTTGTCCTATTCTATGAATTCTATGCTGACAACTCTCTGTCCTCTTTTCTAACTCTTTATTCTGATAGCGGCCTGCCTTGTCAACATCTCTTGCATGACCAATAGACATGTCAAAGCTAAACAAGTGATGTTCCCAGCCAAACCTGCTCTTCCCCCAAACTTCTCTATCTCTAATGGGACCTCCATTCAACAATTTGTTCAGCCCGAAGTCTCTTCTCTTTTTCTCACAGTAACCAAGACATACCATTGTTTCCACCTTCAAAATAGATCAAGAATTCAGACTCACCCGATTACTTACATCACCCCTGCTCCTTAAAACCACCGTCACCTTGGCGGTCTGAAGGGAACTGTGACTAGGGTTACATATTAGACAGTCACCAGCAAATTGTTAGATTTGAAAGACTTAAAGATGGATGAGCTCACCTAGAGAGAGAATGAGGAGCATGAAAACAATATAACCCAAGAAAAAGCCGAACAGAACCTGAACACTGAGAGCTCAGATATAGAAGGTGGAAACTGAGAAAGTTCGAAGGAAAGCTCTTGCTTTGTTAGAGGTGAGGCCATGTCAGATTAACAATGGAGGCAGAGCTGAGTAGGTGCAAGTAGGGAGCACTACTTAACCTTCCTCTAGGTTGTCCCAGAAACTTCTCATTACATGAATAGTGCATGGGCCTGGGATCTCTGTGAGAGAGGACTTGAGCCTCATCCAGAGAAAGGGGTTCAACCCCATTTATTACCTCGGTTCAGTAGAGCCAGGCCATGTGAGTTTTTTGTGGAACAAAAGGAAGAAGGTCAGGCCTTCACCAGTCTGGCTCAAGTTTCAGAAGGCTGAGGGGAAACCCCAACCTACGGCAGTCATCTTTCTCAGTCATGTCCCAAGGCAGCAGCCCCCTTGACCATCACAGGACTCAAGTTCCTGTTAGATGGGCCAGGCTACTGCCCAAGAGGCTGCACTGGAAAGGAAGAAAATGGACTTCTGGAGAGAAATTCAATGAGAGTGATGGCAGGGTAAGGCTGCCAAACTTTAAGCTAACCTCAAACCTATCCCAAGTTACCCAAAACCTCAAGCTTACCTAAATGTAAGATCAGAAACTATACATGCATGAGTTTTATAGTTTCTAGTCTTACATTTTATAGTTGCAGATTGAGCGACTTCACTTTCACTTTTCACTTTCACGCATTGGAGAAGGAAATGGCGGCCCACTCCAGTGTTCTTGCCTGGAGAATCCCAGGGACGGGGAAGCCTGGTGGGCTGCTGTCTATGGGGTCGCAGAGTCAGACACGACTGAAGTGACTTAGCAGCAGCAGCAGCAGCAAGGTAAGCTTACCCAGTGTTACCTCAAGCTACCCCAAGCCTCAGTCCTGCAACACCTTGGATCCACCAGGTGAGAATCTGTCATTTTAATGATAGATGAAGGGAGGAAGAAGTCACAAAGGGAGATAAGGGGTGTGAGCCACTGAGTGCTGCAGTTCTAGGTGCAAAACAGAGTCACCAGCCCCTAGAGAAGACAGGACAGGCAGCACAGAAGAAAACTCTATTTCTACTCCTCTGTCTACATCAGAGATTCCCAGAGGGAATTCTTTAAGAAAAGATTCCTGAGGAAAACTGGATTGCCTCTCATCAAAATGGTAAAACACTCAGGCCCATTTAGACTTGAAACAGACATACATTTATAAGAAAGTCCTGGGATATATCTATCATATTTATTTTTTAAACTATCTTTAAAAAGCATGAATCACATTTATAATGAACAAAAAAAGACATTAAAAGGAAATGATCATGGTTTTTGCACTTATTTCTCTATATTTCTAAAAGACTTACTTACATTTATATTACAAATCTCATGTAGGGTAGTTGGCAAATATCCCATTTCATTGACTAAAAAATGGAATACTGGAGAGATTAATGAACCTTCTAAAGGTCAAAATTTTAAACACTAAATCCTGTGGGTAATTTTTCCCTATGCATAAGTTCCCTATCTCCACAGGTTGAGCAATTGGCAAATTATAATTTCTGCTTTTGTCCTGGATTCTCAGTGGGTAAAGACTGCACAGGCTAATTTTGGACTAATTATTTAGATATTAAAAATGGCATCTGGCATGATTTCAGGTAAAATGCAGTTTTACAGTGATTATTTGCCTTCTTCTGACTTAAAGCTTCTCTGCACCTCGTGTTCAGTTGTTCTTTCTTGAAAATACACATCAAATGAAATCTCTCTTTTCCTAAATTCCTGAGTGGGAAGCTTTTTTGGTCAACAAATACTTAGGGGTAGTAAAGTATTTAAATAATGTAACTATAGCTGTGGGAGGTGACCAAAGTGTATGACATATCACTCAAGTAAAGATTATACTGCTCTATACGGGAGGTTTGCAAATTTCTATATATTGTTCTGTGCAAAATCTAAGGATGACCTCAATTTAAAACTTTTAGCATTTTACTTATACTAAAAATGATCTCTTTAGGTGAATATTTTCTTTTGCAGAGACTGTGTATTTTAAAATACTGTTTAGAGTTTCAATCACTAAGTTATGTACGACTCTTTGCAACCCCATGGACTGCAGCATGCCAGGCTCCCCTCTCCTTCACTATCTCCTGGAGTTTGCACAAACTCATGTCCATTGAATCAGTGATTCCATTCAATCATCTCATCCTCTGTCACCCGCTTCTCCTCCTGCCCTCAATCTTTCCCAGCATCAAGGTCTTTTACAATGAGTTGGCCCTTCATATCAGGTGGACAAGGTATTGGAGCTTCAGCATCAGTCCTCCCAATTAACATTCAGGGTTGATTTTCTTCAGAATTGACTGGTTTGATCTCCCTGCTGTTCAAGGGACTCTCAAGACTCTTCTCCAGCACCACAACTTGGAAGCCTCAATCCTTCGGTGCTCAGCCTTCTTTATGGTCCAACTTCCACATCCATACATGACTACTGGAAAAACCATAGCTTTGAATATATGAAACTTTGTTGGCAAAGTAATGTCTCTGCTTTTTAATATGCTGTCTAGCTTTGTCATAGTTTTTCTTCCAAGAAGCAAGTGTCTTTGAATTTCATGGTTGCAGTCACTCTCCACAGTGATTTTGGAGCCCAAGAAAAGAAAATCTGTCACTTTTTCCATTGTTTCCCTATCTATTTGCCATGAAGTGATAGGACCAGATGCCATGATCTTAGTGTTTTTGAATGTTGAGTTTTAAGCCAGCTTTTCCACTCTCCTCTTTCATCCTCATCAAGAGACTCTTTAGATCCTCTTCACTTTCTGCCATTACAGTAGCATCATCTGAGGCTGTTGATATTTCTCCTGGCAAGCTTAATTCCAGCTTCAACTGCTTCGTCCAGCCCAGCATTGTGCATGATATACTCTGCATACAAGTTAAATAAGCAGGGTGAAAATATACAGCCTTGACATACTCCTTTCCCAATTTGGAACCAGTGTGTTGTTCTGGTACTTTGAATATTCCTTGGGATTAGAATGAAAAATAAACAATTCTAGTCCTGAGGCCACTGCTGAGTTTTCCAAATTTGCTGACATATTAAATGCAGCACTATAACAGCATCATCTTCTAGGATTTTAAATAGCTCAGTTGGAATTTTATCACCTCTATCTAGCTTTGTTCATAGTAAATGCTTCCTAAAGCCCAGGATGCTTTGACTACACACTCCAGGATGTCTGGCTCTAGGGTAGTGATCACACCATCATGGTTATCCAGGTCATTAAGACCTTTTTTGTATAATTCTTCTGTGTATTCTTGCCACCTCTCCTTAATCTCATCTGCTTCTGTTAGGTCCTTGCTGTTTCTGTCCTTTATTATGCCCATCTTTGCAGGAAATGCTTCCTTGGAATCTCCAATTTTCTTGAAGATATCTCTAGTCTTTCCCATTCTATTGTTTTCCTCTATTTCTTTGCATTGTTCACTTAAGAAGGCATTCTGGTCTCTCCTGCTCTCTGGAACTCTGCATTCAGTTGTGTATACCTTTCCCATTCTCCTATGCCTTTCTCTTCTCTTCTTTTCTCAGCTATTTGTAAGACCTCCTCAGACAACCAGTTTGTCTTCTTGTATTTCTTTCTCTTGGGAATGGTTTTGGTCACTGCCTCCTGTACAAGGTTGTGAACATGTGTTATAAACCTCAATACATAGTTCTTGAGATCCTCTGTCTACCAAATCTAATCCCTTGAATCTATTGTCACTTCCACTGTATAATCACAAGGGATTTGATTTAGGTCATATCTTAATGGTCTAGTGGTTTTCCCTACTTTCTTTAATTGAAGCCTGAGTTTTGCAATAAGGAGCTGATGATCTGAGCCACAGTCAGCTCCTAGTCTTGTTTTTGCTGACATATAGAGATTTTCCATCTCTGGCTGCAAAGAATATAATCAATCCGATTTTGGCATTGACCATTTGGTGATGGCCATGTGTAGAGCTATCTCTTGTGTTGTTGGAAGAGGGTGTTTGCTATGACCAGTGTGTTCTCTTAGCAAAACTCCATGAGCCTTTGCCCTGCTTCATCTTGTATTACAAAGTCAAACTCGCCTGTTACTCCAGGTATCTCTTGACTTCCTACTTTTGCATTCCAATCTCCTATGATGAAAAGGACATCTATTTTTGTTGTCCGTTCTAGAAAGTGTTGTAGGTATTCATAGAACCCTTTAACTTCATCTTTTTTGGCATTAGTGGTTGGGGCATAGGCTTGGATTACTGTGATGTTGAGTGGTTTGCCTTAGAAACAAACCAAGATCATTCTGTTGCTTTTGAGGTTGTATCCAAGTACTGCATTTCAGACTCTCTTGTTAACTATGAGGGCTATGCCATTTCTTCTATGGGATTCTTGCCCACAGTAGTAGATATAATGGTCATTTTAATTAAATCCGTCCATTCCTGTGCATTTTAGTTTACTGATTCATAAAATGTTGATGTTGCCATCTCCTGCTTGACCACATCCAATTTACCTTTATTCATGGAACTAACATTCCAGGTTCCTATGCAACATTGTTCTTTACAGAATCAGACTTTACTTTCACCACCAGGCACATCCACAAGTGAGAGCCATTTCTGCTTTGGCCCAGCCTCTTCATTCTTTATGGAGCTATTACTCAGCTTTTTCCCAGCAGCAGATTGAACACCTATTGACCTAAGGGGCTCATCTTCCAGTGTCATATCTTTCTGCCTTTTCATAGTGTTCCTGGGTTTCTTGAGGCAACCCAGCCCTAGAGTCTACAGGCTCAATGGTAGGGCAGTTGACAACCTCCAAGAGGACTTATGCCAACATGTGCCTCCCAGGACTGCTGATGCCAGTTTAGAGTATGAGCATATAATTACATTTAAAAAGATATAGTTTCTGAAATACAACAGCAATTGCTGCTCCTTTTGAACAGTATAATAAATGCTTAGTTGTGGTATGTTTAGAAAACATATAACTGATAACATTTTATAACAGATAAAATTTTATAACAGAATCACAGATGTTTGCGCCATTGGGGGCTCAGTTGTATCTGACTCTTTGTGACCCCATGGACTAAACAGTCCACGGAATTCTCCAGGCCAGAATACTGGAGTGGGTAGCCTTTCCCTTCTCCAAGGAATCTTCTGAACCCAGGGATTGAACCCAGGTCTCCCACATTGCAGGCGGATTCTTTATTAACTGAGCCACAAGGGAAGCCATTGTGGGCTTACTCACATAAATCTATCCATTTTGCTAAAATTCATGTTTGACATGAAATTTATGTTAGTAAATATAGTTAAAATATCAATACTTTCATTTTTAATTGACTTATCTATTTTCCTTCCAAGCCCAGCATAGGGGGTAGGGTCAGGCAGAAGGAAAAAGAAAAGGACAATTAATTATAAACAGCAGATATTAAACTGTCAGTTGCTACACAGTTTTATAATGATAACACCAGAGAACAAAATATATTTTTACAAATATTTCTTTCTCTCTTATCCCTTCCTTTTTTTTAAAGATAAGCCTAGCAAGTGCCAGTAATTACTCTCACAGGAACAATCAGAAAAACAAAATTGTGCTATTAAGAGCTGAGAAGCAAGAAATGTTTTTTTAAAAAACACTTAAATGAATAACGTTTCCTATCGAGTTATGGTTTTGCCAGGTAAATGACTCTTTTGACTAATTCTCAAGTGTAAGCCTGAAACAAGCAAAGATAATTGTTCAAGTTTCTGGCTTAGGGAAAACATGTATGTAATTGCATGTCTACTCTCTTTCCATGATGAGCACATGTACAAATGGTCTTCACTTAATTAGTCTGGGGGAGAAGCCAAGGAAGGAGGAGTTGGTAGCTAGCACAGAAGAGCAATTAGGTAATAATGTGATGGGGAGGATCAGAATCGATTCAGGAAATTCTACTTTGCTACTTCATAGTGAGAGAGGCCAAAGAGGGTAGGATGGCAAGTCTGCCAAAAATAGAAGAATCAAAGTCTAATGAACTTTTCAGGTTGAAGACTTGATGGTCACTGAATTCAATAATCTTCCATTTAAACAGAGAGATATTTCAAGACTGAGAAGTGACATGGCTCGCAGATAATTAGACAACTTGTGAGGGAGAAAGCCCAGCTTTGTATCAGAAAGTTCTGCTCTTCTTTAAGAATTCCTTCTACTATTTGCCCAACTGCCTCTCTTCAAGGTGGATCCAGATGGTAATGGAATACACGTGGACTCTAGTTTGTGTTGTTTTGATATGGGACATTTGGAAAGGATAGGGAGACTTTGATAACCCAGAAAGACTAAAACTTTGGCTTAGGCAGAAAGTATGAAGATATTAAATACCCTATAACCAGACAGAGTTGATGTAGTGGAGAAGGGTGGGGAAGGCAGGGGTAGGATACTCATACAGAAACAAAACAGAGGGCTGAATATCAGGAACTAGTGGTTGTTGGTGAGAAAAGTCTAAAAGAAGCTCTTGGGACAATAGCTTTGCATGTCAGGTGCAGGTACGTAGGGGCTGAAGGTCATAAGGGGAGAAGGTGGGTTTTGTTAATAAGGTTCACTGATCTCTGTCATGTGGTCATGTAGGGACTTCCCAAACACATTTACCTGGGAAGTCTTCCACTTCCTCTGAGGCTTAAAAGTACCCCACGCTCTGAATAGGGCTCTCCACTCTGGTCCAGTATTTTTGCCTCACTATCAGAAAGCAACAATTGACACATTCAAACCATCAAAAGGAAAATAAGCAGTTTTGTTTTGCCTTTTTTTTTTTTTTTACAGAACTGTCTGGACATGTGAGGGCTTCTTCTTTCTCCTGCCCTCAAGTAGCATTTTTCTACATATAACTTTTATTATATTCCAAGCTTCTTAAGCCAGTATTTCTTTTTAAAAATTTTGGCCAATTAATGAGTTTCTGTCATGTAGATGATTCCATTTAATCAATGAGGTCATCAGAAACACTGAATCTAACATTGCTCATTAAAATTATCACCATTCTAAACCATTGATAGTTTCTAAAAATGTTAGATGAGCAGCAACCAGGGTAACAATCACTAATGTCAACATAACTAATTCCCTGAGTCTTGGCCACACTTGAACCCTTATGGCTGAAGCTCAATCACATCAGTTAAAGCTCAAAAATTGAATGAGAGGCATGGAGCTGAACTTTTTCACAGATTCAGAACCCAGTTCACATCAGCCACTGCGGTTTCCCAACCCCATGTGTTTTCCCAGCTTCAAGAAGAGAGAATCCTGCTTGAGTGTTGTGCCTCTGTTATTTACTGCCAGCACCTCCATTTCACTGTGTTCTTCCTGAACTGTAACTCATCACCAACTGTGTTTCTCCATGTTAAGAGAAAAGAAGACAAGGTACATAATTTTGTCAGTGGCAACAGAAAAGGCTTTTACATAATCTTGCAAGCTGTGTAGTGTTCGTTTAATACAATGCCATTATCCCTTATCCACAATTATTACAAAAATGCTGAAAATTAAAAGTTCTTTTTTTAAATAAGTGGCATATTTATTTAGTGACAAAACCTGATTTAAACTGATATGACCCCATTTGGAGTCTCTTTATCTCATTTAATATGAAATCTCTGCTTTTTCTTGTAGAAATCTTAAGGTTTGATTACAGAAAATTGTCCTAGATCCCACTGAGGGTCACTACAAATTATATGCAATATATGCATCTCTATGAAATCTGGAAAAAAAAATCTGAATTCCAAAATTCAACTGGCCAAGTTAATTTTAGATAAAGTGAAAGTCACTGTCATGTCCAACTCTTTGGGACCCCATGGACTATACAGTCCATGGAATTCTCCAGGCCAGAATACTGGGGTGGGTAGCCTTACGGGATCTTCCCAACCCAGGGATCAAACCCAGGTCTTCTGCATTGCAGGCAGATTCTTTACTAGGTGAGCCACAGGGGAAGCCCAAGAATACTGTAGTGGGTAGTCCATCTCTTCTCCACTGGATCTTCCAGACCCAGGAATTGAACCAGGGTCTCCTGCATTGCTGGCAGATTCTTAACCAACAGAGCTATCAGGGTAGCCACTTTTTTTTTTTTTTTTTTTTTAAAGATAAAGCATTGGAAACCTGAAAAAGTAATGGATTGGTCAAAAGTTTTTTCACATTTTTCTATAAAATGTTATGGAAAAAAAACCCAGAGAAAGATTTGGCCAACCCAATAAAATCCAGGTATCTCCTAAGCACATTGGCTTCCCAGGTGGCTCAGTGGTAAAGAATCTGCCTGCCAATGCAGGAGACACAGAAGATGCAGTCTCGATTCCTGGATCCGGAAGGTTCTCTGGAGGGGGAAATGGCAACCCACTCCAGTACTCTTGCTGAAAAATACCATGGACAGAGGAGTCTGGTGGGCTACAGTCTATGGGATTGCAAAGAGTCAGACGTAACTGAGAGCACACACACATACACCTCCTAAACCTATAAAAATGATTTTAAAAACTACCTTTGTTTAAATAAACAATTCTCATCATGTGGCCCATACATTTAAACTGTTTTTCCCATAGCAGATCCTGTTTGGCTTTTTTATTTCATGTTATTTAAAGTTTAATATTACTTTATATTTCAGTTTGTGTACTCATGAAACAGCAGCAGATTGAGAACATTGGAAACACTGGCCACATAGCTTCTCTGATGCTGTAAGGCCAGTGCTTTGTGGCTGATTAATTACCTGGCTACTTCTTGTGATGAGAGACATATTTATCCAAAGAACATTCAGTATTTGGCCTCTTTGCTCAGACAGCCAGCAAAGGACCTAATTGTGAAAAAACAAATGCTGTTTATTGGACCCACGCTCATTGCACACCCCAACACCCTGTTTCTCATTCATCCCCACTGCAAACACAAAAGTATGCATGCATCATACACACTTTTAAAAATAACCACTTCAAAAAAGTGAAAAAATAAAACAGTCTCACATCTCCCAATATGTGTTCTAATAATGAAATCTTTTTTGCTTTCAATGTATTGCTTTACTTTTCAGAGTTTGGGCTGGAACCAGAACTCTATTTAAAATCAGCATATTAGTTTTTAGTTACCTTTCACAAGGATGGTGGTTTCATTTTTGTGAAGATGGGCACCAAATTATGTATGTTAGGTTTCTGGACAAAGAATGTTAAGTAGATAGGATTTCTTATTGATTCTGATATTGAATTCCAAAAGGAAGAAACAATATGAACACAACCATAACATCAAAAGGCCCTGTTTTGGCAAGAAAGACTTTTTAAAATATTTATCATGTACATGATTTTCTGTTCAGGAAGTCCGTCTTGGGTGTGTTAACTTCCAGTTAGAAAGAGAGGGCTTCTGTGGCCTGGCAATATTCAATCTGACTTTTATTCAGTAAGACAAGAGAACCTTCTAGTACAAAATCCAAATGCACTGGCTTTTATTGTCCTCATTGAAAACAGAAAAGAAAGCAGAATTTTCCCTCAGTATATTTTCAGTTTATAGACTGAAAACCAACCGAAGTTCATTTACAAGGGGACACTGACAGGGAAACAAGTGGGAAGTGTACCACCTACATATATTCCTCTGGGTGCATTTTAAATGTACCTCATTCAAAGGAGGGCTCTTCAGAAATCCACCAGCAATGAATATTTTTGTGTATAGTCATGAGCTCTCAAAAAACAGCTGGTTCTTATGAACTAAGTGGAAACCTCAGTGGGGAGGAGAGCAGAAACCACGAAGCCACAGGGATGTTACAACTCCCACGAATTAGGGCTACTTCAGAAAAACAACCACCAACCTTTAAACAGCTTAGGCAAAATGTCAAGTGAATCAAGTACCCAACATATGCTAAGCCAGAGTTATGAAAATGTTAACAAATAGCTACGTGTATTATTAGAGAAGAAAAGAAAACACATTGCAATTGATGGCAGCTGGGCAAACGATTAAACACCTAAATAAACCAGGCCTAAAAAATAATTAGGCGATATGGGAGAGAATTTCATCCATCTTCCCCTTAGAATCACAGCATTTTTAGGAGTGTTTCCATTAATCCTTTAGCCATAATTTTGTTCTTTTACCCTGATGTGAGGAGTGGGTATGATTCACATGAAAAGTGAGCTAGCTAGTGCGACTGGTAAACACATTGCCTGCCTGAAGAGAATTGTGAAATGCTCTGTGTCTGGATTTGAAAGAGGTTTGCATCCTGAATGCTCATCTCTCTATTCATCTTTCATGTAATCTCCTTTTTGCATATTTAAGCTAAGTGTTTTTTCCTACTTTTCTTAGAGGTATATTAATTTAAAAGGCCTATAGAACTCAGACTATCCACCCTGGCTTGGTACACTTTACTCATTCTTAACTAGATTTTAGTATTATAATTAAAGTAGGAAATGTACATGCAAAATAGCAGAACAGGTAAACAGCAAAAATAAATTTCACTTCCATTCCACAACATCCCACAGGGAGTTACTATTTAAACATTCTTTAGTATATTTTCTGGAATTTTCTATGCAGATTATTGTGCCCTGTTACCATCTTTGACAGATTTTTTTTTTCCTCCTAATAATATATCTTAGAGTTCTATGTCAGTATATCAGTACATAAGAAGGTACCTCATTTAAAAATAAAAAGACAGCTGCAAGGATAAAGCCATGATATGAATATACCATGATTTATTCAATCAGTTTCCTATTAATGGGCATTTCAAAATATTTCTAGACTCATTACTAATAGCAATGGACACGTATTTTTCATACACGTTAGTCATATCCGCAGGATAGATTCCTGGAAATAGAATTGCCAGGTCAAATGATATCTGAATTTAAAATCTGAAAGATATTTCTAAATTGTGCTTCAAAGAGGTTGTACCAATGTATATTCTCATTAATATTGTTTGAAATTGTTCATTTGCCCACATTTTTGTTAATAATGTGCATTACCATTTTTGGCAATATGAAAGTTAAAATTGTATTTCACAAATTAAAAATTTATATTGAGAGAAATTGAGCATTTATTCATATGTTCCTAAGCTATTTATATTTTAATTTTGTCAAACCATTCATGTCCTTTCCCTTTTTTCTAAGGGTTTAGTTATTTATTTATTTATTTTTGCCTATGGACTTATAACAGTTTTTAAATGATAAAAGTTTCAACCTAAACATAATCATATGTGTTGCAAATATTTTTTCTTTTCTTTTCTTTAAATCAGGGTATTTGGCTCTAAAATTTTTTTTACGTAGTGAAGTTTATCAATAGTCACCATGGATCAGTGTTTAATTGCTTTTTATCAAAAGACAGAGAAACAAATGACAAAATTATTTTATGTAACTGTAAACGTAAAACAAAGGTTTATCTGTCTTTCAAGAATAAATATATTTTAGAGAGTTTTTATTTCAAAATATTGGATTGTAATTATTTTTATTTATAATATATAAGCAAACCTTAGTCCTTATTTTTGGGAGTATCAATCCCTGAAAGTCCGAAGTGGGAAATTTGTTTCCACTAGCTTCCTTCTAGAAATGTAGCAGTTGCTTAAAGAATCTTTGGGGTCCCTGGTACAGAAGGGAGACTAAGTAAGCCAGGAGGTCTTTTACCTAAGATCCCCACGGATTCTATTTTGCCCAGCTGCGGGGAACTGATAGAATCAACAGAGCCTGCAATGTTGTAAATCACGAGGCAGCCTCTCTCTCAAGGCTTGTTTTAAGGCTTAAATTGCTCGTTGCATCTTAACAAGTTGTCTTACAGCTTTCTGTTCACCTCTGATGACTTGACAGAATTGCACACCCCTGGAGGTTCATGGCTTTGCCTTTGATATAGATAGACTCTTTGGATAACACCCCAGCCTATGCTGGAATTCAACTTTCTAAAACTATCCAAACAGAGAACAGATAATTATAATGACATAAGAAGATTCCACCACCAATGGAAAAAATGCAACTTAAGCCAATGAAATGCCAGTTATATCTGACAAAATCAGTAGTCTAAGACATAGCAACCTTACATCGTCATTTGGGGGAAATGCATGTGATTCATGAGTATAACAGCAGATAAGCCCATCCCCACTTATCAAATTTGATATACATTCCTGTTCCTCAAGTTGCCTTTTCTCCATAAATGTTTGCTGTTTAAAATGAAAACTTCTGTAAACATTTGTGAACTTGTGTAATCTGATTTCCTTTTCTAAACTCTGACTGCCTTTATATTCAGTAGCATACTAATTTGTACCCGACACTTCTCTGCTTTCATTATAGGTGCTACCTCTGAGGATTTTGTGAGAGCCTTAAAGGAGGAGCCATGTTATGTGTTTTATCTTCCCATTGTGACTACTGAATTGCGGGGTAAACAGATCTCAGCATCATTGATTAGCTGTACTTGAATTAAACACTTGTTCACATGACTGGAATCTAGAGATCCATCATCTCAACAAAAGCTTTGAAAAGTTTATCAGAGTGACAGGACAAAAATACAACATAAGTTCAGAAAATTAGTCATTCTCATCTTTAGGTCTGAAGATGTTACCAGGGTTTCCTGCTCCTGGAGATGTAAACCTCAAGCGTTTGCAGTATTTCTAAGCAGCATGTGGGATAAACTTCTGTACAAATTACTATCAGTAGGCACAACAGGAAGCAGAAATGGGAAGATTCATTTTCCTCTATTTGACTAGTTCAAATGAGTTTCTTCTCTGCACAGAGCAATATGTGTAGTTCTACAGCAGAAATCAGAAAATTTGAATGTCTTCATCTTCATCACAATTCAAAGGAGATATTAGAACTATACAGCTTTCTGTGTCTATATGTGTATGCTTGTATGTATCACACTGGGCTCAAGTGTCTGACCAGCAGGGAGATGCAGGACAAGCAGCTTTACCTCTGAGTCTCAGATTTCTAATCTACTAAATGGGGGCAATCTGAACAATGATTAAATGGTATCATTTCTATAATATGTTTAAACTTATGGCTGGCACAGAGTAAGTCCCCCATCACTGTAGATATTATTCTTTATTTCAGCCTTTCTGTGTGCAGACTTGCATTGGGGCAGAAGTGGCAGGGTCCTGGTGAAGGCCACAAGGGAACAGGTCCATCAGCTGGGTGGAACATGGGACCAATTTCTGGTTGACAAAGCCTGAGACCGCAGCATCACAATTGCAGATAACTGCAGCAGAATATGGAGAAGCTGGAACACTGCTAGTAGGAATGTAAAATGCTACAACCACTTTGAAAAACAGTTTGACAGTTTCTTAAATTATTAAACATAATTATACCTTACAACTCAGCAATTCTACTCCTAGAGATGAAGGTGTGAACATAAATGTTCATAATGGCATTATTAGAAGTAGCCAAAATGTGGAAACAACCAATCTCCATCAACTGGTGACTGGATAAACAAAATCAGTTATATTCATATTATGGATTACTATTCAACAAACTTGATTAGGTATCTGCGATATAGATGAACCTCAAAAATATTATGTTAAGTAGAAAAGACTAGGGACAAAGGCCATATGTTTTATAATTCCATTTATATCAAATGGCCAGAAAAGGCATATCTATATATATAGAAGGTAGATGACTGGTCACCTGGAAGTGGGGGATGGGAGAAAAATGACTACAAATAGGCATGAGGAATATTTTTGAGGTGATGAAAATACTCTAAAATTGGATCTTGATGATAGCTGAAATACTCTGTAAACTTACTAAAAATCAATGAGGTTTATACTTAAAATGAGTGAATTTTATGATATGTAAATTACATTTCAATAAAACCGTTAAAAAAAAAAAAGTCTCCACAAAGAAAATTGCAGGCCAAGATGGCTTCCCTGTGAATTCTACCAATAATCTGAGAAAGAAATACCACCAATATTATAAAAATTCTTACAAAGAATAGAAACTTAGGAAACACTTCACAAATAATTTTTTGTAAAACAGAAGAACTTTTATACCAAAACCAAAAAGGTATAACAAGAAGGAAAAATTATAGGCCAATTTTTTTTCTGATCATGGATACAAATGTCCTAAACCCAAAATCAGCAAACTGACTCCATAATTATGTAAAATAATAATATAGTACAATCTAGACAGTTGTAGGTTGAAAAAACCTAAAAATTGTTTCTGATAATAAAAATAATAATAATAACGTAACATTTTTCGTGATAAAGGGAGAAAGACCTTTAAGCAAACTAGGAATAAAAGACGGAGAAGGCAATGGCACCCCACTCCAGTACTCTTGCCTGGAAAATCCCATGGATGGAGGAGCCTGGTGGATTGCAGTCCATGGGGTCGCTGAGGGTCGGAAACGACTGAACGACTTCCCTTTCACTTTTCACTTTCATGCACTGGAGAAGGAAATGGCAGCCCACTCCAGTGTTCTTGCCTGGAGAATCCCAGGGACGGGGGAGCCTGGTGGGCTGCCGTCTATGGGGTCGCACAGAGTCGGACACGACTGAAGTGACTTAGCTGCAGCAGCAGCAGCATAAATACCTTATAGCAAACATGGCACTTAATGGTAAAATATTGAAAGCCAAGTACCTGAAATTAGGAAAGAGATGAAGAAGCCTGATATTAATTTCTACTAATATCTCTCTACAGATTGTAGCTAATGAAATTAAAAAGAAAAGAAATGAAAGATATAATTGAAGATATAAATGAAGGAAGTTTGGAAAGTTGCCATTATTTACAAATGATTGTGTATGTAGAAAAATTCAAGACTATCAAGTTGAAGAGTGAGAATTTATTCATGAATTTAGTAAGAACACTGGATAAAAATCAGTTTTATAATAAGCATCAATTATATTTCTGTATATTAGTGACTAAGAAGATGAATTGTAAGAAAGATACAATTTATAATAGCAGAGTTCAAGGTACCATATATGACAGCCAGAATAAATAGCAGAGAGCAGAATCAAATTTAAAAGCACTTCAGTCATCACAATTATCAAATGAAGACTATAAAATAACTTTTTATATTTAAGAGAATAAAAAGACTTAAAACATAAGCAAGGAGAAAAAGACTGCACCAAAAGACTAACAAAATATGAAAAAGAAACAAATTTCTATTCCAGAAGTTTTTAAATGGATATAAAAATTTTAAAGATAAATAAAAGCACAGATTAAATAGATGAGATAGAGTACTAGAAGATGGATATAATTCTTTCCTAAAATGTAACATAAAGAAATAAAGTGATAAAAGAGTTACAAAGCAGTGAAAAGACATGGAGAAGGATGAGGTAGGGTAGAATGAGGACTGTAACTTTTTTTTGTTTTTTTTATCTTTTTTTTTAAATTTTTTTAAATTTTATTTTATTTTTAAACTTTACATAATTGTAAGAGATAATACTCCAGCATTTTTAGTAACACTTAAAAGACACCAGTACTTGGATGTGAATATCATGAATGAATATTATAACCAATATTTTTAAGTGAAAGAAAAAATAAATTCACAAATACATGTAGTTTGATTTCATATATATAAACTTCAAATGCGTACAAAACTAGATGATCTAATATTTAGGAAGTCAGTCAGAGATTATAAATCTGTTGAGAAAAGCAAGAGAATGGTAGACGCAATGCAGGATGGTCATTGCCTTTGAGTGATGAAGTGGAGATGGGAATGATCCGCAAAGTTTTTGTGGGGTGCGCAGTATGCTACATGTGAAGCTAGGTTGTGGGTACCTGTGTAATGTTATTTATCTTAATGTGCATGTGTATGTGTGCTCAGTCATGTCTGACTCTTCTGCAACCCCATAGACTATAGGCTGCCAGCTTCCTCTGTCCATGTGATTTCCCAGGCAAGAACACTGGAGCAGGTTGCCATTTCCTCCTCCATGGGAATCTCCCCAACCCAGGGATCAAACTCGCATCTCCTGTAGCTCCTGCAATGGCAGGCAGATGTTTTACCAGTGAGCATACCCTTCCCAAATATAAGAGTAAGTTTGGGCAGTTCACAGTTGCTTTTTAAATGAGAATGCATAGCCAATATTACTCAATGTACAAAATATAAATTAAAACCATAAGCAAGCATTTTGTACCTGTCAGCTTTAGATTAAAATGCTAAAATGTGATAAATACAGTCGACCAAAGTTTAGGGGGAAAGACACTAGTTATTGGCTGAAATGCAAGATAGTTCAAACATTTCATAGAGCATGTGGTAGTACTGTTTATAATCCTAAGACACTCAAAATTCATCAGTGTCCATCAGTGGGTATTAACTAAGTAAACTATGGTGACCTGTACAATCTAACACTATACAGTCACTAAAAATAATGAAGTGGTAGCTCTTATATGTGCTGATGGAGAACGACCTCCAAGAATACTATTCAGTGAAATAAGATGCAGAAGAGTGTGATTTCCCAGTATGCTTCTATTTATATAAAAAGATAAATACATGTAATATATGTTTGGCAAAGCATGAAGCATTGCTAGAAGGACAGCTACACAAACAAAGGAGAATGTGTAAAAATGGTTAATCCCAGGGAGTAATAGAGCAATGGTTCCAGGCTGTCAACTGTACTTTCTTTTCATTATCATTCCTTTTTTCATTGTCTGTATTTTTTTATTTTGTGCAAAAATCATCTTTCAGTTGAAAAAAGTCATTTGTATATTAAGATTCATATATGGACAGGGCTGTAACATAGCCATAATAAGGGAAATGTGTTTGTCTAAGTCACTATTAAAAAAAATCTCTATATTTGGAACTTATAACTAAAGCAATAACTCAAAATCTCAACAAAAGTGAGTTTTTGTTTTATTTTACACTACTCAAGTGTTATCATCAGGAAGAAAAATCTATTGCATGAAATTTCTAGTGCTGCCTGGGTTTATCTTGCTTGGAAATAATGGGGAAAATGCTGTTTCAAATATTAAAAAAGAAAAAAAAAAGCTTGGCTGAATCTCTCCTTTGAAGTGTATAAATACAAAAGCAAACAATAGAAATAATTTTAAGATACCTATTTTGGGATCCCCTCTCCAAAACTGGGTATATTATTTAATTCCACTTTTTATCAGTTGTTCATTTGGGGTCAAACTTTCTACAGTTCCATAATGGAACTTGCCACTCTATTTTCAGAGGCGCAGATGGTGGAAAAGCGTTTCATGAGTAAACCATTTTATTTGAGTGGAACTGAATTAGCTTTTCCAACCCACAATTTCCAAATACAATGTCAGAAATGAAATACACCCTTCTGCAACCTAATGGTGTGGCTCTGGGAAAATCATGGCATCCCTCAGAAATACAGCCTTCTCTGCAAATGAGAATCCCCGATGCCTTTGCTGTAGTGTTGTGAGATTAAATCCCATGGCGCATTCCTTTAAAAGTACCTGCTGGCTGCCTGGTATACCTTTGAGCGCCCAGCCCGGCCTGCCTTCATAATCCCTGGACAGCATCTAAAAATAACAGTATCCAGCCCTGCAGAGGCCAACTGAATCAATATCTCTGGCCCTGGGCCTTAGCATCCACATTTTTCAAAGCTCCCTAGATGATTGTCATGTGCAGCTAGAGTTGAGAACCCTGGACTAACTCTGGACAAGGGCCTATCCTCTCTTCCAGCTAGCTATTAAAAACACTGACATCTTTATTGATTAAACACCAGTGAGGTTGTGAGACTCCACAAGCAAACAAGTCGAACAGTCATTTGTTTGTGGTAGCATATGTGCTCCCCACACATTTTTGATTCGAGAAACAAGAACTGCCTTTGCTAACCTGCTGGGATGTTACTAACCTCCTCATGAGCCTCTAGCTGTGTGGCCAGTAGAGGTGACATTTTAAGGGAAGAGTAAGAAGGGAAGTGAGAGGAAAAGAACTTGTATTTTAAAAGTAGAAAAGACTTAACAAATGAGCATGCCCCAGGTATCAGTCTTTCCGGATCAGAATCAAGCCTAATACGGCATATTTCTTTCCATGTCAATGGCAATTACTCTCTAAAATGACTACATCCTTCTTCCCAGCCTTACCTGGCACTTCCAACATTCCTTTACTTGCTCTGTCTTTCATGTACAATTAGTTTACTGATTTGATTTTACTATATATTTGCATTAGAACCTAAATTTCATGAGAGAAGTTTTTAGCATCCCAGTTAGTTCTTATGCTGTTCAATTTTCTTCCTGCTGCTGCTACTGCTGCTAAGTCATGTAAGTCGTGTCCGACTCTGTACGACCCCATAGACGGCAGCCCACCAGGCTCCTCCGTCCCTGGGATTCTCCAGGCAAGAACACTGGAATGGGTTGCCATTTCCTTCTCCAATGCATGAAAGTGGAAAGTGAAAGGGAAGTCGCTCAGTCATGTCCAACTCCTAGCAACCCCATGGACTGCAGCCCACCAGGCTCCTCCATCCATGGGATTTTCCAGGCAAGAGTACTGGAGTGGGGTGCCATTGCCTTCTCCGAATTTTCTTCCTAAACTTCTCCAAAACAAGAGACCTAACCCCTAAGGCAACAACTGTTTTTATATATAGAAAAGAGATTACAGCATGTATCAAAGTATAGCACAATAGAAAAAACACAAACTAGAGGAAAGTGAACTGTTTTGTCACAATATTTTTAAAAAAAGGGCTTTCCTGAATGATAGCATTTTCCAAACACTAGGGATTCTGCCCCATATTTTGCCTTAGTTTGATTACAATGCTTGTTTCCAATTCTGCCGGCTCCTCCAAAATCATCTTTCTCTGGCCATCCCTTGGCACTCACTATTGCTCTGCTTGGTCTATAATTCTCTAGTAGGCTCTGGTTCCTCACTTTAATAATTGGAATCTGCCGGCTGTTTGTTAGCCTTCAGCATTTCCTCCAAAACTAAGTGAACTTGTAACAATATAAGATAAAGCTTTTCCTTCTTTTGTCTTTACTTTCTTTAGAATCTTACCAAAAATCTTGTTTACTCCTGGGGGCTACAACAAATTATTCTTTCCTGTTTGTTTACAAGAGAAATCACATATGTGTGTTGTGTAACTTTAAGCAGTTCAACATGTCATTCTGTGAGCAAAGGGAGCTTCTGACCCTGCTCTGGAGAACTGGCATCAGAGTCAGTGTTTATCTGAGCAGTTCACCTACTGAGCTGTGTGCCTGAATCTAGCCAGACAACTTCACCTGAATGGACCCCAGTTCTATGTCTCACTCATAAAATGCTAGGTAAGGTCATGTCAAACCCTTTTCCTCTATACTGCATGATTGTTTTATGAAAATATATTCACTAAATGTAAATCATTTAGTAAGCTTGCAGAACTTGGGCTTCCTAGGTGGCACTAGTAGTAAAGAACCTGCCTGCCAATGCTGGAGACATAAGAGACAAGGGTTTGATCCCTGGGTTGGGAAGATCCTCTGGAGAAGGGAATGACGACCCACTCCAGTATTCTTGCCTGGAGAATCCCATGGACAGAGGAGGATGGCGGGCTACAGTCCATGGAGTCACAAAGAGACACGACTGAAGCAACTTAGCACACATGCAAAATTTGGTAGGGTTCAATCAGCGTTAGCTTTTCCCCCACCAGTGCTTTAAAACTCTCTGTATGATAGAACTCTTCCTCCTCTAGACATCATCTCCAACGGGTCCAATTGATCTGCAAAGGTTCATTCTCTATATTAAAACACCTAGGTACTTCAGTCTGAACCTAAATTTTAATATCAAATCCAATGGATAGCTTCTTTTCTGTTCTGCAAGTTCAAGTCTGACTTGATGTTTGGAGACTAGTGAGAAAGGAGAAATGAGACTGACTCTTCTTAGACTGTTATTCTGCTGGCAGACACCAGCCCTGATGGGTACCCTTGCTGGTTGGTCAGCAAGTGTGCCCCACCAAGGCTGAGATACATTGACTATCACACCTGGCTTTTTCACTCTGCTTTGTCTCCCAACTCCTCTGCTGGTGCTGGCCAGAGAGTTTAGTGGTTTCTTAGACAGTAAATGTCTTTTGTCTGTCCCAATAAATACCCAAATGACGGCTCTGCTGTGCAGCACATGAACTGGCTTTTTGAGAGGCCCACGAACATGCCCTTCTTAGTTAAGATCCTTTCAAGACATCTGAAGCCTGGCTACCTCTCAATGTCCTGTGGGAAAATACATACACTGGCTCCTCTAATCTGAGGAAGTGCAGCTTCATCCACTGTCTTTTTTTTTTTTTTTGCAATCATCACCATTCAACCTCAGGCCTTCAGATTTTTCCAAGTAAGAGGCAGACACCAGGCCCTGGTGTGCTTGGTCACTCAGTTGGGTCCAACTCTTTGTGATCCCCTGGACTGTAGCCCTCCAGGCTCCTCTGTCCATGGAATTTTCCAGGCAAGAATACTGAAGTGAGTTGCCATTCCCTTCTCCAGGGGATCTTCCTGACCTAGACATCGAACCTAGGCCTCCTGTGTCTCAGGCAAATTCTTTACCGTCTGAGCCTCCAGGGATACCCATCCAGGCCATGGGCCTCTCCTCAAGCTTCAAGGAACACAGATTAAAGTCTCAAAAATGGCTGTGTGTGGGGACACCTAAGAGTCTCATCAGGCTTCAAACCAGAGGGACATGCCAGTCTATCTCTTGCAGACACCATCATATTTAGTGGTGGGATCCTACTCACTTGGCATGGAAGGGAGAATTACCCCCTCCTCACCCTAAGAAAGAGAAAAGAGAGCCAACAGTTTCCTTCAAAGGATGTTTCCTTCACCAAAGTTGCTTCTGAATGTCCGACCTTTCCTTACTTGGGCTGTGGGAGTGACGGTGGCTGAACTGGGTAGCCACTTGCAACAAAGCCTGTGGGGTTATGTTCAGCCCAGTGTTGGAAATCTTTTTCACCTCTTACACCCTTCACAGCTTCAGAGCTTTTGCCAAAATTCCAAAATAACAAAATGTGCCATTCCCATTCAACAGTATCTTGCAAACTTTTTCTTTATATATTTTAAAAAATGCTTAAAGGATACTTGGGACATTAGAATTACTCATTTTATCACTGAGCAATCTCAGGAAAATATTTATTCTAAGTCTCAGTATATTATACATAAAATGAACTAATAAGAAATTTACCTGACATGATAATTATGAGATTAAATGAGATAACCTATGAGAATTCCAGGTAAACTCTTTAGTGCTATTCAAAGATTAGTTAGTATAATAAATATAACCTGAGTAAAGTGAAACTCAAAAGTAGGTATTAAGGTAATTCAGGCTTACAAAACATCCTCCAGTAGGTAATATAAACACCTGAATACAGTCTGAAGTTTATAAACACCACCACATACCACAACCTTCAACCTAACTCTTGGATGACTCCAAAATGTTTAAAATTGATACATAAGAAGAAGAGGATGATAAAGAAGGGAAGAAGATGGAGGGAAGGAGAAACATTATTAAAGGAAAGAAATAACACTACAAAATGCTCATCATGGCTACACAAAAACCTCTTCTCATGGCGAAGGATTATCAGCTCCAGTTTTCATTTCTCAAACATCTACTCAAATCTTGCCATCAAGCCTTCTTCTGCCTTAGCATAACTAAAATGTCTTCTTTCTAAAATGCTAAAACTACCATATTTGTAACTTACAGTTTTCCAGCTACTTCGCGCACTTGTTTTTTTTCTCTCTCCAGTTACAAATAAAAACATTGAGATGAAGGTCGATCTATTTCTTCTGTGGCCCTTGCAATGCACAATAGATGGTTAAGTCTACAGGTGACAATGAGGGTATATTTATTTGCCTTCATTCAAATCAAAGTATGACATAAACCTAAGCTAAGAACCCTCAAGGTAAATTCATTTCTGTAGCAGATTTGATAAATTCTGTAGAAAATGCTAAGGTGCTCAAAAATATATACAGGTTGGATAAACAGCTAATATAAATGAGTAAGGGCTACTGAGGTGTCATGGGAGCCTCGGAGACCCTTGGTGCTTCCAGTAAGAGTGGAAATACCATGTGATATTTTCGTACTTCTGTTTTTGTATCAGCACTTCAAAGGAAAGAACACATTATTTACACACGCACACACACACACACCTGCCAAATGCAGGGAACTATGTCACTATTTCTATTAAGAAATTTTTTTCAATACCAGAAAACAACTTTCTTTACTTTCAGGTTCAGTCTTGATTTGTATTAATTTTTCCATTCTTACCTACTCTGAAGTACAGATTGTATTATTTCTGTTTGGTAAAATGTTAATTCCTAAATGTGCAGAATAATAAACAGTTAAAAAAACAAGTTTAACCAAAGTAAGTGCTTAAGAAATTACTCTGAATCAAGGACTATACTATCAACTTGTACTTTTTTTTTAATCTTTTAAAGTTACAACATCCCTTCAAAATAGCTACAACAGACCTTGAGGAAACAGGCTCATGGAAGGTAAATAATTTGCCAAATGTCAAAGAGATTTATTTTACTGGAAAGTCTGTTTATTGATCACTATTCCATTTTGCATCCCCTAACTCATAACCAGGGCGAACAAGCTTTTGGCCATTAACACTCTGGCTCAGTGTTTGGAAAAATGAAGAAATTCATCCTGAAGTCATTCAACTAAAATACTCAGTCACCATGTGCACGTCGACTTTTCTCAGTTGTTTGAGATGTAATTCACACACCATGGAAGTTACTCATTTAATGTGTATAATTCTGTGGCTGGGTTGGTATATTTACAGTTGTGCAATCATCA
Source organism: Bos taurus (assembly GCF_002263795.3). Classification (NCBI taxonomy): domain Eukaryota; kingdom Metazoa; phylum Chordata; class Mammalia; order Artiodactyla; family Bovidae; genus Bos; species Bos taurus. Next base: position 56,079,355 of record NC_037335.1, on the reverse strand, counting down.
CCACAATTAGTTTTAGAATATTTTCAGCACCACAAAAGGAAAAACCCTGTACCCCTTGGCTATTCCTATTCCTCCATCCCTCCAGCTTTAGGCAACCATTCATCTACTGTATCCATATATTTGCCTATTTTGAACATTTCACGTAATGGAAGCACACAACATGTGGCATTTGGGCCTGATTCCTTCAGTCAATGTTAGGTTTCTAAGGCTCATCCCTGTTATAACACGGGCTTCCCAGGTGGCACAGTTGGTAAAGAATCCATCTGCCAATGAAAAAGACACAAGAGACATGGGTTCAGTCCTTAGGTTGGGATGATCCCTTGGAGAAGAAAATGGCAACCCACTCCAGGACTCTTGCCTGGGAAATCCAACGGATAGAGGAACCTAGCAGGCTATAGTCCACAGGTTTGCAGAGTCGGACACGACTGAGCATGCACACAGGCACTGTATGTTGTAGCACGTACCAATACCTTACTTATTTTCATGGCAGAATAACATTTTATGGCATAGATATGTCCCACTCTGAATATCCATTCAGCAGTTAGTGGACATTGGGCTGTTTCCACTGTTTGGCTACTATGAAGAATGCTACTATGAATGTTTGTGTACAAGATTTTGTGTAGACGTGTTTTCATTTCTCTTTGGTCTATACCCAGAAGTGAAATTGCTGGATCCTGTTGTAACTCTATGCTTAAGCTTTTGAAAATTGCAGTTTTCTAAAGTGGCAGAATCATTTTTCACCCCCACCAGCAGTGTAGGAGAGTTCCAATTTCTCCACTTCCTCACCTACATTTGTTGTTATCTGACTTTCTGATGATAGCCATCACAGTAGGTGTGAAATAGTATCTCATTTTGGTTTCTATTTGCATTTCCCTGATGGTTAATCCTAGGCTTTCGTTGAAGTGCATCTTAAAATATTTATTACAGTTATTCAATTCAATGTTAAAGCCCTTGCTCTTAAAGCAATTAAAATATCAATGAGAAAAAAAAGTGGACATTAATGCACTAAGCTGATATGAACATGTGAGCATATATGTATGTACATGTTTGTACATCTTGCATGCACACATTTCTTTACATGTAAACATTTATGTCTCCGAACTATGAAAACATGGGCTCTCAAGTTAAATTGCTTGAGGTCAAATCCAGGCACTGCCACACAGTACCTGGATGACCCAGAGCGAGGTGATTAATTGCTCTAAGTTCGTTTTTTCCGTCTGTAAGCAGGGACAGTAAAAATAGCATCCATAATTTGCTGAGCATAGTGCTTCTAGATAGTTGATTTACCATAAATATTAGCTCAATATTTCTGTATTCATTGACTCTTTACAATTCGGAGGTGTTTCATGTTCTGTAAAATCTATAAAAATCAATAATGAGTTTTACATATGATCTTTGCATATATTTGTTTGTAAGTACTTTAGCCCATATTTTGGTTTAGCCTTTAGCAGATTCCCCATCATAGATCAGTGTTCCTCCATACCCATATCCCCACTTCAAAATACAACTCTAAATTCCCCATAGAAAAAGAAAAAAATAATAAATATTTTTATTGCAAAAGAGCATCATCAGTTCTCATAGCAAAATATATCCCATTTTGATACAGCTCTAAGAGAGGTCCCAAGGTAACCAAAAGAGGAAGGAGGAAGCCCTTAGGGTCTGGGATGGTGTGTGCCCTTGTAGAGTAACAGAAGTCTCCTTCCTTTCTCCTACAAAGCCTTCTGATTTAGTCCTTATGCTGCCCACTCATCAAACCTGGGGAGCCATAGAAATAAGCAGCATGAATTTCTAGATAATGTCCTTCATTTCCATGTAGAAGCAGGTGCATCTTCCTCAGGATAAGTGGTGTGATGACACTGATCCACTTTGACAGGCCAGCTGATCTAAAATTACTCAGCACACATCACCACTGACTGGGGAAGCTTCTCCCAGGAGCTTATTCCACAACTCTTCAATCCCCCAGGTGCTAATTAAAATTTACTGGATAATATTTGCAAAGCTCAATGGCCCTAGTAACAGCAATTATCAGTTACTAAATGTTACTGCCAGGGATGTGGCTTGGTGATTGGCCTTTTTATTCAAGAGGACTTTTGTCCCTCCTCCCCCCCCTTCCCCTGATCCTTTCCCTCCACTTCTTCAAGAATCCAAAGGGGCTAAATGTCTCAACTGGCTTGAGAGGAGGAAAAAAAAAAACACACACACACACATCACCCTACACATATAATAATTGTTTTTTCCTAGGACCACTAGGCATTAAGGGATCAGGTATTAAACGCATGATCCTGCTGTGAAAGTGAGGGGCTAGACTGGAGGCTCACTTCTGAGCCACCACCCAGGAATACTCCTGACCCACCCATTTAGCTCTGTGACTACATCAGTAGGTAGACCAAAGGCCCTGATCAAGACTTGCTAATCTTATCAGGTCATTGCAAATGATTGCACTTGATATGGGAGATGGTACATCTAAACAAAGGCCATCCAACCAATGTATGGAGTTGGCCACCAAAGAAGTCATAGGATAAGGGCTAAATCACCTGGTATCATGATTTGGCTCTGGCTCTGGCTTCTACAGAGCATAGGAGGAGGCCATTATTGCAGTGACATACAGATGCATTTCCTGTATTTAACTGAGTTAAATATGTGGGTTCACTAAGCAGATGATCTGTGGCAAAACAATATTATGGTCCAGATTCTTTTTAAATAAATGACCTTAAAATGAATAGTTAAATTTTTTTTACATTCTCATTCAGGAAAGATGTCAGAGTCAAGACTAGTTTAACTTAACCTTATTACTTGGGGCACTGACAGCTTTTGTTCCTTGCTCATATGCCAAAGACAACTTTTTACCAAGACACAAGGTTCTCAATTGTTCATGTGTTTGTTTTCCAGACTTTTCTTCCAAGAGAACTAATATTTGGAGAACACCTGTTATTTCCTAGACATTAATGCTTGGCACTTTAAACAACCAGATACATTTTTCTTTGTCTTGGCCTACCTATAACATCAACTCTTCTTTTTCCTTTTAAAGTGAATCTATTTTCAGAAGCACAGGCAAAGATGATGGCCCAAATTTCTGATAATCAAAGATTTATCAGAAGCAAAAAAGACAGTGGAAGAAAGACCACACTTTGTGAGGGAGAACCCAAGGTTATTATAAAACTCTTCCCCATTCAATCTCTGTGGCCTTCTCCAAGGCACTGAACATTCTGGGCTTTGAGGCATCTCACTGGGTCAAGATGAAACACTGCAGGTAAAGGAGCTCAGAGAGAGGTGGGATGCTGCACAGTTAATAAGTAGGAGGACTTATATTCCAATCAGAAGGTCAGTAGAAGTGAAATAATTAAGATCCTCACAAACACTGGAAATGCTCATGGAGATCAAACTGAAACGTTACTGAGTTAAAAAGATATGGCTGTGTATATTGTGGGGCAAATGATGAGCATCAACAGTTAAATTTTTTTCTGTTCCCAATTACATAAGGTTTTCTTCAGAACCAAGCAGGTTTAGAACTAAGTTGCAACAGCAATTAATAATGCAGATCATCCTATTTTTTTCACTGTACAATATCATATAGCAACAAAGTTTGCATCCTTTGAAGTTTTATAGGAAATATATCAGGGTAAGGAGGAGAATGTAAGTTTGTTGTGCAGTATGTATAAACATTATCCTCCCTCCAGTTCAGTTCAGTTCAGTTCAGTCTCTCAGTCGTGTCCAACTCTTTGAGACCCCATGAATAGTAGCACGCCAGGCCTCCCTGTCCATCACCAACTCCCGGAGTTCACCCAAACTCCTGTCCATCGACTCGGTGATGCCATCCAGCCATCTCATCCTCTGTCGTCCCCTTCTCCTCCTGCCCACAATCTCTCCCAGCATCAGAGTCTTTTCCAATGACTCAACTCTTCGCATGAGGTGGCCAAAGTACTGGAGTTTCAGCTTTAGCATCATTCCTTCCAAAGAAATCCCAGGGCTGATCTCCTTCAGAATGGACTGGTTGGATCTCCTTGCAGTCCAAGGGACTCTCAAGAGTCTTCTCCAACACCACAGTTCAAAAGCATCAATTCTTCAGCACTCAGCCTTCTTCACAGTCCAACTTTCACATCCATACATGACCACAGGAAAAATCATAGCCTTGACTAGACAGACCTTTGTTGGCAAAGTAATGTCTCTGCTTTTCAATATGCTATCTAGGTTGGTCATAACTTTCCTTCCAAGGAGTAAGCGTCTTTTAATTTCATGGCTGCAGTCACCATCTGCAGTGATTTTGGAGCCCAAAAAAATAAAGTCTGACACCATTTCCACTGTTTCCCCATCTATTTCCCATGAAGTGATGGGACCAGATGCCATGATCTTAGTCTTCCAGATGTTGAGCCTTAAGCCAACTTTTTCACTCTCCACTTTCACTTTCATCAAGAGGCTTTTTAGTTCCTCTTGACTTTCTGCCATAAAGGTGGTGTCATCTGCATATCTGAGGTTATTGATATTTCTCCCAGCAATCTTGATTCCAGCTTGTGTTTCTTCCAGTCCAGCATTTCTCATGATGTACTCTGCATATAAGTTAAATAAGCAGGGTGACAATATACAACCTTGATGTACTCCTTTTCCTATTTGGAACCAGTCTGTTGTTCCATGTCCAGTTCAAACTGTTGCTTCCTGACCTGCATACAGATTTTTCAAGAGGCAGATCAGGTGGTCTGGTATTTCCATCTCTTTCAGAATTTTCCACACTTTATTGTGATCCACACAGTCAAAGGCTTTGTTATAGTTAATAAAGCAGAAATAGATGTTTTTCTGGAACTCTCTTGCTTTTTCTATGATCCAGCGGATGTTGGCAATTTGATCTCTGGTTCCTCTGCCTTTTCTAAAACCAGATTGAACATCTGGAAGTTCATGGTTCATGTATTGCTGACGCCTGGCTTGGAGAATTTTGAGCATTACTTTACTAGTGTGTGAGATGAGTGCAATTGTGCAGTAGTTTGAGCATTATTTGGCATTGCCTTTCTTTGGGATTGGAATGAAAACTGACTTTTTCCAGTCCTGTGGCCACTGCTGAGTTTTCCAAATTTGCTGTCATATTGAGTGCAGCACTTTCACAGCATCATCTTTCAGAATTTGAAATAGCTCAACTGGAATTCCATCACCTCCACTAGCTTTGTTCACAGTGATGCTTTCTAAGGCCCACTGGACTTCAGATAGTTTAAGGTTTAATAATAAGATTTTTATAACCAGAATGCTTACAGGCAGTATTTCGGGAGTCAGCACTCAGAAAGCAATAATAAGAGGCTTCTGCCACCCTTGTTGAAGAGATGAAGGAAGAAGAGTATTGGAGGCTGGTGGGAGCTGGAACTGTGGAGGTGAGGCAACCTATATCTGCTGGCAAGGAGAAAGGTGGAGACAGGGAGGCAGCAGGAAAAAAATGCCTCCAAACTCTCCCTCTCTCCTCATGCCCTGTCATTACATAGAGCAGAGCAGAAGATAGAGGAATTAGGGGAGGAAAAATGGAGAAAAATCAGTATACTGGACTTTTTATCTGATCCTAAGATAAACAGATAATCACGATGGTATGATGACTCACCTAAAGCCAGACATCCTGGAATGTGAAGTCAAGTGGGCCTTAGAAAGCATCACTACAAATAAAGCTAGTGGAGGTGATGGAATTCCAGTTGAGCTCTTTCAAATCCTGAAATATAATGCTGTGAAAGTGCTGCACTCAATATGACAGCAAATTTGGAAAACTCAGCAGTGGCCACAGGACTGGAAAAGGTCAGTTTTCATTCCAATCCCAAAGAAAGGCAATGCCAAATAATGCTCAAACTATTGCACAACTGCACTCATCTCACACACTAGTAAAGTAATGCTCAAAATTCTCCAAGCCAGGCATCAGCAATACATGAACCATGAACTTCCAGATGTTCAATCTGTTTTTAGAAAAGGCAGAGGAACCAGAGATCAAATCGCCAACTTCCGCTGGATCATGGAAAAAGCAAGAGAATTCCAGAAAAATGTCTATTTCTGCTTTATTGACTATGCCAAAGCCTTTGACTGTGTGGATCACAATAAACTGTGGAAAATTCTGAAAGAGATGGGAAAACCAGACCACCTGACCTGCCTCTTGAGAAACCTATATGCAGGTCAGGAAGCAACAGTTTGAACTGGACATGGAACAACAGACTGGTTCCAAATAGGAAAAGGAGTACGTCAAGGCTGTATATTGTCACCCTGCTTATTTAACTTATATGCAGAGTACATCATGAGAAACGCTGGGATGGAAGAAGCACAAGCTGGAATTAAGATTGCCGGGAGAAATATCAATAACCTCAGATATGCAGATGACACCACCTTTATGGCAGAAAGTGAAGAGGAACTCAAAAGCCTCTTGATGAAAGTGAAAGTGGAGAGTGAAAAAGTTGGCTTAAAGCTCAACATTCAGAAAACGAAGATCATGGCATCCGGTCCCATCACTTCATGGGAAATAGATGGGGAAACAGTGGAAACAGTGTCAGACTTTATTTTTGGGGGCTCCAAAATCACTGCAGATGGTGACTGCAGCCATGAAATTAAACGATGCTTACTCATTGGAAGGAAAATTATGACCAACCTAGATAGCATATTCAAAACTGGAGACATTACTTTGCCAACAAAGGTCCGTCTAGTCAAGGCTATGGTTTTTCCAGTGGTCATGTATGGATGTAAGAGTTGTGAAGAAAGCTGAGCACCGAAGAATTGACACTTTTGAACTGTGGTGTTGGAGAAGACTCTTGAGAGTCCCTTGGACTGCAAGGAGATCCAACCAGTCCATTCGAAAGGAGATCAGTCCTGTGTGTTCTTTGGAAAGACTGATGCTAAAGCTGAAACTCCAGTACTTTGGCCAGCTCATGCGAAGAGTTGAGTCATTGGAAAAGACTCTGATGCTGGGAGGGATTGTGGGCAGGAGGAGAAGAGGACGACAGAGGATGAGATGGCTGGTTGGCATTACTGACTCGATGGACGTGAGTCTGATTGAACTCCGGGAGTTGTTGATGGACTGGGAGGCCTGGCATGCTGCAATTCATGGGGTCACAAAGAGTCAGACATGACTGACTGACTGAATTGAACTGAAGATAAACAGAAGCCTTTGAAAGATTATAATTTAGGGAGTAAAGTGGTGAAATTGACAGCTCGGGTCCTTTCTGTTAAACGTTTTGTGAAATAGCATTCAAATGCATATTTTCTTCCATATTGATAATTGCTGGGTAGAGAGAGCAAGAGAAAGAAAGGAAGAAAAATGCTTGAGATATTTCAGCTTTGCAGGAAAATAAAAAAAAAAAGGAAAAGACTATCAAGACAAAAGACAAATGTGGACACTCTAGCAAAAGCCACAAGTGACAGTGTGAAAATCCTTTGGGTGATTTGTAGGACTTACCTAGAGAATGGCAATGAACTCAGTCAAAGATCATGCTGAAGATGAGAGATTTCATGTATGTTCTCCTTTTCTGAGGACTTAGTATTGCAAATCTTCATCAAAGGATTTGCTAGAGCTCAGATGTTTTCTGTTTTTGTGAACTTGCAATGAGAGTTACAAAAGCTATTCTTTGGGGGAAGGTTTTACTTTTCTTCACTGGGTAGTGTTGAAAGGGAAAAAAGAGACAGACTCTAAAACCATTTTGGTTCCAAAGATATAGGTTGACTTCCTGTATCGTACTAACTAGATTGCTATGGTTAATTTCTGTGTCCTATTTCCCTAAAACAATTGAGATCTAAAAGTACTTTGAGGAAAACTCTAGACCTCTCAGTAAAAACAAAAAGGAAGGGAGAATACATAGCATGCGTATTCTATAAATGAAAGAATGATGAAGAACCCAGGAAGTTTTCTAAATCAGTGATTCTGATACTTTGCTATGTGTCATCTATTGTCTAGGGAGATTGTTAACACTGTAAATTCCCAAGGGCCCCTGAAAAACAACTGAAATGCAATCTCTGAGTAAGATCTAGGGTTTTGTATTTTTAAAATGTCCTCTACGTGATTCTGATGTATAGCTATCTTTGGCAATCACCATAGATACAATTTAAGGTCCAAACCACGTTTATTTTAAAATTCCAGATAAGTAAAATGGCGATAATTAAAATGTTTAGCCTAATGAGTTTTCAGGTCCTTCCACTTATAGCATTCTATTACTCTTGCTATTCAGTTTCAAATTTAAATGATAAAGATGGGTTCAAACTTCTAAAATTCCTAAAACTCACTTGACCTCAATGGATTGTTTCTTTGTTGTACAATGCCAGTGTGAACTTTTGATAATGGGCTTTTAAAAATAACATACAATACACAAATTTAAATGTGTTTCAATTTTGGGTTTTTATTATGAGTGTATTTTAAGTGGGTTCTGAAGTCCTCTGAGTACCTAGACTCAGAGTGGACACATGGAGACAGCTTAAGAAATAAAATGAGTATTATTTACATGCCACAGAAAATTATAGTCTAGTGCTTTAGTTCAAAAGTAACTGCAATCTTTTCCAGTGAAGGCTCCAATAGAATGTCAATCATTGTCAATGATCAGTATCCTGAAGTCAACAAAAATCCTGCTCTTCAACATGGTTACTGTCTTCAAACTTCTTTTCTGGCATCAAATACTCATCTGTGTCCTGTGTTTTTAGAAGTTTTGTGTAAGAAGACCTGCTTGACTCATTCTGAAGAATTTCTCTGATTTGTATTCTAGTTCATATTATACAATTGTCTGTCTCTCTTTTTTGGTTAACCAAGGACCAAAGATTCAATACTCAACTTGGAATACAAATCAGTTTCTAGAAACTTCATTCTTACTTTCTGATACCTGTGCTCTATGTATAATAGCACCACTAGAAGTAGACACAAACCATCACCATTTATTTCTGTATAACTACTTCTGAGGTTTGTATTTACAGTTTATGCAACAGTATGATTTTCACTGAAAAGGTGTCAAAGCTGAGTGGATTGATTACAAGCAACTACTTTCACCCTAGTCCAGAATCCTTCAAAATGAAACCAAAACTATCTAAGCTATGTTACTGCCAAACAAACAAAAAATTGGTGAACTTCTGAAGAACAGAAAACCAATAGGAATGAAAAAAGAACTAAAGACTGAATATAATTGTAATGAAAATACACAAATACAAATTAAATAAATGGTGTTGAGATCAGAGTACTTTAGGAGGATACTGGGTGTGAAAGGATACAGGGACTGATAATGGAGCTTTAGGTAATTATCACTTCAATTTTAAGTGAATTGAATTGCTTTGTACAAATATCTTGAGAGGATAAAGTAACTGAGTTTTCTCCCAAAAGGTATCAGTAAACAGAACACTAAAACAAGAAAATTCCAACTAGCTGGAGGCATAGAGAAACATGAGGGTGTGCTTTCAAAACCAAAAATAAGTTGCCAGCATACCATGTTCTTCACTGTTTTTATCTCTCCAAAGACTAGATTCTCTAGTCACAAATATGCATCCATAAGAAGGTCAGAAGAGGAGAAGGGAGCAACAGAGGATAAGATGGTTGGGTGGCATCATCGATTCAATGGACATGAGTTTGAGCAAACTCTGGGAGAGAGTGAAAGGCAGGAAACCCTGGTGTGCTGCAGTCTGTGGGGTCACCAAGAGTCAGGCACAACTTAGCAACTGAACAAGAAGAAGAAGAAGCAGGTAAAGAGGAAATGCTTCTGAAAATACAAGCAAATAAACTAGGAAGTAGAAAATATCTGAGAAAAGCCAAAGCTACCAAAGAATGAATTCCAATAAGTAGAAAACTAACACGTGGAAAAATATTTGATGGAGCAAGCTAAGACTGCAATGGATTCATGTGGATACGTTTATCATTTCTATAAAAAGAGAAGAGTATTTTATGAAAAAAAAATCTGGAGAAATTGGAAGGAAAAGTATGTTCAAAAGGTGAGATGAATAGCCAAATGAACTAGGCAGAAGAGTAAATTAGTGAGCCTAGACAATCATGCCAAAGAACTTCATAGAACATGGTGTGAAAAGAAAAAATGATGGAAGACACAATGAAATAAAGAGTTGCAGAGAATAGATCTATTGGACTCCAAATCTATTTAATAGGATTATGAGGAAAAGAAAAGCTAGATAATAGAGAAAATATGTCATCAGTGAAAAAAATTTTTTAAATTACAGAAGACCCAAAGATGTCAATCTGGAGAATAAGTAACATATCATTTTCCACAAGCCAACACTGAAAAAGAAGGCTCCTGAAAGACAAAGAACAGCTTCCCTACAAAAGAAAAAGAATCATATTAACATCAGGCTTTTCCTTGACCACAATACATACTTAAAGATAATAAAACAAAAACTATGGCAAATTTCTAATAAAAATTCCTCCTTAAGCATAACCAATTTTTTGTACCTGTTTTGAAAAGTCATAAGTAACTGCATTATTCAGCAAGGTATTAATAATAAGTGATGATGAACAAATATTATGAAATATTACTATATGACTTGATAAAGGGACAAGTAGCACCTGGGACAACTTCTCTGAACATGATCATAAATTCTAAAGTCAGTGGCTGTAAGATTGAAAAGCTGAGCACAGCTTTCAATAGATTCACAGGGCTAAGATCCAAAAACGGCACTCAAGGCCTGTCTAGCAGGAGGGTCCTTACGAGGACCTAACTTTTGAGCAGCACTCAAGCAATATTAAACCCAGAAATAACCTGACTCTAACAGGACACAAAGTTCTGCTTCAAACAGTTCTAAACCATTTGGTGTCGAGGTGACTTGGTTTTGTTATTGACCTTAGAATAAGAGCCAGTCAGAAGAAAAGGAAAGACTCTGGGATAATAAAAATATATATATATATAATCCGTTCAGTTCAGTCACTCAGTCATGTCCAACTCTTTGCGACCCCATGAACTGCAGCATGCAAGGCCTCCCTGTTCATCATCAACTCCCAGAGTCTACCCAAACACATGTCCATTGAGTCAGTGATGCCATCCAACCATCTCATCCTCTGTCGTCCCCATCTCCTCCCACCCTCAATCTTTCCAGATCAGGGACTTTTCAAATGAGTCAGCACTTCCCATCAGGGGGCCAAAGTATTGGAGTTTCAGCTTCAACATCAGTCCTTCCAATGAACACTCAGGACTGATCTCCTTTAGGATGGACTGGTGGGATCACTGTGCATTCCAAGGGACTCTCAAGAGTCTTCTCCAACACCACAGTTCAAAAACGAATCGCCAGTCCAGGTTCAATGCAGGATACAGGATGCTTGGTGCTGGTGCTCTGGGATGACCCAGAGGGATGGTATGGGGAGGGAGGTAGGAGGAGGGTTCAGGATTGGGAACATGTGTACACCCGTGGCGGATTCATGTTGATATATGGCAAAACCAATACAATATTGTAAAGTAATTAGCCTCTAATTAAAATAAATAAATTTAAATTTAAAAAAAAGCATCAATTCTTCTGCACTCAGCTTTCTTTATAGTCCAATTCTCGCATCCATACATGACCACTGGAAAAACCATAGCCTTGACTAGACAGACCTTTGTTGGCAAAGTAATGTCTCTGCTTTTGAATATGCTGTCTAGGTTGGTCATAACTTTTCTTCCAAGGAGTAAGCGTCTTTTAATTTCATGGCTGCAATCACCATCTGCAGTGATTTTGGAGCCCAAAAAAATAAAATCTGACACTGTTTCCACTGTTTCCCCATCTATTTGCCATGAAGTGATGAGACCAGATGCCATGATCTTAGTTTTCTGAATGTTGAGCTTTAAGCCAACTTTTTCATTCTCTTCTTTCACTTTCATCAAAAGGCTCTTTAGCTCTTCTTCATTTTCTGCCATAAGGGTGGTGTCATCTGCATATCTGAGGTTATTGATATTTCTCCCAGCAATCTTGATTCCAGCTTGTGCTTCCTCCAGCCCAGCATTTCTCATGATGTACTTTGCATATACGTTAAATAAGCAGGGTGACAATATACAGCCTTGATGTACTGCTTTTCCTATTTGGAACCAGTCTGTTGTTCCATGTCCAGTTCTAACTATTGCTTCCTGACCTGCATACAGGTTTCTCAAGAGGCAGGTCAGGTGGTCTGGTATTCCTATCTCTTTCAGAATTTTCCACAGTTTATTGTGATCCAATCCACACAATCAAAGGCTTTGGCATAGTCAATAAAGCAGAAGTAGATGTTTTTCTGGAACTCTTTTCCTTTTTCCACGATCCAGCAGATGTTGGCAATTTGATCTCTGGTTCCTCTGCCTTTTCTAAAACCAGCTTGAACATCTGGAAGTTCACAGTTCACGTACTGTTGAAGCCTGGCCTGGAGAATTTTAAGCATTACTTTACTAGCATGTGAGATGAGTGCAATTGTGTGGTAGTTGGAGCCTTCTTTGGCATTGCCTTTCTTTGGGATTGGAATGAAAACTGACCTTTTCCAGTCCTGTGGCCACTGCTGAGTTTTCCAAATCTGCTGACATATTGAGTGCAGCACTTTCACAGCATCATCTTTTAGGATTTGAAAGAGCTCAACTGGAATTCCATCACCTCCACTAGCTTTGTTCGTAGTTATGCTTCCTAAGGCCCACTTGACTTTGCATTCCAGGATGTCTGGCTGTAGGTGAGTGTGAGTGATCACACCATCGTGATTATCTGGGTTGTGCAGATCTCTTTTGTACAGTTCTTCTGTGTATTCTTGCCACTTCTTCTTAATATCTTCTGCTTCTGTTAGGTCCATACCATTTCTGTCCTTTATTGAGCCCATCTTTGCATGAAATGTTCCCTTTGTATCTCTAATTTAACCTCAAATTATTTCTAGTTTTTCATATACAATCTTTGGCATTTTGGAAAAAAAAAAAAAACAGGCAAGGGAAATGCAAACCAGAACCACAATAAGACATCACTGCCTATCTGTTAGGACAGCTACTACCAACAAGACAAAAGATAAGAAGTGTGGGCAAGGATGTGGGCGAAAGGGAACTCATGTGGTGTTGGTGGAGATGTAAATTGGCTCAGCCACTATGGAAATAGTATGGAGGTCCCTCAAAAAATTAAAAGTACTCTATCTGACAATTGTAGTTCTGGGTATTTATCTGAAGAAAACAAAACCACTAACTTAAAAAGATACCTGCACCCTATAGCTGATTCATGTCGATGTATGGCAAAACCCACCACAGTATTGTAAAGTAATTATCCTCCAATTAAAATAATCTAATTAATTTTAAAAAGATACCTGCACCCTCCATATTCACTGCAGTACTACTTACAATCGCCAAGACATAGAAACAACTTAAGTGTCAAATGATGGATGAATAAAGAAAATGTGATACAGGTATTAGTGAAAAAAGTGAAAGTGTCAGTCACTCAGTCATGTTCAACTCTTTGGGATCCCATGGACTGTAGGCTTCCAGGCTCCCCCATTCTTTGAGATTCTCCAGGCAAGAATGATGGAGTGGGTTGCCATGCCCTCCTCCAGGGGATCTTCCTGACCCAGGGATTGAATCCAGGTCTCCTGTACTACAGGCAGATTCTTTACCACTGAGCTACCAGGGAAGTCCCTTATTGTCTGAGTCATGTATGGATGTGAGAGTTGCACTATAAAGAAAGCTGAGCACTGAAAAATTGATGCTTTTGAACTGTGGTGTTGGAGAAGCCTCTTGAGAGTCCCTTGGACTGCAAGGAGATCCAACCAGTCAATCCTAAAGGAAATCAGTCCTGAATATTCAGTGAAAGGACTGATGCTAAAGCTGAAACTCCAATTCTTTGGCCACCTGATGCAAAGAACTGACTCATTTGAAAAGACCCTAATGCTGGGAATGATTAAAAGCAGGAGGATTAGGGGATGACAGAGGATAAGATGGTTGGATGGCATCACTGATTCAATGGACATGAGTTTGAGTAAGCTCCTGGAGTTGGTGATGGACAGGGAGCCCTGGAGTGCTGTAGTCCATGTGGTTGAAAAGAGTCAGACTGAGCGACTGAACTGAATTGTGCTGTTAGATATTAATGGAATATCATTCTGCCATAAAAAAGAAGGAACTCTTGCCATTTTTGAAAACATGAATGGAAAACTGAGGTCATTATGCTAAGTGAAATAAATCAGACAGAGAAAGACAAATACCATGTGATCTCACTTTTATGTGAAATCCAAAAGCAAAAACAAAACAAACTCACAGAAAGAGAGTTGCCAGAGGCTGGGGAGTGGGCAAAATGGATGGAAGTGTCCAAAAGGTACAAACTTCCAGTTATAAAAAAACTAAGTCATGGGGATTTAATGTATAGCATGGTGACTATAGTTAAGGATATTTGAATATATTGTACTGTATATTTGAAAGTTGCTAAAAGAATAGATCTGAAAAGGTCTCATCACAAGAAAAAATATGTTGCAACTATGTATGGTAACAAATGTTAACTAGATTTATTGTGGCAATCATTTTACAGTATATACAAATGTTAAATCATTGTGTTGTACACCTAAAAACCAATGTAATGTTACATGTTACCTATACCTCAAAAAAATTGTTTAAAGTTGATATTTAATCTAAGAAATATTGAGCTTCTCTGGTGACTCAGAGGTAAAGAATCTACCCGCAATGCAGGAGACACAGGAGATGTGGGTTCGATTCCTGGGTGGGGAAAATCCCCTAGGGCAGGACATGGCAACCCACTCCAGTATTCTTGTCTGGAGAATCCATGAACAGAAGAGCCTGGAGGGCTACAGTCCACAGGGTCACAAAGAGTTGGACACAACTGAGAGAGTGAACTAGCACGAATCTAAGAACTGATTAGAGTAATCAAGTAGAATATCAAAGCCAGACAAGGAAAGTACAAGAAAAGAAAATTACAGGCCAATATCCCTGATGAGCATACGTGCAAAAATCCTCCACCAAATACTAGCAAACAGAATTTAACAGCACATTAAAAGGATCACATACCATGGTCAAGTGAGATTTATCCCTAGGATGCAAGGATAATTCAACATACAAAAATCAATAAATGCGGTGCACCACTTCAACAGAATAAAGGATAAAAATTATGTAATCATCTCAATGGACGTAGAAAAAATCATCTGACAAAATTCAACATCATGTCACATTAGAAACCCTCAACAAATCAGGTATGGAAGGAAAGTATTGCAACAAAATGTACTCCATGTACAACAAGCCTATAGCTGACATGATACTCAATGGTGACAAGTTGAAAGTTTCCTCTAAGTTCAGGAACAAGACAAGAGTGCCTACTCTTGCCACTTTTACTTAAAATTGTTCTGAAAATCTTAGCCAGCTCAACTGGGCAAGGAAAAGAAATAAAAAAGCACCCAAATAAAGAAGGTGGACGTTAAATTGTCTCTATTTGTGGATAACATTATCTTATACATAGAAAACCTAAGAACCTCACCAAGAAACTGTTAGAACTAACAAATGAATCCAGCAAAGTTGCAAGACACAAAAATCAGTATTTTTTTAAAAAGCTGTGATACTATACACTAACAAAAAACTATTAGAGAAATTAGAAAAATCCCATTTATAATACTATCAAAAACAGTAAAATATTTAAGAATAAATTCAACCAAGGGGATGAAAGACCTATAGACTGAAAACTACAGACACTGAAAACACAGAAAACAAGATATTGATAAAATTAACTAAAGAAGCACACGTGGCTATCTTGAAGAGGGATGTAACATAAGATAGACTGTTGCATAGCTTACTCTGTTACTGCCTCTCCAGGTCTCTTTTATGCTGCTATACTCCTCTATAATATTCTTTTCAACACTGAGAATACACTTATATAATCTAGGGACAATTTACGTATGGAAACAGCAGCATGAAGACGATTCCCCTGCCATAAAAGTTTTTACTGAATCAGTAGGTTAACATTCTATCATTAGAACATCACAGCCCTAGCTAATAGGTTTCTTTCTGCTTCATAATTGTTTTGTTGTTGTTGTTTTTAAGCAGGAAATCTTATTACCAAGAAATAGAGTTCTTGGCAATTTATCCATGATTGTTGGCTAGAAAATTATATATTATTTATAGAATATTCTGTCTTGTGAGAAAGTTGTGGTCCACACATATATGTGTTTATGAGTGTGAATGCATGTTTTGGCTCTCACTGCATTTGAAAAGTATTTGAAATAGTTATAAACACAAAAATTGGGGAAAGTTTGTACAAAAATTCAGATTTTTATCCTTACCCTAGAATCACCAGTCATTATGGTTTCATATCTCATTTACTTCAACTCTCCCACCCTACAATTGAGCTCAGCAGATCTTTAAAATAGGATGCATATAAAGCTGCAGTCCTTGCCTTAATTTTTCCCCAAGGAGGACACATTGTAGAAAATTCCATTAAATAGCCTGGCAAAGTGGAATAGTACAGGGTTCCAACATGTTCCCCAGCACAGGTTAACGTGTAGTTTCAATTTCCATTCTGCCAGTTTCTTTTCTAGTGCCATGACAGACTGAATGCTCTCAAACAAGTTCCTTCCAGCCTGGAAATGAAGGGTTTCCAATCTACGTTAATTTTCTTTTTATTTTTTTCTTAACTCAAATGAAAACAGTAATTTGATGGACTCTGTCAACAGAAAATAGCTCTGGTGCCCTTTTCCCCTTTCTACTGTGGAACAAACTCCAAATGAAATAGCTCATTTTTATCAGGAAAGCTGCCTTCAGGAACATACAATTAACCATTCTTCACTCTAAGAAACTTAACACCTTTTAAAAAATCTACTGCCCAGCATCTTGTAGGAATGAAGAGGAAACCAAGTCCAGATGAAAGAGTCAGAAAGCTGGAAATGATGACAATTATCATCAGAAGAGAGAATGGTGCTGGTTGAGGATCTATGGAACCATTCATCACCAAGGACATGCTCCCTGGATATGGCTTTATCATAGAGGGAAAGCAGGTTTCATAGATTCTTGCTGGTCCTTTGTCATCTCTCTGCATTCTTAAGTTGGAGTGTTGTAGCACTCAGTCCTGAGACCTCTTCTTTAATTATACCCATTTCTTTGTTCTAATCTCTCACCTGATCTAATCTCATGACTCAAAATGCCATCTGTACACTGTGTATCTGCAAATTTAGAATCCCAACCCACACCTTTCCAGCGAACTCAAGACTTGCACGTATGGCTCCCTACTCAACACCCACCCCCACCCCCGTCCGACTGTATGCCTACTTGGCATCTCAAATTTATCCTGTCAAAATTTAAAGTCATGACCATCACTTCTAGTCCTGCTCCTGTATTTTCCCCATGTCAGTTGACACTATCTTCATCCTTCATTTCTCTTTGTCTTACATCCCATATCCTCCCATATCCATCCATCAGGAAAACCTGTTTGCTCCAAGCTGAAGGGCTGCCTTGTTGTACCTTGAACACAGTAGTTGTGCTCCCAACACAGGCCTTTGCTATGTTGTTTCGTGTCTGGAAGGCTCTTGCCTTAGACATCTGTGTGCTGCCCCCCTATACTTCCTTAAGTCATCGTTCAGATGTCACCTTCTCAATGAGTTCTTTCTTGACCATCTTACATAAAATGGCTATTCTCATCTTCCTATACTCTCTATTCTCTATCCTTGATGTATTTTTCTCCAAAGTATTTATCAATTTCTAACTTGCCATGTATTTCATTTTTAATATTTTTATTGTCTCTTCCTTCACAAAGAATGTTGCTTCTATGAGGCAAGTATTTTTGCCAGACATACAGTAGATGCCCAGTAAATATTTGTTGAATGATGAAATAATCAGAAGAACTCTAATCTCAATTTGACCTAAAATTTAACATGTATCCACTGTTGTCTGTACATAGGCAACAAAGACCTACTATATACCACAGGGAACTCTGCTCAATGCTATGTAGCAGCCTGGATGGGAGGGGAGTTGCTCTGGTGTGCACTGAAACTATTACAGCATTGTTAATCCGCTACACATAAAATAAAAAGTTAAAAAAAAAAACAACTAGCTCTGTGACCTTGGACAAGTCATTTGATCTGGGCTTTAGCGTGTTTGGCTATAAAAGTGCGAAGACTAGATTAGAATAACCCTGAAGTGGAAGTAGCAGTCATAAGGGAGTAGAAACAAGATCAGTTCCATTGAAGTCTCTGTGGCATTGAATTTGTTTTGAGTTTAAGAAGGAACCAACTGGATTATGAGCAGTAACTTGAGACTCTCTGTGGCATAACAGGCAACAGGGCCAAGCTGGCACCATCACAGTGGCAATGCTGCCCTTCGTATTTAAGCTCAAGGGCTGGTTCAGAAGCTGGCAGCCTCCCCTACAGACATCAGCACTGTGAGCAGGAGAGGAGGAGACCCTGAGATATCATGGCCAAGAGAACTGTGCTCAAATACACAGGAAATACCCTCCAAGAATACACAGTCCAGGTGAGGTCTCTGAGAAACAGCTGGCCGGGTGGGGAAGGAGGAAAACGAAGGGTACAGTTCCTGCAGTTTTCAACGGGGCTGAGCCAGAGAAACATGATTTGGGTAAAAGCATGATCTTATTTATACTCCTCGCATGGTGTGGCCTGGGGAGACACAGGCTGAGACTCGTGACTTCTTTCATTCTACCCCACTGCTCTATTAAATTCTATTCCCTGCACCTTCAGAGCAAATCATTCCACATAACACTGTCTGCTTTCTTTGATCCATGTGACTGGAAGGATGAACTGTCAGCTCCCCTCCCCCATCCATCCTGCCATAGCCCGAGGCACAATCAATTTCAATATGCAGGGGAAATAGACCACACAGGATCTATGGCCTCCCAACAGGGACCTGACATATTAACTGTTGTAATGCCTCTAATTCAGTCTATTTACTTTGGGGGAGGCCCATCTTCTCCTACTCATCACTTTAACCCGTACAACGGCTGTGTCATGACTATTTAGAATGATGGGGGTGATGCTCGGGGCACAGTCATGAGAAGCCTGATGAAGGAATAGCTACAGTGAGCCCACGTAGCTGCAGGGTAATGATGACTAATTCTGTTCACGTCCCTCACCCCTGCCTTGAAATCTTCCCTTGCCTTTTAAATTGACGTCTGTCGAAGGGAATGACTCCACGGTGTCACTGCTTGATGCATTGGCCCGGAGGAGGCACTCCTTCTTGTCAGGAAGTGAGACAAGAAAGAGGAGTAAAGAACAGCAGAGGAGGGGAGATGGGGGCCCTCCGGGAAGATGAAAAATGAGCAGGGAGAGCAGGGGAAACCTCTTCAACCAAATGCCAGCCACTATTCTGATCTGAACACTTTTACAGCTTTTGTGACAGAAGTGGACGGTTGAGATGATCGCACCACATGTATGTCACAGCCCTAAATAGCTCAGGTCGGTGACCTTTTCAGAAATGATTTTTATGATATGCAGTAAACAATAGCTACACTGTGGCAGGTGACTCCATACAGGCAACCATTCTCTTTCAACTGCTTAGAATATACAACAGGGTCTCGACCCCTGATGCAGTCTTAATTAACTACAGTGAAACACAATTCTTGCATGCAGTATATCTCTAGATCACCAATGTTGAACTGATAGCCATGTTGTTAACTGTCTTTAGATAACAAATGAATGAGCATGCTTGAGGTGACACTTGAAAATGGAAAAAAATTTAAAAACACATAAAAAACTGCTTCTTTCACTTTAAGCTGTGTCTCAGTGATTCTCTTCTATTAGAGTTTTTTTCCCTTTTACTTTTGTTTAAACTCTTAAACACCTGTAGGTTTTAGAAAACAAGCAGATCCAAGCTCCAGCTTGGCAGAATCTTCTGTCCTCAGAAAACATGGTAAAATGCCTTTAATTAATTTCACTCATCTAAGAATGTTTATGTTTGTTCTTTTTTTAAAATGAATGGTCAAACATTACAATTTTCTTATTACAGGAACAAATCTCTGGGATTACCACACCCCAACCAAAAAAAAAGTTCCATTAATTTTGATCTAAGAATCCACTAAAGAAAGCCATGGTTGAGAGATCTGGTTAAAGTTTGGGTGATCCTTTTCTCACCGCTCATCTTGGAATAGGTTCTGGCTCAAACCCTATTCTCCAGTAAGATCTGAAAAGGCCCAAGGGAGTCTGGCCCAAGTCCCAGGTGATTCTCAGGAGGCCAGGGTGTTCCTAAGGATAACCCAAGTGGCTCACTGCCGGCAGGGTTGAGTTCTGAAATCGTGATCTGGACCCATGCCTGTCAGTCTTGGAGAAAACCCAAAGCAATAGATCTGCTTTAGAATGAGTCTGATCTTCTGCCAACAGAAACAGCTGAGGTCAAGGGCAGACTTTTCGAGGTCTTTTTGTCCTCAGAGGAACTCCCTGTTCTCCTTCAGCCCAGATAGAGCCTGGCCAAGGGCAGGAAGGTGTAGATAAGCAACGTTCTGCCACTGCCTGATCTGTTTAGGTGGAGGGATTGACTTCATGCCCCTTGGCTTGTGGCTCTGACATACCTGAGACAATGGAGGCTGCCAATATTTATTACCATTACTGAGCAGCCTCTCTGTGGGGCACTGGGCTAGCTTAATTACAAAAAATTTAAATATAAATTATTTTACCTATACTGTTGGTCTTTCCTGTCTGGACTGTAAACCCTTTGGGGAGGGGGCATTTGTTAGGTGTTTTGTTTTGTTTTGTTTTTTTTGATACTGGTTCTTTTCTCTAATCAGACTGTCTAGTAGTAGTAGCAACTCCATGAAGATTTAATAAGCTCAAGAGGGTCCCAAAGATTCCCAAGGTCATGTAACTAGAGTCGAGATTCAAACCTAGGTTATGGAAATGCAAAGTGGAAAATATCCCTCTGCATTTCACTCCCATCCTGCCCCTTCTCTGTGCAGGATCGAATAGGCCACCCTGATTGAGGCACCAAGGCCTTGAAGAAGGAAAGACCTCCAAAAAAGTCAAAAAGAGTCAGTTCATAAAGTTAACAGCAATTCTGACAATATCAGTACTTCTACCATACCCAGAATGAAGCCAAAGAATTGTAACATCCAAATGTCCTACTTCTTCTTTCTATAAACATGGGAGATCTGAATAGAAGGGGGAAGTTGTTGGCCAGCAAAGTTATTCCTTTTGGACTTTTGGCTTTCTCTTGAGCAGGAACATTCAGATGGATAATTACTAACATACTCACTTAATCAACTTGTCTTACTACTTCAATAAAATGATTACCAATAGGATTGAGTCATGTCTACAAATTCATATTGATAATGATGAAAATGTTATATTTTCTGTCTTTCTGTATAGTATACTTTCTTAGAAAGTACTTCCACATATATTTTAATTTTTTAGTATTAAAACTATAGGCAGGGATAGCATTATTATTCCTATCATATGGGTGAGAACTCCAAAGTCCAGAGAGAGAAAGACTACATGATTCGTCTGAAGTTATACAGAGTGGGTCAAAATTCAGATCCTAACTCTAGTTTACTCTTCTGTTCACATTACAAGTGTTTCCTGATCCTGATTAGATATTAGAATGATTCAGAGATTCTTAGTTGGTCTGGAATCAGGCCCAGGTGACCGTATTTTTGTAACAAACCTAGATATCTGTGCAGCCAGGACTGGGCAGTGACCCCATGATTATTCTGTCTGTCCATGATCTGGGACAGATCATGGGACTTACCATTTTTTCACTCTCACAGAAGTAATCTCAATTAGAACCTAATATTTGCAGAATTACTGATATAAGATATTAGTTTCACAAGGGCTATTGATTTTTCAAGACACCTTACAGGTAGTCTGCCATTCTCTAGCATTTGTAAGATGAAATTTAATTACTGAGTTTATGATCATTCCCTCCATTACTAACCACACACAGAAAAATTTCCTGAGGCAAGAAACCATGTCTAATTAACCTAAGGGTTATTTATACTAAAGGAAAGAAGACTGAAAAGCAACTTAATGAGTCCAGTTATTTCCTTCAAGCCCAGGAAGGGCATTGGCAACATGCTTCGCCTGGACATGAAGCAGGCAGAGCCCCCCCACCCACCCCGCCCCTCACCACCAGCCTCCTTGCAGTCTTTCCTCCAACAAACTGAAGCTCAGCTCAAAAGAGATTGAGGTGGTGACTGCTAATGGTGATGATGGTGGGTTTTTTTAATGAGACTTTCAAAAAGTAAAAAAGGATATGCAGAATTAGAGTTATTTCACGCAGAGAAGAGCCGAGATTAATAGTGGAGTACTGTTGATAGGATTAGTCAGGATAACTAGGCTATGATGCAGTAACAATAACACAAATATCTCAAAGGCTTCATGTTTCTCAGGCACATTATGTGATCCATGAGGTTGGTGAGGAAACAGACAGATGGGCTCTGCCTGTCATACCCAGAGCCACCTTGTGATTATTCATCTGGAAAGTATAACCTTCTCGGCTGCCACATTAGGGAAAGAAAATAAGATTGGAAATTGCTCTTGGGATTTTTCACTCCTTTACTCTCTACCTGACTCACATGTATGGTCATCCTTTGTCCCTCAGTATCCACAGGGGATTAGTTCCAGGACAACCAATAGAAATTACAAATGGGTAGTGCTCAAGTTCCTTTATATAAAATAGTATTATATTTGCATATAACCTAGGCACATCCTCTCTTATACTTCAAATCATCTCTAGATTACTTATAAGACCCAATAGAATGTAAATGTTATGTAAATAGTTGCTGGCAAGCAGAAAGTTCAAGTTTGGATTCTTAGTACTTTCTAGAACTTGGTGGGGAATGTTTTCAATCCATGGTTGGCTGACACCTCACATATGGAATCTGTGGACATAGATGGCTGGCTGTACTGTTGTTTTTTTGGTTTTTTTTTAAGTTTCAAAGTTGAAAAGGGAAAAAATATCTGGATATGCTATTAAAGTTTTCATGAAAAGCAGAAGTTAAATTTATCTGCCCATATTAGTCTAGTTGGCTCCACAGAACACCTCTGAAGAAGAAATTTTCTGCCTTTCTTAAAGTCCTTTCTTAAAGTCCTTCCCCAGTCACTTATCCTTAAGAGGGGAGTCATAGAAGAGGTGGTGAAAGGACCACTGTTGACTTCTACTAGCTAAGCATAGGCTAACTGATGAAATATTTATCCTGTTGGGAAAGGTCTATGTAGTGGTCCTGGTGCCTTTCTGTCTATTTGCTTATTCGTTCATTCCTCATGGATTTTTTTTTTTTCATAGAATTAAAAAAAAAAAAAAAAAACAGACTTGCATTGCATGACTTATGCACAGTCATGCCTAGATTTGGTAGTCTCTGGAGTGCTCTTTTGATTCCACTAAAGAGTTGAAATTAGAAGGTTTTTTTTTTAAATCAGCCAGGTTTTACACAGATGAATAAAATGCATAACCAAGAATAAACTAGGCAACACTGAAGAGCATCACATTACTTTCTCCAGAATGCTGCAGGCTGCATTCTCAGAAAACTGTCTGCTTAATGAGGTGCACTTAAGAGAAAATAAGAGATCTTTTTCATAGTCCCTCCATTTGGCAACACTTGTTCCCAGCATCTAAGTTTCTCTTCATAGAAGTGGGCCAAGAGAAAGCAGGTAAGCCAATTTGATAACTTTGAGACAGTTTCCAAAATAGTCTACCATTACAATGAGCAAGTCTGGGGACAGATCCTGTTACAAAGCTATTCATGGAGGCTTTTCCACCATGAAAATCAGGCTCAAGACCTTTGTGAAGTGTTGAGAATTTCATATGGAAGAAAAAAAGCGGGGAGGGTTGGAAGAAATTCAATGACATTGTTCAGGCTTTGCTGGTGGTTTAGTGGTAAAGAATCCGTCTGCTAATGCAGGGCACATGGGTTCGATCCCTAGTCAGGGAAGTCCCCACAAGCCACAGAGCAACTAAGCCCATGGGCCCCTGCTACTGAGCTGTGGTAGCCACAGCTACTAGAGCCCGGAAACCTCAACTACTGAAGCCTAAGTGCCCCTAGAGCCCATGTTCCACAAGAGAAGCCACTGCCATGAGAAGTCAGTGCACTGCAGCTAGAGTAGCACATGCTCACTGCAATTACAGAAAAAGCCTGCATAGCAATGAAAACCTAACACAGACAAAGATAAATAAAATTATGTAAAAAAATGTCATTGGTTAACTTTTAGTTTTGAAGAAATAGTAAGACTTTGTTTTCTTATCAATCCACACTTTAAGGTAACAAAATCTATATCTTTGTAAATAAGTGAGATACTTTAAAAATTCTGTGTCAAAATGCTAATGAATGTGGTTACATGTAGTACCTTTAGGAATTAAGTCTTTGATTACTATAATTTATCAAGATACACTTTGAAACAATGTCACAAAGGGAAATATTAATTTGGTGAATTTTTAAAAATTATTTCATTATTCTTATTGTTATTGAAATACAACCAGTCAATCTTGAAGGAAATTGGTCCTGAATATTCACTGGAAGGACTTATGCTGAAGCTGAAGCTCCAATACTTTGGCCACATGATGCAAAGAACTGACTCACTGGAAAAGACACTGATGCTGGGAAAGATCGAAGGCAGGAGGAGAAGGGGACGACAGAGGATGAGATGGCTGGATGGCATCACCGACTCCATGGACATGAGTTTGAGTAAGCTCCAGGAGTTGGTGACGGACAGGGAAGCCCGGCGTACTGTAGTCCGTGGGGGTCATAAAGATTTGGACATGACTGAACTGAACTGATAGTTGTTTTATTTTTATGTTTTGGCCATGTTGCACGATATGTGGGATCTTAGTTTTCGAACTGCATTGGGAGCACTGAGTCTTAACTACTGGACCACCAGAGAAGTCCCTGGTGAGATATTTTAAAAGACTAATCTAGGTAAAGCTCTTCCATCAAGACATTTTCTTTTTAATCAGAGATAGGAAGTTTTACATAAAAATTTTCAAAATCACCTAGTTCTTATTGATAACAATGGTTCTCATCCCTGGCTGTGCATTAAATCATTGAGGGAGCTTTTAAAATTGAATGCTGACTGAGTCCCACTAACCCACTCGAGCCAGTCTCTGAGAGGGAAGCCCAGTGCTTCCCTCAGTGATTCTGATGTGCAATCAGGGTTGGCATTCATTGCCATAGAGTGCTTAGGTCTCCATCCTGCAGCAATATTACGTTCTCCAAACTTCCTGGTTTTACACTTTTTTCCCCTTTCTAACAAGCAGATGTGTATATATCACTTCACTTCTCATAAAAAAGCAAGTTTCTGGAGGGGAGATCCCAACTCCATTTCATCCTTATATTTTCATAGTTTCTAGCAAGGCACTGGCAGTCACCATAAGTTTTGAGTGGCAGACTGTCTGATCATCTGCATAAAACTAACTCCAGATTTTTAATTTCATAAACTGGAGGGAGCCTCTTTCAGTGGAGTAGCAAAGTAATGATCCATGAGGAAATGAAAGTGAAAAATTAAGATTAGTAATTTGGTGTCTCTTGTCCACAGAACACCTGAAATCTAATTGCAGTTGATTTTTCTGACATGTTCTCGGAGACAATAAAATAAATGCTGTAATAATTTTCTTTGAAGACATTCTATATAATGTGCTCTGTTATGACTTTATAGTTGTCCTAAAAACAGTAATCTCAGTGAGTGGAAAGGAGATATTTAGGAGCTAGATAAAAACTTTTTTTCCTTCAAAAGCTGTAACAAAAATGCATTTAATACATAGCTGTATTTTGCTATAATAAACTAAAAATGATAAAGGAATTGATCAAAGTTGAACAAAAGTAATATTTACTTCCTAGTTATCCTTCAATTTAAACATCCAAGAAATCTGCTTTTTGTTTTTACCACCTTCCATGTTGTTTAGGCAACTAACTTGTAACAGAGCTCACAACTGATAGCCCCACTCAAATGAACACTAATCAATGAATTAGTTCCTTGCCCAAGGCAGCTATATATTCCTCCAACACAGGAAATTACTCTTTCTTATGGCTAAAGTGGTACCAATCCTTACTGTATTATAAACCATAGTAGTTTTGTAGTATAGTCGTTCA
The DNA here is from genome assembly GCF_002263795.3 of Bos taurus. Classification (NCBI taxonomy): domain Eukaryota; kingdom Metazoa; phylum Chordata; class Mammalia; order Artiodactyla; family Bovidae; genus Bos; species Bos taurus. Next base: position 56,053,468 of record NC_037335.1, on the reverse strand, counting down.
AACACTAAGTTGTCCAAGCACTGAATTTAAGACATTTGCCATATGTTCACAACCTCTATCCTATTTATAATTAATTTAATATTTCTAAGACAATTCACTGTTTTTTAGTGAAATGGATTTGGGAGGAAAAGTTCAAATCATTGTCATAAACAGAAGGTGTTTTTAATAGGAGATATATAAATATTAAAATAAAATGTTTGTTCACCTTGTGTACCACCAACAGCATGAGAACCATGACACTATGGGAAATACTAGCACAAGTAAAATTACGTTCTTTGAGTATCAGTTGCATCCTATGCCAAAATTCATGCCATTGCAAAAATGCCTGAATTTATAAACACCTTTAAATTTTAATTCATAGTGGGCAAACTTAAATGAGGGCCTCTCTGGTTGCTCAGTGGTTTAAAAAAAAAAAAATTAAAAAACCACCTCCCAAAGCAGAAGACACAGGTTTGATCCCTGGGCTGGGATGATTCCCCTGGAGAAGGGAATGACAACCCACTCCCGTATACTTGCCTGGGAAATCCCATGGGCAGAGGAACCTGGCGGGCCACAGCCCATGGGGTTGCAAAAGAGTCGGACACAACTTAGCAACTAAACAAAAAACAAAAAAACAAACTTAGGTAGAGGAAAAATGTAAGCTCCTGCCAGTTTCCAGGCTTTTGAGGAGGTGAGTAGTTAAACTTTAATAAAGTGTATGAAAAGGAAGACCGCAGAATTCCCAATATGCTGCTTTAGAGGCATTTTACTTGAATGACCAAGCTGAATTTGTAACACCCAGGCAGATATCGGAATATGATTTTAGCATTTTATTACAGATTGTAATCATTTATTTACACACCTAGTTTTATTTTCTTCACTTTACTAATGATACCTAGACTCCACTCTAATTTCTGTGAGAGCATGGACCACATTCAGCACTGGAGTCCCAGTGACAGGTACATAGTAATTGCTAAATTAATGTTTATTACACAAATGGCTAAATATTCTCTTTCACTCTCTAAAAATCTCCCCTTCCAAAGTGAATGTCTTCTTTACTCACATTCTACTCTAATCTGAAATATATAACTTTCAACTCTACTCAGGTACATGTTTATAAACCTCCTTTGCTGCTGCTAAGTCGCTTCAGTCATGTCCGACCCTGTGAGACCCCATGGATGGCAGCCCACCAGGCTCCTCCATCAATGGGATTTTCCAGGCAAGAGTACTGGAGTGGGGTGTCATTGCCTTCTCTGTTGCTGCTGCTGCTGCTGCTAAGTCACTTCAGTCGTGTCTGACCCTGTGCAACTCCATAGATAGCAGCCCACAAGGCTCCCCTGTCCCTGGGATTCTCCAGGCAAGAACACTGGAGCGCATTGCCATTTCCTTCTCCAATGCATGAAAGTGAAAAGTGAAAGCGAAGTCACTCAGTCGTGTCCGACTGTTAGCGACCCCATGGACTACAAGCTACCAGGTGCCTCCATCCATGGGACTTTCCAGGCAGAAGTACTGGAGTGGGTTGCTATTGCCTTCTCCGTTAGCAATGCCTAACTCACACTGTCTCCAGCTCCCAACTCCCTATCACCTTCTTCCCCACCTATAAAATCCTCACCTGCTAGCACTCTACAACAGTTTACTTCTCTCCCTGGCAAGCTTCTGTCAGCACCTGGGGACACAGAACCCAGACACTCAGTAGACCATACCATGAGAGGGGGTAACGACTGTAAGACATCTTTTGTCATCTTACATTATAACCCAGGGCAGCAGAAAGCACAGGATTGGCTTGGCTTTCTGACGTCAAGGAAAACAAATGATACAAGACTTGGCAAGTATCCAAAGTGGCTTAGCAAGGAGCTTCCAGTATACTTGCTGAAACAGTAAGTATCTGAAAGGTTTCTTTCGCCACCCTCTCTCCATTCATCCTTGTTCTGTCATCACTAGCATCACCCTAACAAAGAATGTAAGGAAAGTAGGGCAGGAGAGAAGCACTGACAAAGGGGAAGAGAGAGGGAGGAAGAGAGAGGAGGAGGAGGGGGCATAAGGAACACCCTTAGTATCCAATACCCATAAAAAATTTGTTTTTAATTCCCTGGCTATCACAGATAGAGGCTGCTGCTAGCATTTAAGATAAGATTAGTTGGTGTTGTGCTATCAGCACCTCCACATTTTCCCTGCAGGGATTCCTTCTGACAGGCTGAAGCTGGAGGCATGTCTCAGGATTAACACCAGCTAATGATTATACACTAAAGCTTTGGGACTGTTGGACTAATAGGATTAAGCAATGGCAGATGCAGGTCCCCGTTCAGGTTAAAAATGCACTTTTTACATTACAAAGTCAGGCAGATCCCTTTGAACATGCAATGAATATGGATGTTTTCAATTATCACAGTCTTCCAGGGCTATACGATATGGTAAATTAATCCCTTTAGAACATCGGAAACAGGACAAAATAGCCTTCTTGAAGCCGAAATCCCTCGTTTTAGATTTTCTTTCATGGGGATAAGCAGCGGTACACCTCACATAATTAATCTTATTACAAACAGAGAGAGAGAGGAAAATTTTTTTAAATGTGTAAAAATTGTTTAAATATTTGAGAAACTGAAAGAAAAAGAAAAAGCACTTTGAAATCAACATCTCTTAATTAATATCCAAACAGTCAAACATACAAACATAAGGCGTGACAAGCAAAAGGCTGGATGTGTGTTGAGATGGGTTTATATTTCTCTATGCCTCAGGCTGCTAGTGAAACAAGAAGGAAAGGAAAAAAATTAAGGTTACTTAAAAAAAAAATGAACAAAATATTAACTGCTAGTAGAAAGCACTATTTCTAAGATATCTGGGTTGATCTGATCTTATGTTCCAGGCCCTGGGAGGAAAGGAGAAAGAAAAGGGCATAGTGAGATATTTATATTTCGCTGCTGCATGAAAGGGTCTCTGCTTCCCAGTAGATCAAAACCATCACTCGGAATAGCTGGAACATAAATCCCCATTATTACAATTAAATGGGGCTGGTTGTGGACTTTAGTAGCAGGGTGAACCTCTGGAGTTTCATGTGTTTGATTGACTTAAGAGAGGAAGGGTGGGTAGGGAGGGAAACAACTATATATAGGGAGAACTTCCCAGAGAAAGCTGTTTGAGCTGTCAGCAGGGAACGGAAGTAGTTTTACAATCATCAGAATAAAGCAGGCTTACCAGCATGGGACTGATTCTTTGAAAATTCGAAAGCCAAATATCTTAATATTTGGCCTGAGCAATTGTATTAACCCTCATTAACTGTTGATAGAATCATATTGCCGAACATCACTCCCCACTTCATGATGTGGGCCAATTAATCATGTGGGTAGTTTCTCCAACAAACAGGAATCCTGCTTTTCTTTTAATTGCAAACTGAAGGAGAAAAAGTAAGAAAAGAGACTGTACCAGGTTTCTATATTGAGTCCACATGTTATTTTTTTTTTAAAGCCTGACATGGTTTATTTCTAGGAAACCTCTTGGAGACTTCCACCCAGGATTCAAATAAAGTCTGAACCAAACAGTTACAACTGAAGAAAAGCATGATGTAACTATGGAGCATTCACTCAGGTTCCAACATTGTGCGTCACTCAAGAATACCCAGGCATCAAACTCCTTCATTTCCGCAATGATCCAGTACAACTGGATACCTCTACCCGCTTGACTAGGATCTTCTATGAACATCAACAGTCTAAGGTGCCTGCTCAGTAAATATTAGCTTCCCTGGTGGCTCAGATGGTAAAAGCATCTGCTTTTACGGGTTCAATCCCTGGGTCGGGAAGTTCCCCTGGAGAAGGAAATGGCAACCCACTCCAGTTCTCTTGCCTGGAAAATCCCATGGATGGAGGAGCCTCATGGGCTACAGTCCATGAGGTCGCAAAGAGTCAGACACGACTGAGCGACTTCACTTTCAGTAAATAGTACTTGGACAGACTAAACTACTTAAAGATGCTAGCAAACTTCCATAAACATCCTTATTTTTTTTTAACTTTTGATTGAAAAACTCATAACAGAATGAAAGAAATTATTACTATTTTAATTGGACTATTGGGCATTCCTCTTATTTTTGTTTTTCACTGCTTCTCTGTCACTGCACAATAAATTCAGAGGATATAAACTGATTCTCAGAAAGAAAGAAAAAAAACAAAAACAAAAACTGCTCTCCCTGTAAAAGGCATCAAGAAAATTATTGTGTTAAATATGTATGTCTTCTTTCTTGGAAAAACAGAAGTTGATTATTTTTTCAAATGATCTTAATCTTCCCTAACACCGTGCATACTTTAATGGCATACATTAAGATAAGCATTACTCAGTTGTAGTGTGTGTGGGAATCACCTAGAATGACTGTGAAAACAAGTTACTGTTGCAAAGGTCTGTGATAGAGGCAATTCCAAGGAGCTTCCAAGTAACAGAAAAGCTGATGGTCCAGGAGACCACACTTTGAGTAGCAACAATTCATTAACATACCAAAGCCACTTAATGAATAACAAGTAACTCAGACTTGAGGAAATCAAGCATGTCTATTCCACACATTGCTCTTCTAACAAAGTATATAATGTTATCAACTTAAGAGTAAATGATGATAATCAAAACATCCCATTTCCTGGGCTTTTTCCTAAATATCAGTCTCCTGTCCATTCTACCAATTCTTAATTGGTTTAGTTATTTGCCCTCCAAAATGATATTACAATAAATTTACCATTTGAATAGCTTTTAAACCATCATCTTCATTAATTACAAGTCTACTAGAATTTTTATTATTCCTCAACCATCTTAAAAACTGACAACATTAATGTTATCATTTTCAAGTGAAGTTTATTAGAGTACTGTCACATTTAGAGGCATTTTGCATATTATATCAGTTTGATCTGCAAGATATACACTAAAAACTTTCATGAATTGCTAGATTATTTTCAATTCTAGATTATTAATTCAATTCTGATGTCAGTACCAAACCATATTCCCTTTGAAATTCTTAAATAAAACCTAATTTTCTCCCAAATTTGGTACATTTAACAATGCATATTAGGTATTACACAGCCTATAACCTGGCCCTGGGAAGGAAGAGGGCACATAGATACAATGACTGCAGATCACATCTTTGCCATCCCAATAGTTCTCATACTAGCAGAAGGAGCAAAAAAACACACATTTGTAATTCAATGTCATATATGCAATAATAAAGGTAAAACCAAAGTCTAATCAGAACACAAATAAATAAACAACTGTTGAATAGCACTAGAGAAAGGTATTTAAAAGTTTTGAAGGATGAATAGACATCTAGAGAAAATAAATCTGAAAGCACATGCTGTCAATACAGAAAACACAAAAATAAATCAACCAACACTGGGTAAGAAGACCAGGATGGCTTCAAAGTATATCAAGCTGCATATTTCAGTCCAGCACAGAACCCCTGCTGTGACACAGGTAGAGCAATTCTCTGCTTTGTTTCCTCCACCTGGCTCCCTAAGGAACAGTAATGTGGACTGTAGATTTAGGCCCCTATCTCCCTGCTCCTTTGGCTTCACCATGAGTTTCTGTCTAAAGCACTCATTTTGCATAATGCTTAGCACACAGAATATCATTGTAAAGACTCATAATCACAAGAAAGACAAGCCTACGAAAAACATGGCACAGTGGGAACCACTGTGGCATGTGCTTCCTATACTTAAGCCGTGGGTCCACAGGATGGGTGGGAGCGAGAAGAACCACAGTCTCTTCTTCCTGCTTTACACTGTGGACTCCGTGACAAACAGCAATAAAACATGGCATTACATTCCCAGGAGCTCAAGAATGACTTTAAAAGTTCATTCATTAGCCACTGACCTCACACTCAGCGTGGTCCACAGCAGTTTGAGAAGGTAAAATGGAAGGAAAGAAATGAACGCTGCCTTCAAAGGAAGTGCAGATTAGCTGCGAAGGTAAGATACAGAGATACAGAAGCAGATGCCTGTGTGCTTGCTAAGTTGCTTCAGCCGTGTCTGACTCTTTTCAACCCATTGGACTGTAGGCTGCCAGACTCCTCCATCCACTGAGATTCTCCAGGCAAGAATGATGGAGTGGGTTGCCATGCCCTCCTCCAGGGGATCTTCCTGACCCAGGGATTGAACCCACATCTCACGATTCCCGCATTGGCAGGCAGGTTCTTTACACTAGTGCCATCTGGGAGGCCCACGGAAGCGGACACATGATAACAGATCTGACCGTTATCATTTGGAAAGACCACACACGCGAAGTGGACACCACAGATGAAAATCTTTGCATACTTTGCATCAACATCACACCAAGTTTAATATCAAACCAGAAATGTTATTACATTTCTTACAATAGGCACACATTGGATATAATGACAATCACTGAACAGAGAAAAGAAAGGTTATATCAGAAAAAGTATTATTACAGTCCCTGATGTAGATTCAGGCACACAACTAGAAGAGCTCTGCCTCAACAACGTGAAAACCTGCAGTTAGAATGTGTCCTTCTGTCACAACCACTTTCAATCCACGTGGTTTTTAAACCAAGTTTTATTATGAACCAATGTGTCATATTCCATTTCCTTAATTGCATCCCACTGTACTCTCACACTTCCCTCTGCAATCTGCTTGGCTTGTTATGTTTGAACTATGGGCCTTTTCAACATGAATTTTGTAAAGCTGGAAATGACTGAGTCCTCTGTGATTTAAAACCCTCTGAACCATACCTTCTCTAGTGCCTAAATCACTGCTTAAGTGGCTGGCAGACACTTATTTCTAATCGGAGATGTTCATTAAATAAGTGATTAGAAAGCACGGTAGATGTGGCTAATTGTTGACGGGCCATGAAAGGACATTAAACACATCTTGTCTGAAGCTTTCACTGATTGTTAGCAATGTGTTAAAAGTTGCCCTGGTGTCTTAAACTAGTTAATGGTATTAAACTTGTGAGTAGAGTGAGTTTGACTCTGGGGAAAAACTAACTCGATATTATTTTTCTACAGGGCTCAAAACCTTTACACAAAATCCAGCCAAATGTTCCTGATTCTAGGGAACATGTTATTTTAGCCTTCATGATGATGACTCAACACTGAGCCTTACTGCTCAGTAAGATTCCAACAGAGATGACATTTTGCAATCCCCAGCAGCAACATGTCCCCTGTCTGGAGGCGAACCAAGAAAGAGTTCGCTTCAAATGAGCCTCTAAACAGCTGTCAAGTCAGAATAACTTTAAGTCATTACCTATCTGAGCCATGTTGAACCAATGACTTTTAAGTGGTGAAAATCTCCGCATCGTGTTACTAATCTCACTGGCGAGCAGTGGCTATGTCAACAATCAACGTTCCCTCTTAGTAAGCAGGCAAAAATAATACACTGCCCATGATCTGGAAGTTAAAGGACCAGTTGAGAGGTTGAAAAGTTCAGAAATGAGGAAGTAAAAAACATGCCTCCTTAGAGCTTTGCCTCTATGGAGATTCATGACAGAGTTTAAATCACAATGTGCCATGAAAGAATTCACTCCACTCTGACTTGCTAATGTTTAGCAATGCAAACCTTCCCCACAAAGACATATAAGCTGCCTTCCTCTAGTCATCTTTAACTTGGATGATGAGCTTGGACCCAATTTCCTGACCAATTAGCAGCTCAAAGTAAAGAAATAGGGAACAGCTGTAAGTCTCTAACTATGATTACTTATAAACCCTTCAAATCTAGACTCAAATAGCTTCCCTATAGTTTTGTTCAATTGATTAACTCCAACTGGTTTATCACTAAACCATTCATTTACTTTTATAATCCATTAAAGTCTTAGATAAAATGCATTTTGTGTCCCTTCTCGGGCCTTTAATAATTAGCTGTGTCTACCATGTCTTTTAATCTCTCATTTAATGAGTGTCTCCAATCTTTAATAATTTAAAAGGATATCAAGCCAAGTATCAATTAAAGGGAACCATTCTAGGCAGCATACACAATAAGTGTTAAATCAGTGGAGAAAAGCACATACAGCCCTGTGGCTTTCTACTTCAAGAGCACTTGAAAACTATGGGATTATTTCAAAATATTACACTTCGCTGCTATTTATTTTAGTTATCTTACAGGCAAAATTAAATATTAAAAAAAAAATGAGCAAGAAGCATTTCATACAGATTCAAGAGAGAATCATGCAGGGCAATATCCAGTCTAATTCATTTCTAAATACATTCCAACTGGCCCAACTCACCTCCACTGGCCAAATATACTAGATAGCTTCAGCTACAGTTTAACTACTGTTGTTAACCCTTTCAATTTCCTGACCTATCTTAAAACTCTTGATTGTTCCAAATATCTAAGCCATATTACCTTTAAGCCAAATTACCTTACAGGACAAGGCTTCGACACACATATTTGGTTTTGGTAACAGATCAATGTTGGACCATTGGTATCTCTTCATTCCTGGAAGATCACTGGAAAAAAGTTAGCTCAAAAGGGTGGTGGCCTTCTTAATAGACCTGAAAAAGAGCCCAGGTATACCCAACCCGACTAAGCTTCAATCACCTGAAGGAGATTTTGGTAGACTATTCACAGGATAGTGAATGGTCCCCTCTCAACGTCAAGGTGCAATGGTGCAATGGTCCCCTCTCAACATCAAAATCCTTACAATGGCTTGAGGTGGTGTCTAGCTTCACACCCCATGAATTTGGGCTGATCTTGTGATTTTCTCTGGTGAAAGACACATGGCCTGAGGCCAGACCTTAAGAAGCCTTTCACATTTCTGTTCTTCTCCTGGACACTTGCCCACATGCCTTGTGAACAAACCTGTGTTACTCTGCTAGAGGATGAGAAATCATGTAGAGGAGTTAACTGTCATAGCTAATGACCCTGCTCACCTCCAAGGTGGACAGACTCAGCTAACCCAGCAGCTAATTGGTATCTGCTCATTCTTGGAAGATCACTGGAAACAGCTAATCATAGATATGACAGATCCTAGCCCCAAGAGCAGAAGAATTGTCCAGTGGAGCCCAGGCCAAATTTCTGACCCACAAATCATGAGTCAAATAATTGGATATTGTTGTCTTAAGCATTTAAGTTTTGGGGTGGTCTGTTATCCAGCAAAAGCTACATGATATAATGTCACAGATTTTACTAGTTGGCCTCCTGGGAACTTTCTGTATAAAGCAAGGCTCCAAATCACCCAATACCAACAAAACCAGATTTTCAAAGCTAGACCCATGATTTCCAAATACTCTCCACCCTGCAGTCACTATATCACTGTCTTCAGTAATTTCTCAACTACCTCTGAATATGATCCTGACTGTTATAAAGTCTAAAATCCTATCATGTCCCACACATGAAATTTCCTCCATTAATCCCATGTATGATAGGAAAAGACTTATTAAAAAAAAATCCTTATCAATCATGTTAATACACCATCCATAACCATTTGGATATTTCAGTAGCAGTCAGAGGATGTTTCTGGAGCTCTCAGACCAACAGCCTTCTTGGCATCATTCAGGTACACATGCAGATCACACCATCCATGTCTTCATAAGAAATTGATTCACAGGATAATAGTAGGAGTAACACATATGTTTCTTCCCTAACATACCTACTTCAATGAATAACTACCACAGAGTTCTGACACTTTCTGATGACATCAGGAGATAAGGTTGAGCTTTTTCTGGGTGCTGCTGTATCACTGAGTCATCTGGTTTTTGCCTGCTGCTGGAGATAATGATGTTGAGATGTCAGTCTTGATGTCTGTATCTTAATATGCTTAATATCTTAAGCATATTAAGATATGCACTGATGTCCTTAAGCATGGGTCAAAAAGGAGGGCATGGAAAAGGACATGGAAATTAAAAAAAAAAAACTCGTTTCTTTGTTTCACCCAGTCCTATGAGTCCAGTGAAAGAAAGACCAGCTTTCCTTGTCTCTAAATCCACAGCCACAGCTACGCTACCCCACAAGCTTCTGCCTGTATTTTTCCCCTCATCTGCATAGCATGCAATCACTTCCAAAAGATCAACTCAGATAAAACACACCCTGCATTCATACTTTTTACTATAAGTCATTTTGAATACAAATTTCTGAACCTGTCAAAAGTCCCTAAACATTGTTTTGCTTGGAAGGCTAGTCACTATTTAGAGGATCCAAAATACCAATCTCTTTTGAACATAGATATTAAAATGTACAGTCTGGCTTTGTTTTGGTTCCTTCTTGCATCTCTAAGAAAGAAATATCAGTTTCCTATTTGTTTAGAAATTTAGAAACTCTTCTTTCTTAATTTATTTTAATTGGAGGCTAATTACTTTACAATATTGTGATGGTTTTGGCCACACATTCACATGAATCAGCCATGGGTGTACATGTGTTCCCTATCCTGACCCTCCCTCCCATCTCCCTCCCCATCCCATCCCTCAGGGTCATCCCAGTGTACCAGCCCTGAGCACCCTGTCTCATGCATCAAACCTGGACTGGCAATCTATTTCACATATGATAATATACATGTTTCAATGCTATTCTCTCAAATCATCCCACTCTCAGCTTCTCCCACAGAGTCCAAAAGTCTGTTCTTTACATCTGTGTCTCTTTTGCTGTCTCGCATATAGGGTCATTGTTACCATCTTTCTAAATTCCATATGTATGCATTAATATACTGTATTGGTGTTTTTCTTTCTGACTTACTTTGCTCTGTATAATAGGCTCCAGTTCCATCCACCTCATTAGAACTGATTCAAATGCATTCTTTTTAATAGTTGAGTAATTTTCCATTGTGTATATGTACAATAGCTTTCTTATCCAATCATCTGCTGATGGACATCTAGTTTGCTTCCATGTCCTGGCTATTGTAAACAGTGCTGCAATGAACATTGGGGTACATGTGTTTCCTTTGATTCTGGTTTCCTCAGTGTGTATGCCCAGCAGTGGGTTGTATGGCAGTTCTATTTCCAGTTTTTTAAGGAATCTCCACACTGTTCTCCATAGTGGCTGTACTAGTTTGCATTCCCAGCAACAGCATAAGAGGGTTCCATTTTTCTCCACACTCTCCAGCATTTATTGTTTGTAGACTTTTTGATAGCAGCCATTCTGACAGGCGTGAGATGGTACTTCACTGTGGCTTTGATTTGCATTTCTCCAATAATGAGTGATGTTGAGTATCTTTTCATGTATTTGTTAGCCATCTGTATGTCTTCTTTAAATAAATGTCTGTTTAGTTCTTTGGCCCATTTTTTTATTGGGTCACTTATTTTTCTGGAATTGAGCTGCAGGAGTTGCTTGTATATTTTTGAGATTAATTTTTTGTCAGTTGCTTCACTTGCTATCATTTTCTCCCATTCTGAAAGCTCTCTTTTCACCTTGCTTATAGTTTCCTTCATTGTGCAAAAGCTTTTAAGTTTAATTAGGTCCCATTTATTTTTGTTTTTATTTCTGTTACTCTGGGAGGTGGGTCATAGAGGATCCTGCTGTGATTTACGTTGGAGAGTGTTTTGTTTATGTTTTCCTCTAGGAGTTTTATAGTTTCTGGTCTTACAGTTAGATCTTTAATCCATTTTGAGTTTATTTTTGTGTATGGTGTTAGAAAGTGTTCTAGTTTCATTCTTTTACAAGTGGTTGACCAGTTTTTCAAGCAACACTTGTTAAAGAGATTGTCTTTTCTCCATTGTATATTCTTGTCTCCTTTGTCAAAAATAAGGTGTCCATAGGTGCATGGATTTATCTTTGGGCTTTCTATTTTGTTCCATTGATCTATATTTCTGTCTTTGTGCCAGTACCATACTGTCTTGATGACTGTAGCTTTGTAGTGTAGTCTGAAGTTAGGCAGGTTGATTCCTCCAGTTCCATTCTTCTTTCTCAAGATTGTTTTGGCTATTTTAGGGTTTTTTGTATTTCCATACAAATTGTGAAATTATTTGTTCTAATTCTCTGAAAAATACTGTTGGTAGTTTGATAGGGATTGCATTGAATCTATAGATTGCTTTGGGTAGTATACTCATTTTCATTATATTGATTCTTCTGATCCATGAACATGGTATATCTCTCCATCTATTTGTGTCATCTTTGATTTCTTTCATCAGTGTTTTATAGTTTTCTATACATAGGTCTTTTGTTTCTTTAGGTAGATTTGTTCCTAAGTATTTTATTCCTTTCATTGCAATGGTGAATGGAATTGTTTTCTTAATTTCTTTTTCTGTTTTCTCATTGTTAGTGTATAGGAATGCTTGGGATTTCTGTGTGTTAATTTTATATCTTGCAACTTTACTATATTCATTGATTAGCTTTAGTAATATTCTGGTGGAGTCTTCAGGGCTTTCTATGTAGAGGATTTGTCATCTGCAAACAGGAGTTTTCTTTCCAACCTGGATTCCTTTTATTTCTTTTTCTGCTCTGATTGTTGTGGCCAAAACTTCCAAAACTATGTTGAATAGTAGTAGTGAGAGTGGGCATCCTTGTCTTGTTCCTGACTTTAGGGGAAATACTTTCAATTTTTCACCATTGAGGATAATGTTTGCTGTGGGTTTATAATATATGGCTTTTATTATGTTGCTCTTTACAGCATCGAACCTTGCTCCTATCACCAGTCACATCCACAACTGGGTATTGTTTTTGCTTTGGCTCCATCCCTTCATGCTTTCTGGTGTTATTTCTCCACTGATCTCCAGTATATTGGGCACCTACTGACCCAGGGAGTTCCCCTTTCAGTATCCTAACATTTTGCCTTTTCATACTGTTCATGGGGTTCTCAAGACAAGAATACTGAAATGGTTTGCCATTCCCTTCTCCAGTGGACCACATTCTGCCAGACCTCTCCACCATGACCCACCCATTTTGGGTGGCCCCACACGGCATGGCTTAGTTTCATTGAGTTAGACAAGTCTGTGGTCCGTGTGATCAGATTGGCTGAGGTATGTTCCTTCTATGCCTGCTTTCTGGAGGGTTTTTATCTAATCACATGTTGAATTTTGTCAAAGGCTTTCTCTGTATCTATTGAGATAATCATATGGTTTTTATCTTTCAATCTATTAATGTTGTGTATCACATTGATTGATTTGCAAATACTGAAGAATCCTTGCATTCCTGGAATAAAGCCCACTTGGTCATGATGTATGATCTTTTTCATATGTTGTCGGATTCTGTTTGCTAGAATTTTGTTAAGGATTTTTGCATCTATGTTCATCAGTGATACTGGCCTGTAGTTTTCTTTTTTTGTGGCATCTTTGTCAGGTTTTGTATTAGGGTGATGGTGGCCTCATAGAATGAGTTTGGAAGTTTACCTACGTCTGCAATTTTCTGGAAGAGTTTGAGTAGGATAGGTGTTAGCTGTTCTCTAAATTTTTGGTAGAATTCAGCTGTGAAGCCATCTGGTTCTGGGCTTTTGTTTGTTGGAAGATTTCTGATTACAGATTTGATTCTGTGCTTGTGATGAGTCTATTAAGATTTTCTATTTCTTCCTGGTTCAGTTTTGGAAAGTTATGGTTTTCTAAGAATTTGTCCATTTCTTTCAAATTGTCCATTTTATTGGCATATAGTTGCTAATAGTAGTCTCTTAGGATGCTTTGTATGTCTGTGTTGTCTGTTGTGCTTTCTCCATTTTAATTTCTAATTTCATAGATTTGATTCTTCTTCCTTTTTTCTTGATGAGTCTGGCTAATGGTTTGTCTGTTTTATTTATCTTCTCATAGAACCAGCTTTTAGCTTTGTTGATTTTGGCTATGATCTCCTTTGTTTCTTTTTCATTTATTTCTGCCCTAATTTTTATGATTTCTTTCCTTCTACTAACCCTGGGGTGCTTCATTTCTTCTTTTTCTAGTTGCTTTAGGTATAAAGTTAGGCTATTTATTTGATTTCTCTCCTGTTCCTTGAAGTAGGCTTGCATTGCTATGAACCTTCCCCTTAGCACTGCTTTTACTGAATCCCATAGGTTTGGGGTTGTTGTGTTTTCATTTTCATTCGTTTCTATGCATATTTTGATATATTTTTTTATTTCTTCTGTGATTTGTTGGTTTTTCAGAAATGTTTTGTTTAGCCTCAATATGTTTGTATTTTTAATAGTTTTTTTTTTTTTTTTCCTGTAGTTGACATGTAATCTTACCACATTGTGATCAGAAAAGATGCTTGAGATGATTTAAATTTTTTTTGAATTTACCAAGGCTAGATTTATGGCCTAGGATGTGATCTATGCTAGAGAAGTTTCCGTGTGCACTTGAGAAAAAGGTGAAATTCATTGTTTTAGGGTGAAATGTCCAAAAATATCAACTAGATCTAACTGGTCCATTGTATCACATAAAGTTTGTATTTCCTTGCTAATTTTTCTGTTTAGCTGATCTATCCTTAGGTGTGAGTGGGGTATTAAAGTCTTCCACTATTATTGCATTACTGTTAATTTCCCCTTTCATACTTGTTAGCATTTGCCTTACATATTGTAGTGCTCCTATGTTGGGTCCATATATATTTATAATTTTATATCTTCTTCTTGGATTGATCCTTTGATCATTATGTAGTGTCCTTCTTTGTCTCTTTTCACAGCCTTTATTTCAAAGTCTATTTTATCTGATACAAGTATTGCTACTCCTGCTTTCTTTTGGTCTCCACTTGCATGAAATATCCTTTTGCAGCCCTTCACTTTCAGTCTGTATGTGTCCCTAGGTTTGAGGTGGGTCTCTTGTAGACAGCATATATAGTGGTCTTATTTTTGTACCCATTCAGCCAGTCTTTGTCTTTTGGTTGGGTCATTCAACCCATTTACATTTAAGGTAATTATTGATAAGTATGATCCCATTGTCATTTACTTTGTTGTTTTGGGTTCGAGTTTATAAACCTCTGTGTTTCCTGTCTAGAGAAGATCCTTTAGCATTTGTGGAAGAGCTGGTTTGGTGATGCTGAATTCTCTGAGCTTTTGCTTGTCTGTAAAGATTTTGATTTCCCCTTCATATTTGAATGAGATCCTTGCTGGGTACAGTAATGTGGGTTGTAGGTTTTCCTCTTTCATCACTTTATGTCCTGCCATTCCCTTTTGGCTTGAAGAGTTTCTATTGAAAGAGCTGTTATCTTTATGGGGACCCCCTTGTGAGTTATTTGTTTTTCTCTTGCTGTTTTTAATATTTGTTCTTTGTGTTTGATCTTTGTTAATTTGATTAATATGTGTCTTGGGGTGTTTCACCTTAGGTTTATCCTGTTTGGGACTCTCTGGGTTTCTAGGACTTGGGTGGCTATTTCCTTCCCCATTTTAGGGAATTTTTCAACTATTATCTCAAGTATTTTCGCATGGCCTTTCTTTTTGTCTTCTTCTTCTGGGACTCCTATGATTCGAATGTGGGGCATTTATCATTGTCCCAGAGGTCTCTGAGGTTGTCTTCATTTCTTTTAATTCTTTTTTCTTTTTACCTCCCTGCTTCATTTATTTCCACCATTCTATCTTCCACCTCACTTATCCTAACTTCTGCTTCAGTTATTCTACTGTTGATTCTCTCCAGAGTGCTTTTGACCTCAGTTATTGCATTACTCATTACTGATTGACTATCTTTTATTTCTTCTAGGTCCTTGTTAAACTTTTCTTGCATCTTCTCAATCCTTGTCTCTAGTCTATTTATCTGTAAATCCATTTTGTTTTCAAGATTTTGGATCGTTTTTACTATCATTATTCTGAATTCTTCTCAGGTAGATTCCCTATCCCCTCCTCTTTTGTTTGGTTTGGTGGGCTTTTATCATGTTCCTTTACCTGGTAAATATTTCTCTGCCTTTTTATCTTGTTTAGGTTGCTGAGTTTGGGGTGGCCTTTCTGTATGCTGGAAGTTTGTGGTTCCTTTTTATTGTGGATACTCCTCCATGTGGGTGGGGTGTTGGATGAGTGGCTTGTCAAAGTTTCCTGGTTAGGGAAGCTTGCATCAGTGTTCTGGTGAATGGAGCTAGATCTCTCCTCTCTGGAATGCAATGAAATGTCCAGTAGTGAGTTTTGAGGCATCTGTGGGTTTGGTGTGACTTTTGGCCACCTGTATTTTTGTGCTCAGGGTTATGTTACTGCATTGTTGGAGAATTAGCTTGGTATGTCTTTCTCTGATACTTGTTGGCTCTTGGGTGGAGCTTGGTTTCAGTGTAGGTATGGAGGCTTTTGGATGAGCTCTTGTTGATTAATGTTCCCGGGAGTCAGGAGTTTTCTGGTGTGCCATGGTGTTCTCAACTTTTGGATTTAAGCCTCCTGCCTCTGGCTTTCAGTCTTACTCTTACAGTATCCTCAAAACTTCTCCATCCATACAGCACCAATGATAAAACATCTAGGTTAATGGTGAAAAGATTCTCCACAGTGGGGGACACCCAGAGAGCTTCACAGAGTTACATGGAGAAGAGAAGAGGGAGGAGGGAGATAGAGGTGACCAGGAGGAAAAGAGGGGGAATCAAAAGGGGAGAGAGCAATCTAGCTAGCAATCAATTCCCTATTTGCTCTCCACAGTCTGGAACACTCAGAGAGGTTCATGGAGTTCCATAGAGAAGAAAAGAAGGAGGAAGGAGATAGAGGTGACCAGGGGAAGAGGAAGGGGAGTTAAAAGGAGAGAGACCAATCTAGCCTGTGATCAGTTCCCTAGGTGTTCTCCACAGCCCAGTACACCCAAAGAGATTCACAGAGGTAAGTAGAGAAGGCAGAGGGAAGAGACAGAGGTGACCTGGGGGAGAAAAAGGAGATTTAAAAGGGGAGAGAGCAATCAAGCCAGTAATCACACGCCTAAGTAAAAATGGGTACTGAAGATTGGATTCTTAAAGGTACAGAATTGATAGCAAATACCAAAAAGCAAAGATTATAAATCTAGAGTAGAGGTTAGACTCTCAAAAATACAATATTAAAAAAATAAAACAAAATTGTAAAAGTTATAAATACATATATATATATATGAAATTTGCTTTAAAAATAGGGTCTTTTTTGCAAGGTAATAGTAGGTTTTAAAAATGAAAATTCAAGGGGTAATAAATAACTTACAAATTTAAAAAAATAAAAAATAATAATAGTAAAATATATCTAGGAATTTCTCTGGAGCTATTGAGGGCAGTGTGGGGTCAGTTCAGTTTCAGAAAGTTCCTTGTTCCAGCTTATACTTCTCAACGTCTATAGGTCCCTTCCAATGTAGCCAATGCTAATTACAGGGTTTTAATCTGTTGCACCTGTCACTTCCAAAGTGGTTCCCTCTTCTTTGTTTATTTTGGCTTCCTCTGTTTGCAAGTCTTTTCAGTATCTAACTTCCTCCCTGACACAAGGGGGCGAAGGTGGGCATTTATTTAGGCTCATTTGTTCAATTGTGCCGTAGGGAGGGAGGAACACTGCAAGCAAATATCACTGGTGTGTGTGGGGAATGTGTGTGGGGAGTGCTTGCAGTGTCTGGGCCACACTGTATTTGCCCACCCTCACGGTGTATGTGCTTTCCCAGTCTACACTGCTCAGGCTCCAGGTTGCTCTGCAGGGGAACTGTCTAAGGTGGGCCCTGGGTTGCATGCACTTCCCAGGTCTAAGCCACTCAGGTTCAGGTTCTTGGGTACTCCACAAAGGCACAGACTCGGTTGGGCCTGCGTTTTGTGCCCTTCCCAGGTCAAGCAGCTCAGGTGACCAGGTGCATGGTGAGCACACACTCCCCAGGTGGGACGGTGCACCTTATCACCTCCCCCATTCCAGCTGCTCGGTTTCCTGGGTGCACAGCAGAAGTGCCATCTCAGGTATGCTGTATGTGTCCTCTGGGGAGGTGATCTCTGGCTGCAACCCTCCTGGCAGATGTCAACCATCCAGAATCCCAGGAAGACTTGGTTAGCAACTGGGAGCCTGCTAACATTTTGGTAGAGGATGCCATCTCTGGGGCCAAGGTTGCCCCTTGCCTTCTGGCTCTGGCTGTCGCCTGCCTGCCTCCTGTCCTCCAGCAGGGGATGAGCCAGTCCACTGCCAGCTAGCTCTCCTCTGGTATTCGCTCAGTCCTTTGTTTTGTGAGCAGCCTGGCAGTGCCTTATGTTAGAGCTTTTCCAGGAAAGTTCTCTCTCTTTCCTTCTCTCTCTCTCTCTCTCTCTCTCTCTGGCTATCCCATGGCTTGGGTTGCTATCTCACGTTAGCTCCTTCATATTGCCCTCAGGGCATTCAGGCCTGGTCCTTACCCTAAGCAATGCAGCCCGAGTGTCTGGGCTACTTCTCCACTGGGAGTGGCAGTTAAGCGGGTAATCTGTGGGTTTTATTTATTTATTTTTTCCTCCTGGTTATGTTGCTCTCTGAGATTCCAAAACTCCCCACAGACCCACTGGTGAGAGGGTTTCCTGGTGCCTGGAAACTTCTCTTTTACTACTCCCTCCCCAGGATGGGTCTCTGTCCCTAACTCTTTTTGTCTCTTTTTTTATCTTTTATATTTTGTCCTACCTCTTTCGAAGATAATGGGCTGCCTTTCTGGGTGCCTGGTGTGCTCTGCCAGCGTTCAAAACTTGTTTTGTGGTATTTTCTCAGCCTTCAAATGATCTTTCAATGTATTTGTGGTGGGGGAATGGTCTCCCTGTCCTATTCTTCCACCATCTTATAGAAACTCTTAATAGCTTTTATCTAAAACAAAATTAGCCCTCCTGATATTTCCAAAGATGTAGACAAAATTTAAAAAAGCCATTAGTAATCTCACTGTAAATGTGAAGACATAGAATGGTGTATGTGGCCATGTGTAAATTAGGAAAACTATAATGCAGGCCTCCCTGGTGGCTCAGACAGTAAAGAATCTGACAGAAATGCAGGAGATCTGGGTTCAGTCCCTGGGTCAGGAAGATCCCCTGGAAGAGGAAATGGCAACCCTTGCCAGCATTAAGGACAGAGGAGCCTGATGGGCTATAATCCATGGGGTCACAGTCAGACACGACTAAGCAATTAACACTCTATAATGCTGGTTTGTTCTGAAATTTGTTCTTAAAATAATCATTACCCATTTAATAAGCCAAATTAAGGCAAGAAAAATGCCAAATTTACTGTTCTGCTTATGTTATTTACTGTTTATGACAACCAAACATAAGCCTATATCTGAAACAGGAAAAAGTTCAGTTCCTCTCAAAACTGTATCTCTACTATGTGTCCAGTTTTACAAAAATGGGCATATTTTTACATAACACAAACTGTAATAATAGTGAAAACTATTCACTGGATACTTACCAGCACATACTCAAGCATTGTGCTATGCTTGTCAAGCACATTTAATTGTCTCATCTAATTTTAATAACAACCCTGTAATATAACCATCATTATTTGTTTCCTTGACAAAATAAAAAATAAAAAAATCAAACACACAGCAATTGCTCACTATCACACAGTCTGATCTTCTGACTCCAAATGTATCTCCTTAATGGTGAGATCTCATAGTACAAAAGAACATTAGTGTTTCTGAAAGTAGATAATATAACTATGAGTGACTTATTTTGCTTCCTATAATATTATTATACTATTTTCTAAAAAATAGTTAATTTCTAAAATCCAGCTTTCCAATCTCTGTAGAATAAGATAAACTATATCATTTTCCTCTATACACTAAACTCTCTGGCTCTGTTGGCACTGATTAAAGTGCAACTTTTTGTAACATCTCATTACAAGTTGCTTGTTGACCCAAGATGACCGAGGCATGAGAGAATCGTGGTTTGGTTCTAAACTCAAGAGATACAGCACAGATGTCTCTGAAAGTCAAGGGGACACCATGATGTCTTGCCTTTCAAATTTCCCTAACTGTATTCCCAGAGACTGAATTCCCACAAGACTGGCCAGGACATAAACAGTCTTAAAATAATAAAATGGTCAAAGAGTTCAGGACACAAATGGCATATACAACATCAGGAAGTGTACTCCTTCCTCAACTCACCTAGCCATCATACTACTTCTAGATCACAGGGTTTGCCAGTTATTTTTAACAGCATACACAAAATGTTTTCCAGACGTGGCTTCTTCTTTTTTTTGGCAAGAAGAGTACTCTCATCTCATAGATTACTTAATAATTACAAAGGTAAACGTGTACCATTACATAAGGAGATACGGTGATCACTACCATAACCAAGTGATGAAGCTTAGCAATACCAATAACTGGACAACTTGAAGTTACATCTCTGTTGTGAACCAGTAAAAAGTACGTAGGGAACTCAAACAGTGTTCTTACCAAAAACACTGACATGAATCTAAACATGAGGAAACATACACGGGGGACACTTCACAAGGCGACTTACTTGGACTCTTTTAGTTAATGACACAAAAAACAACTAAATAAAAATGGTGGGGTGAATGGTGTTCCGATTAAAATTGACTAAAGGCAAATAATAATAACTTCTGTTTTAGAAATAAGTAGATTTAAATAACATTTTTCTTCAGGCAAATGGAAACTATGTAAAGGTGTATATTGGATAATATTATTGAATCAATAATTTTATGTATAATGATAGTATTGTGGTTAATAAATGTCCTTATTCATAGCAGACAACAGTAGGTATAAAATGTTATGTATATGACTTTCATATGACCCAGGGAATAATACTTCCAGAGAGACAAATGTATATATAGAGATAAATGAATACATAAGCAAATGTAGCAAAATATTAACAGCTGATGAACCTTCATAAGGACATGTGATGGTTGATTGTACTTTTTCATCGTTTTTGTAGTTTTGAAATTTTTTACTATAAAAAAAGAGAGGGAAAAGAGAGTGAATATCCAAGGTGCTATATGTTAAATGATTTCCCTTCTAAGTACTAACAACTATTTCTCACCACCAAGACACACACATAATGGGGAAAAAAAAAAAAAAACTGAAGGTCTTTATTTGGCACTAATAATGTGACATTCACCGATTTTTGGAATTAGGACTTGGGTATCTCTCAGGAGCATTATTCAGCCTACCTTAAGCAGCACTGTGGTTTTGCCACGCCAGTAAATAAATGAGTGAGGGGCAAAAGACTGATTATATGATAGACCATTGAATTAAACTTGATAAAGACACTTTTGTTGTTCAGTTGCTCAGTTGTGTCCAACTCTTTGTGACCCGATGGCCTGCAGAATGCCAGGCTTCCCTGCCCTTCACCATCTCCTGGAGCTTGCTCAAACTTATGTCCACTGAGTCGGTGATGCCATCCAACCATCTCATCCTCTGTCATCCCCTTTTCCTCCTGCCTTCAACCTGTCCCAGCATCAGGGTCTTTTCTAATGAGTCATCTCTTTGCATCAGGTGGCCAAAGTATTGGAGTTTCAGCTTCAGCATCAGTCCTTCCAGAGAATATTCAGGATTGATTTCCTTTAGGATGGACTGGTTTGATCTCCCTGAAGCCCAAGAGACTCTCAAGAGTCTTTTCCAACATCACAGTTCAAAAGCATCAATTCTTCGGTGCTCAGCCTTCTTTACGGTCCGACTCTCACAGTCATACATGATTAGTGGAAAAACCACAGCTTTGACTATGTGCACCCTTGTTGACAAAGTAATGTCTCTGCTTTTTAATACACTGTCTAGGTTTGTCATAGCTTTTCTTCCAAGGAGCAAGCATCTTTTAATTCCATGGCTGCAGTCACCATCTGAAGTGATTTTAGATCAAGAGATTAGTGAGAGCAATAAATGTGAGGGGTAGGAAAATGCAGGGCAGTTTAAATTGAAGGAACTTTGGTATCTAATATGGTTGAGAGGAAAGTAGGAGATTGTGGTAAGAATGAGATGATTGAAACATTCTGGAAGGATGAGGCTGAAGTAGAATGGAAGGGAGAATCCTTGGAGAAGTCAAGAAACTGGAATTCACCTTTAGGTGAATTAGGAAAATAAGCAGGATTTCTGACAAAGGTAGTATAGGGCAGACTGATTTTGAGCCAGGAACTGAAACTTTATGGTGATAGGACAAATGTATTTATCTTTGGGTTTACGACACATGGACATGGAGTGACAGAGTTAAATTATTTTGAAGTTTGCTCATTCTTTTACATTCTTATCACAGCATAGGCGAGTTCTATTATAATTGAAGTACTTTCACTGCTAGTCATGTTTTATATTTTAATATCATTACATTATCATGTGGAATGAAATTTACCGTAAGCCTTAGACCTGCTTCAAAATAATTTATGTTGAAAATCTCAGTGACCTCAGACGACACTTATAATGGACTATTATCTAGACAAGTGCTACCTGAAGTGTGGTCCACAGTGTCTTTTGCATTACCTAGGAGCTGGCTAGAAATGCAGAACCCCAGGCTCCACTCAGACATCCCGAATGGAAATCTCCATCCAAACAAGATCCAGGCAATTCACATGCAAATTAAAGGTTAAGAAACACTAGATGGGAAAGCTGAGGAGCGTGTCAGCAATGAAGATTCATAATATTTTTGGCCACATCTGTAGGAGGAAGAAATGAGAATTTCTGTCAAAGGATTTTTCCCTCCCACATTGCAACCAATAAAGGTGATACAATTTAAATAATTATGGGGGAGCTGAAGCATGAGTTTAATATTCATCTGAGGTCAAGTTTCAATAGTGATACTGGAGCTCAGACACAAACTGGCAAAGTAGTTTTAAAAGGCAAGACTGAAAGGTCTCCCATCAGGGCCTGGCTTGGTGGCCTCCCTGAGCACTGTGAGATGCACTAAGGGGAGGAGCCTGTCCTGCGTCAGTGCATCCCCCACAGAGACGTGCATGTACCTCGAGGCAGTGACGTCATCTTTCTCACACAAATCATTATTTTTCCAATTTCCTAATCTATTCATCTCCAGATGAGCTTTGGTATCTGCTATTTCTTGCTGTTGTGTGTGCCAGTAGATTTACAAGTCCTCGAGCATGCATTCCAGATGAATAAAATTGGTAGGATACAAAGTTGAAAGGAAAGTTGGTACACTGCAAAGTTAGATTATTTACCAAATAGGACATTAGCCACCATACATGCAAAACACATTATGATATTATAAGGACTTCACATGTTTTCAAAAGGCATTTTTAGATAGAGATATCTGTAGAATAGCTGCCTAACTCTAGTTCCTGAAATCTAGCCTGGTTGGAATTTGTTCCTCAGCTAAAAACTTAAAAAAATGTTACCTTTGTATTATTGCTAGGCCAAAGATATTTATCCCAA
This sequence comes from Bos taurus, assembly GCF_002263795.3. Lineage (NCBI taxonomy): Eukaryota > Metazoa > Chordata > Mammalia > Artiodactyla > Bovidae > Bos > Bos taurus. Next base: position 56,030,460 of record NC_037335.1, on the reverse strand, counting down.
AAGTGAAGGCTGTGCTTTCTTTTATCAGTTATTCTGAATTGCTTTATCATAAGTCTAATATGAAAGTTATCTCTTAATTTCTATTGATACATAATTTGTGTTATAAGGTTGTCATAAAATTTGGAAGCTTATATTTCAATATTCTTGGCACAAAGCATTTAAACAAAAACATAAAAGAAAAATAACTCACACAAATTTACTTATTTTGTGTTCTTCTCATCAGTATGAATTTCATAAAGAACATAGTGACTTTGCTATACAGGTTATTTATGGTTTATACCAAATCTGTTTTCAAAGTGATATGACCTGATTATAGTAAATAATACATCTATAGTAATATTAAAAGTAGAACAAGTTATCAGAATATCAAAACCTGGAGAGAGATGGGGAGATAAGTACATTAAATATATGAACTCATATACTATTCAAAAGGGAGAATTAAATCTCATTTGGGGCATTCTGCATCTTACATATAATGGGAAATACAACGGGCTAAACAGTGTTTCTCTCAATTTTTTATCTTATACCTGAACATTACCCCCTGAAACATTTAATTTATTGCATAAGTTTTACTGTACTATTGTTCATTGTCTGTAATAAGATCTCTGATATGAATAAGAAGGATTCATTTTTGTGGCAATGCTATATCAACATGAAAAGCAGACTGTACCCCTCCTCCGGCTTGATATACTTCAGGGCCACATTGGTTCCTGGGAGGATTATTTGAAAGAACATGTTTTGAGATTTAATGACTAACATGATAGTTTTAGTAGATACATTAGAAGATGACAAGGATGGGTGTCTTTGGAATCACATTTATGATATTTCAAATATGACTAGTGAAGTGAAAGTTGCTCAGTCGTGTCCGACTCTTTGTGACCCTGTGGACACAGTGGATACAGTCCATGGGATTCTCCAGGCCAGAATACTGGAGTGGGTAGCCTTTCCCTTCTCCAAATACAACTAACTTGCCTTTATAGAGCAGAGATTTTTGAGATACTTTCAGTAATAAACACTGCTTCTTGATATCTTCAAAGCTGTTGAGTAATGCTGCTTAATGCTTTTAAAACAGTCATCAAATGATGTTTTGTGCTCAGGAGACAAGTAAAAATGATTGGGAAGAAATCTGTTTTATCATTTTCATAATTGGCTTTTAAGTCTTCTTTAAAAAATTTTGCTCTAAATATTTTCAGATTTGTAAAAACTAATCAGCAAATACAAATCTACAAATTGTAGAGCTTGTACTTAATCCCAGTACTGGTCAAAACCCGGTGAAAACATATAATGATTTAAACAATTATACAGAATAATGGCTGGGGCACCATTTAAGTTGGCTGAAGGTGCTTTTTAATTCATTTAATTACAGATACATTTTCCATTTCAAAATGAATCTCATTTTCATCCTTGCCTCCACAATCATGGTACCAGTGACACATCACTCCCTTGTAGCCAGCTGATCAACTATTGCCCTCACTTTAACCTTCTTTGGAAAGCTGTTTGTCTTAACTCTCTACCTCCTCTCCAAAAGTTAACTCATGTAGAGCTACAGATAAAAATGTTAACTAGTGTTCGATTAGCCATCTAGACAGGGCATTCTTGCTTAGCCAGGCTGAATTTCACTCCCTTGCTTAAAAAATAATAAAAAGATAATAAGTCATGTTAAATAACAAGGAAAATACTTAATGATTTGGTATTTCACTATTATATAAATTCACTTGGGCTGTTAGTATTGTAAGTAGTGACAAATGTAGGCCCATAAAGTACCAGCTGGTAAGTCATGGAGACTGCAAGCCTTTCTGGTTCTTGGTCTCCTTATAGGGGGAGAGATGGACACATTCCTCCTCAGACGGAGATCCCCTGTCCCTGAGCTTCTCCAGGAAGAGGGGCATGGGCAGATATTCCTGGAGCCACAAGGGTACAGGAGCTTGATCTCCATGAATTCTGAGAACCAGAGTCCCAGAAAGTGGCCTGTAAGCTAAGCACTGTCCCAGAAGGGAATGGAATTCTGCAGGCCTGTTCCCTGCTTTTCCCGCTCTCCCCTTCACTCACTATGAACGCTGAAGAATTCTTAGGAAACGTCCAGGCCTCAGAAGCTGCTTAGCTGGAGATCAGTTGGAGACTGGATTGGAGTTAAGAAGGAAAGACTCCAGTAACGCACGAACAGATCAGCATCCCCACAGTCACCCTCCAGCCAATGCCCCTAAAAACCAAAATTCTGCCTAGAAAAGCATGTTTTCTAATCCCCCCACTACTGGTGTGGATTCAAACTTATACCTCCCCATTTTTAGTCAGTTTTGCAGCATCGCCCTCTCTGCAAAATTGTTACAGAGCACCAATTTGAATTCAGCATTCCAGCACCCATCACTGGAGTGTGACACAGCAGGGTAAGGAATCAGAGGTTTCAAAGAATCAGACTCCAGCCCCTGCTACCCTCTAAAACAAACCCCAAGGTGCTCAGGATCTTAGGGTACTAGACAGAAGTTTCCAGGGATCAGGAATTTATATTATACCTTCCTATGAATTTGAGTGAATATAAATACAGTGGAGCAGCCATCACCTTACAAAACCTTCAGACAAATGGCTGTTTATTTCTTAGACTAATTTGAATGATTACAGTCATCCCATAAAGAAACCAGAAACTAAATATCTCATCCAAAACATCCACTCCCTGCACACAGAGTAACACAGGAAAGCAGCAGAACATAAATCACAGTTGCCTTCGAAGCTTTGAAAAATCTGTGAAAACTCATAGCCATGGTTTGTTTCTAGATCATATTTTTAACCTGATTCTGAGAACTTTAAGTCACTCATTCAGAACTGATGTGGGAACAAAAACACTTCTAACTTTCTAAACTTGGAAAAGTTCCTTTAAAAAAATAATAATAATCATCCAACTTTCTTCCAGTTTGGAAGAGCCTAATTTACATAAATCCCCTCGCTCCCACCTTACCTCTGACAGTGGAATTCTAAACAAAGCAATCAGGCTGGCAGATGAGTCACATTTGCTTATTGTATTTTACGCATGCATGTTAAAAAATGGTACTAGCTCTCTCTTGTTATTTATTGGTGTCAAGAGGTACAATTTAAAAATCCTGCTCTTTTTTTTTCCTCTCCTGTGACAGGCAGATTGCTTCCCCCGACACCTCCCTGAGAGCTTACTAAATATTTGAGCACTAAGAAATCCTAATTTTTCCGCTTAAAACTAACTGGAAACATTTGTTTTAACTTTTTAGACAGAGAACCCTTTTATTTGGGGGGCTTTCAGGTTTTGGAATAAAATGATTTTAGGTAAATTAACTGCTAAAATTACTGTATTATGCTTATAAAAGCTGCTAAAAATAATCAGTTCATAGGGCAAAAAATTCATATATTATAGCATTTTCTTCCTGACAGACATTTCAGAAATTTTGCCTAGAATAGATGCGTATATTTTTAAGTTATAACTGAATTAAATTACCAAGAAAATGACTATTACAGCCCTAAATCTTTGAAGCACTGATATTTACATAAAGCTGGGCTTTCCAAACACTTAAAATGATAAATGCCCAAAGACAATTTGAGCCATTATCTGTCTGCCTTTTTTCTAATCCAACTCAAGAAATATAAGTAAGCAATAACAAATGCCAAGTTGGTTTCTCTTTTATTCTAAACTTTTTTTTTTTTTTGCTTTACTGAGTAAGTGTGTCCCTTCCTGGATTGCATCCCGGCCACCCCCTACCTCCTCTCAGTCCTCTTTAGGGCAGCAGCTATTTAAACATGAGAAATAGAACTCTTCCAGAAGACAGATCTTTGCTCCTGTTTTCAAGCATGGAGGCAACCACTGGCAGCAAACACGAATGGTAATGAAAAGAGTCATTTGGAATTTACTTTATTTTTCCCACGTTTAGAAATCAGCAAGATGCTGATTGGTGCAGCCACTACAGAGGTAACCACAGCAGGGAAGTGCATCCTCATGCCAAGTGCACATCAGTTCAGTTTTTGTCTGAACGGGTTCTCAGTGTTTTGCTCTTTCCCCTGTGCCATGGCACAGTGTGGCCCATCTATTCTTCATTTCCAAAACATCAGCTGTATGCTTTTCCACTTAAATATGCCCCCCCCCTCCAAAAAAATAAAAGGAGGAATAAAACCTTGTTTTATAATTTATTGGAACATTTTCCCAACCAAAGAGAGAAGAAACTCTACCTTATTACCTAAATCTCATTTCTGTCAATTTCAGCCTTTTCCTTCCATCTTCTGAGTAAAAATACAAACTTGGTGAAATATAACACTCAAATTATTTTTTTAAAGAAATATTCAAAAGTCTAATTCAGTTCTTTTGAATTATTTAAAGTTGCCTTATATGTGTGGAATACTTGACAACTTATAAATATTATTTCATATACAATTTCATTTGACTGTACTACCAGCCTCCAACTAAGGTGGTAGAGACATCATCCCCAGGTGTAAATAAACAAACTGAGGTTTTGAGAAGAAAGCTGAGTGCCGAAGAATTGATGCTTTTGAACTGTGGTTTTGGAGAAGACTCTTGAGAGTCCCTTGGACTGCAAGGAGATCCAACCAGTCCGTTCTAAAGGAGATCAGTCCTGGGTGTTCTTTGGAAGGAATGATGCTAAAGCTGAAACTCCAGTACTTTGGCCACCTGATGTGAAGAGCTGACTCATTGGAAAAGACTCTGATGCTGGGAGGGATTGGGGGCAAGAGGAAAAGGGGACGACAGAGGATGAGATGGCTGGATGGCATCACCGACTCGATGGACATGAGTTTGAGTGAATTCCGGGAGTTGGTGATGGACAGGGAGGCCTTGAGTGCTGCAATTCATGGAGTCGCAAAGAGTCGGACACGACTAAGCGACTGAACTGAACTGAACTGAGGCTTTGAGAAGTTCAATGACTTGCCTTAAGAAAGTAACCATGTAAGTTCACAGTCAAGACTAGTATCGGCTTTTTTTCTGAATCCTAGGCCAGAGCTGTCTACTCCAACACACTCTCTTTCTTCCAAAGTCCTATTTGGTATTTATTTACTTTGAACTTTCTCAAACTTCCTTGACTTTGAATAGAAAATCTGAAGCAGAATATGGTGATTTTATATAAAGGCATTTATGTACAAGAATGTACATACTGTGAAATAATGCCCTTATACATTGGTACCTTAAAGCCTGTATATATATTTTTTTTGTAGATATTTTTATAACTTAAATGCAAAGTAATTATCCTTCAGTGATCAACAATCTTCAAATTGTATTTGTTGGTTTTCTTCTCTTTACCATAGTGTCAGTGTGGATATGAATGGCAATTTCAGAAGAATAAGAGAGCAGTCGCTGAGAGGGCTAGTTTGGGTTTGATTTTATCCTGTGTAATCAGAAAACGTACATGTCAACAGAGTACCTTTCTTAAGGTATGTATTTTTACAAACTCCCCTTGCAGTGCCCTACAAAGAGAAGGGATCCTTTAATGAAATGGAGATCCATCCTGCACCTTCACAGTTGTCTTTTCATTTGATATGCAGTCAACTGTGTATTTAATACAAACATTGCTTCAGGATTTCCAGAGCAGATAAGGATGCTGCTGATGTTAGAATGCAGTGCAGAGAGAATCTGCACACAGGTAGCCCAGTGAAATTTAGCTTGGTGAATAATTACCATGATGATCATAATTAATAATTATCTTGTGCCAGTGGAGAATTGTACTAATTAGTAATCTCTTCTCTTAAAAGTCCTAATATTTTATTTCTGCTTATTGCTAACTATCAAGTGGAATGCTAATGGAAATGTGGATGACTGGTATTGTAATAATTATAACTGTAATCACATTCAGCAGCTAACCTCTAATTAAAATAAATCAGATGATGTAGCGAATTGGCTAAATACAGTTGTGTTTCCAATAATATACCTTATTGGGGAAAAATTATTTTCTCTCACAGAAAACCTCTGAAGATCAGATTAAAAATTATATGTATATTCTGTATTTCTTAAGAGATGTTTTCTGTACGAATAAGTAGGTTAATTGCATATTCATCAGGTGATGGAGTTTTATGATAAACACAAGTTAGCATGTAATAAGTACCACTGTTTCTAATGGAATTGTAATATTGTTATTTTGCAGTTATATGCAGGTCATTCTTGGATGTTCAGCTAGTAATGAATATATGTACACACACCTGAAATGTCTTGACTGAACTCTGAAAATCAATTAGATAAAATTATCCAGGAGATTTGTAAAACACTGGGTTGTATGATCATGGTATGACAATTTTTCATTTATAATTCTGAGCATTTTCCAAAATGATATCTACAATATATATTGACAAATATATACACTATATACATATATATGTGTGTGTGTGTATGTGTGTGCATAAATTCATGTAGAAGGAAAAAGAGGGTAGGATAATCTCTTGAAATGACAAAGCTAGGCTTCAATGGTACATGAACCAAGAACTTAAAGAAGTTCAAGCTGGATTTAGAAAAGGCAGAGGAACCAGAGATCAAATTTCCAACATAGATTGGGTCATAGAAAAAGCAATAGAATTCCAGAAAAACATCTACTTCTGCTCCATCGACTACACTAAAGCCTTTGACTGTGTGGATCACAACAAACTGAAAATTCTTAGAGATGGGAATACCAGACCACCTTACCTGCCTCCTGAGAAACCTATATGTAGATCAAGAATCAATAGTTAGAACTAGACATGGAACAATGAACTGGTTCCAAATAGGAAAAGGAGTATGTCAAGGCTGTATATTGTCATCCTGCTTATTTAACTTTTATGCAGAGTACATCATGTGAATTGCCAAGCTGGATGAAGCACAGCCAGAATCAAGATTTCCAGGAGAAATATCAATAACCTCAGATGACACCATCCTAATGGCAGAAAGCAAAGAGCAACTAAAAAGCCTCTTGATGAAGGTGAAAGAGGAGAATGAAAAAGCTGACTCAAAACTCAGCATTCAAAAAACTAAGGTCATGGCATCCAGTCCCATCACTTCATGGCAAATAGATGGTGAAACAGTAACAGGCTTTATTTTCTTGGGCTCCAAAATTACTACGGATAGTGACTACAGCAATGAAATTAAAAGACGCTTGCTCCTTAGAAGAAAAGCTATGACCAACCTAGACAGTATATTAAAAAGCAGAGACATTACTTTGCCAACAAGGGTGCATATAGTCAAAGCTATGGTTTTTCCACTAATTATATATAGATGTGAGAGTTGGACCATAAAGAAGGCTGAGAGCCAAAGAATTGATACTTTTGAACTGTCGTGTTGGAGAAGACTCTTGAGAGTCCCTTGGGCTGCGGGGAGATCAAACCAGTCCATCCTAAAGGAAATCAATCCTGAATATTCTCTGGAAGGACTGATGCTGAAGCTGAAACTCCAATACTTTGGCTACCTGATGCAAAGAGATGACTCATTAGAAAAAACCCTGATGCTGGGAAAGATTGAAGACAGGGGGAGAAAGAGACAACAGAGGATGAGATGTTGGATGGCATCACCAACTCGATGGACATGAGTTTCAGCAAGTTCTGGGAGATGGTGAAGGACAGGGAAGCCTGGTGTGCAGCAGTCCATGCTGCAGCCCATGGGTCACAAAGAGTCGGATACAACTGAGTGACTGAACAACAATAAAAATAATGCAATATTTTTAGAAATATTTTGTGCTGACGTCTCATCTAGCACCCCTCTGCTACACAGACTATTCTCATATATTCAGTCAGCAAACTTTTCCTATAAAGGATCAGTTATTATTTTAGGATCTGTGGACCACACAGTCTCTATTGCAACTACTCAACTCTGCTGTTGTAGGAAAAGCATCCATAAAAATATGAATATATATAAAGGAATGGGTGTGGTTGTATGCCAATAAATCTTTATAAATACGGGTATAGAACAGGATTTGGCCCATAGACCATAATTAACCAACTCATGAGAAATTAAAAAATATTTATGATCACTTTTATGCCAAGTGCTGTTCTAAGTACAAGAGGTAAGATTCCTTTTCTCATCCAGCTTTCACACTATTAAACAAAACCTACAACATGCACAGCAATATGCTGGAGAATCTAATGGGAAGTGAGATATTCTCCCTGCCTTCTGGAAGTTTTGTAAAGGAGTTAGTGTTTATAGAGAGTGTTAGGAGAGTTGAAGTAAGGAAGATATAAACTATTGAGCAAGATGTTGTCAAGATGGTGTCATCTGAAGACTTTTAGCAATAGTTACATCAGGCAAAGAACCATGAAAGATGAGAGCGTGGCCGAGACCTAGTAAGCATCAAGGAGAACATTAATTATAGAAATAAGACTTAATGACAATGAGTCCATAAAGGTAGCTTGGACTGGATTGTGGATGTCCTTAAGTGCCATATTAAAGACTGTGGACTTTATCTGTGCTGACTGGTATGGAAAAAAACAGAGAATCCTAATATGTTTTATGTGTCAAATGGCACAATAAGATATGAGTGCCTAAATAATGAGTGTGAGGACAGTATGAAAAGTAGACTGGAGGAAGAGAGCTTTGTGGGACTAAGGTTAAGATCTCAATTCAAATTGTAACATAATAATCCTATGAGAGACAGTAAGGACCTGCACCAGTTCTTTGTCTAGGGTTATGAAGAAAAAGACGGCTTTTAGGGGTTTCCTCTAGAAAGATCCTGACCTAAAGCAATATAGCATGATCTGATCACAGTCTACCTAATGCTCACAGTTGAGTTCAGTTGTCGTAACACATATATTGTTAGATTTCAAAGAGAAAAAATGAATAAAAAAAATAATCAGTGGCAAGTAGCCCTTAAAGATAGATGCAAAATTTAACACACGTTTTCCCAAGTCTGATTAGGAGCAAGAAAGAGGGTCACAAAAACTAGTACGTGCCATCCATTTTTAGTGTCCGCTTCCTTCCTAAATGCCAGAGTGTCTCTTCACCCTCTTTCCACAAAAACCAAGTAAAAAAATCTATTGGATACTCTTGCCAGTTGAGAAACCTGCATGACTGGATCTTGGGGTTAGCTTTAGAAAGGAATCTGGCACCTGGACTTATAGACACTGTGAGCTTTAAACTGCCACAGGCTTTGGGTGACTGTTGAGCTCTGGAAGTACATTAAAGATGACTGAGAATCACTGATAAGATCTATCCCACAGAAAACTAACCCAACAGATGATAAACCATGGAAAATCATATAAGAAAGTGACACAGTCTTCAATTTCAACAGATTTGAATTCAGGTATCGTATATTGTATCCATTTATATCATCAGATTATCTTTATTTCTTCTCTTTATTCTCTGGGAGTCAAAAAGCCCAAAGTGTTACATTAACATGAAAATTGGCCAAAATGGGTATACTTTGTATTTTACATATATATGGGGAAACTCCCTCCCATGTAGATACATATAATGAATGTTCATATAGGTTTTGTTTTTTGAAGAGAAAAACTGTAAAGTAATTAAACTTTAAGCAGTGGAGCCTTCATTATCTCTTACACAGTTATCATACCTTGCTCTGAAGGGTGGCATTAACCTTCATCTCACAAAGCACTCCTCTTCCAACCTTCTTTCCTCCTATCCTCACACTCACCTTCTGATACTCAGATCTTGTGCCATTTACTGCTTAAAACATTCTGTGATCCTCTACTTTTTCCCACACTAGTCACCACAGATAAAGCCCAAAGTCTTTTGAGGACCTCCACAATCCAGTACAAATGAACTTTTCATTGTATAAAATCAAATAATATACAATAGTTAAAAGACATGAACCAGTTATCTATCAATCTATGGATTGTTGTTGTTGTTTAGTCACCAAGTCATGTCCAACTCTTTTGCAGCTCCATGGATTGTAGCCTGCCAGCCTCCACTGTCCATGAGATTTCCCAGGGAAGAATATGAGAGTGGGTGGCCATTTCCTTCTCCAATAGTCTCAAAAAAAAAAATAATAATAACATTAAATAAAATGAAGACAAATTACAGAATGCCATATTTAATTTGATACCATTTATATAGCTTTCAAAACAATGACAATATTCTTTTATTTTCCAGACATATAGAGTAAATATGTCAATTATTTAAAATTTTGTGAAAGTAATTGCTTTTGGAAAAAGCCAAGGGAACAAGATGAGGATGACTTCAACTTTATTGGTAGTTTTGTAACTTTTTATTCTAAAAAGATTTGAAGGAAATGTTTAAAAATTAGCACATCTCTGAGGAATTATTCTTTGATCATAGAGTTCTTTGAGGCAAGAGAAACATTTTCAACTGTTAAAATGTAATTATATTTTAAGAATCCACAGGCTCAATTCAAGCCAACTTTTTGTAATGTATCTTCTTGGTATTTATTTGTATTTATTCAATTTGTCATTGTATTTACATATTTTATTTGTAAAATAAAACATTTTATTTGTATAAATTTGTATGTATTTGATTTGCCACTGTATTTACATATTTTATTTACATATTATTGGTTAAAATACCTTTTTGATTGCATGAAAGTGAAAAATGAAAGTTTCTCAGTTGTGTCCGATTCTTTGCGACCCCATGGACTTGTCCATGAAATTCTCCAGGCCAGAATACTGGCGTGGGTAGTCTTTCCCTTCTCCAAGGGATCTTCCCAACCCAGGAGTTGAACCAGGGTCTTCCCAACCCAGGAGTTGAATTCTGCATTGCAGGTGGATTCTTTACCAACTACATTTATACAATAAAAAACTTTTAAGATCAATTTTTGACCAAGACTAGAACTATTTACCTAGCAATGTGCAGTTTAGCTCAATAACATGGATAGTGCTTCTATCTGTATAGTAAATGGATAGTGAATCTAGGCCCCAAATGGAGTCACTTATGCTAAGCCCTGTATCATCAAACTGAGATTTAACTTAATTACAGTTTCTGCTTTCCTAGAAATGGAATCTTAAATCAGTCAATCAGGAATCACCTGATCAGCACTAGTTAGGTCATCCGTCTGATAAACCCCTGTGATCCCCTAAAGGAAAGAAACCACAATAGCCAACCCACTTTTTTACCTAGTATAATTTTCTCATTTCTGCTCCTTTCTGCCTATAAAAATCTTTCATTTTGTACAGCTCTCTAGAGCTCCTTTCTGTCTGCTAGATTGCATACTGTCCAATTCAAATCAGTTGTTTCTCCAACTTGTAAAAACTTTAACATGCCTCAGTTTATCTTTTAACACTGTGGAAGTTGAGTTTGCCAGTATAGTCAAGGTATATTTTGCTCTCAAATGAAAAACACACCTAGAGGGCAAATAGGCTGAGTACACCTAAAACATCAGCCAAATAAGGCACTAAAACACTAGCATCTGCAAATAATTTTATATGTGTGTGTGTGTATGTGTACACATATATATAATTACATATTTTTTTCATTGAAATCATAATGGGGAAAATCAGAACACTGTGATTGCAAGCATATGGTTTACAATTAGGTTTTTTGTTTGTTTTATAATTTTGTACTTCATATGATTTGCTGTTCCCCATACTCTTTTCAGTGTTTAGGGCATCTTAATCCAGTCCTACAATGCCTTTTGACTTTTCAACTCCACTTACTGACAGACTTTTCTGGACTTTTCCAGTTATCTTTGGAAAAAATGTCCTCTTGTTAGGAATCAACTCTCTCTGCTTTAACAGTCCATACCCAGCACAGGAATGTGGATTGGGCTGTGTCCACGGGCACTGCAGGCATGGCCTCCAATTTGTGGAGCTGAAGGGAGGTCTGCAGTGCACAGCCAAGAGGATTGTGGGAATGATGAACATGAGCCAAATGTCCCACACAGATGCCAACTGCAATGCAAAGAAGCGCTTCACCAAAGATGCACCCTGGGAAAACAAAGACACTTGACAGGTTTGACTCCAGCACGCCTATTTCCCACTTTGCCAGGTATCTCATGGAGGCTGCTCTTTGTTTTTCCATTGGAGATCATGCAGGAATCAACTGCCAAACATGCCTTACACCTCCATGCCATCTAATTATAGCCTGTAACACTCCCGAGTGCTGACAGAGCTGAGCTATTGACTCTTGACACTCTCTAAAGCTCTTAATTATCTTTTCACAAAGCCCCTTTCAGACCTGTCAACTTCTTTGTATTGTTTATGAAGGGGAAAAAAAGTAGCATATTAAGATTTCAGGACTATGCACTCAGAGGCAAACTTGCAGTTACACTTCTGAGTGCTCTTGAATGTCTCTGCATCCACACACAGACCACTGAAGAGGGTTTCGGACTGTGGAATACAGCTGCAGGATGACAGTTCTGATGCCAGCTTGCAATTGGGATAAGTAAACTTATCAGGCAAAATGAAATAAAACCTTAGGCAATCTCTCACAGAAGTTGATTTAAACTTTTCCCCTTTAGTGTTAAAAAATACACCCATACAGCGCTCTGGGACAACACAGAGGGGTGGGGTGGGGAAAGAGGTGAGAGCGGGTTCAGGATGGGGGCCACATATGCACCTGTGGCTGATTTCATGTCAATGTATGGCAAAAACCACCACAATATTGTAAAGTAACTATCCTCCAATTATAATAAATAAATTTTAAATATACACAGAGGTACATACACACATGCACACAGATAGATAAGACTGAGCTTATAAAGGGTCTGAAATAAGTTGCTTTATTTCAAAAACTCACTAAGTTTTTAACTCATCATGGGATTTGACAATGCTTTACCCATGCTTTATCCTATTTCAGAAGTAATTTTTATGTAACTTAATTGTAAGAATACTTAAAACCTACCTGCACATATTTTATCTTATTGGTTATTCAAACAACCCCGAGAGACACAGAAAAGTGGATAATATCGCTAACTGTGACAACTTCAGATGAAGACACTGTAGCTCAGAGAATTGATCTAATTTCCTCTAGTAAATGGAGACATATGACTGCTTCATCTTAAAAGGGTTTAGTTTCTAAAGTTAACATTTACAGCAAAATTATAAATAATGAAAATTACCACTGAAACTTCTTTGATGTCATCCATTGTTATGGGCTGAATGATTGTGTCCCCCAACCACCACCAACCCCCTACATTCATATCTGGAGGTGGGGCCTTTGGGAGGAAATTAGATTCAAATGAGGTCATGAGGGTAGAACTCTAATGATGGGAATAGTGCCCTTATCAGAAGAGAAAGAGACACCAAAGCTTTCTCCAGATACACAGGCACTGAGGAAGGGCCACTGAGAAGGCAGTTGTCAATAAACCAGGAAGGAGGCCTTGACCAAGAACTGAATCTGTTAGCACCTCGACCTTGGACTTCCAGCCTCCAGATCTGTGAGAAATAAATGTCTATTGTTTAAACCACTCCAGTTTATAGTGTAGTATTATTACAGCCTGAGCTAACCAAAACATTCATAAAATATAGTATTTAGATATTCTATGTCCCAGTAAGCCCAGCATGGTCTATTGCTGGTGTGGTCTTAGAGGTGGCTCCTACTATCAGTTCACTCATTGGAACTGATGGCTGCCTCCTTGGTAGAAAACCAGGTGAAGTAGTTGGTTGGCATCTTAGCATCATGCTATATAAAAAAAGACATCTGCAAACCCCCAAAATACTTTTTAAATGCTAAGACACTGATACCATGAGAGATTACAGGAATTGAGTCTGGCTGAAGCAGCAGAAGATTCCCATTTCAAAGACCACCCTTCCTCTGGGACATACTGCCAACCCTCCAATATCACTTAAATTATTACTCTTCCATTTCTCACTTTTTCCTTTGCTAATGTGGATGACTGAAATCAAGCAAGTTAAATGGACATATCATATCCCTATAACATATCAGCCCTTGGACTCTACTTTCAATCTTCTCCTCATATGCTCCATGGGGTCACAAAGAGCTGGACACAACTGAGCAAAGGTCTTTCTCATATGTTCTTGCACTCATTTCTATCTCTATGTGTTAGGGAAGGGAATGGGATAGACTCTAACACGAAAAGAACACTACAGCCTTCGCTATTTTTCTCACTTGAACAGGAAAATAGTCAAACCTTCCAGTGTTCAGCAATCAGTGTATCAAATGCTTCTGGCCTGTTAATAAGTGGAGACAGGAAAGCAAAGAGAGACTCAGTTCAGTTCACTTCAGTCACTCAGTCGTGTCTGACTCTTTGCGACCCCATGAATCGCAGCACGCCAGGCCTCCCCGTCCATCACCAGTTCCCGGAGTTCACTCAGACTCACGTCCATTGAGTCAGTGATGCCATCCAGCCATCTCATCCTCTGTCGTCCCCTTCTCCTCCCGCCCCCAATCCCTCCCAGCATCAGGGTCTTTTCCAATGAGTCAACTCTTCGCATGAGGTGGCCAAAGTACTGGAGTTTCAGCTTTAGCATCATTCCTTCCAAAGAAATCCCAGGGCTGATCTCCTTCAGAATGGACTGGTTGGATCTCCTTGCAGTCCAAGGGACTCTCAAGAGTCTTCTCCAACACCACAGTTCAAAAGCATCCATTCTTCGGCGCTCAACCCTCTTCACAGTCCTACTCTCACATCCATACATGACCACAGGAAAAACCATAGCCTTAACTAGATGGGCTTTTGTTGGCAAAGTAATGTCTTTGCTTTTGAACATGCTATCTAGGTTGGTCATAACTTTCCTTCTAAGGAGTAAGGGTCTTTTAATTTCACGGCTGCAATCACCATCTGCAGTGATTTTGGAGACGAAAAAAATAAAGTCTGACACTGTTTCCACTGTTTCCCCATCTATTTCCCATAAAGTGATGGGACTGGATGCCATGATCTTCATTTTCTGAATATTGAGCTTTAAGCCAACTTTTTCACTCTCCACTTTCACTTTCATCAAGAGGCTTTTGAGTTCCTCTTCACTTTCTGCCATAAGGGTGGTGTCATCTGCATATCTGAGGTTATTGATATTTCTCCCGGCAATCTTGATTCCAGCTTGTGCTTCTTCCAGCCCAGCCTTTCTCATGATGTACTCTGCATAGAAGTTAAATAAGCAGGGTGACAATATACAGCCTTGACGTACTCCTTTTCCTATTTGGAACCAGTCTGTTGTTCCATGTCCAGTTCTAACTGTTGCTTCCTGACCTGCATACAGATTTCTCAAGAGGCAGGTCAGGTAGTCTGGTATTCCCATCTCTTTCAGAATTTTCCACAGTTTATTGTGATCCACACAGTCAAAGGCTTTGGCATAGTCAGTAAAACTAGTGGTCAGGAAATATGGAGGAAATACTCTTTGAAAGGTCAGGATCATGCTTTCTGAACTGGGGGGAAACAACTTATTTGAAAGGGTTATTTCTAGATTGATGATTTAAATCTCATTTGAATGAAGACTAAGGAGCCTTAGCTCAGATAACAATTAGTGATGTGCTTAAGAAAAAAGTCCGGGTCCTTGGATGGCCAAATTGGAGCACTGTGTACCTAGACAGCCAGCAGAATGCAAAGAGAAGGGGGCCACACAGACCTACATGTGAACAAGCTCAGACTTCAACTATGTGCTCTTCAACAAATTGTCAAGCTCCCTGAGCATTTGTTCTCATCTTCAGATTTTGAGTGATGGTATTTAGCTCATGAGCTTGCTGCAAAGATCAAACGTGGACATTTCTATAAAGCACCTGGAATACAAGGTCTGGCTCACTTGCTTTCACCAAAAGCTTGCTGAGGTAAAAGAGACCCAGGAATTCACAATACAGTGACCCATCTATCAAATGTATCAAGTCTAATCTTACAGTTACATTTAATGCTGAAAATAAAGATAACTCTACTGATATAATAGTAACCACATTATGCAATAATGGGCATATGAGAATAAGATATAAAATTATAAGGCTGATTTTGTTATTTACATACAAAAAGCGTCTTTTATGAAAAGATGAGCAATCATATTTCAAGGTCAGTATCAGACTGAGTCCTCAATCCTCTCACCTGAGACATAGTTATGGAATCAATTTTCATACATTATTTTAGTTCTTAAAATATGCCATTTCTTAGCTTTAAAACACTTGTTGGCTTAGAAATCTTTAGACTGTAATTAACAGTTATTATTTACCCTTAAGGAAGATGGGTGACAGAGTCCCACTGTACAAAGCCATAAGATGCGAATGTGTGCTCACATTTCCGTACCTGAATACCCACATGTGTATTTCTCACTCTAACCTTTCTGTCCCTTCAGGTTTCTCCTTCTTTCCAACAGAGATAATGCACAGTAGACTTCAAAAAGGTAAGCCCTGCTGTATCTCTGCCTAGAAAAATTCACTCTTGGGTGCAGTTTTATATTCTGAGTCAGAAGAAGGAGAAGATGATCCAGGTGGGAGGTAGCAGGAGGGAGGTAAAGCAGAGAAGCAGCAAAGCTCAAAGAAACAAACGGTTAGGCAGAGAAGCAGAACCTTCAGGGCTGAGGTTGTCTCCACGACTCAGGCATCAGCTCCCACCAGATCTCTTTGGATAAGAAATGTGACACTTTCTGGGGCTGTTCCCTCACCTCCAACAGTTTTATTTTCAATAAGCTGCTTCATGGGGCATTAGGTACTCTGGCTTTATTGGGAGTCTAATATAGGGAGACACATAACAATATACATCTTATTCAGAATAAGTGAGAGGACCAAATGTACTGATATTAGGTGGGATAATGATCAACAGAGACCAATGATAGACATATACTGTCCATCTCAAAAACAAGATGTGTTAAACATATGTCCATAAATCCGAGTTTCAGAATTAAGTATAATTTTTCCTCATAGAAACGTCATGAATAATGGTACTCTTTGAGACAACTCCACAGATCTACTTTACTCACAATCTAACATCTGTTGCAATGTACACAATACAGGGAACCGCATAGGGAACTAGGATGTAAGGATAGTTTTGGCTTAACGTAAATGTTTTGTTAGAAATCACTCTAAGTCAAAATTTGTTAAATCATACATTTTTAACATGTGTGTGCTCAGTTTTTAACATGTAGAATTAATCATGTGTCAAAGATCAATGAGCAATTTTAAGTCCAAGAAGAGTTAAGGAAGCCCCATTTCTCCTTTCCTCTTCCAGTCTCAGACTGGAAGCAAAGACAGTAAATTTCAATTTGCCTTATCAGTGCTGAAGCTCAACTTAATGGAAGTTACAGAGGTCTTTGTGAGCTGACCTCAAATCAAAATAGAATTTAAATTGTCAACTTTATCTAAAAACCCAGTCTAATTTATAATCAATGTATTTGCCTATGACTCAGTCTTGTTCAGGATTTGAGAATTGTCTGTATTTGTTTGGTGACAATTATCTCCTTTAATTTGTTTACTAATCTGTGTTCATTGTATAACAATCAGAAAATAAAGATGTGCGGGGGAAAAAATAATCACACTTAATCCTGCCTCCGGAGATCCTCTTACAATCAACTTTTGATTTTTTAAAATTCTAATTAGACAATATGGATATAGACCATTTGAAGAGGTATTAAAGTCAAAAATAATCTATATTTTTGGAAATCCCTTTGAATTTGCTTTCTGAATATCAAGAAATCATTCAGATATCAAATTACTATTATCTTCCTACCTTGAGAAAGTAATTATTTCATAATAAAGGGCTACTTTTCTAGTTCCTCGAGGAACAGATTAAATACAACTCTATGTCCCCACTACCTTTAACAAAATTTTTTTTAAGGTGGACCATTTTTAGTCTTGATTAAGTTTGTTACAATATTTCTTCTGTTTTATGTTTCAGGTTTTTGGCAGGGAGGCATGTGGGATCCTAGCTTCCTGACCAGGGATCGAACCTGCACCCTCTGCCCTGGAAGGCCTAAAGTCTTAACCATTGGACAACCAGGGAAGTCCCTATCCCCATTATTAAGTCATATATGTAAGATACAACTATAATGATGATTTTCTCAATTCAGAGTTTATTGTTTACATTTATAACAATAAAAAGGTACAACCTCTCAAAGATTCTTGCCACCCTCTAAAAGACACACACTTCTGAATGAGTGCCCTACCATCTCATTTGTTAACTTCACACCACTTAGGATATAAGAAAGGATCACTGAATTGTGATTGTGCTTTTATTACAAGAAATATATATATATTTGGAAATTACTTGGAAATGAATTTTATGCCTATCCCTCCCAAAATTTCACTGCCGTGAGTTTTTAAACCTGGTGTATAAGAAAGGCAGTATCAGTATGGCAAAAATGAAATTCTCTCTATTGCTCCCTTCAGTTTGCTTTGGTTTCCCTTGTTACTTGTCCTTACCTTGTAGATTTCTTTGCCTTCATTGTTTGCTTCCTCTTCCTTCACTAGTACAAAGCCTATTAGCAAAAATCCCTGTTACTTCACATACTCAATTACATGATCTTTTCTGACTTCTACCTCTAATTTACTGCCAACATCAAAATTTACTGAGAGGATTCTCTAATCTTATCTTCTGTTTGTCTCACAGAAGAAATTAGGTTGGAACACACTAGTTTGGATTCTAATAGGGAAAGAGAACTTAAATTGGAAGGAGTACTTAAACTGATCTCTGAGGTCAAACAGACTTAGATTGTGATTCCAATTCTTTTATTAACTAATTACATAACTCAGTTAATGGGTTAAATGCTGTTATCCTCAGATTCTTCATCTGTAAAATGGGTACAGCACTTACAAGTTTGTTGTTCTTTCTGTTATTCATTATGACACAATTTCCCATGGGCTATAATTTTCACTAAAGTTTATGACCTGCTTCTAAGTGAAAGTACTAAGAGTGAGAAATGAATTTAATTGGAAAGATGCACAAAATTATTTTCTGACCACATATATGAATTTTTGTTTGAAAATAAAAACATGAGAGCCTACAGCTAGCAATTCTGTAGTCAGTATTGTGTATTTGTTTATAAAAATCTTGGTTGAAATGTAGTTATGTGGCACTTGGTGTGTGTTCTTAGTCACTCAGTAATGCCCAACTCTTTGCAGCACCATGGACTGTAACCCACCAGGTTCCTCTACCCATGGGATTTCCTAGGGAAGAATATTGGAGTCGATTGCCCTTTCCTCTCTTACAGGGGATCTTCCTGACCCAGGGATCGAACCTGCATCTCTTACATTTCCCACATTGACAGGGGGTTCTTTAACACTAGTGCCACCTGGGAGCCCAGGTAACACTTGGAGGTGCTTATAATTCAACAGTGGGGTGCCTTTCATTCTAGTGCCCACCACCAAACCAGTGGGGCAGTTTCCCTTTATCATCTTCTCACATCATGGGCCTTTATATCCACATACCTTCAGGAATCATAGAATCATTTATTCATTCAGTTCAGTTCAGTTCAGTCGCTCAGTCGTGTCCAACTCTTTGCAACCCCATGAATCACAGCACGCCAGGCCTCCCCGTCCATCACCAACTCCCGGAGTTCACTCAGACTCACGTCCATTGAGTCTGTGATGCCATCCAGCCATCTCATCCTCTGGCGTCCCCTTCTCCTCTTGCCCCCAATCCCTCCCAGCATCAGAGCCTTTTCCAATGAGTCAACTCTTCCCATGAGGTGGCCAAAGTACTGGAGTTTCAGCTTTAGCATCATTCCTTCCAAAGAAATCCCAGGGCTGATCTCCTTCAGAATGGACTGGTTGGATCTCCTTGCAGTCCAAGGGACTCACAAGAGTCTTCTCCAACACCACAGTTCAAAAGCATCAATTCTTCGGGGCTCAGCCTTCACAGTCCAACTTTCACATCCATACATGACCACAGGAAAAACCATACCCTTGACTAGACAGACCTTTGTTGGCAAAGTAATGTCTCTGCTTTTCAATATGCTATCTAGGTTGGTCATATCTTTCCTTCCAAGGAGTAAGGGTCTTTTAATTTCATGGCTGCAGTCACCATCTGCAGTGATTTTTGGAGCCCAGAAAAATAAAGGCTGACACTGTTTCCACTTTTTCCCCATCTATTTCCCATGAAGTGATGGGACCAGGTGCCATGATCTTCGTTTTCTGAATGTTGAGCTTTAAGCCAACTTTTTCACTCTCCACTTTCACTTTCATCAAGAGGCTTTTGAGTTCCTCTTCACTTTCTGCCATAAGGGTGGTGTCATCTGCATATCTGAGGTTATTGATATTTCTCCCGGCAATCTTGATTCCAGCTTGTGCTTCTTCCAGCCCAGCCTTTCTCATGATGTACTCTGCATAGAAGTTAAATAAGCAGGGTGACAATATACAGCCTTGACGTACTCCTTTTCCTATTTGGAACCAGTCTGTTGTTCCATGTCCAGTTCTAACTGTTGCTTCCTGACCTGCATACGGATTTTTCAAGAGGCAGGTCAGGTGGTCTGGTATTCCCATCTCTTTCAGAATTTTCCACAGTTTATTGTGGTCCACACAGTCAAAGGCTTTGGCATAGTCAATAAAGCAAAATAGATGTTTTTCTGGAACTCTCTTGCTTTTTCCATGATCCAGCGGATGTTGGCAATTTGATCTCTGGTTCCTCTGCCTTTTCTAAAACCAGCTTGAACATCTGGAAGTTCATGGTTCACGTATTGCTGAAGCCTGGCTTGGAGAATTTTGAGCATTACTTTACTAGCGTGTGAGATGAGTGCAATTGTGCGGTAGTTTGAGCATTCTTTGGCATTGCCTTTCTTTGGGATTGGAATGAAAACTGACCTTTTCGAGTCCTGTGGCCACTGCTGAGTTTTCCAAATTTGCTGGCATATTGAGTGCAGCACTTTCACAGCATCATCTTTCAGGATTTGAAAGAGCTCAACTGGAATTCCATCACCTCCACTAGCTTTGTTTGTAGTGATGCTTTCTAAGGCCCACTTGACTTCACATTCCAGGAGTCTGGCTCTAGGTGAGTGATCACACCATCGTGATTATCTGAGTCATGAAGATCTTTTTCGTACAGTTCTTCTGTGTATTCTTGCCACCTCTTCTTAATATCTTCTGCTTCTGTTAGGTCTATACCATTTATTCATTAGTGAGACTTATTTTCTAAGGCTAACCTTTGACAATGAAATCTCTCTTGCCTCAAAGTTAGACCATGAGATCACTGTCCATATAAAAATGGTTTTATGGTTCACATTGCTGCCAAAGGAACTAGGAAAGTTAACCAAGGCAGGGAAATCAGCAGAGGCTACGCTTTCTTACAGACCATTTCACCATATTCCTGCAGCAGCAATTTTCCAGAAATTATTGCTTGCAAAAACCAGTTCAAGTGATCACTGAAGCATTCTTGTGTTGACCACTGGGTATCAGGGCCCTCCTTCCATATGGAGTCAAGCCAATTCAGCCAGCCCCTGAGACCAGACAAAGAGGAAAGAGAGCATGTCTGAATCCATGCCACTGCCTGCCTGTGCTTCTCACACGGTATGTAAATATACCATGGGCATACATATGCCCACCACTGCCCAACACAAGCTTTTCTTAATGTCCTCAGAGTATTACTGAAAATTTTGGTCTTTCTATCCTCATTAACTGACCTTTTAATCAAAATGATCAATACGATTGTATTATAGACATAGTATGAGCTATTTTTCAGACTCATTTATCAGACATTAGCTAGCTGGTCACCAATTCCATTTCATCTTCTCCCTAGCACTTAAATCAACTGTATTGCCAGCTATGCTTGCAATGAAGCATGGCCACGAGCCTGAGTTCTAGCCAGGAAGTTGAGCAAAAGGGACACACACATCATGTCCAGGGCTGGTTCATAAAACCCTCCCATATCATATCCTATATTTCCTTTCCCTTTCCCGTGGCTTCATATGTAGCACTGTTGGAAGTCATGTGTTAAAGATGGTGAAGCCAGAGCATAGAAGAAACCACATTCTTGAAATATCACTCGGAGGAGATCCGTCCACCAGTAAGGAATTCTTATGCGTGCAAGAAATAAACTTCTGTTAAGGCACTGCAATTTTAGGTTTATCTGGTATATCGGCTAGTTCTGCCCTAACATATAAATCTATCTGAAGGATGTATCACAGGTTGGACATTCACCAGACACTGAGCCCCCCAAGATACTCTTTCAATTCAACTGCAAAAACAGAGGGTGTTGAGGATTATTACTGACAAAAGAATTCAGCTTTAAAATAAAGGTAGTCCTTGGCAAAAACTTACAAGACATCTTCACACGGTCCTGAGGTAGGGTTGACGATGTTCCCATTTTCCAGGTAAAAGAAAACTAAGGCCCAAGAAATAAAGTGACATTTTCCATACAAGCCACATGACATCTAAAATGATGCAGGAAGGAGCTAGCATTCAGACCTTGGTCTTTTGACTTTAAATATGATGTACTTTCCCCCAAACCAATGTTGCCCTTTGCACTCTTGCTGAAACCTCTTACAGTCACTTCTCATGGAGAACAAAATTAGTCAACCTTGTTTGTTATCAGCAGATACAGCAGAAAGCACCCTGATCTGATCTCATGGTCTATTTGTAATTTGAATAGAGAAACAAGGAAGTTGGGAGTTTTCTGCCTCCTGCTAAAAGTGGATGAGGCCCTACTTCTGATGCAGATGTACATTTTGAAGATTCCAGTGCTGTCTTTAAAATCATCTGTTCCAATTTGAAGCTCCAAAAATTGCAAACTCTGACTCTCAAGTCATACTGAACTTGCTTTCGACTAACATTCTGACTCTGAAGCTATTTCACTTCATTTAACCACATTTCCTGGGTTGAAATGACTAGCTTTTGAACCACTTTTCTCATGTAAGAGGTCTGAAAAAATGTAAGCAACCACGTTTGTTTTGCTGAGAACCAGTAGAACAACCATGGCAGTGTTTGTTCTCTGATCCTGGACTTAGAAAAAGGTGTCTCAGTCTGTCACTAATTTTGTGTTTTCTATAAAACTTCTCTTGGCAAAGGATTACATGCTAGTTTGTTTTGTTCCTTTTTAAGTCCAACAGACTTTCTCCCTCTGAGCCACATTACTTCTCAGCTGACTCTAGGGCAACCCATCCCGTTAGAACACCCAGCCCGCTTCTCAGTGTGAGAGCAGCCATGGCATGCCAGCGATGTCATGATAATAATTTACAGCTGAGGCTGTTGCATCCCCAGCTCTTTTCATGTGACTGTGTGTACAAGTAAAATATGCCCAGAAACAAGGGAAATATGTTCAATTATTTTATTGCATTATTTTACAATGTACATCATGTCTCCCCAGGCACTGAAAAACACCCCAAGTAAAACGCAAGTAAAGATAAATCCTGGGATCATCAAAACAGGGACCAAACCAAAAATGTGCCTTTGGTTTATGGTGAAATAGGTTCAAGTGGAAGTTTATCATCATTTTCATCTTAGGCCTGTGTCTTTTATATTATATTCAAATTAATTACACATGGAAATATTTCTATAATGAGATATGGGTATGATTTCCTGAGAACAAAGCTTGGTGGAAAACCAGAAATTTCTTTGGGGAGGCATTTGATGCAAAATTATGCCACCTTTAATTTGGTTATAAACCTGGAATCTAACAACAACAATGAACTACTGCATGTGGTAATCATCAGCGTCAATCTTGTTTTCTCTGAGAGAGAAAGGAAAGAAGAAAGAAAGGGGGAGAGGGAGGAGAAAAGAAATAATTAAGGTAATGATATAAAGGTCAAATTTTAAAATTGTTAGAAGTCCCAGGAAATTTGTGAATTTCCAATCACAGCTTCTTTTCTCATTATTTATCACCTTTAAGCATTAGTTATTAAACGTCCTTAACTCACAATATGTTATTTACAATATAAGAAAGACATGAATAGGTTCCACTTCTAAGTGTAATATAAGCACCTACTTTATGCTGTATAAATACATTTCTAAAAGTATCAGGTCCCACTTTGAGATGCTGACTCAAGCCAAATATAAGGTGAACACTCATTTCTAAGATAAGGAGACAGTACAAAGTACTCCACAAAACATGGCTGTCCCAGAAAAGATGCAGACAACAGGACACTGAATCAGAGGAAAATGGCCACATGTTCCATTAGTATATTTCCTTAAATATCTATATAAGCAATAAAGGGACTAATAAGAATTTCTAGAAACTTTAAAGGAATATAGGTGTGCAATAACTGCTGAGTAGATGAGTGGAGGAGTGAATTAATAAATGGTTGAATAAAAATAAATGGATTCTTGCTGCTGGGTGAATCCATGTCTGGGCTAATGTCAAATGAGGTCACTGACAGAAAGAGGTGGAAGAAAATCTGCAAAACCTTGCCAGGGAAGGAATGAAGCCAACTATGATGGAGAGCATCAGGTCAGAGGTCTTGCAAATCTAAATACATGTCTACTCCACAAGGCTATTCACTGTTCCCCTACACAACTCTAGAATGACATCCTGGGGAAAGAAGACCTCATGGAGCAAAGTGGAAGAAAAGGTGGAAGTATGAAGAAGGGGTCAGATTTGGTGAGTGTCTCCACCAGAAATATCTATGAGACTACAGTGAGATAATGCTCCACACACGTTAGGATGTCTGTTTTTTAAATAAACAAACAAACAAAAAATACAGAAAATAACAAGCGTTGGCAGGGATGTGGAGAAATCTGAACCCCTGTACACTGTTATTGGGAATATAAAACAGTGTAGCCACTATAGGAAAAGTTATGGTGATTCCTCAAAAAATGAAACATAGAATTATCATATGATCCAGCAATTCTACATCTGGGAATACACACAAAAGAAGTGAAAGTAAGAACATAAATAGGTATTTCTACACTCACATTCATAGCAGCATTATTCATAACAGCCAGAAGACAGCTGAAAGCCAAGTGTTCATCACCAGATAAATAAAATGTGGTGTGTACTTGCAATGGAATATTATTCATCTTTAAAAAAGGAAAGAAATTCTGAGACAAGCTAGAACATGGATGAGCCAAGCGTGGAAGGACAGACACTGTGTACTGCATTTATGTGAGGTACCGAGCTTAGTCAAATTCATAAAGATAGACAGTAGAATGGTTGTTTCCAAGGACTGGGAGGTGGTGAGAATGGTGAGATCATATTTAATGGGTACAGAGCTTCCTTCATGGAAGAAGAAAAGGCTCTGGAGATGGACGGAGACGATGGTTACACAACAGTGTGAATACACTTAATGCCACAAAACTATACACTTAAATGGTTAAAATGATAAATTTTGTGTTATGTATATTTTAGTGTAATAAACACAAAGAGATACCCATGAGAGGAGAAGCATAATGGTGCAACCAAATGCTATTATCCTAGAAGAATCCCAAAGACTAGGATTTGATGACCCTGGTTTGCCACTGAATCTTTGTGACAGTTCCTCCTGGGATAACACTTTTCCTCTTTAATTACACTTATTAACAAGCAATACGTACAATGAATGCCTTGTGCGCTGATCAACAAAAGCTATTTTCAATTCTGAAACAAGAAAGAAAGAGGTAGAAAACGCTAAAGGAACTGATAGTTGCCATTATGGCCAAGAAGGAAAGGAAAACTAAGACCAGAGTACTATGAAAAGAAAGACAAAACACTAGATTTCATTGTTTTACGTGGCTTTTCAAAAACAATCCAGGTACATCCTAGAAGAGACCAAGGCTTAATTGATCAAGAAAAAGAGAAGCTGGAGGAATGAAAAGGGCACTGAAGGAGCACAACAGAAAACGACATTATCACAGATCCACTAGGTTTCTGTTTCATCTCAATGATTCTCCTACAATGAATTGTACTTAGATGAATTTGTGCAGCTCTTCCTGATAGGCTTGAAATTCTTTTAGTTTTCACCTAGTAGTCATTCAACAAACATATACTGAAGAAATTCACTTTGAATAAGTACACAGATGATATCAGTTGGAATTCAATTCATTCCATAAACCTTTTAAGTGCCTACAAATATCCTTCTCCAGGAAAGTTAGCACAGCAGGAAAGTCAAATATATAAATAACAGTAGTGACTGACCAAGAAAAATATGTAATAGAGTTAAGAAAACATTAAAACAAATGGGAAACACAGAAAGGCTTATGGGGAGAAGGTTAGATTTCAATGGTCTGGTAGGTAGTTAAAAAACATTTAGATTTCCAAAAGGGGACAAACCAGCTTAAGAACAAAGTAGCAGGAAAAATGCAAGCTGTAGATGGAGAACAGCAAATACAGTTCTTAGCTCTTAGAACATATTAATGATAGTCTTTGGGGAGTTTGGGGAAAATTGAAAAAGTCAAGTCACAGCCTGAGGGACTGCATATTATTTTTCCATTTAATGGGAAATTATTGGAGGCTTTTGAGTAGAAAAATAAACTTGGTTAGCTTTAAGTCCATAGAAAATAACCCTGAAAGCAATGCAGATTATGTGTTTGCAAGAGAGGGTGGCTGGAGTGATAGGGAAGAAAAAAGATGCTTCAAACATCATGAAGGAGTCTACTAGGGCACGCAGTGAAGATAGGGATGAATTTGAGTAATGCCTGCAATTTGCCTTCTGATTGATTTTAGAACTTTAGGAAACAAATATTCTGAGTATGATGATCTGGTAAGATGAAACATAAATTACTCAAAGAAAAAAGTTTGAATTAATATTTTTTTATTATAAAATCATTCTATCCTCGGGGAATCACCTTTGTGCAGCCCACTACCATCTTTGGCTAATTCTTTTTTTCATCTCCTATTCTTTCTGCATTGATACCATCCAAGCATTTATCAGTTTATCAGCACTGTCTTTCTGGAAGAATCTAATCCATCTGCATGGATAAGAAAGAGCTGTGGTCATTTGCTTTAGTCTTGAGAACATGAACATCGTTAAGAACCAGGACAGCACCTGGGGTGCTAAGAGGCCTTGTCAGAGGATTGAGGAAAAAGAGGAGCAATTCACCAAGGAAAGGAGGGATATCTAGAGAAATGAGTTCTAATAAATGAGCTAAAAAAATCCTGGTTCTGGCTCCTTTATGCTAAACTTCCTCCTTCAAGGATCACTGCTTTGTCATGGCAAAGAGGCTTGTATAACTCAATGAAGCTCTGAGTGCAGGGCCACCCAAGACGTATTATAGAGAAAGCAAGGAAATTTCAGGAAAACATCGACTATGCTAAAGTCTTTGTGTGGATCATGACAAACTGTGGAAAGCTCTTAGAGAGATGAGAATACCAGCCCATCTTACCTGTCTCCTGAGAAACCTGTATGCGGGTC
The DNA here is from genome assembly GCF_002263795.3 of Bos taurus. Classification (NCBI taxonomy): domain Eukaryota; kingdom Metazoa; phylum Chordata; class Mammalia; order Artiodactyla; family Bovidae; genus Bos; species Bos taurus. The sequence continues at coordinate 56,003,454 of NC_037335.1, read as the reverse complement.
AAGAAGCAACAGTTAGAACCCTGTATGGAAAACTGATTGGTTCAAGATTGATTAAGAAGTACTACAGGGCTGTCTGCTGCCACCCTGCTTTTTTAACCTATATGCTGAGCACATCATGAGAAATGCTGGGCTAGATAAGTTACAAGCTGGAAAAGACAGGTGGGAGAAACTTCAGCAACCTCAGATATGCGGATGATACCACTCTTATGGCAGAAAGCATAGAGGAACTAAAGAGCCTCTTGATGAGGGTGAAGGAGGAGAGTGAAATAGCCAGCTTAAGATTAAATATTAAAACACTCTAAGATCATGGCATCTGCCCCCATTACTGAATAGCAAATAGAAAAGGAAAAGGTGGAAATAATGACAGATTTCCTCTCTTGGGCTCCAAAATCACTGTGGATGGTGACTGCAGCCATGAAATCAGAAGACAATTGCTTCTTGGCAGGAAAGTGATGACAAACCTTGACAGTGTGTTGAAAAGCAGAGACATTACTCTGTTAACCAAGGTCTGTACAGTCAAGGCTATGGGCTTCCCAGTGGTTACAAATGGTTGTGAGAGCTGGACTGTAAAGAAGGCAGAACACCAAAGAACTGATGCCTGCAAACTGTGGCGCTAGAGAAGACTCCTGAAAGTCCCTCAGACAGCAAGGAGATCAAATCAGTCAATCTCAAGGAAGATCAACCAGAATATTCACTGGAAGGACACATGCTGAAGCTGAAGCCCCAGTATTTTGGTCATCTGAGGTAAAAAGACAACTCATTGAAAAAAATCCCTGGTGCTAGGGAAGATTGAGAGCAGACGGAGAAGAAGGCATCAGAGGATGAGATGGCTGGACGGCATTACTGATTCAATGAACATGAACTTGGGCAAACTCTGGGAGAAGGTGAGAGACAGGGAGGCCTGGTGTGCTGCAATCCATAGGGTTGCAAAGAGTCGACATGATGGAGTGTCTGAACAAGAACAATATGCTAAACTTCAGTTTTCTCATCTGTAAATACTTACGGTCTTTACATCGGAGGGCATTCCAAGCAAGACTTTTTTTTAAAGTTCTCTATAAAATTAAAAAGGAAAAACACTTGTAAGTGGGTATTTTCACAAGTCCACAAGGGAATGGCAACCCACTCCAGTATTCTTGTCTGGAAAATCCCATGGACAGAGGGGCTTGGTGGGCTCCAGTCCATGGGGTTGCAAAGAGCTGGACACAAGTGAGCGACTAAGACAAGTCCAGAAGCTCTGAGCTCAATGGTAGAACAACTTCAACATGACAAGACTGCTCTGGAAACCATATGGCTTGTTTCAGGTGATGGTTAGAGGTATGATATAGATATACTAAAGTATGGCAGTCTTGACTAGCAGGAATGAAGCCTCAAATGGGGAGTTAGACTATGTGTTTCTTAGACCCCACATTCTGTAATTCTAAGAAATGGTTCTCTCTTGTTATTAGTGAGCAATGCTAGATGTCACTTTAAAATGGGAAGCCACACAGGTTTCAAACAAACTAAAAAGGTAGTGTCAAACAGCTATTTTCTTAACAGTGAAACAAAACAAAAATTTCTCTGTGAAAAGTTAGAAGAAGAAGAAAGGAGATGAGTTTCCTAGCAGTTCTTCAATCTGGAGAACTTGAATGACAGTCTCTTTCTGACAAATGAGAGAGTAGATGAAAAAACATGATAATTTCTCCCACTTTCTTCTAGGATAGTTTTTCCTAGGAAATATTATGATTTGTATTCTATATGAAAGTTTCAAAGGCATACTGAGATGAAACAGACAGGGCCTGGCTTTGGAATCTGCAATGCTGCTCACTGGGTGAGAGGCTGAGTAAGTTCCTTTAGGTTCTTTAAAGCCAAGCTAGCTCAACTGCAAACATCAGGTAATAACACATAACCCATAAATCTAATACAAGTGTGGCAAAGTGAGGGACAAAGTTTTTTGCACAGGAAGGAGATCCAACCAGTCAATCCTAAAGAAAATCAACCCTGAATATTTACTGGAAGGACTGATACTGAAACTGAAGCTCCAATACTTTGGCCACCTGATGAGAAGAGCCAACTCACTGGAAAAGATCCTGATGTTGGAAAAGATTGAGGGCAGGATGAGAAGAGGGCAACAGAGGATGAGATGGTTGGACGGCATCACTTACTCAACGGACATGAGTCTAAGCAAACTCTGAGAGATAGTGAAGGACAGGGAAGCCTGATGCGCTGCAGTCCATGGGTTGCAAAGAGTTGGACATGACTCAGCAACTGAGCAACAATAACAAAAGTGAGGGAAGTATCCATATGTGAGTCTTAGTACCATTCATATATAGTGTGGCATGTCTAGCAAACAGTTGGCCAAGTCTTCCATAAGCTCAGTTTACCACTAGGTTCAGCCTTAAAAGGACACACTTGGTGAGCTGGGGAAACACATATAAACAAAATGTCTTTCCAGAGAAATCAAGTCTATTTCTTAGAGTGAAAGAATGCTAAATGAGAGTGGAGCCAAGAATCAAAACAGCCAAACAACAGCAACATAGAAAAATAAGGATAGTTAATGCATCCATCACTTCACATAGTCACCACTGTTGGTGAGTGTGTGTGAGAATAATTAACATCTATTCTCTTGTAACTTTCAAGCATACAATGAAGTATGGCTAACCATGGGCTTCCCTGGTGGCTCAGTAGTAAAGAACCCACCTGCCAATGTAGGAGATGATAGCTCAATTCCTGGGTCTGGAAGATCCCCTGGAGAATAAAACGGCAACCAACTCCAATATTCTTGCCTGGAGAATCCCATGAACAGAGGAGCCTGGCAGGTTACAGTCTATGGGGTCACAAAAGAGTCAGACATGACTTAATGACTGAACAACAACAATGGTTATCTATAGTCTCCATGCTGTATGTTTCATCCCCAGAATTTATGTACCTTAAAACTAGAAATCTGTACCCACTGACCAATATCTTCTTATATTCACTATCTCTAAGTCCCTCATAACCACTCAATTCATTCAATGTTATAATTCAATTATATCCCAACAAAGCTGAATAGATACACAGAGAAAAAAAAAAAAAACTCAATTCATGAAATGGAGGAATTAGATGGGGGCCCCCAAATCTATTTGTAGTGGCAATTAAGAGCTTCCTGGGGGGAAAAGTTACCTTAAGTAACAAAGGAACAAAAGACTATGAACTGACTTACTAACAAATCCTGTCTTCTGAATGATGACTGATATCCAGAGTGCCTCCTGACTTAACAAGAGGGATGGTGGCAGGGGTTAGAAAAGAAAATAACAGTTTATTTAAACCCCATCTTAAATCTGGTGAGGCATGGAGAGGCAACCATGTTTTGTGATATTTTCAACACTGTGCAACCAACGAAGTAGAAAGATTTTATTCTACTTTGCCATAGACAGTGGTATAGCTTCAGCATCATGAGGAATCCCAGAACCAGTGCAAAGGTGCCTAATGGGTAGATGCTCAACAAGGCACCCAGGACCAGGAAGGGGTGCCTACTGGAGTTTCTAGGCCCTGGCGGAGGAGTGGAGTGCTGGGAAGTATACCTTGACCATGGCAGAGGAGGACACTGTCCTGTAAGAAGTCTCCACATCATAAAAATATTCTCTCAAACCCATAATATGTAATAGAGTCAGCATTTAGAAACTGAAACCAGGAAAGTCACATATCAGAGATAAAAAGCCACAGAGCGTTCACCGTTATTTTCTCAAGCATTTTGAGATTTCACTAATGTACGCTGTGGCTGACTGACAGAACTAGATGTCCTTTCATAATTCAGTGTTCCAAAGGAAGTTGGCCTGGTCACGCCGGACTGACAGAACCAGAATAACTAACACAAGAAGAAACCCCAGGGTTTCTGGTTCTTGTGTTTCGTGTGACCTTCAAGCTTAACTTCAAGTTTCAGATTTATGTGAACTTTAAAACAGATTCATGAGTTTCATTTTTAAGTCACTGTGATTTTCATGGGTTTCTTAAAAAGACATTAACAACAAATCACCCAGGGCTCATTTCAATCCCACCTCACTCTTTTGATACCTCTGGAGCCTAAAGAAGTAAGGGAATTTGGGGGAATCGTGTTTTAATGTATTTATGTTCTGCCTGCAGACACGGCACGGGTTGGAGAAAGTAGTCAAGTTTGCAATTATATGACCACGGGTTTAAAGAAATCTAGCTCTTATTTATAGTCATGTGTGAGATTTATGAGTTGATTAAGTCTTCATTGATCAAAAGCATACTTCAATTTAGTATTTAGTGTGAGAATTTGCAAATAAGGTCCAGATGTGTTTATGTGAGCCAGACACCATGGTAACCAGACTGTGAAATAAACCTACTTAGTTGATGTCTAGGTGAGGCCAAAACAACTGGTTGATTCAAAAATTTCAATTACCAGACAAGACCTTGGAAAAAAAGCTATCAATTTGTTGCTAAATTTAGCTGGCCAATTTTGTCAAAAAAAAATTTTTTTTTTCAGACAGCCTTTGAATTATGAAATCTCTAATAAGAAAAAAGTGGTATAATAAAATATTAAAATTCTTGGATAGCCAGAGAATTGCATACAATGCAGACACAACTTTGAAACAGAAAATGTAAAATGCATAACAATTTCCAGGAATAATACCAACAATTTCAGCCATTTCTAGAGAAGCAAACTACATTAGAAGACTTATGAAAATTATTCATGTAAAATCTAGAAACTATTTTGTAGCACTCCTTGATTAAAATAGCGCTCCACAGCAGAGGGCCAAGAACAGAATGCACTTTTCTAACTCTAGATATCTCTGTCAGTCCTAGGTTTGGAGATTTAATAAATGAAATAAAGATATTCACTTGCAGCAAAAGGAAACTCCATTTAACTGGCTCTCTCTTCATTCATAAGGAGACTCTACTCCTCAGGTAACATGTGATCCATGGTGGGCTTGGTACTAGTAGCCAGAAGGTCCCAGTAGCACATCTACCCACATGTGCTATCATCTGCCGATCTGCATGATTAATAAGAACCAGTGATGTTTGTACCCAAACCTATTTTAACTTGTTTTAAAAAGATGAAACATAGGACAATAAAAGAATTATTATTTTCTGAGAATTAAGTCAAATCCTTAGTTAAAATTCAATAAAATGAGCTACTAAAAAATGTTATCACATGACATGTGAGAAAGAAAATTTGTAAGGTTTCCTCTATTAAATTGCTCTAAGAGTATCTTTAAGTGCTCATAAATTTTTAAACAAGTCAAATGTAGAAAATGTATGTAATGGATTATGGGCATGGTTTACCTAATAAATATTCTGATGATGCCAAATCTCAATCATGGCAACAGAAGTTTGTCTAATACAAGTAAGAATGCCAAGTGTATTTGCCAAAACTTTCATTAAAATTTGTAATAATGTACATTACAGTGTATCCTGTTATACACTATAATAAGATGTGTATATATATTAATGTATGAGTAATACTGTATGACTATCCATTTTAATTGATACTTCTTAGCTGGTCAAATACTGAAGGCAAATACATAAATAATAAGAGGACTTCTATGGGATAATAAGGTACCACCTTAAACTACCAGCATAAAATTGATAGAAATTAAGGAGTTAAGACATAAAACAGTTTGTATAACTCAATGGATCTTTTCCCCAATTTGAAGGAAAAAATGGAACTTGTGTAGAAACGGACAGCTTTACCCAACTTTGTTCCAATACATTGTAGAGTAGAACTGTATACAAAACTACAAACAAAACAAATAACAAAATATAAAATTTGAGAAAACTAAAAGATCAAAAAGAAAATGTGAATATAATTAAACTGAAGAAATTATCAGATCAGTCACTCAGTTGTGTCCGACTCTTTGCGACCCCATGAATTGCAGCACGCCAGGCCTCCCTGTCCATCACCAACTCCCGCAGTTCACTCAGACTCATGTCCATCGAGTCAGTGATGCCATGCAGCCATCTCATCCTCTGTCGTCCCCTTCTCCTCCTGCCCCCAATCCCTCCCAGCATCAGAGTCTTTTCCAATGAGTCAACTCTTCGCATGAGGTGGCCAAAGTACTGGAGTTTCAGCTTCAGCATCATTCCTTCCAAAGAAATCCCAGGGCTGATCTCCTTCAGAATGGACTGGTTGGATATCCTTGCAGTCCAAGGGACTCTCAAGAGTCTTCTCCAACACCACAGCTCAAAAGCATCAAGAAATTACAGTATAGTGTAATTGAGTGGACATGTGAGAACTCAAAGAACAGAGTTTGAGTAGCAATTCCATATATATATATATATATATATATATATATATGTGTGTGTGTGTGTGTGTGTGTGTATATAAAATATTTGTCTTCATAGTGTGTGTTTGTGTGTATATACATATAAAATACAGTATAAAATTCTAATATAAATTATAAAATATAATTATATGTTATAAAATATAATTTATAAGATGATGAAGTCCTTATAACAGCACTGAATGCTACTTGTTAAAAGAAACTTCTGCCTTTGGAATGGAATACACAGAAAACTTACATGTGTGCTAAGTCACTTCAATTGTTTCCAAGGCTTTGAGACCCTATGGACTCTATGGACTGTGGCCTGCCAGGCTCCTCTATCCATGGGATTCTCCAGGCAAGAATATTGGAGTGGGTTGCCAATTCCTTCTCCAGAGAATCTTTCTGGCTCAGAGATCAAATGCAAGTCTCTTACATCTCCTGCATTGGCAGGCAGGTTCTTTACCACTAGTGCCACCTGGGAAGCCCAGGGAACTTAGAAGTCAATCAAATCAGTGTCATAGCTCTTTATCTCTTGAAACTAATAAAACAATGTAAGAGACACGAGTACTGTAAAACACCTTACTTCCAAAAGGAAGAGTCTCAAATTATGCTTATTTTACTGAATCACTGTGTCTACCAAAATTTGATGAAATTCGGTAAATAATTTTTTAATTAATTTATTTTAATTGGAGGCTAATTACTTGACAATATTATAGTGGTTTTGCCATACATTGACATGTAAATAATTTTTAAATGTGTTTGTTAATTTATTTGGAAAGTTATTAAAATAAGTTAGCACAATGAGTATGCTATGATCTTTCATTTATCTACTCTTAAACATATCTCTACATGTGCTATGCCATGCTGTGCTTAGTCACTCAGTCGTGTCTGACTCTTTGCAACCCCATGGACTGTAGCCCACCAGGTTTCTCTGTCCATGGGGATTCTCCAGGCAAGAATACTGGAGTGGGTTGCCATGCCCTCCTCCAGGGGAATCTTTCCAACCTAGGGATAGAACGCAGGATTCCCGCATTGCAAGTGGATTCTTTGCCATCTGAGCCACCAGGGAAGCCCAAGAATACTGGAGTGGGTAGCCTATCCCACCTCCGGGGAAACTTCCTGACCCAGGATTCGAACCGGGGTCTCCTGGAGACTTCCCTGGTGGCTCAGATGATAAAGTGTCTGTCTACAATGTGGGAGACCTGGGTTTGATCCCTGGGTCAGGAAGTTCCCTGGGGAAGGTAAAGGCAACCCACTCCAGTACTCTTGCCTAGAAAATCCCATGGACGGAGGAGGCTGGTGTCCACTGGTTCACAAAGAGTTGGACACGACTGAGTGACTTCACTTTCACTTTCATACATATATAAGTATGTATGTATACATACTTCCTTACATACATATATACTTACATACATACATAAGTACATATACACAAATGTAAGTGTAGAGATACACATGCTGAACATTGGCAGGGAACAGAGACTAGTCGAGCACGTGAAGAAATGAGGAGGGAAATTATTAGCTTTTTTATCAATACAGTTCAGTTTATTTCAGTTGCTCAGTCATGTCCAACTCTTTGCGACCCCATGGACTACAGCACGCCAGTCTTCCCTGTCCATTGCCAAATACTGGAGCTTACTTAAACTCATGTCCATTGAGTTGGTGATGTCATCCAACCATCTCATTCTTTGTTATCCCCTTCTCCTCCTGCCTTCAATCTTTCCCAACATCAGAGTCTTTTCAAATGAGTCAGTTCTTTGCATCAGGTGGCCAAAGAGTTGGAGTTTCAGCTTTAGCATCAGTCCTTCATTCAAGACTGATTCCCTTTAGGATGGACTAGTTGGATTTCCTTGCAGTCCAAGGGACCCTCAAGAGTCTTCTCCAACACACAGTTCAAAAGCATCAACTCTTCGGTGCTCATCTTTCTTTACAGTCCAAATCTCACATCCATACATGACTACTGGAAGATCCATAGCTTTGACTAGGCGGACCTTTGTTGGCAAAGTAATGTCTCTGTTTTTTAATATGCTGTCTAGGTTGGTCATAGCTTTTCTTCCAAGGACCAAGCATCTTTTAATTTTATGGCTGCAGTCACCATCTGAAGTGATTTTGGAGCCCCCCAAAATAAAGTCTGTCACTGTTTCCATTGTTTCCCCATCTATTTGCCATGAAGTGATGGGACCAGGTGCCATGACCTTAGTTTTCTGAATGTTGAGTTTTAAGCCAACTTTTTCACTCTCCTCTTTTACTTTCTTCAAGAGGCTCTTTAGTTCTTTTTTGCTTTCTGCCATAAAGGTTGTGTCATCTGCATATCTGAGCTTATTAATATTTCTCCCGGCAATCTTAATTCCAGCTTGTGATTCATCCAGCCCAGCATTTCGCATGATGTGCTCAGCATAGAAGTTAAATAAGCAGTGTGACAATATACAGCCTTGACACATTCCTTTCCCAATTTGGAACCAGTCTGTTGCTCCATGGTCAGTTCTAACTGTTGCTTCTTGACCTGCATACAGATTCTCAGGAGGCAGGTCAGGTGGTCTGGTATTCCCACCTCTGTCAGAATTTTCCACAGTTTGTTGTGATCCACATAGTCAAAGGTTTTGGCATAGTCAATAAAGCAAAAGTAGATGTTTTTCTGGAACTCTCTTACTTTTCCAATGATCCAATGGATACTGGCAATTTGATCTCTGGTTTTATCAATGCACTTCTGTACTATTTAATAGAGTAGACATATAATCCCAGTTTAATTTTAATAATTCAATACAATGAAATGAATAGAATACAATCTAGATATTTCTCCACAGTGACAGACTTGGGAAAAATCTAGTTTAGTATCTTCTGGTGCTAGAAAAGAAAACTTTTTACTCATATTTTTAAAATTCTTAGGGCATTCTATTGAAGTATGATATCCTGGGCATTTTATAACAAATCTTCCAATAAGAACTTGAAAATCTGGACAAAATATTAAAAACCCATTTGAATGCAAATGGAGAGCTAACATTTCAACAAAGAACTATGCTGTCATGTTCTGAGAAGAAACTCTTGCAAGTTGAACTCAGCATTTGAGACTGTTTTTCTTCCAGAAGTATCTTCTCTAATTTCAGAAAAGATGACTAAAAATCTAAGTTGTGGAGCTGAATGACCAACCTCTCATTGGTCTAGGGCGATAAGAATTAAAACCTGGTGCTTGGCCATGGGGGTGGGAGAAGTAGATTTCCGGAAAATACTTTTAGCTTTCAATAAGGATTCTGAAGACCATGTATCCCCTACCAGGAAGGGTAAACCAGAAAGAAACTAATCTTGACAAGGTCCAAATTTATCTTGAGATTATCTGAATCCTTTAATTGTATGAAAGTGAACAAGGATGGCTAGTACCCTAGCCAGACAGCCTCTAGACAGCAATGTAATTCTTCTCAGGATAAAGATCAATTTATCTCTTTAACTTTTCATATACAATGTTTAGCACCCTATTAAAGCTAAATAGTACATGAGGTCTGTGTGATTGGAAATCAAGAGAAATAACGAAACTATAGAAACAGACTGACAAGAGGATATCACACACAAATTTTAAAGTAGTTGTGCTCGGTATGTTCACATTCAATGTTTAAAGACTTAAAATTTCAGTTGCAAACTGAAAACTATTTAGCAGAAATAATTCTCTGTAAAATAAATTACTTTCTTTTGTATTACTTAATCTTGTATGACTTTCAAAATCCTTTGAAATGATCATGTCAGTAACTAGGAAACCAATTAACCCAAACTTAATGACCCTTATAATGCTTTTATCACAGTATCTGTTTTCTCAGATATTTTTAAATTTGGAGAACTCAGAATTTCATTAACAATATTAATTTCATATCTTCCAAACATTATGGTTCTTTATGATCACTTTATGTTTGAAAAAAGCTTTACTCTTCCAGATAAGTGACTCATTTCACCCAACTGTCAGTATCTCCCACAGGTTTTCAATTTGGTCCCCTTCTTATTGAAAAAACCTAACATTTTCCTAATTAGACGTATTATGAATGTAAATAAGTAGCTACAGAAGAGCTATATCTGTACTGCAGAGAATACATATTAAACTATAAAAATGGAAAACTTAATGACAATAAGCAATTGTTGAAAAGGCATACAATTATATGAACATAAATTAAAAATTAAAATCAAGTTTATTGTTCCTTCTATTTAGAGAAAAACAGTTGCTTCTGTGTCATATTTATTTGAAAAAATTAATCCTGTATTGATATCTCAGGTTTATATATGAATGCACACATACATACTCATATCTATAAATCACTGGAACACACAAAAAACAAGATGAATGGACAGTTTATTTTTTCTTCCAAAATACTATTTCACGTAAAATAAATAATAGAGAATTTCATCCAAGAAAAGCAAATTCTAAAATTATGAAGTCATGACACATTTGGAAATACAGATTTCTTAAAAGGATTTTCTCTGTTCAAATAAACTAAATAGATAAAATTTTGAGACAAACATATTTGAAAGAATACCAAAATGGAAATCAATATTATCAAATTAATCTTTGATAATAAATCACATGTTAAAAGGTTGACTAGGAGATTTCTACTTTTTCCTTGATGCTATAGTTTATAGCATACCATCATTTCTACAGAAAAAATTTTAAAGTCCCATAAAATACAAAACATCACACACAAGAGTGCTTCTGTGACAGAAAGGTTTGAAGGCCCCCAAATGCAGAGAGAAGCAAAGATCATTAAAGTTAACTCAAATTTCTGCCTGCTGACATATCCTAGGACATTTGCTGAACCCTAGTAAGGGAAGATGGTCTGGATAGGGTAGGCAAAGGGCAGCTGATACAAAGTGAAGAGTACTTTAGGCAATCTCATAATTATCGAGGAAGACAAAATTGGGAGTTGAAGAATGCCAAGGCAGCCAGGTATTGAGGAAACAAAATACAGCAGAGAAGTGAAGAAGAGAAAATTTAAAGGCTGACATTTGGAACTTATTCTGCATGATAACACAATGGTGGATATATGTCATGATATATGTGTCAAAACCATAGAATAGGGACTTCCCTGGTGGTCCAGTGGTTGGGAGTCTGCCTGCTGATGCAGGGGATATTGGTTTGATCCCTGGTCCAGAAACTGAGATCCCACATGCCATGGAGCAACTAGGCCCATGTGCCACAACTACTGAAGCCTGTGCACTCTAGAGCCTGCCTAGAGCACGTGTTCCACAATAAGAGAAGCCACCGCAATGAGAAGCCCGCCAACCACATTGAAGAGTAGCCCCTACTTTCTGCAACTAGAGAAAGCCTGCACACAGCGATGAAGACTTAGCACAGCCAAATAAACAGGTAAAATGTGAGGAATAATTTTAAAAAACTATATAATATGCAACACCAAGAGTAACCCCAATGTAAACTATGAAATATAGATGATAATGATGTGGCAATATAGGTTTATCATTTTAACAAAGGTACTACTCAGCTGCAAGGTACTACTCAGCTGCAAGGTACTGACAGGAAGGAAGGCTGTATGTATGTGAGGGCAAGGGATATGTCAGAAATCTCTGTACTTTGCATTCAGTTTTGCTGTAAACAATATTATTAATAACTATAAGTTAACTATGATGTTAAGAAGCAGCTTAATTGCTCAGTCATGTCTGACTCTTTGTGACCCCATGGACTGTAGCCCACCAGGCTCCTCTCTTCATGGGATTCTCCAGACAAGAATACTGGAGTGGGTTGCCATTTCCTTCTCCAGGGGACTTTCCCAACCCAGGAATCAAACCTGGGTCTCCTGCATTGCAGACAGATTCTTTACTGACTGAGCTACAAGGGAAGCCCGAAATTATTAATATCTAAGCCTAAAGGAGACTGAAAGAGGTATGTGACAGATAAACGTAATGCATACTTGTGGGCTATACTCTGGATCAGGAAAAAAAATATCTATAAAAGACATGAATTGACACTTGACAAAACACCCCCTATATTAGATAACAATACTGTATCAGTGTTAAATTTTCAAACTTTGATAAAGGTTGAGAATTAAAATTCCCAAGTGTTTTTCATCAGTGAAAGCAGTCATATAATTTTTTTCTTATTTGTTCATAGAGTGACAAATTTTATGTTGTCAAACATGTCTCCATTCCTCACATAAAAATATATCATTCAATTAACACATTGTTGGTTTCAAATTACTAATATTATATTTAGAATGTTTTGTCAACTTTCTAAGTTAGATTGGCCTATGACTAGGTGACATGTACCAATTCTGGTCCATATAATATATTAGTTGTGCTAGCGTAGCAGATGGATTAGAAAAAGCTTCATGCTTTCTTTGCTTCAGAAAGGTTTAGCAACATGAAAACGATACATTCCTTAAGAATTCAGAAGACTTTTTAGTAAAATCACCTGGATCTGGTACCTTTTAAGGAATAATTTCTGCATTTTCAATTTATTTTGTAGTTGTTCTGTGCAGGTGTTCTATTTATTGTTAAATTAAATTTGTCATTTAATAGTTTTCTAATACTATATCCATTGGATCCAGATTTTCAATTTTTATGAAAAAATATACATAATTTAATGTATATGTTTTATACAAATAATTGTATCTCTGTTTCTTATATATTGTTTTTGAATCTTCTGCTTTGTATCATACTTGTTAATGTTTTCTATAATCACTTTTTAAAATAGTTTTCAGTTCTATATAAAATTTTTATTTAATTTCAATTTCACTAATTTCTTATTTTCATTTAACAATTGTGTTTCCTTGAGTTTTATGCTTATTTCTCCCTAATTTTAGTTGAATGATTAAAACATTTCCTCCAACATTTCTCATTTTCTAATACAACAATGTTTTGATTTTTAATAAAAGAATTTTCAGAAGTAGAACAATTTGTATGGAAATACAAAAAGCCTCGAATAGCCAAAGCAATCTTGAGAAAGAAGAATGGAACTGGAGGAATCAACCTGCCTGACTTCAGGCTCTACTACAAAGCCACAGTCATCAAGACAGTATGGTACTGGCACAAAGACAGAAATATAGATCAATGGAACAAAATAGAAAGCCCAGAGATAAATCCACGCACCTATGGACATCTTATCTTTGACAAAGGAGGCAAGAATATACAATGGAGAAAAGACAATCTTTTTAAAAAGTGGTGCTGGGAAAAGTGGTCAGTGACTTGTAAAAAAATGAAACTAGAACACTTTCTAACACCATACACAAAAATAAACTCAAAATGGATTAAAGATCTAAACATAAGACCAGAAACTATAAAACTCCTAGAGGAAAACATAGGCAACACACTCTCCGACATACATCACAGCAGGATCCTCTATGACCCACCTCCCAGAATATTGGAAATAAAAGCAAAAATAAACAAATGGGACCTAATTAAAATTAAAAGCTTTTGCACACAAAGGAAACTATAAGCAAGGTGAAAAGACAACCTTCAGAATGGGAGAAAATAATAGCAAATGAAGCAACTGACAAAGAATTAATCTCAAAAATACACAAGCAACTTCTGCAGCTCAATTCCAGAAAAATAAACTACCCAATCAAAAAATGGGCCAAAGAACTAAACAGACATTTCTCCAAAGAAGACATACAGATGGCTAACAAACACATGAAGAGATGCTCAACATCACTCATTATTAGAGAAATGCAAATCAAAACCGCAATGAGGTACCATTTCCTGCCAGTCAGAATGGCTGCGATCCAAAAGTTTACAAGCAATAAATCCTGTAGAGGGTGTGGAGAAAAGGGAACCCTCTTACACTGTTGGTGGGAATGTAAACCAGTACAGCCACTTTGGAGAACATTGCAGAAATTCCTTAAAAAACTGGAAATAGAATTGACATATGACCCAGCAATCCCACTGCTGGGCATACACACCAAGGAAGCCAGAATTGAAAGAGACACGTGTACACCCCAGTGTTCATCGCAGCACTGTTTATAATAGCCAGGACATGGAAGCAACCTAGATGTCCATCGGCAGACGAATGGATAAGAAAGCTGTGGTACATATACACAATGGAGTATTACTCAGCCATTAAAAAGAATACATTTGAATCAGTTCTAATGAGGTGGATGAAACTGGAGCCTATTATACAGAGTGAAGTAAGTGAAGTGAAGTCGCTCAGTCATGTCCGACTCTTTGCAACCCCATAGACTGTAGCCTACCAGGCTCCTCCCTACATGGGATTCTCCAGGCAAGAGTACCGGAGTGGGTTGCCATTTCCTTCTCCAGGGGATCTTCCCGACCCAGGGATCGAACCCACGTCTCCCGCATTCCAGGCAGACGCTTTAACCTCTGAGCCACCAGGGTGAAGTAAGCCAGAAAGAAAAACATCAATACAGTACACTAATGCATATATATGGAATTTAGAAAGATGGTAACGATAACCCTGTATGCAAGACACCAAAAGAGACACAGATATATAGAACAGTCTTTTGGACTCTGTGGGAGAGGGTGAGGGTGGGATGACTTGGGAGAATGGCATTGAAACATGTATATTATCACATGTGAAACGAATCACCAGTCCAGGTTAGATGCATGATACAGCGTGCTTGGGGCTGGTGCACTGGGATGACCCAGAGGGATGGGATGGGGAGGGAGGTGGGAGGGGGGTTCAGGATGGGGAACACATGTACACCTGTGGTGGATTCATGTCAATGTATGACAAAACCAATACAATACTGTAAAGTAATTAGCCTCCCCCCCAAAATAAATAAATAAAGTGAAAAAGACTTTTCTTAAATAATACTTTGGACTATAACACATAACTATTAATATGTAGCACCCTTTCTAACTCAACACTTATTTGGCGAATTTTTTTTTCCATGTGGATAGATTTTATTCTGCTATATAATAAAAAAATAGTATAAATTCTAGATATATGTTCTCTGCCTTTTAGCTATTTTTCCAAAGCTCTTATTCTTTTAACCTTTTGAACTAAATTCTGGGACAATCCTGTGACTCAGTATTTGTTTTCAACAATTCACACTTATGCTATGTCAGTTCTGCTATTGAATGCATGGAGTTTTTGTTTATGCTCATTATGATCTTATTTAGATCCTAATTGTGCCTTTTTCATATAAACACAGTTCTTTCTTATAGATTAAAATATTCTTTAATCTTAGTATCTTATTAGTTATATTTCTGTTTTCCATACTACCTTCATTGTATTGGTTATTAACTTTCCTACTGATTTTGGTGCTTTTATAAAATGATGTTAATTTTTCTTAAGTATTAGTAATTTGTGTGTGTGTGTGTGTGTGTGTGGCTTTTCTAATCTGAATCTGATATTCCATGTTCACCTGGTATGGGGTGTGCATCCATGTGTGTATAATGTACTTAATGTAAATTCTTCAGCTAGTGTTAGAGAAATGGCTTATTAAAACAGTCACATCTATTTGAATTATTTGTTCAATTATTCTTCAAATTACCTAATCCACTAATGACATTTTGCTTTCCTTATTATTTATTGTATTTATGAGATAACGCTTTCACAATTTCTGGAGACTTTTATGGAAATGAGTTGGCAGATATGCATACCTAGTCTTCCAGTTGGATCCATGCCTTGTATATAATGTTGCAATAATCCATTTATTCCAGTATGCAAGATTGGCATATACAATGCACAGGGAGTTTTTTCGCTGGTTACTCAGAGATAGAAAACATATATAAAGTGCACAGAGTTCAGAGAGATGGAACAAATGTATAAACAGACACTTATAACAAAAAGAGGCATGTATGAAGAGAATAAAAATATATACAAAGTATATGTGGGCCAACAATATGTCAAGGAGGTCGGTGGGAAGGAAAACAGTATTAACAATACTGTTTAACCATGATCATTAAAGCAGACCAACAGTTTTGTTATTGTTTTCAATTATCTACATACAAACAGTAACAAAAACAGAAAAGACTTTGCCTGCACATGTGGCAAACCACTCCCACTGTTCCTCTTGATGTGCGGGGCTCAAAAAGGATGTAATACACTCTGCTTGGTCACATTGCTCTACAGATAAAAGGTCTATAACTTGGCATGATAGGAGATGGGGATGGAGAGGAGGTGACAGATGGAAGTATTAATAACCAGACATGAGAACACCAAAGAGATGAACTGATTGTTGAGAATGAGGAAGTGGGTGGTCTTGGATGATTTGCAGGCTCCTGATTCATGAGACAAAAGAAAGAAGACACACTGGGAGAAATGTGGAATGGATATGAAATGCCTATAGAACATTCAAAGGAAAGAACTAATCATTGGTTCTATAAACAGATTCTAAAGTTCAAGGAGGCAAATTTGGGTTAGGATATCAATCTTGTTTTATTAACATGTTATAAACCAGTGATTCTCAGGCACTTTAATGTGAGAAGACTAATCAGAACTGTTTACTTAAAGATGACACAAAAAGATGGAAAAATATACTGTGTTCATAGGTTGGAAGAATTAATATTACTAAAATGACCATGCTACCCAAGGGAAACTACAGATTCAATGCACTTCCTATCAAAATACCAATGGTGTGTTTCACAGAACTAAAATAATTTTTAAATTTATATGGCAACACAAAAGACCCCAAATAGTCAAAACAATCTTGAGAAAAAACAGAGCTGGAGCAATTATTCTTGACTTCCAACTATACTACAGAGTTACAGTAATCAAAACATTATGGTATTGGCAAAAAACAGACACAGGTACATGGAACAGAGCAGAGAGCAGAGAAATAAACTCACACTTACATGGGCAATTAACAACAAAGGAGGCAAGAATTTACAATGGGGAAAAGACAGCCTCTTCAATGTTGGGACAGTTACAAGTGAAATAAACAAACCAAATTGCTCTCTCAGACCATGCACAGAAATAAATTTTTTTTAATTTATTTTTTTATTTTTTTTGACTTTATGATTAAATAATTAAATGTAAGATGTGAAACTAACTATAACTTCTAAAGAAAAATGGTAGTATGTGCTTTGGCATCAGTTTTAGTATTATTTGGGTAAATATGTCTCCTCAGGCAAGAGAAACAAACAAAACAACAACAACAAAAAAAAAACAAGTGTGACCATATCAAAGTTAAAAGCTTTGCACACAAAAGAAACCATCAACAAAACAAACAGGCCACTTACTGAAAGAGAAGATATTTGAAAATGATATATCTGACAAGGGGTTATTAATATGTAAAATATATAAAAAACACACACAATTCAACATCAAAATAGGAAAAAGCATGATTAAAAAAATAGAGAATACGAATAGACATTTTTCCAAAGAAGATATTCATATGGCCAACAGGCACATGAAAAGATCATTAGCATCAGTAATCATAAGGGCAATGTTAATCAAAATTACAATGAGATATAGCCTTACACTTGTTAGAACGGCTATTATCAAAAAGACCACAAAGACTGGTGAGAATGAGGAGAAAAGTGAAGCCTCATCATGTCCTGTTAATGGGAATGTAAACTGGTGCAGCCACTGTATGGAAAATAGTGTGGAGATTTCTCAAAAAGTTAAAAATAGAACTATTGCAAGATTCAGCAATTCCATTCCTGGGATTTACCTGGAGAAAATAAAAACACTAACTAGAAAAGATATATGCACTCTGATATTCACTGCAGCATTAATCCCAGGTGGCACTAGTGGTGAAGAAACCCCCTGCCAATGCAGGAGACACAAGAGATGCAGGTTTGATTCCTGCATCAGGAAGATCCTCTGGAGACAGGCATGGCAACCCACTCTAGTATTCCTGCCTAGAGAATCCTATGGACAGAGGAGCCTGGAAAGCTACAGTCCATTGGATCGCAAAGAGTTGGATACGACTGAAGCGACTTAGCACGCAAGCAGATACGAAAGTAACCTAAGTGTCTGTCAGTAGATGAATGGATAAAGAAGATATGGCATATATAAATATATATAAAGAATTATTACACAGCCATACAAAAATGAAACCTTGCCATTTATGACAACAAAGACAGACCTAGAAGGTATTATGTTAACTGAATTAAGTCAGAGAATAACAAATACTATATGTTTCACCTATGTGTAGAATCTGATAATCAAATGAATAAACATAACAAAATGGAAAGAGATTTATAGATATAGAGAACAGACAAGTGATTGCTAAAGGGGATGGGGAGGGAGGAAAGATATGGGTGAGGGAGATTAAGTGGTATAGACTTCCAGTTGCATAATAAATGAGCCACTGGCATGAAATGTACAGCATTGGGAATACAGTCAGTAACTATGCAACACCTTTGTATGTTGACATATAATTAGATTTATCCTCTTGATCATTTTGAAATGTATAGATACACCAAATCACAAGGTTGTGTAACAATAGCTAAAATAGTATTATAGGTCAATTATACCTCAAAAACAAATGAAATCTTACAAAAGATTAGATTTGTGGTTACCACAGGTGGAATGGGCAGGGGGTAGGGGTGGCAGGAATTGAATAAAGGCAGTCAAAAGATACAAAATTTCAGTTATGAATATAATATACAACATGATAAATATTGTTAACATTGCTATATGTTACATATGAAAGTTGATAAGAGGGTAAATCTTGAATTACCACAAAATATTATATTTCTTTAATTTTGTATCTATATGAGATGACATTCATTAAAATTATTGTGATAATCATTTCATGATGTATATAAGTCAAATCACTGCTGAACACCTTGAACTTACAGCATGCTGTCTGCTAATTACATCAGAATAAAACTGGAAGGAAAGATGCAGATTCCAAGGATCCTCCTTCAGAAACAGTGGTATAACCAAATTCAAGTGGATATTCATTGGAAGGACTGATGCTGAAGCTGAAGCTCCAATACTTTGGCCACCTGATGAAAAGAGCTGACTCACTACTGGAAAAAGACCCTGATGCTGGGAAAAATTAAAGGCAAGAGGAGAAGCGGGTGATAGAGGATGAGATGGTTGGATGGCATCACTGACTCAATGGACATGAGTTTAAGCAAGCTCTGGGAGACAGTGAAGGACAGGGAAGCCTGGCGTGCTGCAGTCCATGGGGTGGCAAATAGTAGGACACAACTTAGTGACTGAACAGCAAGGTGGAACATATGAAACTGTCATTTTCAAAAGCCCTCGGTTATTCTGCTGAGGCTGGTCCTCCAAACACACTTTAATAAAAACCGCTATAAACAATCAAATTAATAGCCCAGACTAAAAGGACTCTCTCCTACATGGTACTAGCAATATAATAAAGTTCATCAACTCCATGAAGAGTGGTCAACTGAGACTAGCTCCCTCAGATTGTCACAAGTCAATTAACTGTCCCTTTCCTCCACTGTTTTACCCCGATATTTATAGCTTATTCTGCTATTTTAGAAATAAGCCACAGTAAATAGGTATATCACATAGTACCTTTCTAATAGAACAGAAATAGCAGTTACATTATTTATTTTGTTCACAAACTAAATATTTACACGCTTTAAACAAGGACAAAGTGCAAGTTACTAAGAGTCCAGCAAACAGATGCATACCTTACTTTTCTAAGGATAGAAAAGAGCCGAGTTGACCAGAATGTATTGGAAGGAATAAAGGAATCATTTGAGGGACAGAGGAGGGAGGTGGGGTGGAGAGGACTTGAGAATTTCGGGTACAGTGACTTACAAGGATGTACAGGATTTGAAGTGAGACTGCTGGTATTTTAGCTTTTGTATGTGATGCTAAAATTCTTTGCAGGAGTAATTTGAATTGCCTATAACTAAAATAACTTTTGTCCTCTCATTTCCCTTACAAATATCTGTAATATCTCCATGATGAGAAACCCCACACACACAAAATGGCCAATATACAGAAGAAAAGAGATACATATTGCCAACAACAGGAATTTGACACACTGCTTTTATTTTCTCACCTGTGCATGCATAGTCACTTCAGACGTGTCTGACTCTTCATGACCCCATGGACTGTAGCCAGCCAGGTTCCTCTGTCCATGGGATTCTCCAGGCAAAAAATACTAGAGTCGGTTGCCATGCCCTCCTCCAGGGATCTTCTCAACGAAGGGATGGAACCCAGTCTCTGGCACCTTCTGAATTGGCAGGCAGGTTCTTTACCGTGAGTGCCACCTGGCATGTGGGATATAGTTCCCTGATCAGGGATGGAACCTGGGCCCCCTGCATTGGGAGTGTGAAGTCCTAGCCACTAGACCACCAGGGAAGTCCCAGCTCACCCATTTTCCCTTTATTTTCTCAGATACCTATTAAAATTATCCATGGATCAATTTCTTACTGTGGATTCAAAATAATAATGTTAAGTAGTAGGCTTTGTCAACTGTGGGAATCTTCGACCTGGGAAATGTGTTTCTTTGTCTCAAGAAATTGTGGTGCCAAAACTAGTCTTTAAATCAAAAAGAAAAGAGCAGTTCTGGGGGAGGAAATTTGTTTCAAAAAATTATTTACACATTCTCCAAAGCAACTGCTTGTGTCTGGCAAAGGAAGGAAAGAGTGTTTCTCTCGAATCAAGGCAGGGGGATTCACTGGAGGCTATATATTTTGAATATCAAACTGACCTAAACAAACAGAAGTGCCTCCTTTAAGACATTCAAAAGGGTTCTTTCTAGCTACATAAATAAGGCCAGAACTTGTAGGAAACACAACTTACTCATCAATTACTTGAATGGTGCCTTTTTTTTTTTTTCAAGAAAAACAAGAGAACTACAAATAGTTATTGATTCTTAAATTAAAATATGGTAGAAACTGAAGCTGAACCAACAAAATAATACCATTGCAGTTGGCACATCACATCCATGAGAAAATCTTCATGGAATTGTACAATTCGGCTTGAGGATAGAAGGCCAAAAGGGAGTTATCTCCCCATTGCCTTTAGGGAAAGAAATGGGGCTTATTGGTCATCTTCTCTCAATATATATTAAAGACAATAGAACAAATAGAAAAGAGGGACCAGAGTTATGCATGTGGAACAAAATGATCATTAGATACTTACCAAGGAAAATCATTAAAAACATGACAAACCCATAAACTCTTTATTATCCATTGTTAAAGCCTAGAGGTTATTTTTTTAGAAGCAGAAAAAAATTTTTGATTGTCTTTCCATATTCCTTCTAGACAAATATTTTGATTATTTATAGCAGTCTGTAAATATAATAGAGTTCAAGGTTTGTTCCCAAGGTCTTCCATGACCTCCATCCCTGTAACAAGCCAAAAGCCCTTCCTTAATTATCATCATTTTAAATTTGTTTTGCCTCATTCATTGTGCATCCTATATAGTCAGGGGCATCAGTTCTCCCTTCAGAGAATCTCTCTTGTCCAGTTTCCTTCTCTAATCTATAGCTGCAGCCTAGCCCTTGCAGACACCAGCATCACTTCCCTACCCCAACAGGCCACATGCAGCTGGCAATAGCATCAGCATTCTTCTAGTCACTTGAAATGAAATACTGAATTAGTTTTGATGCCTTCCTTCCTTTCTACCCACTGACTCCATATATCATCAGAGACCAGCTCAGTTTTTTCTTCTTCGTGTGTCTTGAATCACCTGCTCTTTTTTTTCTTTTTCATATGCAAGTGGAACTCTGGTTCCTCTAATATGGCCATTCTTTAAATAGCTATTTAATGGGCTATAACTCAAATCTCATTAGAGTAAGCATCACTGAAACTCATTTTCTAACTACAAACAATGGTCTACTCACTTCAAATTATGTATGATAGTTTAAAGAAAAGTCACAGTATCCCCAAATAATTCCTCAATGGAAAAAAAAAATTGCTCAAAGTCAGAAGTCCTAGATTCTGGTTTTGGTTCTGCCACAAATCAGCTTTGTGACTTGAACTTTACTGTACTTTTCTGTACAAAGACTGGTTAATAAGCTTCAAGGATCCCTTGTTTCTTAGAGTCTGGGATTATCTGATACAGGTTCTTAATACTGGATCCATTAACTACTGAGATTTGCTTTTCTTTATATAGCAAATATGTCACATATCTTTAGGGCCCCTTGTCTTCCAGTGACAACAACTTTTCTCAGTTTCTACTTAAGGATTCTTCCTTGATTTACTTTGCTTTCCTTGTTTTATTATATTTCTCTTCTGTTCTTTCTCCCCAGTCTGTGCATACTCACCCTGGGTTTGGGCCCTTATAACATCCTGCACATTTACATAATATTTATCATGGTGTGCAGGGACTATGTCTTACTGATATTCACACTGCTAGTGCCTAGTCAAGCACTGGGAGCATATAGATGGCTAATTAACTTCCTGTTTAAAGGAACTAGTCCAGGAGGGTATCACAAATGACTGAGTCTATTAGGCATGGCCAGTTCAGATAGATCCATGGCGATTCTATCATTACAAGAACCAAACGCAAACTAAAGACCCTTTTTTTCCCATGAAACTTTCATCGTTTGATTTGGGGTGATAATTCTTCTCTTCTTTCAAAAGCAACATCATGACAAATATATTATTTGGAGTTCCAAAGAAGGAAATCACACCATAAAATCAGGAAAAATAGTTACATATTCTCAAACTTCTCACTGCGGCCTTTTTGCATGCTTTTCTGTACCACATAATCAGAATGTTAAAAGAAACCTTAAGCTGAGGTGATTTCTAGGTTTTTGGTTGAGGTGCATAAGAGAAAGTTTTACATTTTACTGATTAATTATATCACATTATGAGAATAAATTTGGGGAAGTTCTGAAAGTTCAGTCTCTTGTTTTATTCTGATATTATTTTTATAATTTTGATATAAAGAATCATCAACTCTTAGGGTTTGAAAACACCCAAGTCTTGAATACTATGACATTACCTAAGCAGGATTACTGCAGAATACTTAATTTATAAGATTTTGGAGGTGTTCTGAAGAAAATGTTAAATGAAAGTTCTATGAAGCAAAAATATTTTGGAAATTCTGAGTTTTTTTAAATCAGTTTTAGTTTTCTTACTATACTTCTTAGAGCCTTTAATATGAAAATATTCCTAGTGAATTTCCAAGATTACACCAGGGATATTATTCAGCATTTCCATGACTTTTTGCTTATAGAAATCTTTCTTAATGAAAAGCATAATAATATCTTCCAGAAGATTTTTCTAAAGAACAAGTTGGGGAAACTCTGAGACCCAGAAGACTGTAGCTTTTCTCTAAACATATACAGTTAGTCAGTAGTAAGGATAGTATTAGAACTTGTTACAATTAGATCCCCTATTCTATCTACTTCCCATGATAGCATGGGTTCTGACAGCAATCTGGGAAAGCACAATATCTCCCAAAAAGACATGCTCTGTAACAGGAACCATTTCTAGATCATATTATAGAAATCTGGATCCATTTCTAGTGTCAGTCCTCTTACCTGAAAAGGCCAAAAAATGGCAAAGTAAAACATCTTAAAGATTTCTCGCTAAAGATTTATAGCACTGGGCAAAAAGTTAACTCTTTTATATACAATATAAACACATGCATAGATATACACTGTGTGTGTGTGTGTGTATACAAATATGAGTGTGTGTTTAGTCACTCAGTCATGTCTGACTCTCTGCAATCCCACAAACTGTAGCCCACCAGGCTCCTCAGTCCATGGGATTCTCCAGGCAATAATACTGGAGTGGGTTGTCACGTCCTTCTCCTGGGGATCTTCCCGACCCAGGGATTGAACCTGGGTCTCCTGCATTGCAGGTAGATTCTTTATCAGCTTAGTCACCAGGGAAGCCCCACATATATATGTATATATGAATATATATATATATATATATATATATATATATATATATATGAATTCATGAATTTGTCTCATTCCTACTTTAAACATAAATAAATTCTTGATTTTTAAAATTTTAAATGCTGCTGCTACTGCTGCTAAATCACTTCAGTCTTGTCCGACTCTGTGCGACCCCATAGACAGCAGCCCACCAGGCTCCCCCGTCCCTGGGATTCTCCAGGCAAGAACACTGGAGTGGGTTGCCATTTCCTTCTCCAGTGCATGAAAATGAAAAGTGAAAGTGAAGTCACTCAGTCGTGTCCAACTCTTAGCGAGCCCATGGACTGCAGCCCACCAAGCTCCTCCATGCATGGGATTTTCCAGGCAAGAGTACTGGAGTGGGGTGCCAGATGAAAACTGTCAATTATAGAAGCAATAAGAATCTGCAATATTTTCTCATCTCTCATGTATCATTTTTCAATTTTCATTATGTTATAGAACAAACCAATTAATTCACAGATTTTTAAAAATTTCCTTTAAATACAAAATTTCAGCCCAAACTGAGTTCAACCACAGCATGTGGTTTGAGGCATCTTACTACTCCAAAACCGAATTTGCATCAAATTTCCTAAATGCGAATACTTAGAAAATAGAATCACAATGGTTTATGGCCAGGAATTTAGAAAGAAATAAAACAACTTTAACAATGGCAAAAAGCTTAAAGGCCAATATTAATAAGTAAGGAAAGCTTTTTTGCACAGTTCAAGAGAAATGGCAAAGAATTTAGCCACAAAAATGATTGTTCTTTTTTTTGTTGTTCAGTTGCATCCGACTCTGCAACCCCATGGGATTTCTCTTCTATGGTGGCAGAAATCTTTCAGACAAGTCAAGTCAGAGACCCTCTTAGCCTTTGACTCACAGAGTATAGGAGAGAGTTGCCACAAGTATTGCTGGCAACTCTTCTACATTACATAACAAAAACAAAACACAACAGAGATGTGTACCTAGAAGAAAATGTGTAGGTACTTACAAAAAATGTGTAGACCTAGAAGAAAATGTGGAAAGAGCATTGGACATCTAGTATAAAATAGTGGCAAGCAATATAGATTATTATTAGAACTCTCCATTTAGGTAAATCACCAAGGTCCAGTGAGATATGTTCAGGCAAATATCTGATTTAAC
The DNA here is from genome assembly GCF_002263795.3 of Bos taurus. Lineage (NCBI taxonomy): Eukaryota > Metazoa > Chordata > Mammalia > Artiodactyla > Bovidae > Bos > Bos taurus. Next base: position 55,978,358 of record NC_037335.1, on the reverse strand, counting down.
AAAATGCCCCACACATTTCTTGCTCTGGAATCTATATATTGATAATACATATATATTGGCCAAAGTCCCAAATCAGAAATAGAGTCAAATAGAGTGGGGAGGGGTGCAGGGGTTATGGAGAAGAATTCTTTCCAAGAACAGTACAGGCAAGCATCATGCATCACTCGTATGCAGTATTCATTCACCTAACACATATGAATCAAACATCTTTTAGGTGCTCTGTTGGAAAGGTTATAATCAACAAGTATTTAATGAGGAAATAGTATGTACCAGACAATCCTAGGTGCTGGAGATTCAGTGAAGAAGTAAACAGATGAGGTCCCTGTTCTAAAAGAGCCTGCATTCTACTAGGAGAGATAATCCATAACCAATTTCAGACAGTGTGAAATGCTCTAAGACAATGAAAGAAGGGGGCTGGAAAAAGACTCTGTCATTTCACATGCCATCTCCTCAATCAAATCACAAGTAGAGTCCATCCATGAAGGAATTTGGAGGGAAAGTATTCCAGACAAAGGGGATAGCAGATGTGAATGACCTAGGGCAGGAACACACTTGATGTGCCTAAGGTACTGGGGAGAGGGCACCGGACGGAAGTACAATGAGCTAGCAACCGCAAGTGTAGGGTGAGGAGGGTGAGCTGGGTGGGACCTGATCATGTGTGCTTTAAACACTAAGATCTTATTCTATATATGCTAAGAAAATATCAGATGATTTTACACAGAGGAGTGGTATGATCAGACTTATCTTCTTCAAGAGACCATTTTGACTCTTGAGTGGGGGACTGACAATAGACAGTAAGGGAAAAAGTAGGGAAAACAGTTATTAAGCTAGTGGCATAATTCATTTGAAATGATAGTTTAGAGACCTAGACTAAGGTATCAGTAGTAAAAATGTGGAAAAGAAAATAGATTCCAAATATATTTTAGAGACTGAATTGTCTTGAATGCTCACAGAATCAATTTGGGGGTGAGTAAAAGATAAAAATAAGAAATGACTCTGAGACACTTGGTTTGAATATCTGAGTGGATGAGGGTGGTGGGAGCATTTACTGATAGAGGATGGCCTGGAAGAAGGGTGGGTGGCTGGAAGGGTGTGTGTATGTGTGTGCAAGGAGACTGTTTATCAAGTGATTCTCTCAAATATGTTAAGTTTAAGATACCTATCAACATTTAAAAGAAGATGTCAAGTGGTACTTAGATCCAGGATCCTGGAGTTCTCAGGGAAGTCTGGTTTTGAAGATACAAATTTGCAAGTTCTTAGCATATAGATAGATATTTAAAGCCATAGACCTAAAAACATTCACCCGAGGAAACCATCAAGGCACAAAGGCTGAAACCAAGCACTAGAACTTTGCCAAAACATGAACATGAGAAGAAACCAGTACCAAAGGCTGAAAAGAGCACTGTATGCCTATATATGACCATAATGGAAAGCGTGACCAGTCGACAGAAAGTGGGTTTTTCTTTAGCAATGTTAACAACATTGACTTTGTCTTCTCTAAGCAGTTTTCCAGTTCCTCTCTGAGGAGATGATCTTGGACTTAAACTACATAGCCCTGGATAGACAGGGCTTCCTGGATGGAAACCCATGGACCAAGCTAAACTAGACCAGACAACTTGGACACATCTTTATGTCCACCTGGAGACAAACATCTAAAGTGCAAGAGAAGGAGGAAAGATGGGGCAGGGGGTGGGGAGGGAGAAAAGGAAGACAGGCTAACACTCGAGGCTGCACTACCTTCCCTGGACTGTCTTTTTAAGTGACACTTGGCTTCTTTAGCTCCTATGCCCAGCTCCACAGTTTCTCTTAAGCTGATTCCTCCCAGAGCCAGCCAGCCATAGGAAGAAAGCTTTTTGTCACAAAGCCAGAGACAACAGCCAAACATTTTCATGTGATCTGTTGTTGTTGTTGTTTTTTCAAGTTCTCATGTCCTTGGATCAATCTTCTAATAATGAATTAGCATCCGTTTTGAAGTTCAGAAGCCTTGGGAAGAGGGTTAGTGAGAACAAACTACAATAAAGTAGCTAATTTCTGTCTTGATTTTCAATACACACATCTGCTGTTCTGTGGTCTATCAGATTTCATGCAGTCCAACTAAGATGTGATTTAACTAACAAGTACCCAAGCAAGAAGGTATATGGTTTATTCCTGTTCTCAGCTCTGATATTTGAGGAAGATTGTGCAATGAGAATCTTATGATCATACTGATATCAGATTAATTCTCTACAACTGTTTACTGAGGTAAATTTTATGAAAATAATCCATTAGCTTTGACCACCTCCATTTTCTTTAAGGTTCTTTTGAAGGCTGTCATGAATATTAATGTTTGTTGTTACCACTTAATTCTATACTATTTCTTTCTCTGCAGCATCCTTTTTGAAATTCATGGGGCAGTCCCTTCTTAGCAAATTCACCTACAAGAATCATGATTCTCAGGGCAACAGAGATGATCTGTTTAATTAAAATTTCTTATTAACAAGGAGTTAACCCAAAATGAAGCAAACAAAATGGTGGGATGCCCCCTCTTCTTACCTGAAACAGTCATCCAGACAGTGATATTCCTGGCTGCCTAAGGAAAGCTTTTGTCTTTGATGCTAACAACAAAGAAGGATGGGGAAAGAGCAAGCTCAGCACCCAGATAAGCCAGCGTTTAGCCCTGTGGCCAAAGGAGTCACTCAGCCACAGAACAGAATACCCCACTAGAACAGTACAAACATTCAGGAGTTTATTTTTCTCATACAAGAAGTCAGGAGGAAGGTTATTGTTGCTGTTGGTTCTGAGTCTCAGCCTTAAGAGATCTTGCAGCTTCTCTTTGTCCCTTTGGAAGTGAGCCATCATGGAAAGATGTCCTGCCTCCTTCTCCAGAACAGGCTGCATGAAGAGAGAGTTGCTGAGGATGAGGAAACACACAGAGAGAGAAGCGGTATGGAGGAGACGGAAGGGCCCCATCCAACACCCAGCACCAAATTGCACACATGTGAGTGAGGCTACCTTGGGTCCTCCCCATTGACCCTGGCACAGTTCCTCACTCACAGAATCATAGGCAATAACATGGTTATTGTTTCAGGCTATTCCAGTTTGGGGTGGTTCATTATGCCATAATGGAAAACAAAAGCAGAAGGAGTAAGTTCTTAGGGTGATATATATCCCCTGGTGGAAATACAGTGTTTGAGTGTGTAAACATGCGTGTGTATGTGTTGTATGTGTGTGTAAGTTTGTGCACAAGGCATATGTATGCTTTGAATAAAGATCAAATATCTGTTGATTTAGCAGTGAATGCCAATAGCAAGGAAAAAATAATGATAAAATCCATGTGTTTATTTCACTTTTGTCTAACTTCCTAGTCTCAGGAACAAATGATTTATTTAAGGATTACAATCTCGTTTATATTAGTAGAGGTATCTGGTATGTGTCTGAAACTCCTCTTCCAAAGGCTCTGCTCTGCATGAGGTAGGCATGCTGTAAATAACACTGATGTAGACAACCAGGTCTTCATATTTGACTTGAACTTTTTCAAAATGTTTTCAAGGCAGTAGCTGATGTCTTTTCATTTTTTAAGACAATCTTATCAGGTAGAGAGTAGAGATTTTATCATCCCCATTTTGTATATAACGCACAGGTTTGACCAGATTCCGGGAGATAATGAAGGACAGGGAAGTCTGGCATGCCACAGTCCATGGGGTTGCAAAGAGTTGGACATGACTGAGCAACTGAACAACAAGGAAGATACTAGGCATTGTAGAATGAATCTAAGGATATTTAGCTACTTAACAACAGGTCTTGCAAGATTAAAGTTAGTCACAAACCAAGATATCCCCTCATCAAGTGCAGTATGCTTTCACACCCACACAGGGCATCTAAATGTGTTGTTGTCCCTCACAGCCCTATTTGTGTTCCCAGGAGAATCAAATCCTTCAAAGAACAGCCTTGTAAAGCAACATATGATAAATAGAAGTCTTTAATCTCAGTGGAAAATACCTATAACATAGTTACGACATACATCTCAACACTCAGAGTCTAACATAGTTTTAGTAGCAAACCAAATCATCTCAGCCTTACAAAAGCTTTCCAAGACTATTAATATTAGGCCTGCCAAAATGCTGACCAGCCTTCTATCAGCAAATTCTGATTTTACCTACTTACAGTCACCCAATTTTCTGCTCTGTTCTGTCCCACTCTATCTCCATGCATCCATAAACTGCCAGAGAAAACTCTGACCCCAAGGCAAGCATGGCTCTGACACAGATTTCCAAAAAGGAGAGAGAGAGGATTAAATTTCCTTTTGGCCCATGGCCTGATTCTCATTAAGCCCACGGTGGTCACATGTAGAGACCACAGAATATATAGAAGTTCAGTTTTCATTTTACAACCACAGAGAAGAAACATAAGGTTATGTTTTGTAACCCAGATGTAATTATGAGGATAACCCCTTCAATGTAAAACTCAAGCTCGGTTTTTCACAACTTTATTAGTCATATGAAGAAAAATGATTAAGCCTGACTTCTATTAAGTTTGCTTTGATTTCTTTTAGGCTCTGGGAACGTGAACAAGCGTTTGTTTTCGTGGCTGCCAACGTTTAAACCTTCCAAGCAGTTCTGGATTCAACAACTGAACACATTAAACAGCTAATGTACAACACACACCATGGTCTCAGTTGAAAACCCACAGCAACTCCTGAAACATTTTAAGCTGCAGCTTTTGTCATGAAACTATTGTAAATATATGTTTGAAATTTCATTTAGATTGTGTTTAAACTTTTCTGCAGGGGGACAGCCTTTCAGAAAACAGTTTCTGGAATTGTTAATATCAGAAGCACTTACTAAAGCCTGAAACATGGCTATGGCTAGGAATAATTTAGTAAGGCAGATCGCTCCATTTCAATTTTGGAGGCAGTATTTCTCCATGTACTAATAACTAAGGTGCTAAGTGGAAAGGAAGTCTTCTGATGAAAGAGAAGAGAATTAGGATATGAATAGGAGAGGTCCTCCAGTTTTCAATGGAACGACACTTTCCTCCTTCTCTTCTACTTTCTCTTACCTTCTCTTTCTCGTTTTCCAGTTTCTGTCATGAAGGAGATAGCAGTGTCCAGGAGGGAAGCTGCCTATGAGAAAAGATGACTCTTATGACCATAAGAGTGTCTTCAGAAGAAAATGGCAGAATATTGGTAATTGCTGGAATTAAGAAGGATACATGGGGGCTGTGCTATCTGAATTTCCTACTTTGAGATATTTTTCAAAGAAAATTCTATCATAAAAAGTAAAAAATGTTTTCTTAGGCAATGTTGTAAACAATGATAATGTTATTGGTAATGATACCTTTAAATGGCAACCCATTCTAGTACTCTTGCTTAGAGAATTCTATGGACAGAGGAGCCTGGCTGGCTACAGTCCATGGGGTCGGGTCACAAAGAGCGACTGAGCGACTAACACTTAATGATATCTGAATATTAATGCTTTTTTCTACTTCCTACTTGATGAAACAGACAGTAAATTTGATGCCCCCAAATTAATACTGTCAAAAGCTGCAGAAGATTTTAATGTCAAAATGATGTGAAGGCTATTTGTAGGGATCATTTGACTCCAAAAGTCTGGGATAAAACTATTTCATGTAGATAACAAGGAATGTTTGTGTTTATTTTCTTGAAGATTACCTTTTCAGTTTTGGCAGTGCACAAAATGCTAACTTACATGTTTCAGTTATCTACTGTTGCAAAACAAACTGCCCCCAAATTCAGTGAAACAAAATAATAAATATTTCCTTTGCTCCTGAATCTGTTTTTCAGGAATTTGGACAGCGAGAGTTAACATAAATGAGTTAACATAAATGACTAAGAGTGAGCTGAAAAGTTCAACTGCAGTTCTAGGTCTGGGGCCTCACTTCTTACTGTTGGTGGGGCTTCGCAGGGCTCCTCCCTGTGGCCCTGCCATGTATCTAACTGGATATATTCACAGCATGGAGGTCTGCGGGTAGCTGCTTTTATGACATGGCAGCAGACTTCCCTAGAGAAAAGCGGAAACTATCAGGCTTCATAAGGGCTAGGCCCAGAACTGGTATTACATGATTTTTTTAGCTATGTGCTATTAATCACAGCAGTCAGAAGGGCTAGCTCAGAGTTAAGGAGATGGCCATCTCTTGTTAATGGATGAAGCAGCTTGCCCACATACGGAGACAAGAGACTGCTGGCTCCCACCTTGGAAGACTATCATGTATTGTACTGTTGTTTAGTCACTAAGTCGTGTCCAACTCTTTTGCGGGACTTTAGCCTGCCAGGCTCCTCTGTCCGTGGGATTTCCCAGGCAAGAATACTGGAATTGGGTTGCTATTGGAGAGAGTTTTGTAATGAATATTTGGGATCCACCTTAGACTTTGGATCTTGAGCACACTGGAAAACACAATCATTTAGAAACAACACATTCTTATTTTTGGAAGGTGCCTAAAAGGGGGGAAATGCTCTGGGGTAGTGAAACAGTAATTAATTTCAGACTATAATATCCTTTCTCATAAATTGAAGAAAAATTACTACAATAATAAAGACATAGAGTTTAACTCATACTATGATGATGATATAGGAGAAAATGTATGTTATCGTTCAGTCTCTAATCTTGCTTGTTCCTCAAATGCCTACCCTGGTGAGCCAGAAGAAAAATGTATGCAATATGCAGTCTGGCTTAAAGCAATAACCTATGACCTAATAGTCTTTCCATTCCTCTGTTTATCTTCCAAAGAGCTTCTGAGAACAGGAGAAGAGAGGGCACTTCAGGTGCTCCCAGATACTGAAGGAATGAGGTCGTCTGGGTGTATGCTAATGCTTGGATATTTGCCTGCCAAAGAGATCACTCTTCTCTTTCTGGTCACTGTGCTTCCTACTGGCCCCTAGTGTTGTCTGAGGTCCCTTCTGTTGCTCTGGGAAATGCTCTGGATGGGATTCCCCAGATAACATGGTCTCCCCTTCCTCCTGCTGGCTGCAGACCCTGACTTGGCTGAGTCTCCCACTTCTGGACCAGTGAGCCACATCCCAGCTTCTCCCACCAGATGACCCCTCCTTACAGAGCTGACCTCGTGGAGGTCCACAGCCTTATAATGCAGCACCCATTCTTCCTAAGAACTGAAGGCTTGAGGGAAAGTCTACTATCAGAGCCTCTCTGCTGCTGCTGCATCACTTTAGTTGTGTCCAACTCTGTGCAACCCCAGAGATGGCAGCCCACCAGGCTCCCCCGTCCCTGGGATTCTCCAGGCAAGAACACTGGAGTGGGTTACCATTTCCTTCTCCACTGCATGAAAGTGAAAGGTTAAAGTGAAGTCGCTCAGTTGTGTCCGACTCTATCGACCCCATGGACTGCAGCCTACCAGGCTCCTCTGTCCATGGGATTTTCTACGCAAAAGTACTGGAGTGGGGTGCCACTGCCTTCTCCACAGAGCCTCTCTGCCTAACTGCAAAACAAAAAGATTACAGCAGGCCTGAGACTGTTACCCTAAAGGTCTGCTTGCAAGGTTGGCCCTTGGCTGGTATCTGTGAACTTTGATTTAGGGAGAATTCCTACATACTAACTAATAAGAACAAATCAGTGTCTTTAAACTCTTTGTGCAAAAAACATGGTTCATGCTGAACACCTACTTTCCGTCCAGGAGTTTGGAATTTAGGTATATGTGGGAACAGGGTGCCTTCATGACCAGTGCCCAAGAAAAACGGGGGGCACTTCAGAATTTTCTGAGTTTCTAATGCACTTCCTGGAAGACAGCATTTTACATAGCTGATGGGGGAACCAAGAATATCCATGTGACATACTAGGAAAGGACTCTTGGAAGCTTGTATCTGGTCTCCTGTGGAGTTTGCCTCTGGTGCATTTTCCCTTTGCTGATACTCTTTCACTGTAATAAATCACAACCATGAGAACAACTATATACTGAGTCCCACGAGTCTTCCTAGCAAACCATCAAAACTAGGCTTGATCTTGGGGACCCCACACATATGTTGTGCTACAATGATTACTTTGATATGGTGGCATGCACACAGTACATACACATAACCCCTTAGGCCAATATATACGAGTTCCTTTACTTTTCACATGTTTGTAATTTTACTGCATGGTTTTCATCATTTATTTTTCAATTTGAAAAAAGAAGTAAATTCACCTAATAGGAAGCAAACTCACTGGCAAAATTTCCTTTGCATCCAGCTTTAAATAAACTACTGGATTTAAAACACCACAAATTAAAAAAATAAATAAATAAAAATAAAACACCACAAATAGGAGATACTTAATGTTGTACATGATGTATTGATATACATCTCAATAAAGCTGGGGGAAAAAAAGAAGGGATTATTACAAGGATAAGTGCTCTCCCTGAGATGTGACCACTAGTCATCATGGAATGAGCTTGTGGCTAGTTGGGTTTTACATTTGTACACTTTTCTTAGTGTTCTAATGGCAGAAAATGAAGAGGAACTAAAGAGCCTCTTGATGCAAGTGCAAGAGAACAGTGAAAAAGCTGGCTTAAAACTCAACATTCTAAAAACTAAGATCATGGCATCCAGTCCCATCACTTCATGGCAAATAGAAAGGAAAAAAGCAGAAGCAGTGACAGATTTTATTTTTTCTTGGGCTCCAAAATCACTGTGGACAATGACTCAGTTCAGTTCAGTTCAGTCCCTCAGTCATGTCTGACTCTTTGTGACCCAATGAATCGCAGCACGCCAGGCCTCCCTGTCCATCACCAACTCCCACAGTTCACTCAGACTCACTTCATCGAGTCAGTGATGCCATCCAGCCATCTCATCCTCTGTCGTCCCCTTCTCCTCCTGCCCCCAATCCCTCCCAGCATCAGAGTCTTTTCCAATAAGTCAACTCTTCACATGAGGTGGCCAAAGTACTGGAGTTTCAGCTTTCACTTCTTCCCTCCAAAGAAATCCCAGGGCTGATCTCCTTCAGAAGGGACTGGTTGGATCTCCTTGCAGTCCAAGGGACTCTCAAGAGTCTTCTCCAACACCACAGTTCAAAAGCATCAATTCTTCAGCGCTCAGCTTTCTTCACAGTCTAACTCTCACATCCATACATGACTACTGGAAAAACCATAGCCTTGACTAGATGGACCTTTGTTGGCAAAGTAATGTCTCTGCTTTTAAATATGCTATCTAGGTTGGTCATAACTTTCCTTCCAAGGAGTAAGCGTCTTTCAATTTCATGGCTGCAGTCACCATCTGTAGTGATTTTGGAGCCCAGAAAAATAAAGTCTGACACTGTTTCCACTGTTTCCCCATCCATTTCCCATGAAGTGATGAGACCGGATGCCACGATCTTCGTTTTCTGAATGTTGAGCTTTAAGCCAACTTTTTCACTCTCCTCTTTCACTTTCATCAAGAGGCTTTTGAGTTCCTCTTCACTTTCTGCCATAAGGGTGATGTCATCTGCATATCTGAGGTTATTGATATTTCTCCCGGCAATCTTGATTCCAGCTTGTGCTTCTTCCAGCCCAGCCTTTCTCATGATGTACTCTGCATAGAAGTTAAATAAGCAGGGTGACAATATACAGCCTTGACGTACTCCTTTTCCTATTTGGAACCAGTCTGTTGGTCCATGTCCAGTTCTAACTGTTGCTTCCTGACCTGCATACAGGTTTCTCAAGAGGCAGGTCAGGTGCTCTGGTATTCCCAACTCTTTCAGAATTTTCCACAGTTTATTGTGATCCACACAGTCAAAGGCTTTGGCATAGTCAATAAAGCAGAAATAGATGTTTTTCTGGAACTCTCTTGTTTTTTCCATGATCTAGCGGATGTTGGCAATCTGATCTCTGGTTCCTCTGCCTTTTCTAAAATGAGCTTGAACATCAGGAAGTTCACGGTTCATGTATTGCTGAAGCCTGGATTGGAGAATTTTGAGCATTACTTTACTAGCATGTGAGATGATTGCAATTGTGTGGTAGTCTGAGCATTCTTTGGCATTGCCTTTCTTTGGGATTGGAATGAAAACTGACCTTTTCCAGTCCTGTGGCCACTGCTGAGTTTTCCAAATTTGCTGGCATATTGAGTGCAGCACTTTCACAGCATCATCTTTCAAGATTTGAAAGAGCTCAACTGGAATTCCATCACCTCCACTAGCTTTGTTTGTAGTGATGCTTTCTAAGGCCCACTTGACTTCACATTCCAGGATGTCTAGCTCTAGGTCAATGATCACACCATCGTGGTTATCTGGGTCATGAAGATCATGAAGATCTTTTTCTTGCCGCCTCTTCTTAATATCTTCTTCTTCTGTTAGGTCCATACCATTTCTGTCCTTTATTGAGCCCATCTTTGCATGAATTGTTCCCTTGGTATCTCTGATTTTCTTGAAGAGATCCCTAGTCTTTCCCATTCTGTTGTTTTCCTCTATTTCTTTGCATTGATCACTGAGGAAGGCTTTCTTATCTCTTCTTGCTATTCTTTGGAACTCTGCATTCAAATGCTTATATCTTTCCTTTTCTCCTTTGCTTTTCTCTTCTCTTCTTTTCACAGCTATTTGTAAGTCTTCCCCAGACAGCCATTTTGCTTTTTTGCATTTCTTTTCCATGGGGATGGTCTTGATCCCTGTCTCCTGTACAATGTCATGAACCTCCATCCATAGTTCATCAGGCACTCTATCAGTTCTAGTCCCTTAAATCTATTTCTCACTTCCACTGTATAATCATAAGGGATTTGATTTAGGTCATACCTGAATGGTCTAGTGGTTTTCCCTACTTTCTTCAATTTAAGTCTGAATTTGGTAATAAGGAGTTCATGATCTGAGCCACAGTCAGCTCCCAGTCTTGTTTTTGTTGACTGTATAGAGCTTCTCCATCTTTGGCTGAAAAGAACATAATCAATCTGATTTCGGTGTTGACCATCTGGTGATGTCCATGTGTAGAGTCTTCTCTTGTGTTGTTGGAAGAGGGTGTTTGCTATGACCAGTGCATTTTCTTTGCAAAACTCTATTAGTCTTTGCCCTGCTTCATTCCATATTCCAAGGCCAAATTTGCCTGTTACTTCAGGTGTTTCTTGACTTCCTACTTTTGCATTCCAGTCCCCTATAATGAAAGGACATCTTTTTTGGGTGTTAGTTCTAAAAGGTCTTGTAGGTCTTCATAGAACCGTTCAACTTCAGCTTCTTCAGCGTTACTGGTTGGGGCATAGACTTGGATTACTGTGATATTGAATAGTTTGCCTTGGAAACAGAGATCATTCTGTCGTTTTTGAGATTGCATCCAAGTACTGCATTACAGACTCTTGTTGACTATGATGGCTACTCCATTTCTTCTGAGGGATTCCTGCCTGCAGTAGTAGATATAATGGTCATCTGAATTAAATTCACCCATTGCAGTCCATTTCAGTTCGCTGATTCCTAGAATGTCGACATTCACTCTTGCCATCTCTGGTTTGACCACTTCCAATTTGCCTTGATTCATGGACCTGACATTCCAGGTTCCTATGCAATATTGCTCTGTACAGCATCGGACCTTGCTTCTATCACCAGTCCCATCCACAGCTGGGTATTCTTTTTGCTTCGGCTCCATTCCTTCATTCTTTCTGGAGTTATTTCTCTGCTGTTCTCCAGTAGCATATTGGGCACCTACTGACCTGTGGAGTTCCACTTTCAGTATCCTATCATTTTGCCTTTTCATACTGTTCATGGGGTTCTCAAGGCAAGAATACTGAAGTGGTTTGCCATTTCCTTCTCCAGTGGACCACATTCTGTCAGCCCTCTCCACCATGACCCACCCGTCTTGGGTTGCCCCATGGACATGCCTTAGTTTCATTGAGTTAGATAAGGCTGTGGTCTAGTGTGATTGGATTGACTAGTTTTCTGTGAGTATGGTTTCAGTGTGTCTGTCCTCTGATGCCCTCTTGCAACACCTACCATCTTATTTGGGTTTCTCTTACCTTGGGCGTGGGGTATCTCTTCACGGCTGCTCCAGCAAAGTGCAGCCACTGCTCCTTACCTTGGATGAGGGGTATCTCCTCACCACCGCCCTTCCTGACCTTCAACGTGGGATAGCTCCTCTAGGCCCTCCTGCACCCATGCAGCCACTGCTCCTTGGACGTGGGGTTGGTCCTCCCGGCCGCTGCCCCTGGTCTCGGGCATGGGGTAGCTCCTCCCAGCTGCCGCCCCTGACCTCGGACTTGGGTAGCTCTTCTCAGCTGTTCCTGCACTGTCACAGTCTGGCAACCATGAAATCAAGATGCTTGTCCCTTGAAAGGAAAGCTATGACAAACCTAGACAGAGTATTAAAAAGTAAAAACATCACTTTGCCGACAAAGGTACATCTAGTCAACGGTATGGTTTTTCCAGCAGTCATGTATGGATGTAACAGTTGGACCATAAAGAAGGCTAAGTGCAAAAGAACTCATGCTTTCAAACAGTGATGCTGGAGAAGAGTCTTAAGAGTACCTTGGACAGCAAGGAGATCTAACTAATCAATCCTAAAGGAAATCAACCCTGAATATTCAATAGGAAGGACTGATACTGAAGCTCCAGTATTTGGCCACCTGATGTGAAGAGCCGACTCACTGGGAAAGACCCTGAAGCTGGGAAAGATTGAAGGCAAAAGGAAAGAGAGTGGCAGAGGATGAGATGGTTAGATAGCATCACCAACTCAACAGACATGTTGAGTAAACTCTGGGAGATAATGAAGGATAGGGAAGTCTGGTGTGCTGCATTCCATGGGGTTGCAAAGAGTTGGATACAACAAGAGTTGGACACAACAGCAATAGAACAACAACCGTATAAGTTTAAGGTGTACAATGTATTGATTTGATACACTTATATATTGCAAAATGGTTACCACCATAGAATCAATTAACACCTGTATCACATCACATAATTGCCTTTTTTTTTGCAGTGAGAACATTTAAAATCTGTTCTGTTAGCAATGTAATCCTTTCTTCTAACTCATTCTCTCCTTACCTGAAGGAATCTTCAGAAACAACATTCTATCCTGCTTATCTACCAAAATAAATAAGTAAATAAACAGGACACAGGCAAGCAGACATTATTTGATTTCTCACTAGAATTATACAACTCAAAATTTCCCTAACATATGTGGTATTAAAAAAGAAAAAAAAAGCACGGTAACGGTCTTTCAAAGAAGGGTAGTTGTTCCTATAGAGCATAGTCTGACTTTATTATCAAACTGCTTTCATTTGGAATGAAAGGGAATCCAAAAATAAAAGAACTGGCTCAGAAACACTCGATGAAGATAATGTTGAAAGGCCCTGTCTGTCACTGGCCACTGTGCCATGCACGGAACTGAGCCCAGGTCTCTGCCTCCTTCTGTGATGTCCCCTCCTATGCGACAGCAGCTCATGTCTGTTGCCAGTGCCTGTTTAACATGAAATTCTTCAAGTACCGCTGTAAAGCACCCAGCAAACACACCGACTCTAAACTTAGTCTTACATATGTAGCCAGAGACATGGATAAATATAGAGGCCTAGAAATACAGACAGAACTCCATAAAAACGTGCTCTCGGCCAGAAACATATTGTGAATATGCAAATATCACAGTGTCTGGTACCAAAGCTTTGCCCTTTAGCACTTGCCTCACTCCATCTTTCTCTCCTTTCCTCTCTCCGCCGTGCCCGCTCCCCCGCCCAATCCACCAGTATCTTCCCATCTGTTTATTTTTTCCAAACTTCCATTTTAAAAAATATGGTATCACCTCTTAAAAATAAGAAAAATATGGTGCCACAAATACCACTGCCAGGTGTAACATATGATGCTGCTTCTGGGAGTTGGGGAACAAAATGTATAAAGAAGGCGGCATTCCGAGTTTCTTACAAAGGTTACCGGAAATGGGGTTTATCCATTTTGTCTGAACTCTGTTCGTTCCCACTTAGATTTCAGGTCTACTTTGTACTTTAAAGAAATTGTATAATCCAGGCCTTGTCATCAGTTTTCTTAATTTATTTCCCTGGGATGACAGGCCTGGCAGAGGCAGGCCTGCCTCTCAAATGTCTGGATTGCAGTGTAGCTATGGAAACAGGTGTTAAAGTGCCTTGAATGTCAAGTTCCACTGGTACTTTGCACATCGCGTTCTATATGGATGTTATTTTACATGCTGACCGGTACAACTGCACCCTTTCTCCCTGGTTTACAGAAGAGAGTAGTCAGAGAGATTTGCCCACATCAACCTCAAGGTCTGCTCTGGGGAGAGAATGAAGATGAAAAATTTGTTGTGTTCTCTAAAGCTCTGACTAAAGTTCTCTATTCTGCCAAAAAACTAAAATAAAATAAAGTAAAATTAAATTTAATTGGATTAAATTAGATTAGATTAAAATAAATAAAATAAGAGGGAGGGAGATCAGAATAATTTCTTTTCCATGGGCTAATGGTATTTCCTTCTCTTGTCCAAAAAGCAGAAAATTGAGAGGAATGTTATAAGAACAGATCCTGCTCTAATTCAGGCCCCCTCTCTATAACTTTCATGAACACTTTTATTCCCAGCCTTAAAGATCTAGTGAATTTCAGCATCATTAAGTAGCTATTTAAACAGCTGGCTAAAAACATTTCCACCATTAATTTGACATGCTCAGAAAGAAAAGGGAGCAAAGAAATGGATGGCTCTAGAGTAGCCACCCTGTGCTGGCCCAGCGATCAAACGTGAGTCATTGTATTTCATTTTATCTTTACAAACAGCACTGCAGGGGAGATATAATCCCTGCTTTATGGAAAGGAAACTGAGACTCAGAGAGGTTAAGTAAAATGCTCAAGGCCTCAAGGTTATAAATGCAACAGCCAGAATTCAATCTGAGGTTTGTCTACAAAGCCCATGTTCTTTCTATTGAATCAACCCAGACAGTAAGTTTAGGGCATGTAAGGCCAAACTGGCATACCTTTTCTCTCCTTGGCATGTTTCCCCCTTCAGTTTAGATGGTTTAAAAAGCAAGGCTTCATATCCCTGGTCAGGTCACAATAATTACATGTGGTCCCTTGACACTCAAATTATGTTGGCCTGGCTCCAACTTATATATTAGCATTACTCAATTGAAATTTTATCCAACCCTTGATGAGTTACTAAATCAAAATCTCATTTAAATTGGTGTTGAGAAACTCTACACTTTAAAAAACAAAACAAGACAGTGGAGTAAAATCTAACGGATCCTGGACTTCGCTGGTGGCACAGTGGATGAGCATTTACCTGCCGGTGCAGGGGATGTGGGTTTGATTCCTGCTCCAAGAAGATTCCACATGCCGTGGAGCAACTAAGCCCGTGTAGTGCAACTACAGACCCTGAGTTCCAGGGCTCATGTGCCTCAACTACTGAAGCCTGTGAACCTGGAGCCTGTGCTCTGCAAGAAGAGGGGCCACCACAAGGAGAAGCTCACACACTGCAATGAAGAGTAGCCCCTGCTCATCTCAACTAGAGAAAGCATGCACAAGCAGTAAAGACCCAGCACGGCCAAAAATACATAAATAACTTAAAAAAAATTTTAATATAATGGATCCTATTTGCTCCCTTTATACATAGTTATTGTGATTTTTGATACACCACTGGCCTAAGGATAGGCAAAAAAAAAAAAAAATCAGAGAAGGGATATTCCTAAACTCACCTCTGTGTAAAATAAGGGGAAAATATATTTAAGTTTGTGATTCTGAAGGGCCACAACCGAGCGACTTCACTTTCACTTTTCACTTTCATGAGTTGGAGAAGGAAATGGCAACCCACTCCAGTGTTCTTGCCCGGAGAATCCCAGGGATGGGGGAGCCTGGTAGGCTGCCTTCTATGGGGTCGCACAGAGTCCGACAGGACTGAAGCGACTTAGCAGCAGCAGCAGCAGCATCCTGGTGATCTCATGAGCAGATGAGAAAAGAGCTTCAAAATAATAGAACCCAAAAGAATAGGAAGGATGTTACAAACTGCCTCCTGAAACTAACAGCTACTGGAGAAGTTACAGCAGACTCTGTTAAACTACTATCGCCGCATACTTAGACCTTCTTTTTCAAATCTGTACTAATTCATAAGAAAGATGTAAAGCGATATCACTCGTAATGTATTTTGGCTGCAAGTTGCGGTATTCAAAATTCAAAAATTTCAATCCTGAGGAATCGTTGCCACCATTCAGGCAATGTAAATCCAGTTCAAAGAGGCAACTGTACCTCCCCAGAAGAGATACCACTTGTCACATATGGACTCTGCTTAATGTGATTAAATCCCAAGAGAGTTCTTGGCCCATCTTATTTGTGTGCTGACAAGAATGCAAAAAAAAAAAAAAATCTCTGCTCCTCCCTCCTTACTTTGTCTCTTTCTCCAGAGGTCTTGGTGACCACCAAATCCTACCCCAGAAAGTACTGATTTCACACATTCCTTGTGCTACGTTTTCCCTCCTTCCACAACACAGAGATCATCCCGTCAATACATGTGATTCAATGTGTATAGGTGTCCATACCTCAGGAAGTGGTGAATACAGGCCATACATATGCCTCTGTATAATACTAGATTATGATAAGCCTACTTACAATTATAATCCCCTTGCCATTTGGTATCTGAAATTCAGTTGGTATCTAAAATAAATTTTCATTCAATCCACTGATACATATAATTGGCACATGTATGAAAAAAAACAGGTATCTCATATTTCTTATAAAAATAAATATCTTGTGATACTCTGGATTACATTTAAATGTATCCCCCACCTGCCGACCTGTGTTATTCTTAAAGATCACAGTGCTCTAGAACAACTGTGACTGACTAAGAACGAGAATGCTAAGGTAAAAATGATTTTAAACTCAGGCAGGACATGGAAGTGTTCAGTTTCACTCCCTAGATTCTTTTTTTTTTTGGTATTTCAAACTGACCACACTTGATTTACTAGCCTGACTTACGTAGTCTTTCGATTTATCCTCTACCCTCCAGTCACCCTCAGGTGCTACTGTGCAAACCTTGTCCTTTAAACAGAAAAACACTTTGCTCTCCCGGTCAAATGGAGGGCTGCAGCGCATACTCCGGATGGCTGAAGTTTTCTCTGAAATGAAATATAGGAGCTATAACTCAGTTTCTCTGGCAATGAACCATAGAGGCCATTTATCAGGACATGGCAGACATTTATCTCCTCAAATACTCCAAGGCAGATGGAAATAGCATCTAGCCTCCTGTCAGAATAAATAACCCAAATATCGCCCCCCTCACCATGAAAAGACCCAAAGAGATCAGCAGCCATAGATCAGCGAGAGGCAGACCAAGCCAGTCAGCTGTAAACCTCTGCTCTACTCCCCCTGAGGCACCAGCAGTCTCCATCATAACAGACTCAGGTTCTAGAATCCAGGCCTTTTGGCCTCCAGGCTTTTGTTCTGACCTTCTTAGTGAGGGGTCCAAAGCTAATGTGTTATTTTTTACTGTAAAGTTTCAATCTTGCCCTCTCCCGACTTTTTTGGGAAAAGAATTTTTTTCCCATTTTCTAACTTAAATATAAACAACATTTGAAAATTACCTCCTCCAAAAGGCACTTTGGGACAAGCTGTTTCCTGCATTTCAAGGCAAATCAGTCAGGCACACTTAAAAATGGTTAACACAGTACACTTTATGTTATGTGTATCTAACCACAATTTAAAATAACATTTTTAAATTTAAAAAAATCAGTCTTAAACTGGGTGTTAGTCGCTCAGTAGTATCCGACTCTCTGCAACCCCACGGGCTGTAGCCCACCAGGGTCCGAGGTCTGTGGAATTCTCTAGGCAAGGAGAGGGTAGCCATTCCCTTCTCCAGGGGATCTTCCCAACCCAGGGATTGAACCTGGGTCTCCTGCATTACAGGCAGATTCTTTATGGTCGGAGCCACCAGAGAAGTTCTGGTGTAGATTAAATTAATAATAATGCCAGGTTTTTAAATAATGCACTTTCTTGACTGTATCATATTTATCAAACATCTAAGTCCTCTGGAAGACAGGCATAGTAGTAAACCAGTTTTTCCCCTTATAACATCATCATTGTGTGAATATTGTTTAAGTCTCTGAGGCACTCAAAGCTACACAGCAATGGTTTACTTTATGAAGCTGACAACTATGGCTAGTTCTAGACCATGGAGAGGCTGCTGCTGCTGCTGCTAAGTTGCTTCAGTCATGTCCGACTCTGTGCAACCCCATAGACGGCAGCCCACCAGGCTCCCCGATCCCTGGGATTCTCTATGCAAGAATACTGGAGTGGGTTGCCATTTCCTTCTCCAATGCATGAAAGTGAAAAATCAAAGTGAAGTCATTCAGTCATGTCCGACTCTTATCGACCCCATGGACTGCAGCCTACCAGGCTCCTCCGTCCATGGGATTTTCCAGGCAAGAGTATTGGAGTGGGATGCCATTGCCTTCTCCAATGGAAAGGCTAACCTATGCCTAATCATACTAACCTCAACCCTTCCTCATTCCATTCCCAAAGAGGATTTTCTATTGAAATTTTGCATTTTCATCATTTAGGTTTGTTTGCTCTTTTTTTTTTTAAATGATAAAATATTCATTGGACCTTCTGTGTCTGAACTAAGAAAATCTAATTTTAAAACTGAAAAGTCACAAATAAGTGAGACATTTTCTTTTGTCTTCTGTAAAAGTTTGGCTTCTCCTCCTCAAAGTTCCCACACCTTTCTTAAAAGTAGTCCCATCAATGTTCCTGAGAGATTATTAACTTTTTAGGAAAGGAAGATATGATAGCTTCTGTCATACCTCCTTCCAGAGCACGCTACCATGTCCTTAGAGGTGTTCATAAAGGCTTATTGGATCTATCTGCATTGGCAGGACAATGGAGCACTTCTAAAAAGTAATTTTGGTAGTGGCAAAACTCAAAGCATTGTCCTAGATGAACTGGGAGTTCATTGAGTAGTCAAACACTGTTCCTGAAAAGTGAAACATCCAGAAAAATAGCCAGAAGGTTTTGCTTGGTTGGATGCTTGACCATCTCTTTAGAGGGAATAGAGGGGTATGAACTGGAAGAAATCTATAGATGTCCAGTTATTCAACGAAGGAACTCCAGTTCATTCCCTTGGGGACTAGATTCTGGGATATTTACTAAACTGTTTCCAGCAGGTGGGGGTTTTCATCCTACTGTGCCTTTAAACATTTAATAGTGAGAAATGCACACACACAAAGGTTCTGAGAAGAGCTTATCCTTTTTTAACATGGAGTTTGAATCAAGAATCATCTGAAGCTGTACTTCTGAAAGTACTTCTCACACATATTAGTGCTAAACAAATGTAGACCATTAATTCATTTACTGTCTTATTCACCTGAGAGACTTCAGTCTAGGATGGCGCTCAGAGGACTGGAGAGAAAATGCAAGTTGGTATCTTAAAGCCAAAAGAGAAAATACAGTTAGTAAATCTCAGTTGTCAAGGTCAAAATCAAGCAAAAAGTCCAGAAACTGAGAAGGCAGAGAAGAGGTATGAGTTAGGGCTGGATCATGAGTTTAAAGATGAGACCATTCAGCCAAATAGCCCCTGCTGCTGCTGCTGCTGCTAAGTCGCTTCAGTCGTGTCCGACTCTGTGCAACCCCATAGACGGCAGCCCACCAGGCTCCCCCGTCCCTGGGATTCTCCAGGCAAGAACACTGGAGTGGGTTGCCATTTCCTTCTCCAATGCAGGAAAGTGGAAAGTGAAAGTGAAGTCACTCAGTCCTGCCCGACTCTTAGCAACCCCATGGACTGCAGCCTACCAGGCTTCTCCGTCCATGGGATTTTCCAGGCAAGAGTAGTGGAGTGGGGTGCCATTGCCTTCTCACTTCAGATGGCACATATGTGGTTTTCAGTCTTCTGCAGTTCTTATCACTCCTTAATAATTCATCTACCTAGATTCATTCAATTACAATACCACTGTGGATTCTGTAGGTGTTTTGGTTTTGCACCTGTGACCTAAGGGACTCATTTAACAAATGATATTTTTGGAGCTCATCTCATCTACTGGCTTGGATGCCAAGAATTTAGACATTTCTAAAAGAAAAATTGCTTATTACTGACAATGTTTTTAAACCATGAAGCCATAAAGCCTTTGGTAACATCTCTGGCCTCATTCATCAAACCAGGCATTCTAATAGTCGCTTGAGGGCAAGGAGCACTTGATGACAAATGACTAGCAAAACATATAAACACACAGACCCACGCAGGGCCACCACCATCCTCACCACCTCCACCACAAGAAAAACAAGAACAAAATATACAAGCCTTTCCCCTCATGACACTCATGTCCTTTACTCTCTCCAAAGAAAACTTAATAATTTTGTGCACTTTACAGAGTTCCTATTCAACATGAGAAGGGGCTTTTTCTTAGTTTTCTCCTAAGAAGAATTATGATCCCATAGTTCCACACCAAAGCTAGCTGCTATGGCAGGAGGATTGTTCACTTTCAAGTAAAGCTGAAAAGTGGCTGTGTTTAGTTGTTTGGCCATTTTTTGTTTTTGTTTTTTTTTTTCCACTGAGGTGGTGTCTATTTTTGCCTCCTGGAGAGGCAAGGCTGGAGGAGATGGCAGGAAGTTTTTGAAATCAACTGGCTCTATGAAAATGAAGGATCTAAGTCATCCTTCATTTGCTCTAACCATAATCCATTGGACTTGCATTTTGTGCTCCGTCTATCAAATCAAACCTTCCCCAAGGAAAACCTGATTCTTTTAGGCCTGGTCTGTGCTCAGAGAGCACAAGCCACATGGCCTACTTCAGTAAGTCCCCATTACTGCCGACTGCATTGCTTTCAGAGCCAAATCCCATGGGCACTCAAGATGTATCATTCAATCTTCTGAGTAATCAATCCGGAGAGCCTGCGGACCTGGCCCTGCCCGGCTGAGCTGGG
This sequence comes from Bos taurus, assembly GCF_002263795.3. NCBI lineage: Eukaryota > Metazoa > Chordata > Mammalia > Artiodactyla > Bovidae > Bos > Bos taurus. The sequence continues at coordinate 55,957,594 of NC_037335.1, read as the reverse complement.
GAGCGGCCCGCCCCGGCCACAAGGCGGCTCGGACCTGAGACAGCAGCAGTGACACATAACGTCCAAGTTCAAAAGCCTTTCCACAGATACTTGAAAAGGGCAGCAGGAAGGTGTGAAAAACAGAAGCAGGGGCTGGGGGAAGAGCCTGGGAGATTTGATCCTAAACAGGTTTCACTTATAAAAAGAAAATGGTTATATGAGTCTTTGCAAAAACCTCACACTCGGCAGTGCCCTTCGGGGAAACTCGAACCTCCCAGCTATGTTGTCACACACTGAACCCACACCCAGAGTGTTAAGTATCACTGGCTCTCAGACAGAAAAATGTCATCATTCCCTCCTCCTGGCTGATGTCTTTAAATAGCTCCTCTTATTTACGGGTGTACATAGTGTTAATGTCCTTCAGTTGCTCTATTTTCAAGGATGGAAAAGCAGTTGCTAAGCATTTCTAAATGACAGCCCCAGGGTTCATTAAAAATATGGCAAACATTTGCTAAGCTCATTAAGTGCAATTTTTGTGTGTGTGTATCAGATTCCTCCTCTGCATGTTCTGCGTGACCAAACATCTATTAACCCTAATCCCATTGATGAGTCTGATACATTCAAACCAGCAATTAGACAAAACAAAAGGGATATTTATGGAGAGACTCCTAAATGGGCTTTCATATTGGTCTAAGCTGTTTCAAAACGACAGTTTAATTCCCCTCTGTTAATCCCTTGCTTCCAGAGCATTCCCTTTGTTTGATTATAGGCTGTCAGATTCAGGGATTCTGATTGAATCAAAATGTGAGGCAAACTAGAAACACATAATAATTATGCCATTTAAACCCTGTTGCCTACTGTATAAGCAAACGAAGTGCTCTACAAATGAAGACTCCTTGGCACAAAAGGTTTCTAAAATACGCAGCTTATACAATTAGAAGCCATAGAATCTGAATTGGGTGGTTGTTTCCTCAAATCCTTTAGAAAATACTCCAGTGAACAAATTCGGTGGTAAAATATATCATGCATCGAATCTGTTGACAAGGCAAAAATATTTTAGGAAGGGCTTCCTCTGCTCTTCCTCCCCCTCCATCCCCTTGCCTCCCTCCCCAACCGCAGCTGTGGACTTGTCTGACCCACAGTGGTTAATCTGAGCACCGGCTCTCATTTGGCTGTTCCAGCTTTCCATTAACTCAGGGCCACGGTGCTGTTATTATTAGAGGCGGAAAGGATTTCGCATTGCTTACATGGTGTAAAGCTGGACAAATAAACAAGTACTGACTATGGATGTCTCCCAATTGCACTGGGCCTCAGTTTTTGAATGTGGTCTTTCAAATGGCAAAATGACCCTTCTCTAGCTTGTAAAACCTCTCTTTGTTTTCCCTCAAAGAGAAGGAAACTCACCCAGAGGAGGGGACTTTTGACAGAGTTCCCCAGCAGTAACATCATTTTCAAGTGGCTCTTGACCAGCTGAGCTTTTGCAAAGTGTAACTTTTATAGCCACAAAGGATCACGTCTTATTTGGGTTCATTAAATTTCCTCTTACTTTGCAAAGGGCTGACCAAGCTCACAGCTGCCGAGAGACCGAAGCCAGCCCTTCATAATTCTTCAAGTCGATTCAGCACTGGTCAGGGCTCTATTTGAAAGCTCTACCCAGATTTAGACCTCATAATTTAGTCTCTGTTAGAAAAGGGGGAAAAAAAAAAAAAGAATTCCCTTACTCTGTTTAGAAATGGATCTTCTTTGCTACTGGTGAAAGTTCAGGTATTGCCAGTGTTAGCATGGCTACGAAATACAAGTTGACCTATGGGAGTGTTGCATGAGGGAGACCAGGGTGCTGGGGCTCATAGTGAGAAATTTTATCAAGGAGCAAAGAGAAAATGAATTTGAGTTTAACAAGAGTCAGACTGTTAACGGAGAATCCTCCTCATCACCTCCTGCTCTCTCCCTGGAAACTACATTTCCCAGAATTCTCTACAACCAGGATTTGGTTCCCACTCAGGGTTCAGAGAAGGCAATGGCACCCCACTCCAGTATTCTTGCCTGGAAAATCCCATGGACGGAGGAGCCTGGTAGGCTGCAGTCCATGAGGTCGCTAAGAGTGGACACGACTGAGCGACTTCACTTTGACTTTTCACTTTCATGCATTGGAGAGGGAAATGGCAACCCACCCCAGTGTTCTTGCCTGGAGAATCCCAGGGACGGGGGAGCCTGGTGGGCTGCCATCTATGGGGTCGCACAGAGTCGGACATGACTGAAGCGACTTAGCAGCAGCAGTAGCAGCAGGGTTTGGAAAGCAAAGAGAAGCTTCTCTCTGATAGCAGCTGAGGCCCTGGTGACTTGAGGTCTCAGAGTCCTATCTAGACTCACTTTAAGACCAGCATAGCTTCCCTCGGCTTCTTGCACTTTCCGATTTCTGGAGCACTGGCAGTTCCCTCCTAACCCTGGCTCCCAGACTTTCTCACTGGATATGCAAGTCTCTAATTTCTGTGTTAAGATATTTCCTGCTTCAAATAACTGGCTGAACTGTGATTGATACAGGTAATAGATGCCCAGAGCTAGGAAAAAATAGCTAAGCTGAATGAGGGCAGATCACTTTGAAGGATGGGACCTGAAGCTTAGTGTGGGGAGCTATTTCATTCATATATGCAAGCATTCTTTCAACAAATCCTCAACTGAAACCCTCTGGCAGAAACCAGTGATAACAGAGATATGCTCCCTAACTTGTAGATCTCATAGTATAACAACAAGGAAGGGAAGGCAGAGGAGATACAGCTGCTGTTTATGGGGAGACTGACAAGCAGAGAATAGCAGGGATGTAATAACAGGAATCAGAAGGCAATGGCACCCGACTCCAGTACACTTGCCTGGAAAATCCCATGGATGGAGGAGCCTGGTGGGCTGCAGTCCATGGGGTTGCTAAGAGTCAGGCACAACTGAGCGACTTCACTTTCACTTTTCACTTTCATGCATTGAAGAAGGAAATGGCAACTCACTCCAGTGTTCTTGCCTGGAGAATTCCAGGGACAGGGGAGCCTGGTGGGCTGCCATCTACGGGATCGCACAGAGTCGGACACGACTGAAGCGACTTAGCAGCAGCAGTAGCAGCAATAACAGGAATGTAACTTTTTAGGGAAAAAAAAATTAGTTGGGAACCAAAAAGACCTGAGTTGTAATCTCAGTTCCATCATTTCCTAATCACACGGCCTTGAGGCAATCAAATGAGTTTACTCTCTGAGTGTCTGCTCCCCAGTTTTCATCTTACTGCATTGTTGTGAAATTAGAGACAATGCAGGGAAAATACCCAGCATGGTAACCAAAATATAGGAGCCACTCGTCAAATGGTATTTAAACTTTTTCCTCCCCACTTGACACTAAATTTCCTAAAAGCAGCTGCCAGTGTTTCACTGTCTTGGTGAAAGATGGCTAAGGATTTACCTAGCACAGTGACCTAGGTTTGAAAGATGTTCAGTAACACCTGAATAAATGATGGGATAAATGAATATATGAATAAACTGTTTAGTACATCATGTATGCTTGGTAACTGAGCTATCCATAGTATAATTAAAGATAATTAATATTCTGTAGATATGTGCTAAGCTCAGTGGGAACAAGAGAGAAGGAAGTCTTGAGAGAGGCAGAGAGGGAAGGGAGCACATGTCCTAAGACTTGGAGGACGGGGAGGAACAGGTCCTAGCATTTGGACATGACACACCAATACAACCAGCTGAAGAGTGCTCCAGGAACTCTCTGCCTGGGCTTCTTCTGACCTCTCCTTCTAGATGCTGATGGAGCCTTCCTCCCAGGGCCTGGGTGAGTCTCCTGCCACCTGTTAACTACTAGCCCTGTGAGTCTGTGAGCTCTCAGGTTGGAAAATGCATACATCATAGGAGAATGCCCTGTGAGTGACGCAGGCTCTCATTTCTGCTGTAGGAAATGAATTCAGAAAGAAAATGATAATCTACAGGGAGTAACACCCACACAGTTGTCACTCAAGCAGTCCCAAAAGGAGCTAAACCTGATTGGAGCGGTACTTCATAAACTTCCTTTCAAGGGGTTTCTTTGTCATCTTAGTAATTATGAAAGACTTTTATAGTCTGATTAAATATGTTATAATCCCTGTTCAATTTTATACTTATTTTAAAACTGTACCTATTGTTTCTCCTTTTTCTAATTTTCTTTCCCTCTTCTTCTCTCTTTTTGTCTATGCAGTTTTGCTTCTGTGGATTTTCCCCCTTTTCTGTTGGCCACCTCCCTCCTTCTCAAACCCCGTCTCCAAATGTCAACAAAATCATCTCCAAATGTCAACAAAATCACTGACATCTGAAGAGGCCAAAAAAGTGGCCTCTTCATCCGTGGGATATTTCTCCTGGTCTTATTTTGCACGAGTCTCCAGATCAGAGCAATGGCTGCAGGTCTTGCAAGTTTCTATGCTCGATCAATCATTTTATCTTCATTCATTCATTCTGTAAGGAACAGAGCTCTAGGCACTGCAGTTATAACAGTGAACAGATCAACAGACCATGCAAGGTCCCTGCTTGAGGAACTTACCTTCTGATAGGAGCACACAGGTGCCCTCTGAATTTATTATTAAATAAGTGAAGGGAGTAAGTACAGTTTGCCACCAGCACCTTCTCACTTTCCCATTTCAACAACTCTTTTCTCCTGTGTTGCTTCCTTCAGTCTGCCCACCAGCATAACTTTCTCCACACCTGGATTCCTTACCTGGTCCTCGGTGGAAGCCCCCAGTCAACACGCCTACTCCATGTTGGACCTAACCCATCTCACTCCAAGTAAGTAAATATGTATTATAGCTTAAGGTTTCTCAAATTAGAATGTGTGTACAAAACCACAGGAAAAATCTACTACATTTTCCTGGAATATAAAGTCCACCAGATGATAAACAGGGATAGAGTAGAGTGCAGAATATAAAATTTTAGATATAACAAGAGAAAAAAGACATTGTGTGCCTGGTGCTTTGAACTATGTTCCAGAGTCAAGAGCAATGAGAGAGAGACAAATGGTAATGGAAGAGAAATCAAGACAGAAATAGAGGTGGAGCCGGCAGGGGGGTTGGGGAGGGATGCACATTCACTCTCTAGATCCCATCAGGAAACCTTTGGGAGTCGAGCTGGACACCCATTACACAGGGCCTGAATCTCTAGCCTCACAACTGAGCTGCTCTCCTCTGAGAGCCCCCAAAGGCTGCCATGGTGATCAGAAAACCATCTCGCCTGTTCCATACCATCTGTCCTGGCCCACCTCTCAAAACTTTTACACTACCTTTGCCCAGTATATGTCTTTCTTTAGCCACTGGGGCTTTCTTTTCTTCCTAAATGTAACCATCTTGTGTGCTCTCTCTCGGGATTTCTGCGCTAGCTGTGGCTGTCTTTGCTCACTGCTCCCCACCCCACCCATCCTCACCCACATCATGTCTTCACAGGGTTAGAATCTTCTTTCCTTCCTGTCATTCACTTTCTGCTTAAATGACAGCTTCTCTGAGACATGTGATAACAATGATCCAAAGGAGCCTTCCAGTTAGTTGCTCCAATGTTGCCCTGTTTTAATTCTCTGTACAGCACTCATCACTACTTGAAATGATCTTATTTTCATATTTGTGAATTTAATGTCTATCTTGTCCAACCTAGATTACAGGTCCCATGAAAGCAGGGACCTTGCTCATCTTATTTCCTGACACATGCATCCCCCAAGGTGTCTGCGGTAAAGCAGATAGTCCATTAATATTTGTTTTGTCATTAATGACTGAGGTAACGCATCATATAAGCCTTCCCTGAGAGAAAATGAGGGGAATGGTATTTAAAAAAAAAATGCACAAATGAAGACTCTTCTTCCCTGCTTTATAGTTTGCCATAGAACTAGACCAACATAGCTCTTTACATGGGCAACTAATCATACTAACAAGTTCTCAAGAATGGCCCATTTACTGTAGTGAAGTTTTTAATGCAGATTTATTGTTCTCGGTATTATCAGGCATTGAAGATCTAGAGATGAATGCTACATTATTTGTATCTTTGAGAAGTAGGGAGAAAGTTACCAACAGTATGCAAAATGCTTTGGTGAAGTTGTGTACAGTTATTTTGAGCAGAAAGGAGACCAGCCAAATCTGGCCTAGAAAAGTTGCATACTTTCTGGGTTTTGAAAAGACAAGAAAATGAAGGGAAATTTCATTCTTGGTAGAGGGGCAAGAACACATACAATGTTTTAAAAGATGATGCTTTTCAATCAGGGGAAAGTTGAGTGTTTCTTACATGGCGGGAAGCCAGGGAACAGAGAGGTGGAAAATGTACCAATGAAGGGTCTCTGCTGTCAAGATACAAGTTTCGGACAAACCTGTGATCACTAAAGAGTAATGGAGAGGATTTAAGAGGGATGGTGACAAGATCGGACCCATGTTTTAGAAAGGCAAGTGGATGCTCATGCAGTGGCCCTGGCAAAAGCCCCATGCCCACTACACTGATATAAGAGACACATGGCCGAGACACCAGCACACTGGATGGAGAGACAGCAGCCCAGAGCTAGAAGTGACAAGATTCCTTCCTAACTAGACATGTGCAGTGAGGAAATGAGAGCGATCACGGATGGTGGTCATGGCAGGAACAGACGAGGAACAGAGGAGACAAACAGATTTGAAAGGAATTCTCTTACGGGCTAAGACAGTTTCAATGTATGATGCATTCCAGCAGCCTTGGCATTTTATTGGTTGTTAAAGACCTCTAAGCCTTAGCCAGTGGGTATTTAAAGGCTGAGATAAAAGCATCATGACAGGCCAGCAGGGTAGGTATTTTTAAGACAGAATCGCTGTCAGTCACCCAGAGAGACCGCTGCCTTCATTAACAGAACACAGGCCAAGTCTGCTGCCAGCCACCACGAACATCCCTTCCCCCACACCCCCACTGTCATACATTATCAGTCGCTTCAATCCATCTAAGATAATGAGACCATTTTGCAATTCCATTATGATTCACTCTCAAGTTTAAAAGCTATAGTCAAACCACATGAAGGAACAGCATTAAGGAAGTGCGGTGACATCCTTTGGGGTTCCACGTGCTTCTCTGGCAGCCAAGCCAGTCTTCTGCATGTTACCTCTCACAGGGTATTTGCCAATCTCTTTCTCCAAGAGTATTAGTAAAAAATCAATAGCTCCCAGTTGGACACCAAATGCAGCTGCCACATTCCATGTTGGTGCCAGCAAAGTACTTCACATGGGCAGACAGCTCTCTAAGGCTGCTTTATTTCTTGTCAGCCTTTCAAACTTCACTCCAACAGCAATCTTTTGTATTTAAGCTGGTGGCCACAAAACCAGAATGTGTCTTCTGATCAAACGTGCCTTTTACGTGTCATACCACATTTCTTCTCCTCCCTGTATTTTAAGGATGGAAAGAATGCAATTGGCTTTCCCTGCTGCTACTTTCGTTATGGTCACAAACATCCTAACAGAAGTATATCTATTCACATTGAGCCTTCTGGTGCCCAGAGAAATGCCATTCGTGATTTGATAAATGTATCTGCCTTATTGCCTCTCAATACAGGCTTCCTTAAATTTTCTGTGAAGCCACTAACACACTGTCAGAGTTTGAGTAGTAAAATGAACCAATAAATCTCTTCTCTTTTTTTCAACCAACGCTTTGTGTAGTCCAATTCTCAACCTGTCTGGGGTAACGTTTGTACGTTTTGAAAGAGCCGTGAGCATTCTTCTTCAGCCTGGCACCTTCTTCTGCCACCATATTGAAGCTGAAGGTTATGGGTTTCTAGATCAAAGCTCTGAATTGGCAGGAAGCCTAGCTAATTACTCTGCTGGCACTGAGCCTCTTGGGAGATCAGATACGCCTTCCTCACCTTCAATACAGCTCAGAAACAGGGAATTAAATAGTGGATAAGGAACTGAGAGGAATCATTCACTGCAGACAGAGTTGAACAGAAGTATCTGTTGGAGAACAGGGCCCCTTGGCACCATATCTGAGGCTCACAAATGACAAAGCAGATGTGAAATGCTACTGGGGGCAAACGGAATTGGGAAGACCCTAGGCACCTTTCCCAGAATGCTTAAACCTCCCCAAGAGGGGGAAGTTTAGAAAACAGAGAAAATTTCCTCCAGCCAGAAAACCTAGCAAAATGAACATGCAAAACTTTTGTGTTTGAATCATAATTCTCCTCTAAAAATGATTTTTAAGGGTACTGCTGTAACTTCCTTGGCTACTCCTTAAAGAGAACTCTCCAACATTCAAAGAACAGGTTATCTGCTCAGATTTTCTGAGGAGCAAACACTTTTAGTGCTATCAGGTCTCGAAAAATCACCAAAAAAGTCACTGAGTTGCCCTTTAAAGCCTCATAGTCTGGGGAGACAGACAGCCATGTCATTATAATCATGCGTACAGAGGTCTTTGGAGGGAAAAGAGGTGGTAAAATGAAAAAAAAAAAAAAAAGAAAGAAAATGCAAGGATCTAGGTGTCATGGAAGATGGGAGATCGGATATGAATCCTGACATTATTTGAGCTTCAGCTTACAAGGTAGGGAAATGGAAGAAAATTGAACCTGGAAGGAGCAGTTAAAGCAGAAGGAAATATTTGAGGAAGTTTGGGACATGCTAAAAGAATAGTGAGGAGAACTGGTATATAGAATGTTTGCTTGAACCCAGTGAGGAGCAAAAAATGGGAAATGTAACAGGGAAGGCCAATTTCAACGTCTAAGAAGTGGGAGATTTTTTCCTGTATGCAAGGAAGAACCACTGAATGGCTTTGGGAAAGAGACAAGAGTAGCCAGATCCCAGTTGTAGGATGATAGTTGGGGAGAGGGGGCAGACTAGATTGGAGAGGTGAGTCTGCAGATGGTGACAATATAATAATACTCTATGTAGGAGGTAAAGCAAACCTTATGGTAACAAGACAGAGCGAAGTAATCAAGGGGGTGTGTGGTAGGCTAAATAACGGCATTCCAGAGATGACTATGTCCTAATCCCCAGAACCCATGTATGTGTCACCTTCCTTGGCAAACGGGACTCTGCAAATATGACTACAGATCTTGAGATGGGTAGACAACTTTGAATCATCCATGTAGAAATAAGAGTCCTTATACGAGTGAGGCAGGAGGATCAGCATCAAAGAGAAGGTGCAAGGATGGAAGCAGAGATCAGAGAGGAGGGAAGATGTGGCCCTGTGGTCTTTGAAGATGGAGTAAGGGGCCATGGGTCAAGCATCTGTGCATCCTCTAGAAGCTAGAAAGGCAGGCAAGCAGATTCTTCTCTAGAGCCTCCAGGAGGAATGTGATCTTGTTGACACCTTGATTTAGCCCAATGAGACCCAGTTTGGACTTCTCACCTCTAAAACCATAAGATAATAAAATTGTGTTTTAAACCACAATGTTTGCAGTAATTTGTTATAACAATTATAAGAAATCAATATGGTGTCAGACACATTTCCCAGGTAGTATTAATAGTATTTATCAACTGACTGGATATGAGGAAAAAGAATGAAAAATTGAAACTGGCTTAATACAATCATTGATAAAAATTTAATTAACCATTAAGAGAAAGGAAAATTGAGCAGAGTATGGTAAAAGAGAGTGAAATTTAAAGGGAAAGAAGAGAGCTTAGAATAGGACCTCAAAGAACAGTACATCAGTCCATTAGAATGAGGAAGACAGATGCCCCAAAGGAGGGGAGAAAAGGATACTAACTTCCTGGGTCTCACACTATGTCTGATACTAAGCTATGCAATAAAAAGCTAAGCTTTATTTTCTTGGGCTCCGAAATCACTGCAGATGGTGACTGCAGTCATGAAATGAAAAGATGCTTGCTCCTTGGAAGAAAAGTTATGACCAACCTAGACAGCATATTAAAAAGCAGAGACATTATTTTGCCAACAAAGGTTCATCTAGTCAAAGCTATGGTTTTTCCAGTAGTCATGTACGGATGTGAGAGTTGAACTATAAAGAAAGCTGACTGCTGAAGAATTGATGCTTTTGAACTGTGGTGTTGGAACAGACTCTTGGAGAGTCCCCTGGACTCCAGGGAGATCCAACCAGTCCACCCTAAAGGAAATCAGTCCTGAATATTCATTGGAAAGACCGATGCTAAAGCTGAAACTCCAGTACTTTGGCCAACTGATGCAAAAAACTGACTCATTGTAAAAGACCCTGATGCTGGGAAAGACTGAAGGCAGGAGAAGAAGGGGACGACAGAGGATGAGATGGTTGGATGGCATCACTGACTCGATGGACACGAGTTTGAGCAAGCTCCGGGAGTTGGTGATGGACAGGGAAGCCTGGCGTGCTACAGTCCATGTCCACAAAGAGTCAGACAGGACTGAGCGACTGAACTGACTGAAGCAATGCAACTCACATGACTCATCTTCATAAAGAATTTACAATAACCATTTGGAATCTTATAAAGTTTATGCCAGGGCTGTTTCCAGCTTAATTTTTGATAGATTCCTCAGCATTCTACATATCCCATTCTGGGAAAGCCTGTTCTGATTTATTATCCCTGTCATATGTGGGTATCTTAGATTTTAAATTCTCTTTGTCCTTCTCTTCATGCTCACCGGAAAGAACCCACCACAAACCACTTGGCAGTTCTATTTAAACCCATCTGCTGTCCAAACTCTCCACCATGCTAAGTTACCCTTGCCAAATCCAGCTCTCTTGAAAACTGTTCCCTCATATTCGGATGTTCCTATAGAAATCTGTAATATTTCATCCTTCTGTTGGGTAAAGGAGTGCATGATCACCCCACCCACCCCTCACCACTGCTGAGACCTGGGCATCAGCAGACACTCAGATCCTTGAGTCCCCACTTCATTCCCAAATGGCTTTTCAAAGACCTTCCCAAAGACCTTCCCCATCTCTAAGGAGGTATAAGACAGTAACACTTTCCCCAGAGCAACACAGGTATACCTATAATACACAACCTCAAATCTTTGTGGAATAAGGCTGAGTTCAAATATATAAACACCTTTCTTGCCTTGACAAGTCAGTGCCCATAAGTTCCAAGTGCCTTGTGGGGTAGAAATCTATCCGCTTATCAGAACATGCTCACCTCCTTTCTTTTCCATTCTATTGGGAATACAATTAAGTAAATTACAGAATCAATGTATCATTGTAACACTGAAGATCACTTGTTCACATCTTCCAACAACTTTCCTTCTAAATTGCACCCAAATGTCTAAATAAACTGGTTCACCAACTGTCTTCTTTGTGATGGGCTCAGCTGAGAACAGCTGCCTTATCCAACTGGTACTACAGACACAAGTGACAAGAAGCTGTGAACTATTCAGAGACCCATGAAAATGTCAGAGACCTAACAATGAGTTTGAGTCTCTAAAATACAAAAGGAAGACCAAAATTCAAAGCTGATAAATGTTTAACCAAGTGCCTATAAAAATCTTATACTCCTCTTTATCAATCATTAAATTTAATATTTGCACAATTTCACTCCAACTTGAAAAACAACTAGGAGCATATATTTTCTCACTTAGAATTTTGAATGCACAATAATTTCCAAAAGAATCACAATCGATCATAAAGTAGTTACTTGATATGAAATAATTCTGAAAGTCAATTTACAAAATCCTGTCATTTATAAAATAATCTGTATTTCACTTTGGATGTGGAGATAACACTAATGTTGGATGCTGTATGGTATGGAAAACCTGCAAAAAAGATTCTTTACAGTTTATGAAGACTGAATTATATTAAAACTTTCTAGAGCACAGAGGCCAGTGACGTACGAGGTGTAACTGAACCCATTATCACTCCCAGGTTCAAACTTACTTGGACTTTTATGCTGTGGAAATGCACAGTCCAGACTTTTGAACAATCTCTTATACACCCCAAGGCCCCTCCATAACCAGAGCAATATAGAAGTATATTGCTTGCTACCACTCAGGGCATTCAAGCTCCCAGAAATGCATTTTCTCTGGGGTTCACCAGGGTGCTTTGCAGCCTTCTGGAACCAGCCTTAGTTTTTGCTGCTGCTTTAATTTTGCTGGCCTGCCTTCCTCAAGCACTTGGCAAAGGAAATGCTACATCCCAGAGACATGGGATCCTCCACCTGGATGTTTAGCTTTCTAGTCACTCTCCTGCACTGGCTGCTGTTAAGAGTCTGGCAGGTCGTCTTAAAACCCCATCTCCTGTCTCCTTTCAGATATCTATTTTGCAACATCAAAAACAGCAGAGCCTTTTCCCTTCCAAATCAATCTTCATTTTCAAAACTGACTCTTATGCTCCTGAGGTGGCCAGAAAATGCCAGTTTTTAATCAGAGATTTAGTATTCCAGTCAAGATCTTGCCAGGCTCTTAAATGTGGATTGTTTGTTCACTAATTCAGTGGTGCGGCACCTTCCATCCAGGCTGAGGAGAGAGTTGTTTTCTGATTCTCTCCTGGACATAAGGGGTTTCAGATCTGTATTGTCATTCATACGCAGAATTTCTAGACTAGAATACTAAGCTGACTGTGTCTTGGAAGAAAGACCCCAACTCCCCTCCTCCTCTCTCCCTTTGATCTCCACCTCAAGTACAGGGAGAAAACAAAAGGGGGAAGCAAGCAGTGCAAGTGAGTATTTTAGGGCTGACCAGCTGCACAAGTAGGGAAATAACAAAAGCTCATACATTCCACTCGTTAATTGAGAATGAGGCAATCATAAATCAGGCACAAATACATGCATGAAACAAGGAAGTGATACACCAGGGAACATTGTATTGTAAATGAGACAATTACCAGCAGTTCCATAAACGAATCGGCCTCAGGTGCACTCCTCTTACGGGGCCAGGACACACCCCCCTGGTGGCCTCATTCTGGTGAGCTAAAGGAGGCGGTAATTACATAGAGGTCTTATTATTCTAATTCTACTGATATGGATGCTAGAGCTTCTTTAGAGCTTGAAGACTGTTTTCCTGAAAATTCTATATCCTCTATCTTCCATGCCTTTAGAGTCTCATTGTTTCTTTAAATATTTCAAAGTTTGTGAACCTACTTTCTACAGGCAACCTATTCATTCCTATAGGGCTTTTCAGAAGTGAGATCAGTGTAAATGAATGGATAATATAAAAAGTAAAGTTCAATTCAGTCACTTAGTCACGTCCAACTCTTTGCAACCCCATGGATTGCAGCACGCCAGGTTTCCCTGTCTATCACCAACTCTCAGAGTTTATTCAAACTCATGTCCATTGAGCCAGTGATGCCATCCAACCATCTCATCCTCTGTCGTCCCCTTCTCCTCCCGCCTTCAATCTTTCCCAGCATCAAGGTACTTTCAAATGAGTCAGTTCTTCACATCAGGTGGCCAAAGTAATTGGAGTTTTAGCTTTATATCAATCCTTCCAATGAATATTCAGGACTGATTTCCTTTAGGATGGACTGGTTGGATCTCCTTGCTGTCCAAGGGACTCTCAAGAGTCTTCTCCAACACCACAGTTCAAAAGCATCAATTCTTCAGCTCTCAGCTTTCTTTATAGTTCAACTCTCACATCCATACATGACTACTGGAAAAACCATAGCTTTGACTAGATGGACCTCTTCTGGCAAAGCAATGTCTGTGCTTTTTAATATGCTTTCTAGGTTGGTTATAACTTTTCTTCCAAGGAGCAAATTATCTTTTAATTTCATGGCTGCACTCACCATCTGCAGTGATTTTGGAGCCCCAAAAAATAAAGTTTGTAACTGCTTCCATTGTTTCCCCATCTATTTGCCATCTAATGGGACCAGATGCCATGATCTTAGTTTTCTGAATGTTGAGTTTTAAGCCAACTTTTTCACTCTCCTCTTTCACTTTCATCAAAAGGTTCTCTAGTTCTTCTTCACTTTCTGCCCCTTATAAGGGTGGTGTCAGCTGCATACCTGAGCTTATTGATATTTCTCCCAGCAATCTTGATTCCAGCTTATGCTTCATCCAGTCCAGCATTTCTCATGATGTACTCTGCATATAAGTTAAATAAGCAGGGTGACAATATACAGCCTTGACGTACTCCTTTCCCAATTTGGAACCAGTCTGTTGTCCCATGTCCAGTTCTAACTATTGCTTCTTGACCTGCATACAGATTTCTCAGAAGGCAGGTCAGGTGGTCTGGTATTCACATCGCTTGAAGAATTTTCCACAATTTTTTGTGATTCACACAGTCAAAGTCTTTGGCATAGTCTATAAAGAAGAAGTAGATATTTTTCTGGAATTCTCTTGCTTTCTCGATGATCCAACGGATACTGGCAATTTGATCTCTGATTCCTCTGCCTTTTCTAAATCCAGCTTGAACATCTGGAAGCTCACGGTTCACATAAAGTTGAAGCCTGGCTTGGAGAATTTTGAGCATAACTTTGCTAGTGACTGAGATGAGTGCAATTGTGCAGTAGTTTGAGCATTCTTTGGCATTGTCTTTCTTTGGGATTGGAATGAAAACTGACCTTTTCCAGTTCTGTGGCCACAATCTGACTGACCACAGATTGAGTGCAGCACTTTAACGGCATCATCTTTTAGGATTTGAAATAGCTCAACTGGAATTCCATCACCTCCACTATCTTTGTCTGGAGTGATGCTTCCTAAGGCCCACTTGACTTCCCATTTCAAGGTGTCTGGCTCTAGGTGAGTGATCACACCATTGTGATTATCTGGGTTGTGAAGATCTTTTTTTGTGTATAGTTCTTCTGTATATTTTTGCCACCTCTTCTTAATATCTTCTGCTTCTGTTAGGTCCATACCATTTCTGTCCTTTACTATGTCCATCTTTGGATGAATTGTTCCCTTAGTATCTCAAATTTTCTTGAAGAGATCTCTAGTCTTTCCCGTTCTATTGTTTTCCTCTATTTCTTTGCACTGATCACTGAGGAAGGCTTTCTTATCTCTCCTTGTTATTCTTTGGAACTCTGCATTCAAATGGGGATATCTTTCCTTTTCTCCTTTGCCTTTCACTTCTCTTCTTTTCACACCTATTTGTAAGGCCTCCTCAGACAACCATTCTGCCTTATTGCATTTCTTTTTCTTGGGGACGGTCATGATCATTGCCTCTTGTACAATGTCACAAACCTCTGTCTATACTTCTTCAGACACTATATCAAATCTAATCCCTTGAATCTATTTCTCACTTTCACTGTATAATCATAAGGGTTTTGATTTAGGTAATACCTGAATGATCTAGTGGTTTTCCCTATTTTCTTCAATTTCAGTCTGAATTTGGCAATAAGTAGTTCATGATCTGAGCCACAGTCAGCTCCAGGTCTTGTTTTTGCTGACCGTATAGAGCTTCTCCCTCTTTGGCTGCAAAGAATATAATCAATCTGATTTCAGTATTGACCATCTGCTGATATCCATGTGTAGAGTCTTCTCTTGTGTTGTTGGAAGAGGGTGTTTGCTATGACCAGTGCATTGTCTTGGCAAAACTCTATTAGCCTTTGCCCTGCTTCATTCTGTACTCCAAGGCCAAATTTGCCCGTTAGTCCAACTATTTGTTAACTTCCTACTTTTGCATTCCAGTCCCCTATAACAAAAAGGATATCTCTTTTGGGTGTTAGTTCTAGAAGGTCTTGTATGTCTTCATAGAACCATCCAACTTCAGCTTCTCAGCATTATTGGTCAGGGCTTAGTCTTGGATTACTATAATATTGAATGGTTTGCCTTGGAAATGAACAGAGATCATTTTGTCATTTTTGAAATTGCATGAAGTACTGCATTTTGGACTCTTTTGTTTACTATGATGGCTACTCCAATTTTCTAAGGGAGCTTGGAATAAAAAATATATAAATAAATATTTATATATAAACATATATATAAATATATTTTAAAAAATACACCACAAATCTTACACAGCATTATATTTAGAAATATGGGAAGACTCTCCAAATTATACTAATTTGCATTAAAATGTGAAATGGGCCTTTGTTTAAAGAATTTTTGTGCTCTTTCCACAGAAAACGTTTTAGCACTTATTGAACTAGTTAAACTAGAAATATCTTTAGAGACTCCTCACATTACCAGAGGATTTTAACATCTTATATAAAAGCATCCTAACGCTTTCCCCAAATCCTCAATGCAGTTCCCAAAGCCTAACCCAATATTGTGTTCTTTTACTCATTTTGTAAATCCTGAATTTTGAGGCTAAAAAGAAAAGAAAATGCATTTAGGAACTGTATTACACAATGAAACAACCAATGTCTTTAAGTTCTGAATTCCACGTTAAAAGAACTCTT
This sequence comes from Bos taurus, assembly GCF_002263795.3. Taxonomy (NCBI): domain Eukaryota; kingdom Metazoa; phylum Chordata; class Mammalia; order Artiodactyla; family Bovidae; genus Bos; species Bos taurus. The sequence continues at coordinate 55,941,427 of NC_037335.1, read as the reverse complement.
CCTTTATGAGGAAATAAAAACACATCATGGCAGGGGTCATGAAAGAAATTTTCACTTTATACCCAAAGTTTTGAAATAACCTCTTTCTAAAATCATAAGTGCAGAAGTAACATGTTAGAAAGGAAGAGAATAAATAATAGGATTTATTGGCAATATTTTACTGCCAGTGGTGGAGCAAAAACAACATATCTACCTTAAAAGTGCACTCTTCTTAGGCCACTGAGCTGCCAGCCCTTATGGCCTTAAGGTTCAGAGATTCCAGAAGACTTGGGAGATTTTCCCACTAGCTTGCTGAATCCGATGATAATTGAAGTGCCTTCTATTTGTGTAGCTCTCAATGAAATGCATATCCTATTACAAGGGAACAGCAAGTTTCTAGATCTTGACCAGGCTGGCATTTGCTCCTATGAAAAACAAAATGGTCCACAAAGGGGCGACTAATGTTCACCTGAATCTAGCTAAAATCACAAGCAGCTTGTTAGAAGCAGATGATCAGCCTTGGTTTCCTCAGTGTGTACTAGCACCAATCTGTAAAGGACATTGGGCCAAAGAAAGAGGGGGATGAATGCCAGCCCCCCAACCCCACCCCATCCATCATGATCCTCCTACAAAAGTGGGACCCTGTGTCAGTCCTTGCTTTTTCCTTGAGAAAAATTAAACTACCATGGGGAGTTTTTGTTTTTAAAGAATTTTCAGCCTCAATGCTGACATTGAATAACGTTTTCTGAAGCATTTGTTTTCTACTCTTTGCCATGCACCTTGGTAGAAGCAGCATTTCCGTGATGTGCTAGGTAGCTTCACAAATATTATCTCGTGTCACCAGCCAATAAAACTATAAAATAGGCTCTCATATTTCTGCTGTGTAGATGAAATATAGAATTTCAAAAAGATTAAATGACCTGCCCAAAGTTCACCACAAATAAATGATGGGATCAGGGTAGAACCTGCGTCCTTAGAGCCAAGTCCCATGTCCTTTCGTCTACAACCCAACTACCTCCTGAGGTCAGTGTACCAGAACACATGAAGCTGTCTTAGCAAATGTGAGTCCCACAAGTTCTGCAGGTTGTAAACTGTCCAGAATTTTTACAAGAAATTTTCCCCAGAGCTCCCACGGATCTGTCATGCTGTCACTGCTGCTAAGTCACTTCAGTCGTGTCCAACTCTGTGCGACCCCATAGACGGCAGCCACCAGGCTCCCCCATCCGTGGGATTCTCCAGGCAAGAACACTGGAGTGGGTTGCCATTTCCTTCTCCAATGCATGAAAGTGAAAAGTGAAAGTGAAGTCGTTCAGTCGTGTCTGACTCTTAGCGACCCCATGGACTGCAGCCTACCAGGCTCCTCCGCCCATGGGATTTTCCAAGCAAGAGTACTGGAGTGGGGTGCCATTGCCTTCTCAACACGAAAAAGCCCTGGATTAGAATTTCAGCTGTGGCACTGGCCTTCTGTGGGTCTTGCACAAGTACTTATCTCTCATGCACCTCAGTTTTGTTACCTTCAGATCAAGGATAATAAGTGTGACTAGGTAGGGTTCTCTTTATCCCTCTGTCCTTTTCCATTCTCACATCTGGTGTAGAGAGGGTTTGCAGTATATATATCCATGCTAGACTGCAGAAGGTAGCAGACAGTAAGAGGTTTGTTTGTTTCACACTTGAGAATGTGAGGATACTTCTGATTATAATAAAGCAACTGTGAAAATATTATGAGACAATACAGAAATATGAACACTACCTTTGTATTTGATGATATTAAAGAATTAGTGTCAAAATATTTTAAATGTGCAATAGATTTTGTCAATGCAAATTTCCTGATTGTGATACTGTATCATGATTATGCAAGATGTTACTGTTGGAGAAAAGTGGGTAAATGATACACAGAGTTTTTTTGTACAATTGCATATGAATTTATAATTATCTCTAATTTAAAATTATTTAAAAATTTTAGATGTGATTATGCTACTTTGGTTATACTAAAAAATCTTTTTCAGTGATAAATAATGAGGCATTCATGGATGAAATAGTTAAATACATATTTGGCAAAAAAAATCTTAAATGTTGTTTTCACATGATATACCAAAATAAAATCTGTTTTTTAGAAAAAGGAATTAAAGAAAATTACTTGTATAAACATCTACAAAACTACTAAAAGCTGTATCATAATCCTAAAAATAATTCATGCCTTTGATCTCAGTGTTTCCATTTTTATGAATCAATTGCAAACAAACATTATATGTGTGTGTATATATATAGGAACATGCATATTTATAAGAAATGTATATAGCACAGATATAGAATCAATCTACAATCATCTGCAAGTATGTCAAAATAAAAAGAAAAATAAGTGATATGTGAATAAAAACAGTGTACAATTTTTATCGATAGTATGATTAGAAATGTTGAAAAGCAAAAGCAAGCATATAAAAATATATTTCAACAAAAAAAAATTTTTTTAAGAATTCAAGGAAAATCAGATGAGACTAGCTGGCTTAGCCACGAAGTACTGGTAATTTGCACTTTGATTTTGGGGGTGGGGGGAAGCAAAATAACCCAGGATCAAACCTAGATGGTTTATATGAATTATCCTTATATAATCTCACCACAGCCCCATTAGACAGTACTACTGTTAACACCCATTTCACAGATGAAGAAACTGAGACATCAAGAAGTGAAGCAGCTCACCCCAAATTACAAAGATAGTAAAGTGACTGAGATGCAATTCAAACCCCAAGCAGTCTGGTTTCAGAACCTATACTGCCAGACAAGATAGTTAATAGCAGCAAGAGAAAGCTTTGCTCATTCTGTAAAGTCTCCTCTGAAGGGTTTGAAAGACTTAGAGCTTCTTTCTACAGTACACATAAGGATATTGCATTGTAATTTAAACTAGAATCTATTTATCAGTTGAAGTGGAAATTTCCAATGGGAAGATGAAACACACATACAATTAAGGACCCTGTGTCTCCCAAATCAATAAGAATTGATTGAAAAATAAGCAATTGCCCTTTATCTGTTGCAGTCTCTCTTCCACTAAATGGTAATGAGAAATGTAGATTGAGCTCAATGGTTTCTCAGAAAATAGACACATTTCCAATGTGAACTGGGATGATGGAAACGCATGCAACCCACTTTATTTGAGTGCTGTCTCTGGCTAAGTTTCCACTATGGAGGAAGTTAGATAAAGCCTTTCCAGAAGGAAGAGAGGGACAAATTCCTGGTTCCCTACCTTTACTCACACATTCCTCTGCCTCGATCCTAAGCAAAAGGGTGAAGCAGGTTAAGTTCACATCCAAAAATGAGGCCCTACATTATTTGGTGTTGTATGAACAATTGCTGGTTTTGTTGAATTTCTCATTCCAGAGCTATGGTTTTCTTTACCTTTGGAGAAGTCACCCTTTACTCACATGGGCTTCCCTGGTAGCTCACATGGTAAAGAATCTGCTTGTAATGCAGGAGACCCAGTTTCAATCCCTGAGTCAGGAAGATCCCCTGGAGAAGGAAATGGCAACCCACTCCAGTGTTCTTGCCTGGAGAATTCCATAGACAGACCATGGGGTCGCAAAGAGTCAAACATGACTGAGAGACTAACACTTTTTTTCCTTACTCACACAGAAGCCCCAAAGTTCCCAATATTTGGATATTCCCTCCTCCTTATTACCATTAAAATCTTGCTCACAGGAAAATTTCTGACAAAGCCATTTATCCAATTTGTAACTAACTTTTTGTGTGTTTGAACATTTTAATAACAAAATTTAGAGGCTTGAATTTAAAAGAGACTTCCAATTTAAAATAATATCCAACACAGGACACATCTGCAAGGATCTGCCAATGGTCAAATCTGGGTCACTTTGATCTGAGTCACAAAATAGACACCGTAATGAACATCTGTGAGTGCATACTATATAAATAAAGAGTTGTATAAGTAAATAAATGAAGGGAAAGTTTTTGCCACAATAGAATTCCAACGAATGGGTTTAGATTGAATGTTGGAAATTAAAAAATCACCGATTCAGCAAACACCACAGTAATAATTGCTTTGGGAAAAATTAATCAATAGGCATTAAAACTGGTGTCAGTATCATCATCGATGAATGCTAATATTAGTAGACAAAGGATGCCACTAAGGATATTGACATAGTCTGAAAAGTATTTCCCTCAATACATTAATTAATTACAAAGAGAAAAACAGTCACTTTACAGTGAAGAAACCTGGAACACACCATTTTAACCAAGTTGCCAAAATTATCACCAATGATGAGACATCAGCAGCACTTTCCCCTGGACAATGATGTACTAAGAAGAACATAACATCACTTTGGTGACATGTTTGGCCAAAATTCACAATTTGAATTTAATCATGAGGCAATATCAGAAAAATCCAGTCTTCACACTGGCCAGTACTCTTTAATTGTGCTAAAATCAAGAAAGACGGAAACACTAAAAAACTGTTGCAGATTAAACGAAACCAAAGAGATGTAACAAATATTAATAGAAGGCACATGGGATCCTGGATCAGATCATGATCTAGATCATTCTGTATGACTACTGCATTCTCTTTTAGTCTCATGACTTTCTGTGAAACATGAGCATATAATGAGAAGATAATAAACTATTTATTCATAATTAATATACTAAGTAATTACAGTAGATATAAGGCATAGATTTCAAGCTAAAATAAAATGTTAGATAAGAAAGTGCTACAGCTAAGTCAAATTTGGACTGGCAAAGTTTTTAATTATTAATGGTGATAAAGTAGAGATTGATATTGTGGATAATATAATAATCAAGGTGAAAGACAAATATGAAAAACGCTGTCCAAATTTATGAATGCAGAGAGAAGACAATCTTTCAAAGAAATGATAGATAAGGAACTAAGACAATGGAGAGCAAATCTCTTAATTATATGTTCCCCAGAGGGAAGATGTTAATAACTGGAATAAAGGTAGAAATCACAGATGAAGAATGCAGGCCATTGTTAGCTTTAAAAAATGATTGAATGTACTTATTGAAAGTATCAAGGTCACGAAACACTGTCATACATTGGAGAATTCCAAAGAGGCATGACAACTAAGTGTATTAAACCCTGGAAGAGAAAAAGAACAATGGTGGAAGAAACTGGTGAAATCTAAATAAAGTCTGTAGTTTGGTTAACATATTGTATCAGTGATAACGTATTAATTTGATCCCCTTCCTGGATCACAGCTTTGGGGTAGCAAAGGAGCTTGCGTAACTCAATGAAGCTATCTATAATCCATACCATGCAGGGTCACCCAAGACAGACAGGTCATAGTGAAGAGTTCTGACAAAACATGGTCCACCGGAAGAGGAAATGGCAACACACTACAATCTACTTGCTGCGAGAACCCCGTGAACAGTATGAAAAGCCAAAGTGATATGACACCAGAATATGAGCCCCCAGGTCAGAAGGTGTCCAATATGCTACTGGGGAAGAGCAAAGAGCAATTACTAATAGCTCCAGAAAGAATGAAGCAGCTGGACCAAAGTGGAACTGAAGCTCAGCTGTAGATGTGTCTAGTGATGAAAGTAAAGTCTGATGCTATAAAGAACAGTAGTACTACATAGGAATCTGGAATTTTAGGTCCATGAATCAAAGTTTTTGGACTTTGGTCTAAAACAGGTCAAACAGGAGGTGGGCAAGCAGGAGGTGGCAAGAGTGAACATCAAGATTTTAGGAATCAGTGAACTAAAATGGACCAGAATAAACAAATTTAATTCAGACGATCATTGTATCTACTACTGTAGGCAAGAATCCCTTAGAAGAAACAGAGTAGTCTGCATTGTCAGTGAAAGAGTCCGAAATGCAGTACTTGGGTGAAATCTCAAAAATGGCAGAATGATCTCGATTCATTTCCAAGGCAAACCATTCAACATCACAGTAATCCAAGTCTATGCCACAACCACTGATGCCAAAGAAGCTGAAGTTGACCAGTTCTATGAAGATCTATAAGACCTGCTAGAACACACGCCAAAAAAAAAAAAAAAAGATATCCTTTTCATCATAGGTAATTTGAATGCAAAAGTAGAAAGTCAAGAGATACCCAGAATAATAGGCCTTGGAGTACAAAATGAATCAGGGCAAAGGCAAACGAATTTTGTCAAGAGAACATGCTGGTCATACCAAACCTTTTCCACCAACCCAAAGGATAACTCTACACATGGACATCACCAGATGGTCAATACTAAAATCAGACTGATTATGTTCTTTGCAGCTGAAGATGGAGAAGCTCTATACAGTCAGCAAAAAAAAAAAAAAAAAAAGACCTGGAGCTGACTGTGGCTCAGATCATCAGCTCCTTATTGCACAATTCAGATGGCTTAAATTGAAGAAAGCAGGGAAAACCACCAGGCCACTGAGGGATGAGCTAAATTAAACTCATTATGATAATCCAGTGGAGATCTGGTAGACAGAGTGCCTGAAGAAGTATGGGCTGAAGACCAAAACACTGCACGGAACGCAGTGGCTAAAACTATCTCAAAGAACAAGAAACACAAGGCGGCCAAGCAGTTGTCTGAGGAAGCTTTACAAATAGGTGAGTAAAGAAGTGATGGGAAAGGCAGGGGAGACAGGGAAAGACATACCCACTGAATGAAGAGTTCCAGAGAATAGCAAGGAGATTTAAGAAGGTCTTACATAAGCAATGCACAGAAATAGAGGAAAACAACAGAATTAGAAAGACTAGAGGTCTCTTCTAGAAAACTGGAGATGTCAAGGGAACATTTCATGCAAGGATGGGCATGATAAAGGACAGAAACGGTAAGGACCTAACAGAGGCAAAAGAGATTAAGAAGAGATGAAGAATACACAGAAGAACTATACAAGAAAGGTCTTAATGACACAGATAACCATGATGGTGTGGTCACTCACCTAGAGCCAAACCACCAGGAATGTGAAGTCAATCAGGCTTTAGGATGCATTACTACAAAGATAGCAGAGGTGACAGAATTTCAGCTGAGCTATTTCAAATCCTGAAAGATGATGCTGTAAAACTGCTGCACTCAATATGTCAGCAAATTTGGAAAACTCAGCAGTGGCCATAGGACTGGAAAAAGTCGGTTTTCAATCCAATCTTAAAGAAAGGCAATGCCAAAGAATGTTCAAACTATCGTACAATTGGGCTCACTTCACATACTAGTAAGCTGATGCTCAAAATCCTTCAAGCTAGGCTTAGAAGTATGCGAACCAATAACTTCCAGATGTACAAACTGGATTTAGAAAAGGTAGAGGAATCAGAGATCATGGAGAAAGCAAGAGAAAGAATTCCAGGAAAACATTTACTTCTGCTTCATTGACTATGCTAAAGCCTTTGACTGTGTGGATCAAAACAAACTAGAAAATTCTTAAAGAGATGGAAACACAAGACCACCTTACCTGTCCTGAGAAACCTGTATGCAGGTTAAGAAGCAACAGTTAGAATTGGACATGGAACAACTGACTGGTTCCAAACTGGGAAAGGGGTACATCAAGGCTGTATATTGTCACCCTGCTTATTTAACTTGTTTGCAGAATACATCATGCAATATGCCAGGCTTGATGAATCCCAAACTGGAATCAAGATTTCCAGGAGAAATATCAACAATTTCAGATATTCAGATGATACCATTCTAATGGTAGAAAGCAAAGAGGAACTAAAGAGCCTCTTCATGAGGGTGAAAGAGAAGAATGAAAAAGTTGGCTTGAAACATTAAAAAAACTAAGATCATGGCATCCAGTCCCATCACTTCATGGCAAACTGAAGGGAGAAAAGGGGAAGGAGTAACAGATTTTATTTTGCTGGGCTCCAAAATCACTGCAGATGGTGACTGCAGCCATGAAATCAAAAGACTCTTGCTCCTTGGAAGAAAAACTACAACAAACCTAGACACCATATTAAAAAGCAGAGACATCATTTTGCCATCAAAAGTCCATATCGTCAAAGCTATGGTTTTTCCAGTAGCCATGTATAGATGAAAGAGTTGGACCATAAAGAAGGCTGAGCACCGAATAATTGATAATTTCAAATTGCGGTGTTGAAAAAAAGTCTTGAGAGTCCCTTGGACAGCAAAGAGATCAAACTAGTCAATCCTAAAGGAAATCAACCCTAGATATTCTCTGGAAGGACTGATACCGAAGCTGAAGCTCCAATACTTTGGCCACCTAATGTAAAGAGCTGACTCACTAGAAAAGACCCTGATGCTGGGAAAGACTGAAGGCAAAAGGAAAAGTGGGTGGCAGAGAATGAGATGGTTAGACAGAATCACCAACTCAATGAACATAAATTTGAGGAAACTTCGGAAGACAGTGGAGGACAGAGGAGCCTGGCATGCTGTAGTGCATGGGGTCACAAAGAGTCAGACACAATTTAGCAACTGAGTAACAATTAATTTGATAAATATACCATGATTATATAAAATGTTAAAATTTGGTAAATCTGGGTGAAGATTATAAGGGAACCCTCTGTACTATCTCTGAAGCTCTTCTATGAATCTAAAATTACTTAATAGAAAGTTTTTGAAAATAATAGGAAATTCAAATGAAGGAGTTGATTGTGTTCCTGAAAAAAATTGCTGAAAAGAAATCCACATCTGCCTATGTTCAGGAAAATTTTTAAAAGATTTAATTAGAGGATTTTAATGATTTGTTTGAAAGTAAACTCCTACAAACATCCAGAGAAAATTAGGCAGTTAGCTCCAAAGATCTAACTAAGTAGCAAAGCATCAAAACACTACAGTCAAACCTTATAGACACTCCAGGAAAGGGATATGAAAACAATTATTGTGGGAAATTTTTATGTACCCGTTTTTTAGTCTAAAATATGTTTTTAAAACATAAAGATATTATTTGAATAATATAGTTTTAAAAAGCAACAGATATATAATAAAATATATGTTATATATGTATCTGTTTATATATAGATATCTGTATATGCAACACATACATGTATATATATAAAAACTTAGATTTTCTGAAGAAATACCCCCCAAAAGTCCATGAGATTATTTATAAAATTAGAACATTAATTAAATTACAAAATAAAAGAAACTCATGGTCATAAAAAATCAAGAGGACAATTACAGACTATTAAGAGTAAAAACTGGAGAGTTGTATTTGAATTTACAGACAATTCTCTCAAAAATTCTACCCAAGTTATAGACAGAATTAAATTCATGACCATTAATATTTTTATTTTGGTAGGAATATACTTGAAATAGAATTGAATTTAAGATACCAAATAATTGTAAATATTTTACTCTGAAAATCAGGATAAAAAGAATCTTTTTAAGGCAAAAAAGAATTATAATACTGTAAAATAGCTAAATAAAATCCAAGCATTGTTTCTATGCAGGAAAAAAACACAAAAGTGGTTTTAAATGAAATGTAATAATATAATAAATTATATATTTATCTAATAAACATTCAAATAGAGATTGAGAAAATTAAAAATACATTTCTAAAAGTAAAAACATCTTTTTTCCCAATATTTTTGGGGAGCACACCACTCAGCTTGTGGGATCTCCATTCCCCACCCAGGGATCAAACCTGGGCCCTGGCAGTAAAAGCACCAAGTCCTAACCCCTGGGCCACCGGAGAATTCCCAAAATAAGAACATCTTGATAGAATACTTGGTTTAGGGGAAAATAGTCTGTTTTTAAATGATTCAACTAAAAATTATGAAAAGATTATCACAGGAAAATTATTTAAAAGGTTATTGCCAGGGCATTCCTGGCAATCCAGTGGTTAGGACTCTGCATGTCCATTGCTGGAGGCCCAGGTTCAATCCGTGGTCAAGGAACTAAGATCCTAGAAGCTAAGCAGCCAAAAAAATTTTTTAAATAGCAACAATAGAATTTTATCTAAAAATTACATGCTGTGCTGTGCTGTACTTAGTCGCTCAGTTCATGTCTGACTCTTTGTGACCACATGGACTGTAGCCCTTCAGGCTCCTCTGTCCATGGGGATTCTCCAGGCAAGAATACTAGAGTGGGTTGCCATGCCCTCCTCCAGGAGATCTTCCCAACCCATGGAGAGAATCCAGGTCTCCTGCATTGCAGGCAGATTCTTTACGATCTGAGCCACCAGGGTTCAGAAGTCCATAAAAAAATTATACAGATTTTCAAAAAAAGGTCCTTCTTGGGCTACAAAAACGACTCAATTTTTGTATAAGCTAACAAACCCTAAGGTCAAACTAGACATGAAGAGTGCATATGTGTATATGAGTGTGTGTGCACACATACAAATCTTCCTTATTAATATATATACTTCAAACTTAATTCATTAGTACAAAAGAATTAGCCACCATGACTAAGTAGGGTTTATCCCAAGAATTCAAGCATAGTATTGGGAAATCTATTAATATAGTTATTTTAAAAATTGGCCTATTAAGAAAAAAAGATAAATCATTTAATTTAATCATTCAGATGTTTCAAAGGCACTCAACAGTATTCACTATCCATTTCTTATTTTTTAAAATGTTTTAAAAAAACCTTACAAAATGAAAAATAAAATAATACTTTTCAACATGATAACTTGGACAGACAATTCAATAATACAAGAAGCAGACAAAAAAAAGAGATGGCTATTGGAAAGGAGTATTCTTAATCATCATTAATAAAGAAAAAAATATCTATTTATTCATAAATCCCAGTAAAATGTACTCTATAAATCTTAGGATTAATAAGTACAATAAAATATAATACAATAAAAAACCAGATAAACATGGTTCAGTTGTTTTTCAATCAAAAGTTCAACAATAACATAGCATCAAAATGCACACTATTCCAAAAAACTATTTTGGAAAAACCTGGATTAGAATGTTGAGGTGTCAATGTCAAGAACATTCAATTTTCTTCAGAAATGTAAGACCTATTCATGTAAACAGACTGGACAGTGCAAATATTTTTACTCATAACTCTGTCAGTTGGGTTCTTCTCATCCTATTCTAGCCACACCATGATAATACACAGCAGACGTACCTTTGGGTGGATCCTGACTAGGGGAGGTACCACAAGTCCCTGGTTGTGGAAAAGTGTCTGCTCTCTGAGACTTAAACTACACGATTGACTGCCAATACCATTTTTACCAAACTAGAGATCACAGGAACTTACTGGAGGCTGTGCAGGAAAATGTGATATATAGCTTTTCTGAAATATGAGTTTTACTGGTTATTTCAAAGCATCCTTGTTAGTGGGCTATGGAGAGCAGTCTTTAAGAAAATATCATACTAGACCACTCCAATTTTGATAGTAGGGTCTTGAGGAAATGATATGGAGCAGATGGGGGGAGGGCGACGGTGGAGGGGGAGCAAAGAGGAGAATCAAAACTGTTCTAAAATTCACAATGTTCTATAGACTCAGATGAGCCATCAGAAAAACTGCAGGGAGTAGCATGAAATGGCAGTTTGGAACCCATGGGGAAAAGCTCCTCTAAGGAATTCAATTCATGACAAGACCATGAAGCATTCAGGGACACAACTGTCTAATATTCCATCCTGAATGCTTAGCTATATACCTATCCTATCATCATCCTAAAGTTTCAGCAAACACCAGGTACAAGAAATGTTTCAGGCAAGAAATATTGATGGAAACTAAGAAAAGTGTCTTTGCTCCACATACAGGTTAGAAAGGAGTAGAGAGAACCTCTAAGAAAAGGAGAAACTCTTCAGAATAAAGAAGAAGTCAGAATCACTATTTGAATAGAATAACATATGCCTCCAAGAATCATATAATTCTGAGGTCTTAGACTTCTGTGTGGCCCAAGAAAAGGAACTCAATTTTATAGCAATTTCAATAGACAATGCAACAAAAATTTATAGTTGGATAGCAATGGCACCCCACTCTAGTACTTTTGCCTGGCAAATCCCATGGATGGAGGAGCCTGGTGGGCTGCAGTCCATGGGGTCGCTAAGAGTCGGACATGACTGAGCGACTTCACTTTCACTTTTCACTTTCATGCATTGGAGAAGGAAATGGCGACCCACTCCAGTGTTCTTGCCTGGTGAATCCCAGGAACGGGGGAGCCTGGTGGTCGCACAGAGTCGAACACGACTGAAGTGACTTAGCAGCAGCATTATTTATGAAGAATAAAACAACAAATTAAAAATATTGAACTTCCCACATAACTCATATCCAAAGAAGTTCACTTCCCCTACTTTTAAGTTCAGTAGGCATGTCTGTGATATGTTGAAAAGATCAGCACAACAGCATAGAATGACCTGGTGTCCAGAGCAGACTCTGCTTTCAACTTGTCTAAATATCTAATCATATTCTAGAAACCATTTGGCTAGTTTGGTGTGTAGAAAAACATACTAGGCAAATACATTTTAGCAGTGTGTATCTAGCATTACTTAGTGAGCAAAGACGACCCTGGTAAAGGGGCAGACACATACATGCTTCCCTTAAGGAAGCCTCTCTTCCAATGGAGGTGAGTCACAGCCTATGAGCAGCATTCCTCAAATTAGATGAACTCTGCTTGCTCAGGCCACACTCCCTGAGCAACCTTTTGATGTAATGTGAAATTATTTTGGTTTTCATAGCAGCTTGTCTACTGCAAAAGAAACTGTTACCTACAGACAATCAGAATGACAGTTCTCTTATCTGTGTGATTTTTCATGAACAATAATAAATTTTCATCCAGACTTACTTAATAGTCTTCTAAGGATTCACACCGTCTTGGAAAGACTGATCTCCAGTCGGTGAAACTACAAAGTTTCTGGGCCTGGAAAACTAAGAGTCACAATGAAATGCATCGAGATTAGACATCTCTTTGTTTTCTTACCCATCAATGACATATCTCACTGCCATACACAGGCTTTCAACTATTTAAAATAACTCTACTAGCAGGTCTGTGTTTGAAGGGTTCAAAAGGGAAAATGCGACAGGCACATTCATCTCAACTATTCAGCCGTTAGTACAGCTCACTAATTCCCTGTTTCAATCAAATTCCATCCATAATATGGAGTAGCAGTTCTCAAAGTGTGGTCACTAGATTTTCAGTACGGCATTACCATGGAAGATGTTAGAAATGAAAAGTCTCAGGCCCCACCCCAGACCTCCTGATTCCAGAACTCTAGAGAAAGGGCCCAGAAATCTGTGTGGTAGAAAGCCTTCCAGATGATCTGAGCACATGCATGCAAGAGCGTGTGAAGTTGTGATGGCCTTTGAATTTTTTCATTAACTTCACTGATCACAGGTGGCAAGAATACCACTCTCTTCTAATATCAGAGTGAATTTGCCCTCCCTGAGGTAGTTTGAAAGTGTAGGGTCATTAATTTAAACTGATTTGTCTCTTAATGTCATTTGTCACCATTAGCAAACCAAGTTGTGTGCCCCAATGGGAGAAAAAAAATCAATCACAACTGTTTGATTGGAAGCTGAGTAGGCATTCTACTAAACTATAATCTAGACACCCAACTGATCCCCGCAGCCCAACAGCAGATCAAAATCTAGCTAGAAGATGAAAATGAGGAGTTGCTTATTATGAGAGGTGGTGAAGTAGACTGAAAAATCACTGAACAAAAAATATCCAGAGATATTTCTAAGGTATAATATTCATTGTACCTTATCTCTTTCAGCTTCAGCACTTTTATTTATTTACCAAAGCAAGCTGAGCAGTACAAGAATCTGAAAATAACAATTCACTTTAAAAAAGTCAAGCATAGGCTCCTGGCTCCTAGATAACTTGTGATTTCTGTCAAATGCACTTATATGAGTGGTTTGGTGCCTTAACTATTATGTGGTTGCTGGTGAATATCAGAGACAGCAGAGAGGAGTGAAGAAAATACTGTGCCGAGAAGTGTAGATCCAGCTTGACTCTCCACACTTGACTAAAACAGTGTGACCAAGAGCAAGCATCAAATCCCATGGGCCTTCCCCACTTCATTCTGACTGACAGAACTCTTTCAGTTGCAAATAAACAGGACTTGACTCACACCCCAGCATGTAGGAAAAAAGTGTGTGTGTGTGTGTGTGCGGGGGAAGAGTGATTTATTGATCATGTATCTGAAAACTCTAGCATGAACAGGATAGACAGGTCCAGGTGCTTAAACAATTCATTAGCATGCAGCTCTTCTTCACTCCTGGATCTGCCTCTTTCAGCTGTGGATCCGTTCTCCTGCAGACTGCCCCAGAAGGCTGTCTCTCCACATTCTTCTAATTGCACCAAAGACAGATTACTTTCCCAAGAGTCCCAGGACAAGTTCCAGAGCAGAATCCCATTGGCTTTGACTATATCGTGTAACTGCCTCTTGGTTCAGGGAAAGCTCTTTGACCAAGCTTGGGTCAAACATCCATCCCTGAAGACAGAGATTAGCTCAGTCTCAGCATATTTGAAATGGACCAGGACTAGTTTCCTGATGCAAGCAAGCACCTAGGGTATGTTATTTAAGAAGGCACTGTCTTCTATCCCCAACCTTATTCATGTGCAGACCGGACTGCACCCCAGGTGCCTCACTTGCTCCACCTTGGTCTCAGTGGTTCTGCTACTGAAAGTTTGGTCAGAAGTGAGGGTGGGGGTTAGGTTCCGCAAAGGAAAATCAGTGTGCCACTATCCAAAGAAAAGGAAGAAATGACGCAGAGACCAAAAGGGAGTAGACGTTTACCATAAGATTATTCACATGAGCAAAGGCAGAGGATTTGGCCTGATCACCAGTAAGGTCTTTCCTTGTTCTAAGATACATAGTTTCATGATCTGTTCTTCATTACCACTATCTAAGTGCAATAAACAACCAAAGTCAAATTTCTCCAAAAAAGAGAAAAGAACAGCCAACTCCTAGAGACAAGTCACTTAGTATCTGGGCTACTTATAAAACACACTATTTCTTCAATCCTTTCTATTCATGTGGAAATTCCAGCAATTTCCTTAACTGGTAGTCTGTAACAGAAATAAAATAGCCCAGTCATTGGATGGTTCAAGGATAATCCTTGGTCCAATGAGGATACAAACACATCTAATCCCAATATACAGCAAAACTGTTTTAAGTAAGTGTTGCAATTAACATGACCATTATATACTACCATGCGTAAAACAGACAGTTGATGGGAACCTGCTGTAAAGCACAGGGAGCTCAGTTCGCTGCTGTGTGATGATCTAGATGGGTGGGATGGGGTGGGGGGTGAGAGGTAGGTCCATGCGGGATGGGATATATGTCTACATATCACTGATTCACTTCACTGTACAGCAGAAAGTAACATAACATTTCAAACAATTAAACTCCAATAAAAAGAAAGAGAAAGGACGGAAGAAAAGAAGAAAGAAAGAACCACAAGAACAGAGACTTTCCAGGGCAAACCAAGACATATGGCATCCTAGTTTAAATACAGATTTACATAACGTGAGAGCACAGAGTTAGAGGCTTTAAATATATAGAGTCTGGAACTCAGTAAAACAGTTTTCATCAAGGTTTTGACCAAGTGGATTATCTACAAATACAGGGGAAAGACTTGATACCAAAAAAAGCAAATGAATGTGAAAGAATAAAAAGAACAGAGTATGTTCAAGAAAATACGAGTAGGTGAGGCTAGCAGCAACTTCAGGGAGAGAGAAAAAGATATGGGCATACAAACAGGTTGGGGTCGGATCAAGGAGAATATTAAATGCTATAAGAATGTTCTGTTTATTCTAAAGGCAGTAAGGAGAAGAAGAGAAGTGACAGTCTAGCACTGTGGTGAGGGATACAATAATCTTAAATTATTCTAAGACAAATATCAGTTTCACCAGAGAAATAAAATAACATAGTCATGATTACCAAAAGAAACAGTTGCAAACTTACTGCCTTGGCATCCGGTTAGATCCACAAACTTATTTTGAGTGGCCAATGTGATTTTCAAAATTAACCTAAATTTTAATAATTGTAGGCATGACATTCTAATTCATGTCAATGGACATAAATATAAGCAAACTCCAGAACATAGTGAAGGACAGTCTGGCGTGCTGCAGCCCATGAGGTCTCAGAGTCAGACATCACTTAGCAAATGAACAACAACATTCTAGTTCAACCACAGACTCTGCTATTCCTAACTGCCTCACATTGAATACATACATACATCTTAATAGATCTTGAAGGCATTTGTGTTTGAGAGCACCTCAAAATGGGTATTTCCTGTTTCATCCTCAGGTTATTTTAAAATTTTTCTAGGGATAACATTTCTTTCCATCTGCCACAGATTTTAAAAATTCACAACATCTTCTTCATGAAAGAGTTTATTAACTCTAAGATATTAGAGTTATTATTAATTCTAAGATAGAAGCCAAGAAATAGGCATTTGTGAAATTGATTTCTACTGATACATTTACTGTGTTCTACCTTCACCAAGTATGATACAAAGGAAATCATTTCAATGGAAGAAAAATCAAAGGGAGCAAGGAATGGGGAAAAAAGTGGGGAGGGAATGCAAAATAAAAGAAAGGATAAAAAACTCTAAAACATAAATTCAGGACCTGGGAAATCTAAATTGGCTAGACTGTTATTTGCCAAGACAGAATCTCCACACATATGGAGCTTGGATAGCCCCAAATACACAATATTTGTATCACAGGATTCCTATAAAACATAAAAATAATGCAAGTATGGATATAAATAAAGAGAGAGGGGGTGGAAAACAATTCTGTCTCTCAGATTGAGGAACAGAGTGAAAATAAGTCATTTATCTCAGATTTTCAATCTAGGAAAAATAAAAAGATGTCAAACCCACAGTGCAGTGAATGGATTCAGAGAGTAATTGGTCAAGGAAACAGACATATGTCATCAAAAAGACGCTATGAGCTTGAGAAACACATTTCTGCCCACCAAGATAAATGCGAGCACGGCTCCATACACTGACAGTGTGGACAGCAAGAGTTTCAGGGCGCATCCCTGGTGTGCTGAGAGGGCCTCAGAGTTTCCTCAGCAGCGCCTGCACTCCTCTCCTCAGCAGTGGTGGTCCCTGGGGCCTTTGCCACACAGGAGTAAGGGCCGATATTTGACTAGACGCTCCTAGGCCTCTGGAGCCCAGGCATTCGGGGGTCAGAAAGGGGCAGATCCTCTGGTTCAGGCACGCTCTGATGCTCCAGTTGAAATGGCCATAAAGGAAGCCTTCTTCTGTCCTGAAATAGCTATTGAGTTCTCTGCTTAACATTTATTTTTCTTTCCCCAGCCATCTGACAATTGTTTGGTTTTGGATGCTGGCTGCCTGCCATTTTCCTTGTCAAAGCACTGCTAAGAGAAAGCCCCACACTATAAATCTTCTTGGGTGGGCCCCAGGACTGTTGCCTACACAGGCTGAGACATCTCACAAAAGAAGGCCATTCTTAAGTCCTTTTAGGGCTGTCAATGGATGTGGGGACTGGAAAATAAAAGTGGGGGCAGGTTTAGAAAGGAAACTTACAGCTGGGTCACTGAATGGTAAGGAGCAAAGAAAACTGCAGAAATCCAATCCCTATGCAACTGGATAAAGTTATTTTTCCCAGTGCTTCCCAATAAATCACCAACAGGCCTGATATTAAAACTGAAGCCCCTTGTCTCTAAATTTAATGGAGCAGTATGTTCCAGGATAGGGCATCATTCTGGACCTTGTGGCGGGCCACTCGAAGCTGGGTGACTTTGGCTAAGTCACTGACCTCCCCCTGCCCCCCAGTGTTTCGGTTTCAGGTCTTGAAAACTGGAGTCTTCAGTTATGATTTCCAAGGCTGCTTTTAATCCCAAATTCCAGGACATCTTACTGGGATATACCTGTGCTCCTCATAACTCTTCTCCAGGCCCCACCACACAGATATATACACTTTGATCTGAGTATTTTCAGAGTCCCCTGCTTGATTTTCTGTTGGACTGTGAGTTGCATCAGAGGCATGTGACATTTGCTCAGTGGATCATGGGGAACCATGAACTTTGTACGCTTTTATAGGGAGGTCAACAGGGACCTACTTCCCGAGGATGTGGGCTTCTGTGAGCCTCATCAGTTTATTCTACAGCTGAAGGGCTTGAATTATCTCAAGCCTCTTGCGGGCCAAGTTGTTGCAGAGTTTGCCCAATGGCATTAAGCCCCTCTATGATATTTCTGAGTAGGTAAACTCAGTGCCCTCCCTTATTAAAAAGGTGGGGATGGGCTGTTTGCCCTAAATCCTAAGTGTGCCTTTGCTAGCTTTTATTTCCTTCATCTCTACTTCATTTTCCTTATCCACATACCTCTGAAAATACTAGCAACAGTAGTAGAAGAAAGAAAATAACAATGATACTACTAGTAAGTAACATCTAACTAAGCAGTTAAAATGATAATTCACACCTGTAAAGAGCTGTCTCTATTAAGCACTCAATCAATGTTATCTATTGTAGGTACTGTGTCACAAGCCTGGAGGGGCACCTGTATTCTAAAATGGAACAAATGATAGGTGTTTTAAAAGAGAGAAATGGGCTGCATGATCACAGAAAGTCTGCTAAAAATTTAGAAAAGCTGGTGGGCCTGTGACCTTGAATCACAGGCGTTTATAGGAAAATGTGAATTACTTCTGTCAAAAAGGTGACAAAGGGCACCAACCAGATCACAGAAAGAGTCAAGTTTGCAGATTAAGTGAGCCAGAAAAGGAGGACCAAGACAAGCCAAGAGGTTTAGAAAGAAAAAAACTAGGGTCGTGTCCTAGATTCCATCAGAGAGTTAAAAAACAAAATCCAGACAGGTCAAGATGATAGCAGTTTTCTTGGCGGAGACTCAGAAACTAAGTGTGACTATCAGCAGGGCTGTTCCATACAGATGTGTAGGTTGAGCACTGTACAACTCAATAGGCATCACTAACCGTTCACAGAGTAGTCACTGTGGATTTATGTGTTTATTTATAATGCCAATTTCCAAGTAGATGGCAGTAAAGTGTCACAAAGAAAGGGCAACTTTTCCTTTCTCCCATCCATTCAAGATGTATATGCTCGGTGGCAACCTTTGGCATTAGGTAATAGATGAAGATTTCTATTCTCAGTCACAGCACCCTTGCCTCAGTCAATGGCCAACAGTTATAGAAATAAATATCCAACCTCACAAAAAAGAGGAGTAATGCAAATTATAATAATGAGGACATGTAATTTCCATTTATCAACTGACAAAGATGTAAATGACTTTTAATATCTTAATGCTGGTGAGAGTATTAGAACACAGGAACTCTCATAACATGCAGCAGGAATATAAATTAGAATAACCTTTTTGTAAGGCACTTGAGCAATGTATATTATAATCAGAAAAGTGCATGCCATTTGACCTATAATTCTGATTTGAGGATTAGCAAGAAATACTTGCACTGGTATACTTACATACAAATACATAAAATATATATAAGAATGTTCACAATAACATTATTTTAATAGTTAAATAAAAAAAGAAACAAAAGAAACTCACACAAAGCTCATTTACCAAAAACTTGTTGAATCAATTCTGGTATATCCATACCATAGAACACAGACCATAGCAGAACACAGAGGAGGAGGTTACTCTGAAAACATGCTGAAATGAAAGAAATACTAAGTGTTTAAAACATTGCAAAGAAGTGTGTATGATTTGGTCATCTTAAAGGAGAAAGAGATGAGTGGAGGAAATGAGAGAAAGAAGGTAGAAAGGTTGGGAGGGAAGGAGAAAGTAAATGAGGATCAGTTTAGTTCACACACTCAGTTGTATCCAACTCTTTGCGACCCCATGGACCGCAACACACCAGGCTTCCCTGTCCATCATCAACTCCCAGAGCTTACTCAAACTCATGTCCATTGAGTCGGTGATGCCATCCAACCATCTCAACCTCTGTTGTCCCCTTCTCCTCCCACCTTCAATCTTTCCCAGCATCAGGGTCTTTTCCAATGAGTCAGTTGTTCGCATTCAGGTGGCCAAAGTATAGGAGTTTCAGCTTCAGCATCAGTCCCTCCAATAAATATTCAAGACTGATTTCCTTTAGGATGGAGTGGTTGGATCTCCTTGCAGTCCAAGGGACTCTCAAGACTCTTCTCCAACACCACAGTTCAAAAGCATCAATTCTCTGGTGCTCAGCTTTCTTTATAGTCCAACTCTCACATCCATACATGATTAGTGGAAAAACCATAGCCTTGACTAGATGGACCTTTGTTGGCAAAGTAATGTCTCTGCCTTTTAATATGGTGTCTATGTTGGTCATACAGGGTTTCAATGTACAGTGAAACTTCTGAAAGGAAACATAATGCACTGTTATGAGTGGATATCCCTGAGGAATGGGAGGATAGGGGGCTCTTCTTTTCTGTGCCTTCTATTTTCTCATTCCTTCCTCTGCGACATGAATGTGGTGATTCTCCTAGCGTGTGTGAACTTGCTGTTTCCTTTGCAAGAAAGCTCTCCCACCCAACTTGTTTGCACAGTTCCTGTTTTACATCACTCAGGCCCCTGCCCAAATGTCATTTGTCTTAGAAGACTGCTCTGAGCCCCCTGAATAATGCCTTTCATCAGCCTCTCTCTTTCCATCCTGCCTCATTTTTCTTTACAGCATTTATCAATGCCCAAGAGTACATATAATAACATGCATTTATGTTTGCTTATTGATTCTCTTTCCCATTGAAAGTTCTGTGAGGGCAGGGGCTTGGCTGTGTAACCCACATTTTTCTAGGGCACCACTGCTTCTAAATTACTTTAAGCTATTAAGTGTGACATAATGTCGGTGTCACTAGGGTTAGCCAAAGCCTAGGTGCCAACCAAGAATGCACAGCCCAAGGGGTGGGCAATCAAAAATACACAGATGAAAAAATTAGATAGCACCTGATTTCTGTGAAGATGAAGAGCCCCTCCCCAGGCTACCACAAGCCCAGCTATAACCTAGCACCATCATCAACCTAGCCTTTGCTATTCATTCAGAATGAAGCACAGGAATGAGTTTTAATTCTGAAGCTAACATAGTGAATATGAGAAATAAGTTTTCAAGGTATTCAAGACATGTAGATAAGCTAAAAATACATCCTATCCTAAACATTTTCTGTGCTGTTCTTTGTGTTTAGTCTCTCAGTTGTATCTGACTCTTTGCAACCCCATGGACTGTAGCCCACCAGGCTCCTCTGTCCATGGGGATTCTCCAGGCAAGAAAACTGGAGAGATTTGCCATGCCCTCCTCCAGGGGATCTTCCCAACCAGGGATTGAACCCAGGTCTCTCGCACTGCAGATAGATTCTTTACTGTCTGAGCCACCAGGGAAACCCAAGAATACTGGAGTCGGTAGCCTATCCCTTCTCCAGGGGAAATTTTCAACCCAGGAATTGAACCAGGGTCTTCTGCATTGCAGGTGGATTCTTTACCAGCTGAGCTACCAGGGAAGCCCAAACACTGCCTAACCCAGTGCATAAGCAGAATGCAAGAATCTAGTGAGTGCACTTACCTGCACCCAGGAGAAGAGTACCCAAGCTTGAGCCCCCTAAGCCTAGTACCCAGAGAATTTTTATTTCTCTGAGAAAACACCAACTAGAAGATAAGACTCCTGCCACTGGAACACTGGGTTGGCCCAGAGAGGGCCTTTCATGCTGGGGCCAATACAAGAACAGAGAGTTGGGATTTCTTTGAGCTTAGGGAAGAGTATAGACAACCTTCTGTGGTGCTAGGCAGAATCATCCTGGAGCCATAGTTAAAAGGGAAAAAAAAAAGTAATAATGAGCCCATATTTATTTAAAATTTTTACTTTCTTCATTGTGGATATATTACAGTGATTTTTATTTTGAAAAGTAACACATTCAAATATTATTATCTTGATTACTGAGTTTGTGGGCATTCTCTTAAATTCTGTACCCTAGGCAAGAACCGTGCTCACCCCACATTAGTCTTTCTCTGCTCTTTGGCTCCTTTTTTGCCAGTGAATGTTTGTTCAGTACCTTTTCTATCTACATAAACAGAATGAGATGTGAGACTTGCTTTCATTGTACCAGGTGGTACTGTTGTGGGGGAGTAGCTAAGCCTGTGCACTGCAAATTTATCTAATCTTATCTACTCTCTCTCATCAGAAGAACCATGAAATTGTACACGACCAAACTATCTTAAGTCAGTTCTCAAAAGCCTACCTACCATGCAGCCAGCAGACAGTAAGTTTGCATCAAGAGTACAAACACATTTGCCCTAAAGTGAATGAAACAATCTTCAGACTAACTCACTCATTTGCATGGACTACTACAAATGCTCTGAGACAAGACCTAGCAATTTTGAGTGGTAATTCTGTAATGTTTTTTTTAAAGTGAATCCCCCATTTATAAACCTCAGGCTCCTCAAAGCTTGGATCCATCCCCAAGCCATCCCCAAGACTTAACTATTTTTAAGCAACCAACAGATGAGCAGTCAGGTTTATAAACATAATAGTCTGCAGAGATTATTTACTTTACAAGATGATACAAAATGTATTCTTCAGCCATATAGTTCCTATTAGTGCACTTAAACCTTGATTTAACTTACATACATTGATTCTGTCCCAATTTATCAATACCATTTATTATATAATAAGGCACACTTAGGAGTCTATGCTTAATTGATACAGAAATAACTGGTTGAATACTATAAATTTCTATTAATTTAAAGGTTTATGTGGGGGAAAAATTAAGTTGTCTAGTTTGAAACTTTTTTTATTTGTTGCTGAATTTTTAAAGTCACGGCTGGCTAAACTGGTTATGTGAAATAATCTAGCTTAAGGATAAATCATCCAAGAGTGTAAAATTCAAACTGTGATGCCTACACAGACTACAGTAGTCAACACAATCAAGCAACAGACATTTATGAAGTGCCTACTATGTGCAAGCATCCTACTAGGCTCAGGCAATTTGACAGTATTTAAAAATCACAGCGAGGTCCTACTTGCCACTCTAGACATGTTGTACATTATATAAGCTACTTCTTCCTTGATAAAATGAAAATGGTAATACTGGTCCCAATAACTTGCCATTTCAAACCAATGATCCAGACTGAGTCATAGTTTCTATTTTTCTCCGTTTTCCCTGTCCCACCTTCCGTGTACTCTCCTCTGTACTCTGTGCTCCAGGGCTCTGCACCCTGGTGCTTCTCCTTTGCCAGCTGCCTTCCAGTTGTTTTAGGCCAACAGAAGGCAATGATGAAAAACTGGAGAACCAGAGGAGAGAGGCTAGGGGTTTTCTTCCCTGCTCTTCCTGCTTCTGAGCTATTCTCTACCAGCAGTGTCACTTATGGTGACTCTTCCCAGGTAGAAGGTCAGGACTCTGGGTGTTACAGGGAGTTGGTAATCCTCTCCACCATTTGCATTCCACCTCAGGCATTAGGGATAAAAACTCTGGCTTCCAGCCGCTACTTTCTGGATGCCTCCGTATCCATCATTCAGTGTGCCCTCCAGGTGCTTCTCTTACCTCTGTAGGTAGTCTCCCCTTTCAAGCTTCCTTGTTGAAACCATCTGAGGGAATTGTGTTTCCTGCTGGGACCCTGACTGACATCATATAAGATAAATTGCTTTTAAAAAAGTTAAAGGGGATGGTTAACATAAATAACACCATCATAAGTTAAGCATACAGAGAAAGTACTAAGCAAAGTACCCACTGATACTCCTCAGAGTAGTTTGTGAACCCTTCCACTACTCGTTCCATTTCAAAGTGACCTTCCGCATTGGGGGCCTCTCCTTACTTCCAATTGTGCTTTCACTATGATTCTAATTTTTAACATTTACTGTGGGATGAAATCTGGCCATGCTAAACCTATACTTACTCTTTAATATACTCTTTCAAAAACGGGGGAATAAAGTTATTTTAGGAAGTTTAACACATGTTAAACTAATAAATGTCTATCAATTTGAATGCTATTTATGTCACATTTAACTGATATATTAAACACTTTAAAATCTCTGATCATATGTGGGAGGAAAACTATTTACAAATTATGAAATCGACCCTTTAGGAAAAAACTAAGTATCCTTAAAAATGTTTTCCTTTTCTGATATTCTTGATCTTGTAATAGTAAATGACCCCACAAGAGCAAAAACCACAAACAAGAAACCCTTTCTTTAAAGAA
Organism: Bos taurus; assembly: GCF_002263795.3. NCBI lineage: Eukaryota > Metazoa > Chordata > Mammalia > Artiodactyla > Bovidae > Bos > Bos taurus. The sequence goes on along the minus strand of NC_037335.1, from coordinate 55,917,472 downwards.
CTGACTGTGAATTCTTAAAAAAAAGATAATAGTTTTCAATCGCATACTTAACTGTGAATCAGAATTTATTACTTGATAAGCTTGTCATTCTTTGGAATATTAACATTTTTCTATTTTAATGAAGACTAAAGCATTGCCACAAATTTGCCTTTAAGAACTTGTGGAGTTTTTCCTTGTTTATGATTATGGGCCATAATTCTATTTGTGTATTATAGTTATATATAAGTAGTCCTGTTTGTTGGAGAAGGCAATGGCACCCCACTGCAGTACTCTTGCCTGGAAAATCCCATGGATGGAGGAGCTTGGTAGGCTGCAGTCCATGGGGTCACTAAGAGTCGGACACGACTGAGCAACTTCACTTTCACTTTTCTCTTTCACGCACTGGAGAAGGAAATGGCAACCCACTCCAGTATTCTTGCCTGGAGAATCCCAGGGACGACGGAGCCTGGTGGGCTGCCGTCTATGGGGTTGCACAGAGTCGGACACGATTGAAGCGACTTAGCATAGCATAGCATGGCATAGTCCTGTTGGTGTATTACCTTTATATTTTACATATTATGTAAATGAAATTATGTACTTACACACAGGAAAATCTTCATTTCCCAACTGTCTGGCTAGCGGCTCCAGACAATCACGATGTCCACTGAGGGGTGAGCAGGTGTCATGTGAGGTGGTTTCCACACTGCTCCACGCAAGCTGGCACACAACAGTGCCGGTTATTGTTTCCTGTCGGCAAAATTCATTCATTCACTGGACCAGAGGCAAATTTACCTGGAGGTCAATTAAGTTAAGTTTCAGGACATCTCCTACACTCAAACCTGAGAGTATCAAGAGTCGCTAGGACTTACGGAATATTCTAGGTAGCAGGGGAAGCCAGGCTCTAAGAGGAAGCATTTCTATGAAGTCATTTCTGGTCAATTGTTTAAAAGGTCATCACAAGTAAAGAGTCTGACTCTCTGAGACACCAATAATTTGTTGTGATTTCTTCTCTCAGTTTAAATAAATGTTCATTTTCTTATCTACTTTTAACTGGAATTTTATATTACTTTTCTTAAAGAGACTCTACCAAATCATATAAGCTTCAGATCAGGAATTACCCAGATCACACTTTCCAAATATAATCTGGTCCAGAAATTTGGGTCTTAAAAATTACTTATATGAACAGAAAGTTTTGTTGCCAAGGAGCAATGACTTTAAAACTGTATCAGCATCCAACAAAGAAAACTCACTGGACAGCAAAAGAAACATGACTCAGAAGCCTTCAGCTTTTTGTTGGTACTAAGAGGAACGTCAGTGAAAGCCACTGGGTGGTTTGAGGATCTGACTGGAAGAAGTAGAGGGCACCTTAGTGGCCACCAAGAGAAAATGAGACATTTTATTGTTAAATATAAATCCCTTTTGTGTTGCAAAACCAGTTTAAAGGAAGATAACACCTCTACCTCTTGTGGGCAACGTGACTATGCTTTGAACAGCTTAAGCTTTGTCATGCTAGTTCCTGAAAATATCCAATATTTCTAAGAAATATACATCTTTATTTACAATTCACTTTTTCATTACACTCAGATCATGATACTGCTGATAGTCAACAGCATTTTACAACTTATTTCACAAGTGAATCACAGAAAAGGAAAAATAACATGATGTTCTTGAAGCCCTAACAGATACACTGAAAAGTTTAACTCATTTTCCTCCTTTGCTTCATTATTCCCAATACACATTAAAGGCAACCATTTGTTTTTGAAAATACTGTAAACCTGTCAAAACTTTCAGTTAGTCATTTATCGTGTGTGTGTATCCGACAATACTGATTTCTTTGTGTTACTTTATCCTTAGTTTAAAAAAAAATAATTGTGATGAAAATGATTTTATTTCCAGATAAATATACAACCATATGCATAAAACATCAAAAATAATGAACATATGTGTTTAAATTAGAATGAGATGTGGGGGTGGGGGGAGCCCATGAAAATACATACACTAGCAGCCATTGTAAGGTCTATCTCATTATGTTTGCCAAACTTTGAAGTCTGGGCGAGCTTCCCAATTCTGTGCCCGCTGGAAATCCTGCAAGTAGCTGATTTGTGAGACAATGCCAAGCCATCCAAAAATGGAAGGAGGAGATTAGGTTCAGTGTAAACCTATAACCAGTGTAAACCACAAATACTGTGATCCTATCAACATGATCTAGCTGCAGTCCCTTTGTTTGTATGTCTAGCATATGATTAATACTGTATTTCAAATCTGAAAGAGGAGCGAGATAACATTAACACATACATAAAGAAGCGATTACAAAGAGGGGTAGGAAACACAAGATTTGTTAATTAATCATTTAGACAAACAAGACATTGTCTCCTTACATTGGAACTAGTTTTCCCATTCAGAGGTATATTTTCAAACAAGTATCTGTTGGTAGAGAGGGATATACACAGAAGATCCAGAAGGTATCTTCTCTGATGGTTTTAAAGACATGGCTCCTTTCTTAATGTAGAAGAATGATGAGGAAGAGACTGTTTTTAACTACATTGTAATTGGAAGGAATATAAATTAAAGCATAGTCCTTTACTTTTTACAAAGAGAATGCAAGTTGAAAAACTGTAGAAATATATGTGTCTGTGTTTTATTTCTAGCTTACTGATCAGCAGTGGGCTATTGCCATGTGGGCTATCAGCACTTTTCTGTCTCGTATTTTTCACTAACAATGATTAAAATCTAGTGTTCTAGTATTCTATTGCAGCACTGTCAGTTCAGTTCAGCCGCTCAGTCGTGTCCGACTTTTTGCGACCACATGAATCACAGCACGCCAGGCCTCCCTGTCCATCACCAACTCCCGGAGTTCACTCAGACTCACGTCCATCAAGTCAGTGATGCCATCCAGCCATCTCATCCTCTGTCATCCCCTTCTCCTCCTGCCCGCAATCCCTCCCAGCACCAGAGTCTTTTCCAATGAGTCAACTCTTCGCATGAGGTGGCCAAAGTACTGGAGTTTCAGCTTTAGCATCATTCCTTCCAAAGAAATCCCAGGGCTGATCTCCTTCAGAATGGACTGGTTGGATCTCCTTACAGTCCAAGGGAATCTCAAGAGTCTTCTCCAACACCACAGTTCAAAAGCATAAATTCTGCAGCACTCAGCTTTCTTCACTTCACTCAGCTTTGTCCAACTCTCACATACATACATGACCACAGGAAAAATCATAGCCTTGACTAGACGGACCTTTGTTGGCAAAGTAATGTCTCTGCTTTTCAATATGCTATCTAGGTTGGTCATAACTTTTCTTCCAAGGAGTAAGCGTCTTTTAACATCATGGCTGCAGTCACCATCTGCAGTGATTTTGGAGCCCCCCAAAATAAAGTCTTACACTGTTTCCACTGTTTCCCCATCTATTTGCCATGAAGTGATGGGACCAGAAGCCATGATCTTCGTCTTCTGAATGTTGAGCTTTAAGCCAACTTTTTTACTCTCCACTTTCATCAAGAGGATTTTTAGTTCCTCTTCACTTTCTGCCATAAGGGTGCTGTCATCTGCATATCTGAAATTATTGATATTTCTCCTGGCAATCTTGATTCCAGCTTGTGCTTCTTCCAGCCCAGCCTTTCTCATGATGTACTCTGCATAGAAGTTAAATAAGTAGGGTGACAATATACAGCTATGACATACTCCTTTTCCTATTTCGAACCAGTCTGTTGTTCCATGTCCAGTTCTAACTGTTGCTTCCTGACCTGCATACAGGTTTTCAAGAAGCAGGTCAAGTGGTTTGGTATTCCCATCTCTTTCAGAATTTTCTACAGTTTATTGTGATCCACACAGTCAAAGGCTTTGGCATAGTCAATAAAGCAGATGTTTTTCTGGAACTCTCTTGCTTTTTCAATGTTCCAGCGGATGTTGGCAATTTAATCTCTGGTTCCTCTGCCTTTGTTTGAATATCTGGAAGTTCACAGTTCACATATTGCTGAAGCCTGGCTTGGAGAATTTTGAGCATTACTTTACTAGCGTGTGAGATGAGTGCAATTGTGCGGTAGTTTGAGCATTCTTTGGCATTGCCTTTCTTTGGGATTGGAATGAAAACTGACCTTTTTGAGTCCTGTGGCCACTGCTGAGTTTTCCAAATTTGCTGGCATATTGAGTGCAGCACTTTCACAGTATCATCTTTCAGGATTTGGAATAGCTCAACTGGAATTCCATCACCTCCACTAGCTTTGTTTGTAGTGATGCTTTCTAAGGCCCACTGGACTTCACATTCCAGGATGTCTGGCTCTAGGTGAGTGATCACATCATCGTGATTATCTTGTAACTCATGCCAAACTTGGTGACACAGATCAACACTCATTTTATTACACTTATGGGTTCTGTGTGTCAGGAACTGGGAAGGGCACAGCGGAATGGTTTTTCTCCCAGGGCCTGATCTGGCAAGACTCAAGTGGCTCCAGGTAACTGCAACAGCTGGGGCTGGAATCCTACGGAAGCTTCTTCACTTACAGGTCTGGTGCCTGAAATGGCGGGATACGGATAGGACTGTCAACTGGGGTGCCTACAGGTAGCCGGTCTGTAAGGTTTGGGTTTCTTCACAGCATGGAAGCATCAGGGTAGCTGCTGTTTACCTGATGGTTCAGGACCCCATAGGACTTCCCTTGTGGCTCAGACGGTAAAGCAACTAACTGCCTACAATGCAGGAGACCTGGGTTCAATCCCTGGGTTGGGAAGATCCCCTGGAGAAGGAAATGGCAACTCACTCCAGTGCTCTTGCCTGGAGAATCCCATGGATGGAGGAGCCTAGTGGGCTACAGTTCATGGGGTTGCAAAGAGTCAGACATGACTGAGCGACTTCACTTTCACTTTATCACCATATCTTCTCCTCTGACCCTCCTGCCTCCCTCTTTCATTTATAAATACCCTTATGATAACATTGGGCCCATATGGATAATCCAAATAGTCTCCCAGCTCAAGACTCTTAATCACATGCCAAGTCCTTTTTGCCATATAAGGTAACATATTCAGAAGTTCTGGGGATTATGATCCAGATATGGGTGCTGAGGGGAGGGGGGTGGATTCTGCCTACTACAAAGACTATTATACACATATAGCATAAGTACACACATCATCAATATTCTCCAGTGAAACAGCCACTGTTATTCTATCATCCCCTCACATGGATGTGTTTACCAATTATCAGGCCATTAATTATAATATCTCCTCTCTTACATCCACATTCTAATAGCTCATCAAGCTCATTAAAGCCTTGCATTCCGTGTCCAGGAGGCTGCAGGCAAACTCGCCCAGCTCCACCCTTTCAGCACCACAGCAGGGAACAGTGCATTGTGCTGAGCAGAGCAGGATTCTCACCGCCCCTCCCTCTCAGTTCCCTTGACAGACTAGCACACCTGTGGGCCCTGTCAACTAAAAAAGATGCACAATGTGAGAGTTATGAATTAAGTTTTATTTGGGGCAAAATGAGGACTGCAGCCCAGGAGACAGCACCTCAGAAAGCTCTGAGAGACTGCTCTAAAGAGACAGCAGGGGAAGGTCAATATAGAAGATTTTGGTTAAGGGGGAGTTCAGTGCAGTCAAGTGCTTACTTTATAAAAGGTTTTCTGCTTGTCATGAGGAGTTGATGTCACCATGAAGGGATTTAGGGATTTTCTAGATAAGAAGAGATGCAAGGATTGGGACCATGAAATCCATTCTTAACTACCTAAAAACCTGGTTCACCAGTTTCCCTGGAGCACAGAATGCCTCAGGTCAGATCAGTCACTCAGTCGTGTCCGACTTTTTGCGACCCCATGAATCGCAGCACGCCAGGCCTCCCTGTCCATCACCAGTTCCTGGAGTTCACTCAGACTCACGTCCATGGAATCAGTGATGCCATCCAGCCATCTCATCCTCTGTCATCCCCTTCTCCTCCTGCCCGCAATCCCTCCCAGCATCAGAGTCTTTTCCAATGAGTCGACTCTTCACATGAGGTAGCCAAAGTACTGGAGTTTCAGCTTTAACACCATTCCTTCCAAAGAAATCCCAGGGCTGATCTCCTTCAGAATGGACTGGTTGGGTCTCCTTGCAGTCCAAGGGACTCTCAAGAGTCTTCTCCAACACCACAGTTCAAAAGCATCAATTCTTCGGTGCTTAGCCTTCCTCACAGTCCAACTCTCACATCCATACATGACCACAGGAAAAACCATAGCCTTGACTAGACGAACATTTGTTGGCAAAGTAATGTCTCTGCTTTTGAATATGCTATCTAGGTTGGTCATAACTTTCCTTCCAAGTAAGTGTCTTTTAATTTCATGACTGCAGTCACCATCTGTAGTGATTTTGGAGCCCAGAAAAATAAAGTCTGACACTGTTTCCACCATTTCCCCATCTATTTCCCATGAAGTGATGGGACTGGATGCCATGATCTTCGTTTTCTGAATGTTGAGCTTTAAGCCAACTTCTTCACTCTCCACTTTCACTTTCATCAAGAGGCTTTTGAGTTCCTCTTCACTTTCTGCCATAAGGGTGGTGTCACCTGCATATCTGAGATTATTGATATTTCTCCGGGCAATCTTGATTCCAGCTTGTGTTTCTTCCAGTCCAGCGTTTCTCATGATGTACTCTGCATAGAAGTTAAATAAACAGGCTGACAATATACAGCTTTGATGAACTCCTTTTCCTATTTGGAACCAGTCTGTTGTTCCATGTCCAGTTCTAACTATTGCTTCCTGACCTGCATATAGGTTTCTCAAGAGGCAGATCAGGTGGTCTGGTATTCCCATCTCTTTCAGAATTTTCTACAGTTTATTGTGATCCACACAGTCAAAGGCTTTGGCATAGTCAATAAAGCAGAAATAGATGCTTTTCTGGAACTCTCTTGCTTTTTCCATGATCCAGTGGACGTTGGCAATTTGATCTCTGGTTCCTCTGCCTTTTCTAAAACCAGCTCCAACATGTGGAAGTTCACGGTTCACATATTGCTGAAGCCTGGCTTGGAGAATTTTGAGCGTTACTTTACTAGCATGTGAGATGAGTGCAATTGTGCGGTAGTTTGAGCGTTCTTTGGCATTGCCTTTCTTTGGGATTGGAATGAAAACTGACCTTTTCCAGTCCTGTGGCCACTGCTGAGTTTTCCAAATTTGCTGGCATATTGAGTGCAGCACTTTCACAGCATCATCTTTCAGGATTTGGAATAGCTCAACTGGAATTCCATCACCTCCACTAGCTTTGTTCGTAGTGATGCTTCCTAAGGCCCACTTGACTTCACATTCCAGGATGTCTGGCTCTAGGTCAGTGATCACACCATCGTGAATATCTGGGTCGTGAAGATCTTTTTTGTATAGTTCTTGTGTGTGTTCTTGCCATCTCTTCTTAATATCTTCTGCTTCTATTAGGTCCATACCATTTCTGTCCTTTATCGAGCCCATCTTTGCATGAAATGTTCCTTTGGTATGTCTGATTTTCTTGAAGAGATCCCTAGTCTTTCCCATTCTGTTGTTTTCCTCTATTTCTTTGCATTATTCACTGAAGAAGGCTTTCTTATCTCACTCCACCCTGAACGCCCTCAAGGGATGTTAAAGGGCAGCAGCAGCAGCAGCACAGGGTTAACCTCAGTAGAGGCACTTGGCAAATGCCCTAGTTGTTGCTATACAGTTGCTGGCAAATGCTCTCAGCAAGGGCCAATTTGCAGTTGATAGGCAAGTGCCACGGAGAAGGTGATGGCACCCCCCTCCAGTACTCTTGCCTGGAAAATCCCATGGATGGAGGAGCCTGGTCGGCTGTAGTCCATGGGGTCATGAAGAGTCGGAGACAACTGAGCGACTTCACTTTCACTTTTCACTTTCATGCATTGGAGAAGGAAATGGCAACCCCCTCCAGTGTTCTCACCTGGAGAATCCCAGGGACAGGGGAGCCTGGTGGGCTGCCGCCTATGGGGTCGCACAGAGTCAGACACGACTGAAGCAGCAACAGGCAAGTGCCAGTTTGTAGTTGACAGCCCAAACAAACTTACCAGCTCATGGCATTCAACCCAGATTTGCAAAGGCGCCTTCTTACCTCCTATAGGGTACAACAGGTCTGACTTAGCCCAAGAGCCAGTAAGGAAAGTCGAGGTATCGAGGGGGTGTCCTGTCACAACAGGACAGGCAAGTCTGTGCCCTCCTCCACACTCACTACCATCTCTTGTCAGATATTTTCACCCCCAAGTCCCAGCTCCAGTAAGGATAGAAACATGGCGAGAAGTCATAGGGTTGAATTGGCAAGTCCCAATTTCATGCCCATGTTCTCATTTGTTCAAGCTTAGCATTTAACTGCAGGCCATGACTGGAATTTATTAACTTGCTAAAACTGATGCTCTGAGGTCTTCAGCCATTGTATGGTGGCTGTTTGCTTAATTATCCATATCTAAAGAGTGACTTTGGCTGATTTGTGATTCTTTCAGCTTTGTAGCCTGTGCAGCCCTCTGTTCAACGACAGCACAGGTCATTGAGTACCCACTGAGAAGTGTCCTCCAGAAAAACCTGAAGGACTCACCAGCACGAGCCTGGGACACCCTACATTCAAAGAATGTGTGGCTGCTGGTCCGAAACCAAGAATCCACTCTGGGAGGGCAGTGAGGGGCTCTGAAACACCGGCAAATGCCAGGGAGAAGCTGGGTAATTTTATTCCAATTATACTCTTAGTGTCATGATGTCACAGCATAAATTTGTACTTTTGCATGCAGCTCATGCTGGTGTGATGACAGCTCTTAAAATATTGAGTGATTGTGGGCCCGTCAGCATAAAATTATTCTAACATGGTGCCTTTATTAGTGCTTCAATAAATGCCATTCTTCTTGTGTTCTGAGGTGGCATTTGCAAATGAGCTAATTTCTCTGCAGTAAAATAATTGTGTTGCATTTATTTTGCGGGGGAAAAAACAGTGCTATTACATAAAGGGGGCTCTTTTTCCATCAAAACCACATACGCTGTAGTTAGTCAAGTTTAAAAAAGAATGCATTAACTAAATGACTAGGTAATTATTTAAATGAACTTGCTGCTTTGAAAAAAAAGCTGTAGATGGGATAAACACCTTAAAAATCCCTTGTTATTTCAAAAAGATGTGGCAAGGCAGTCAGAGGAGTATCCATGCTCCAAGGCAGGGGAAGAAGGTGTTTACTGATCAGTGACATGCATTTTAGGTCTCTTGACCTCATGCCACACTGGCTTCATTCTCCAGAAATAATGGCATGGAGCGAGGAGAGGAGAATAGGTATTATTTGAATCTTACCCTATGTGTTTGGCCGTCTGCATCCTCTGGCCTGGAACCCTAGACTCCTATGGTCTCACCAGTGCAAGGTCTCACTAGATGCTCCTTTTCACATCACTAATGGATGCTGCTCACCCATGAGAAGCAAGCAGTGAGCTCCACGCTCAGGAAGGTCTCCTGCAAATCATGCATCAACCCCCTTCCTTTAATTTAGGAGACGGCTTCAGAATTAAAAATTAATTAACCACCTGCCCCAAGTTTTTGTGAACCACAATAAGATAATCTGATGCTACTTTCCTTCCAACTAGCAAAAAATACTTAAAAGGGAGGGAAGGAAAGAAAGGTGAGAGAGCCACGAGGGGAATGATTAACAGCAGGAATGAGAGAGAGAAAGAGTAAGAAAGGAAAGGAAAGGAAATAAGAGGGAAATAAAGACAGAAAAATAATCCCAAGAATATTTCCTCAGAGAAGTGATGAGAAATAGGAAGTTGTATTCTGAGATGAAAGTTAAGCAAATTCCATTGTAAGGATAAACTCTGAATTTATTCAGGCTATTACTTCCTAAATGAAGTAATGAAGTTTCTCACTCTCATACTGCTGTGAAGATCTTGGAAGATCTTTAATCCCCTAGACTTTGTGCCTTTTTTGGCAGAGTCTGTGAGCTAAACAAAACTAAAAGGGTGTTCAGTTTTAAGAAGAATTTAATTTGTATATAAAGAAAACCAATAAATCACAAAAGTTTTAAAATAAGAACTAATACTGGAGATCTGCCATGTAACCACGTACCAGGTTAAGTGCCTTGCACTTATTCGTTTATTCACCACAACCGCTTTAGTTAAGTTCCCAATAGCTCTGCTGTGATTTCTAGAGCTCTGACGACCATTTTCCTTACAACCTGAATTTGGGACCAGTTAGGAAGTCAGATTCAGACCAAACTGGCAGCTTTTCAAGCAGATTGAAGACCACAGCTCACACGTGAGCTTGCAGCATGTTTCCTAATGCTTCACCCAAAGTCACACCTGGCCACCAGCAGGAAAACCTATATGTATAAAACATATAGGTTATATATAAATACATAGTTTACAATAGTATGTGTTCTATGTACACTTATTTAATAGGCACAATCTTAGGAGATACATATGATTATCAGCCCCATGTTACAGACGAGAAAACTGAGGTGATTTATCTAAGGTCGCACAGCTGCACAGAGAGCAGGGCTCTGAAATCAGGCAGTCCGGCTTCAGAATTTGTGTTCTTCGAGGCTATGTTATAGCATACTATAAACTATATACAAAATGCTGTCTTCTGTTGCCTTTCTCACAAAGATTCCATCCTTGTTTTAGTTTTAATACTGTATCAGTGGTATCTGTCTTAAAATCATCTTAAATACCATTTCCCTTAGGGGCAGAGACAGTTTCTCTACTTTTCTCTGTGTAAAGCCAAATGAAACAACTTGTGCAGTTAATCACCTACTAAATTCCTAATAATAACAATGACATAATATATGACCCAAATTTAATGACATCAAAAGAAACCAACCCTGAAAACATCTCTTCCCTCTGAAGTTCTCTTGAATGTGACTGCTGCATCTACAATTTTTTTTTTTTTAACAAGATGTTTACACTGGGTTTGTACAAAATATTTGAAAATCCACTTGGATAAATTACCCCAAAAGCTAGTAAATAACTTCCATGGTTCTTTGAAAAAAATCAGAGCCAGTAGCCAATCTTTACTATTCTGAAAAGCAAAGTAACATGTGATGCTGAACTGGCACGTGGGGCCTCTAAAGTTATAATAGAGATGTTTCCAATCTTGCTATTCACATTCCGTCATAGGCAAACGGCTTAAAAACAGGCAAGGGAGCATTCAGGCTTCTTGCACACACAGGTGAGTCAAGCCTCCATCAAGGATGGCTGCAGATGGGAAACTGGGGAGGAGGAGGAGGGCAGCGGAGGCTCAAGGCGCATGCGCGGCAGGGCACAGGGCATCTGCCTAGGAGCTCCTGTGTGGAGAATGTCCTGCACCTCCCTCCTGGCTGCAGACCTCAACTCCCAGGCCCAGAGTTGGGGTGTGTTCAGAACACACAACATTCAGAGTCTGAACTCCCACTTAGTCTGGACACAGACTAACCATGTCGCCCGATATCTCCTTCTGCAAGAGGCAACAGAGCTTATTTAAAATGCAGCCTGGAGATGAACTTCACATGTTCAGATTCTGCCCTGCCACTTGCTACCTATGTGACGCTGACAAGCTCCTTAACATTTTGGAAGCCTTTGTTTCCCTACTGGTAGAACAGGGAAAATAATATTCTCCAAATCCTAGGGTGACTGTGAGGATCATTCCAACTAATGTGTGTAAAGTGCTAAGTGAAGTGTCTGGTGTGTGGTAAGCACTAGGTAAATGTGAACAATTTCTGCCTAATTAGATTGTACATCCCTCCCCTTGTGCTTTGTTCTGTCCTATGCAGTGACACGGTCAGAGAGGAGAAATTTGCATAAAGTAGGTGCTCAGAAAATTTTAGAAAGACATACTGGCCCATTTTTTTTTCAAGCCTTTTTCTCAGTCTCATGATTTGTAGGTAACTGTCAGAGATCCAAGGGCTAGCTGCATTCCAATTACTTGAGAAACGCTGCATTCCAGTTACTTGAGAAACCTTTCTTAAAATACAGATTCTTACCTCCTCGCCCAGAAATTCTAATATTGAATGCCCAAGGGGAGGTTCAGGAAAATGTCCTAAAAGTGAAACCAACAAACACCCAAGTGAGCTCCCCACAGACCTGAACTCTGGGCGCAGCTGCTCCTGTCAGCAGTCTTATCCTTTCTGATTTTCCATAACATGATACTGAATTGTAGCCTAACTGGAGGATGTGGGGGCCGGAAACAAAGAAGGAGGTGGGATAATAAGGAGTAGTGGAGTTGGGGAAGGTTGCGGGGGGGAGGAACCGGTTGCAGATCAGGAAGCAGAAATCTACATCCCACTCATGTCACCAAAAAGTCTTCTCATACGGGAGGCCAGGCTTTGCCAGGACCCTGCAGTGGCACTGCCACTTAACACTGGTCCTGACAACCACATCAGCAAAGAGTAGAGGTGATGAGACTATCAGCTCTGCCAGATGGTAGCAGGGGCCCTGCCCTAGCAAAATCCTGACTGCATGCCAAACACAAAACAGAAACTCTGGGCGAACTTCCCAAGCATAAGGGGCTCTGACTTTCTTCCCTAACTCTGGCTCTGGCTTCTGCTCTCTCCCAATTCCCCACAGGCTGAAGGATCTTTGAAATGGCAAAATGAAACCAAATACTGTCCTTTATCCTTCATCAGGGCATAAAAATTCCAAAAGTGCTTCGTGCCTATGTTTGATAGAACCCTCCTCAATTCTCAATCCCTGACAAGCTAAAGTATTCCTTTGCAGAAGGGAACAACTAACCCAAAAAAGTACAAAGCATATAAAAAAAAGATATAGCTGTTCAAAAGAAAAAGATCACCATGAGAATTCAAAGCAAATATCTTCCTATAAAATAATAATGTATTGCAAGGAACAAAAAAATGCTTTAGAACTTCTATGTATGTTTACAATAGGAGTCAAAAGGACCTGTTTCTATTAAATTATATCAGATATGAAGATAAAAAGCAAAAATAATACACAATAAAATTAATGGAGGCTAAGTTGGCTTTTTTCCCCCAGATTTCAAATTTGTAAAGAAATAAGCAAACTCTAGATTCTTCACAAACTCAGGGAAAGTATAAAAAAAGATTTAAGTGGTTAAAGAAATCTAAGACACATGGAAGTCAAATACAGGGAGTCAATTAAGCTGCAAAGGGCATCAAGGAAGAGGAAAATATTGAGATAGAACTGAAGTTTAATGGAGTTAACAATTACAGGAATAATAGAGGAAAACTATTTTACCTGAAAAAAAAATTATTTTTAAGATTGAAATATTTTTCCAAAAAAAAAAAGAATTTAATGAAAAGATACCAATACCTAGAGATATACCAACGCCTGGACACACAAAATTTTTTCCCACTTAAACTAGCCATCAAACATTCAGGCTATGTGAACACTGACACATAGGAATAGCTACCATGAACAAACAGATGTACACATACAAGGGAGTGAAAATCAGATAGGCATTTGCTTTCTCTGTAATACTGAATGAAAAAAGACAGCAAAGCAAAGACTGCTAAAATTTGAGAGACAGTGACTTCAACTCCTTTTTTTTTTAATCAAATCTAAAGAAAACAAAAGGGAAGGACAAAAATATGCAAGAGATCTGACAATATACCACTGTGTATGGTTAATGAAAGCATTACTCAAAGACATATTCTAGCTGCCAATAGATGAATTAAAATAAGCCTATTTGACTCAGAATTTCACTAGAATAAATCTAGTAATAGTTTCAGATATTTTTAGTTTTTCTAAATACTAAGGTCTCCTGAAGCCTGGGGCTTCCTTGGTGGCTCTGGTAAAGAATCCGCCTGCAGTGCAGGAGGCGCAGAAGCTGCAGATTTGATCCCTGAGTCGGGAAGATCTCCCAGAGGAGGGCATGGCAATCCACTCCGTAGTCTTGCCTGGAGAATCCCATGGACAGAGGAGCTTGGCAGGCTGCAGTCCATGGGGTCACACAGAGTCGGACACAACTGAAGTGACTTAGCACAACACAGAGCATGAACCTGACCTCATTTCAGGACCCTCAACTCTCTGTATCCTAGAATAATAAAAATGACAAACCTACACCAATCAAAATAAGTGCTTACTATTTGCTAGATACATTGTACTCATTATCTCAAACCTTCACCAAAACCCTGATGTACATTCTGTTGTCTACATTGTAGAGACTTTAGGAAAAAAAAACAATGCTAGGGAGATAAAATAACTAAGTGTGCTCTGCTAATAAGCAATAGGGCCAGTATTCACACAAGAGCACTTGTTTGCACAGCCCAAGTATTTTCTACTCTCCTCTTCTACCTGCTCTTGTACCCACAAATCTATTCTGCTAATGGGGATGCTTGTGATCCAGCTTTGGTTAGAAAGAGAATCCATCCACTAGGTGCCAACTCCTAAAGTAAGAATTAGACAGGCTGTTACCATGGGGCTGAATTAGTCATATTTCCAGCTTCTGTAAACTTGATGCTTTAACAATGGCACCCCACTCCAGTACTCTTGCCTGGAAAATCCCATGGATGGAAGAGCCTGGTAGGCTGCAGTCCATGGGGTCGCTAAGAGTCGGGCACGACTGAGCGACTTCACTTTCACTTTTCACTTTCATGCATTGGAGAAGGAAATGGTAACCCACTCCAGTGTTCTTGCCTGAAGAATCCCAGGGACGGGGGAGCCTGGTGGGCTGCCGTCTCGGGTCGCACAGAGTCGGACACGACTGAAGTGACTTAGCAGTAGCAGTAGGTCTACATGCTAGATACGCCTTGTTCTGGACAACCCAAATATGCCTAAACCACCTTGCCCTAGCTTCCTGCCTTGCTCCCCATTTTCCCTCCTTAGGAGGAGTCCTCTCCTTGGGATATGCTCTTCAAATACAAACCAATCAATCCAAAGTCTACACACACACACACCCCTCCTCCACCTTCTTATCTGACTCTCACATTCTGGGCCACTATCTACCTGCCCAAATCACTCTAGGGACAAGTTCCAGACAATCAGGGACAGCCCCATGGCCCAGAGCCTGCTGAAATTATTCAAACTACCCAATTCCAAGCAAGGCTGCTTCCCCTGCCTCACTTGGTTCCTCCCCAGGAAACCACAATAAAGGATCCTATCCACAGTCTTTTCCTTTCTTCCTTGTGACCAAGCCCAGTAATTTCCCATTTGGCCACCAATGATGATGACTTTTATGTGTCAATCTGACTCAGCCACAGGGTGCTCAGATATTTGGTCAAAAGTGATAGGTGAGTCTGTGATGGAGGCTTCTGGATAAGATTAGCATTTGAATCAGTCAACTGAATAAAGTCAATATCCCTCTGTAATATGGAGCACTGGCTGAAGACCAGGTAGGGGGAGTTCCTCTTGCCTGATCTACTGAGCTGGTATATTTTCCTGTCTTTGGACTTGAACTTAAGAAACATAAACTTAAGAAACATAATTCTTCTTGGATCTCAAGTCAGCTGGCATTTGGACAGGAAGTACATCAGCTTGCCTGGGTCTCCAGCTTGCCAACTATACGTATCTTGGGATTTCTCAGCCTCCATAATCATCTGAGCAATTCCATATAATAAATCTCTTTTATATATAGATGAAGGTACAGGTATAGATGTAGACGTAGGTGTATATATAGATATATTACTTGTTATTTCTCTGCTTATCTGGAAAACCCTGACTGATATGATTCCCTGTGGTGGGGCAAGCTATCTCCTCTTGGGAACTCTGAGTAATAAACTAACTTTCCAGTGCCATTTTCTGATTACTTTACTATACGTCAAATTTTCTACTAATGCAACATATTTTAAAGTAGGAGGTGAGGCAGAAGGAGCATCCATTTGCCCGCATTAAGGTCTCACAGTTAAACTTTTATAAACTAGAAATAGTATATGATCCCCACCTGCTAGCTTTATCATGTTTAGGGCATTTATTTGGAAGTGAAGTGTTTTCTCTTTGCAGTTCACATTCACAGTTAGATCTATGGAATATCAATGAACCAAATACTGTATATGGCTTCATTTTCCTAATTTTACCTCGGTAACTGTAACTATCAGAAGCACTAAAGTTAAAAGGCACTAAATCATCACCAATTCTTCAAAATGATTGGGAAATCATTTCATCAGTGAATCATTCTGTGACTGACTATCCCTTATCCAGGCAATAGTAAATTAAAGGAAAAATTTATAGGACCAAAACCCAAAAACATAAGCGTGACCCTTTACCAAATCAAATTAGTAATCTCAGAAACCAGATGAGAAAGCTGTGCATGTGCTTTCTTTTCACACTCTTTGTGCCTTGAGTCTCATTGGCTTCAGCCTGAGTGTTACACAATGCCCAGGAATGGAAAGATGCTCTGCAAAACTAGGACTTGGAGCAATTTATTTCTTTAAGCCTCTGACAGCCTCAGGAAAGACCATGCACTCAACTAAGTCAAACACTGATCCATAAGCTCTAAGAGTTATTTTGTTGCAACTTTCACCACTTCATCACTCTAAGAGTCTAGACTTTTTTTTTTTTTTACTGTATTTATAGTTGGGAGTCTCCTATAAATTTGAGGTATTTTTTAATAAAAAGAAAGTATTTGAATATCAATACTGTTGTATCGATGTAGTTTCAGTGAGCAAAACAGAAAACAAACAAACAACAACAAAACACCAGTTATTTTAACAGAAAGAATTTAACATGAGAAATTAAAAGCAGGGGAAAAAAAAAGCAGGGAAAAAAGTGTAAAAGCAGCACTGGAATATCATAGAAATAATGATATCTGGGGAGTGGAAACCAGCTCCATCCATCATTAGTTTTGAGACACTGGGCATGTTACTTAGCCTCCTAAAATGGTCTGATAATATGCCCAGAAGTATCCAAACTTTGAGGTTTGAGGGCAAAGTTTCTAATACAGCCTTCCCTTCTGACACCAACTGAAAGTTTAGGGGGTTTCCAAATCTACCCTCTGCTTTCCAATTCACTAGAAGGACTCCCAGAATTCAAGGAGTGTAATTAAAGCTATTACACTCATGGTGTTTATTACAGAGAAAGGATACAGATCAACATCACCCAAAGGATGAGATGCATAGAACATTCTGAGAGGGTTCTGAACATGAAGCTGCTGTTGTCCTCAGAACACTGTACCCTCTCAGTACTGATGTCCAGCAATATGCATGGAGTTCTACCAATCAAGAAAATGTGTCTGAGCACCACTGTTCAGTGTTTATTGTTACTTCATTACACAGGCATGACTGACTGATTGCCCACGTGGCTGAACTCAGTCCCTAGGTCTACTGATGCCCAGTTAACCAAAGTCTCCACCTGAATTATATAGTTGGTCTTTCTGGTGCGGGCAGCCCCACCACCCTAAAACTCTCAAGTGTGGGCATCTACACCTTAAGATTCAGTGTGGTCAGAACCTGGCCTAAGCAAAGACATGCCTAACAGGCAAGACACAGGCCAGACCTCTCTTTAAACAAAGCCAAATCCTGTACTATACATAACACTTCATAGGGAGCATGATGATATATGCTGCTTGGCTCAGAATGGTCCCAGTTTACTCTTAATGTCCTGGAGTCATATTCTTAAAAACAGAACACTCTTGTTCATTCTCTAAAATGTTTCACTTTGGACAACTAACTATGAGCCTATTCTACTCAACAGCATAAGTAACATTAAAAATATTTATCAACTGGTACAGTTTAAGCAATAACCAAACTGAAAAGATACTGGCAGCAAATAAGATACTACAATAACAATTACACACTGGTGACTATCACATTTTGCTCATCAGGTTGTTATGAGGACTAACTAAGCATGC
The DNA here is from genome assembly GCF_002263795.3 of Bos taurus. Lineage (NCBI taxonomy): Eukaryota > Metazoa > Chordata > Mammalia > Artiodactyla > Bovidae > Bos > Bos taurus. The sequence continues at coordinate 55,899,807 of NC_037335.1, read as the reverse complement.
AACTATAAAGTTTAAAAACTACCAAATTTATTTTGGAGTGAATAATATTTAATGCCCACCAAGTATCTATCTTTATCTTCCTAACAAAGCCCTAATTTTATTTTGAATCTATGATCATTTTACACTCAAGACTTTTGACTCAGCAGAAACTTCCCCCAATCTTCAGCTCAATGGATGAAAGAAAGTGAAAGCATTAGTTGCTCAGTCCTATCCAACTCTTTGCAACCCCATGGAGAGTAGCCCACCAGGCTGCTCTGTCCATGGAATTCTCCAGGCAAGAAAAATGGAGTGGGTTGCCATTCCCTTCTCCAGGGGATCTTCCCAAACCAGGGACTGAACCCAGGTCTCCTGCATTACAGGCAGATAGATTTCCTTACTGTCTGAGCCACCAGGATTCTAATAAATGTAGGCCCATGCTTTTCAAATTGACTTTGCATTAGAATCACCAAGAGCACTTCAAACACTTTGATATCCAGATCCCATGCCCAGAGATTCTTTCTCAGCCTGGGAGGGGCCCAATAATTAGCACAGATATTCTACAATAAACCATAACGGAGAAGAATATGAAAAAGAATGTATGTGTAACTGAGACACTTTGTTGTACAGCAGAAATTAATACAACATTGTAAATCAACTATACTTCAATAAAATTTAAAGAAAAAAAATTAGTACAGTCACTTTGAAAGAGCACCCCTCTGATATTAATGAGCCATGGGGGCTGAGAACCAACAACGTAGCCCAACAGAGACCTCCCATACCCCTTGCTGGTGACAGATGGGGAACGGGACAGTCCACAACTGCAGGCCGGAGGAGAGGTGATAGAATTCCTCCTCTTGCTTCCAGGAGAGAGTGTCTCTTTGTCTGTAGATAAGAATTAGCAGTGTTATGACCTAATTGCTTCTGATAATAAGCAATTAGGATAAGGAAAAATATCCTTAGGATGAAGCCGATGGTTTGGCCATTAGAGCAGAAAGAGGCTACACCCTTGATGATATGGTTGAGCTACTGTACCATCTAAAGTGGGAAGTAAAGCCCCTCCTTCCTTTGACTCACAATTACATGAGCCAAAATATGTCCTTACTGCATATGGCTTTCTGATGCAGCTCCCAACTTCTCATTGTCTTTTGTTTTAATCTGTGTGTGTGCACAATTATTCTCTAATTAATCCAGTAATAAAGGCATGTTAATATGATGCCTATAAAACATATTTTATTCTATTTGATAATAAACCACACTTTTAGTTTTGTCCAAATTTTATCCTACACTATAGGGTATACTATTCAGAATCCCCAACATACTTCCAAGGTATAATAAGAATTGAGACTAGAAATAATGAATATAAAATACCATGCATATGGGAAATTACTAACACTTTTTAATTCATTTGGCAAACGAGGAGGTTGAGGCTTAGAGGAGAAATTGTCCCAGGTCATATAGCCACTGATTCACAAAGCTTGGACTATACCTCAAATCTAATGATGTGATAGCCTCCTTGTATGTTTCCACTCTCTATATACAACTCACTTCAGATAAGTTATAAGAGTATAGTGGTTAAGAATATGTATTCTGGGGGCTTAACTATGTATAAATCCTAGTTTCACCACTGACTAGCTGCGCACCTGGAGATGGTCACTTAACCTATTTTAATGCCCTCATTTGTAAAATGATAATATTTCACAGGAGTGCTGTGAAAGAAATGAACTTATGAGTCAAGGACCTAGAATAGTGCTCAGTTCAGTTCAGTCACTCAGTCGTGTCCAACTCTTTGTGACCCCATGAATCGCAGCACGCCAGGCCTCCCTGTCCATCATCAGCTCCCGGAGTTCACTCAAACTCACGTCCATCGAGTCAGTGATGCCATCCAGCCATCTCATCCTCTGTCGTCCCCTTCTCCTCCTGCCCCCAATCCCTTCCAGCATCAGAGTCTTTTCCAATGAGTCAACTCTTCGCATGAGGTGGCCAAAGTACTGGAGTTTCAGCTTTAGCATCATTCCTTCCAAAGAAATCCCAGGGCTGATCTCCTTCAGAATGGACTGGTTGGATATCCTTGCAGTCCAAGGGACTCTCAAGAGTCTTCTCCAACACCACAGTTCAAAAGCATCAATTCTTCGGTGCTCAGCTTTCTTGATGTCCTTTTCATTATAGGGGCCTGGAATGCAAAAGTAGGAAGTCAAGAAACACCTGTAGTAACAGGCAAATTTGGCCTTGGAATACGGAATGAAGCAGGGCAAAGACTAATAAAGTTTTGCCAAAAAAATGCACTAGTCATAGCAAACACCCTCTTCCAACAACACAACAGAAGACTCCACACATGGACATCCCTTGATGGTCAACACTGAAATCAGATTGATTATATTCTTTGCAGCCAAAGATGGAGAAGCTCTATACAGTCAGCAAAAACAAGACCAGGAGCTGACTGTGGCTCAGAATAGTGCCAGTCATATGTATATTAGCTATGTGTTGTCATTGTTATTAATCTTAATGCAAGGGTTCTGTCTGACAGAAAATATACAGTTGCAAATATTATAAGGAAGCTGTGTTACCTATCTCCCTCAGCCTTTACTTTTCATCCCAAGAGAGAAATGTTTAAGTCTTCTACCTCCCAGAAAACCCAGACATGTTGCGAGATTCCTGAGAGTCATAGTTTTCCCTGTGCACGTATCTTTAATAAAGTAATGACCAAAATACAAAATAAAAAGGAGGGGAATTGTGTACAGAGAAGTGATCTCTAGGGTGCTTGGGTCATGGTGGATACTCAGTAAATTAGTCTTTTGCTCCCATCCTGGCTCCCTTTACATTTTCCTGCAAGGTGCTTGGTATGCTTTTCAGAGAATTTTCTCTATGATCATTTGGTTATTGAGCCTGAAGTCACTGAAGCTACAATTCAACCTTACTCCTGTGGAAACTGGGAGTGCACAGGTTCTGGCAATGACAACCAGGACTATCCTCCACAAAAGTATTAACATCATTCATTTGGGTTAAGACACTGGGTCATGAGGAAACTGAAGAATTTCCAAAACCCTGGCTAGTCAGCAAATAAAGCCATTGTCAGCAATGAACACTGTATATGAATTAAATGTATTTTCCCTACACTAACACTTCCCCTAATACCTCTACCCTACTGTGCTGGAAATGGGACAAAGTATGCTGTGAGAATGCAAAGCACCCTAATTCTATTGCAGAAGGAATAACAAAACCTAACACTAGGGTGGCATTTGAGTAGAGGCAGGATGGAAGAGGGAAGGTCAGCAGGGAGGAAACAATGCATACAAAAGTAAAAGTGCAAAAGGAAACGGTACACATTCAATGCTCAATGCAACTGAGACAAAAAAGAAATATCACACATTTAAGCAGTTTGTCCAGGACCTCAGGAACAGTCCCCAGTCACAGAGGCAACCCGTATCTATGAGTGAATGAACACACTCTACAGGCTGGGTCCCTCAAATGGGGAGAATGCCCACAAAGCCTTGTGGGAGGGCTGCTCCTGCCCCTCAGAGCCTCACTGAAGGCCCGTGTAATCATATTTCTAACGCTCCCTGAGTTCTTTCCAGCCCACTCTGCTGCCCTTCACTGTTCTGCCTAGCTCTAGTGCTCATCTTCTCTCCGAAGCCTTCGTGATTCACCTACTCTCCTTTCATTGCTCTTTGAGCCTTGTCCCCAGGGAACTGCGCCCCAGAATGGACACGGCTTTCTTGCTCATCATCTTGAAACACTGCTATGTATCAGCAGGCAGGCTTCCCTTTCCCTGGGCTGAACTGATGATTCTAGTGACAAAATTAAAATGTGCTCCCTGCACTCCACTCCTTCCTTCACGGGAGAGTGGTGACATCTGCCAAGTATGCTTCTTGCATCTAAAATGGTTTCCTAACTAGTACTTCTACTCCCTTTTGCTCAGAGAAAAAGGGCACTGGGTTTGGAGACAGAGTTGAGCTCCTTCATAAAGCCCCCTTACCTTTGGAGAGCCGCAGACTCTCAGGCCACCCACCTATAAAATGGAGATAATTACACCTACACCTCAGGGTTACTGTAAGGATTAAATAAGAAAAGAGTCAATCTGCTGGCATTTTACAATGCCAACACACACAATGTCATTGTTGTTTAGTCACTAAGTTGTGTTTATTTTGTGACCCCATGGACTGTAGTCCACCAGGTTCCTCTGTCCATGGGATGCTCCAGGCAAGAATACTGGTGTGGGTTGCCATTTCCTCCTCGAGGGGGTCTTTCCAACCCAGGGATTGAACCTGGGTCTCCTGTTTATCTCCTGCACTGGCAGGTGGATTCTTTATCACTGAGCCACCAGGGAAGCCCATATATATATGTATGTGTGTTTACATATATATAATCATTATACATGTATGTAAAATTAAAACATTTCAGCCAAAATGGAAATTCTGTTTTGCTGCCACTGAGAGAACCTTCTGAGATTGGCACCTCTGGCTGAATAAACAGTACCATCCCCACCAACTGCTTGTAGCAGGGATGTACTTCTGGCTCCAGCTGGGCATATCACATTCTCTCCCCAGGAAAGAGAACCAATCCATTTTGTTACTGGAAGCTGATATGGGCACTGAGATCACTATCATGGACAAACAGAGGAAGGACCAGAAAAGGCAGCAGACAGAAAGAGAGGTGATCAAAACACAAGCAGAAGTGAACAGTGTATGTCAGGAGAGGAGAGAGAAATCACAGAGGCCACCTCTATGACCTGAATCAATACAATAAACACATTTTAAACTTCTTTAAGAGTGCTCTTTTTTTTTTTTAATTTTTGACCACACTGAGCAGCCTGCAGGATCTTTGTTCCCCAACCAGGGATTGAATCCACAGCCCCTGTATTTGAAGTGTGGGGTCTTACCACTGGACCACCAGGGAAGTCTCAACAGTGTTTCTATTGCAATCATATGGTCAAAGACAGACATTTCCATGCTGGACAGGCTGATATCACTTTGCCATGACAGACAGACATATCAATATTGTCCTAGGGGCTGTGAGAAAAGAAATCAAACTGGCTGGTGAAGGAAAGTAAGCTATTTTGGGATTGCACCCAAAATGCAAAAATCAGAACCGCAATAAAGACCCACGGGTGTTGCAATCTAAATGCATCACACACATTCCCCTCCTCGCGGTCATCGCTCTCCAAAGAGAAAGCCTTGGGCTTAAAGCCTCAGCTTCTCACGCAGAGGCAGACTAATCTCCACGGCTTTGGGGGGGAAATACATCAATCAAGCCATTCCTTGGTAAATGTGAGGAAAATTAAGATGTTAGTGAAGCCTGTGGCCTGTTATTATCATCAGTAGTAATGTATGCTTCTATAGAAGTCCTCAAATTAGGGGTATTTTGTAAAAACAGCATCATATTATTATATATTATAATGAGGAAGGAAATGTGTGGGGGAGGAAAATTTTAGAAATCAGGATGACAGAGATTAAATATTTTCCTTATGGGATGCCAAAAGGAGCAAAATTGACAAGCAGTTGATGAAAGACGAATGGCAGTGAAGTGATGGTTCCAGGCTCTGCCATTTACTAGCTCGGTGACCATAAGCCAGTTATGTTACTACTCTGCCTTGTTTTCCTCATGCATTAAAACAGGGATAATAATATATGACTTACCTCATAGGGTTGTTTCAGCAGTCGGATAAAGTTTGTATAGTAGCTGGTGCCTAGTGCGCTCTTGAGAGTCCCTTGGACTGCAAGGAGATCCAACCAGTCCATTCTAAAGGAGATCAGCCCTGGGTGTTCTTTGGAAGGAATGATGCTAAAGCTGAAACTCCAGTACTTTGGCCACCTCATGCGAAGAGCTGACTCATTGGAAAAGACTCTGATGCTGGGAGGGATTGGGGGCAGGAGGAGAAGGGGACGACAGAGGATGAGATGGTTGGATGACATCACTGACTCAATCGATGTGAGTTTGAGTGAATTCCGGGAGCTGGTGATGGACAGAGAGGCCTGGCGTGCTGCGATTCATGGGGTCGCAAAGAGTCGGACACGACTGAGCAACTGAACTGAAGTGCACCCTTACTACCCTCAGGACAGTTAGCTGTGACTGCTATCTTTACTTGAGGTTTCCCCAAAAGTGACAGTGAGACCAGGAGTTTCATGCTAGTGGTTTATTTGGGAGATGATCTCAAGAAGTACTAGTCGAGAACTGCAAACGTGGGACAGAAAAAGGAAGGAAGCTGATACAGGGCGCATTACTGAGCAGTTGTCACTGTGGGTAACTGTGGTTCGATGGTGACATCAGCTCAATGCCTCTCCGTATGGCATTTCAGATGATGGGAAAGAGAAGATATTTACTGGACACTGGAGTCATCTTGTTATCCCAGAAAGGTCACTACAGGGTGTAGTCCAACCTGTCTTTGATTAACTCTGGCCAGTTTTTGCGTTTAAAGAACTGAAATATTGAAAACTATAGCTTTTGTGTTTGAAAGTGTGACTAACAAAAATTCCAAGCAACCCAATTGTTTGAACAAAACACGTCCTTCCAATGGGAAAGAAATCACTGAATGAGTCCCCAAAGGGAAATTAATATTCCTGAATTTTCTAAACACATTCTAGCAAGGCCTCATCAGTGTAATTTGAAGTTCCCCATGGCTTTTACCTAGGCTGTGAGGACCATGAGATCACCCTCATATTTACTGACCTATATTTCACTGGACTTTTGTCTCTCTTTTTAAAGTTTTGTTCTATTTTTCATCCCATTATTTCTGGATGGGAGATCTCACATTTTTTTCTGAACAGGTTAGCTGACAACTCAAAACTGATGCAAAGCACCTCTCCTTTGACCCCCTGGCCCTTTTCCACTGTAAAAATGTTGATGCCTCTCCCAAGCCTCTCTCTGGGTGTCTCCACATGACCTCTTCTCCAGGCTCCAGTGCAGTTCTGCATCCCCCACCTTCTGTGTCACAGAACCTTGCTGTGCTCGGGCCACTTTATGGTGGATGGCCCTCTGCCTACCCAGCATCTCCCTCCACTGCCTGACTCCAAAACAGAAAAGCCTGGGTCCCCAGGTTACATCAAATTACACTTTCTAAGCAGCTCCTTCAGTTTCCACTCACAGACACTGTATCCACAGGATGCAGGCACAAGCCAGACAGGCACCTAAGAGGCTGCTGTAGCCCAGAGGACTCCACCCCACCCCACCCCATGATTTCATCCATACTTTCCTCCCCAACCCCTTCTTCCACTCTTCTCCTCGCTCACTGGCCTCCTTGCTGTTTCTACAAAACACAAGAAGCTCTTTCTAGCTTTAGCAGCTGCTTCTCTGATTCATAATCTGAAGACTTCCAGACCCTAACTCTCCAGCTGCCCCCACATTCACTTAATTCCTTATTCCTGCAGTACTTGTCTTTCTGCTAGGAAACCAAGTAACATGCCACTTATCTGAAATAGTCCCCAGTTATTCTCTGTGTCATCACCTAATTCTCTCCTTAGCACATCTCCTTGATATTTTCGTAGTTCGTTGATTTGCTTGCTCTCTGTCTCCATGGCTGCCCCACCCCTACAACAAATGCAAGAGCACAAAAGGGAAGTTTGGCTGTTTCTTTCACTACTGTATCTCCATCGCATGGCTTATAATAAAGTCCTACCTTTGAAGAGAAGTTCTAGTAGCTTCATAACCATAAAGCTGTTCAGATGTATGAGAATAGGAAGGGTATCGTTACCTGATAATCTCGCTAAATATATTCACACATAAAGATTAAAACTGTATGACTTTTACTTCCTTTGCAAAGGAAGTACAGGTTCATTTATTGAGCACTGATTATAGACATGCCAAGAACTGTGCCAGGTGTTTTTACAAGAAAGTAGATCTTTAATTTGCCTAAAAAAAAAAAAAAAAAATCAAGTTTCTGCACCATGTGTGCCTAATTTAATGGAGGATTCAATTCAATTCAATAAACTCAGACCACAGTCTTTATTTTGAATTTCAAGATCTTACTTGGGCTTGGTCCTAATCTCTGTAGCCAGAACACAATAGTAGTTTTCTAGAAGGAGAAATGGACTATTTAAGAATCTCCTGATGGAAGCAGAGGATCACAGTTTGATATATTCTCGGGGAGAAGCTCAGAGTGGATATATGAGGCAAGACCTTGTATCTATGCAGACGCTTCATCTTAAAATCTGGGGATTTCTGGTTGGCCCTCCACCAAAACAAGAATGAAATCATACTAAAACTCTACTGATGAAGTACCTGAGATAAGTAATAAAGGTCTACCTGATTTATAAATGGCTTCCTTTTGATGAGCTCTTTTGCATCTTTCAATCACTGATTTCCACTGAATTATGGTTAAGAGTGTATTGTTCACCCATCTGGGTTGTCTGCTCCTTCCAGGCACCAGGGACTGCCCTGGCAGGCCTCCTGCAGGTTAATGGGGGCACATGACAGGCTGGCGCCTGAGAATGACTTCTGCCACTTCTGGTCAAGGCTCTCAAGAGCAGGTGTGAGTGCTTCGTGCTTTCTCTTCTCTTCTCTCAGGAAGATCCTGAAAATCACATTTTTTTTGAAATGGCAGAAACACAAAATGGTGAGGCTCCTTCAACCTGCATCTGAGTGAGAGTTTTTGGAGGAAAACCTCCCACTGTAGATGCAGCGGGACATCCATGTAGGTAGAATATACTGAACGACTGAAAATTAAATCCATTTTAAAATTTATTTAATTTAAATATTTAAATAACTTAGTATCACTTAACTAATAAACCATTAATAAGTAGGGACTAATTCATTACGATAGCATAGCCTAACTTATTCTGACTAAAATCTACTCCAAGATGCTCTTTCCTCATAACAATTTCTACTATTAATAACAAGTGAATGACATTGAGTGAGATTCCAGGTAATGATTTGGAAGGACATTGCACTTTTGTCTCAGGTATACAAAAGCACTTCATATGGATTATCTCCTTTATGTATATAATACTCCTGTGATAAAAACTGCAAAGATCATTTCCACATGAAAACTATGATAAAAAGAAATGAATTGATTAGCCACGGATAACCACAATTCATTGGAAAGAGCTAAAAAGGAAAATCCATGTGGACTTATTCCCATCATCAGGACTTTTTCATTCACAAAACAATCTCTTGGGCTTTTTCTGGGCTAGCATCCATTTATTGCCTCTTATAAAGCCCCTTACCAGAATACCACAGTGCTAAAGAATAGGGGAAAAGTATAATAGCTTTTTGGATATAAAACCTGAAGTAACTGTATTGTATAGCATGTCTGTGGCCTTAATGTAAATTATTTTTTTCTTTTGATTCCTTCCCATTCTGCTAATAGCGTGCCCTTCAGAGTAATCAAGTTACCCAGCCAACTAAGCTCTTGCATTACTAAAAAGTATTACTTGAAAACAGCATGCAACCACTAAAACTTCTTCCCCCATCCTGTGAAAAATGTAACACTGGCTAAAAAGGAAAACCATTCTTGGAACCAGTTTGGAGTTTTTCGAGTTCTTCCTTCCCCTCAGCTCATACTAACAATTTAAATGCTGAATAAGAGTCAAAATTATATTCAGTTCATTGTCAACAATAAGTATACAACTTCCTGTGATTCTTTAGTGTGTATATATATATATATATATATATGATATCTATTCAGATACAAATTCAGATATATATATACATCTTTTTAAATTTTTCAATAGATACATTTTTAAAAATAAAATTGAATTTGTAAAAGCTTGAATAAAAGTAAATAATAAACAGTTAGGTGGGGCAATTTAACTGAATTCTAGCCAAGGGAACATGGGTCAATGAGGGGTGTAGTGGCCCAATACAGAGGCATGGTAAACTCTAGGTCCTCGAGGATGGTGAAGCCTTTATATTGGAGGCAGCGAGGGTTCCTGAGCCTCAATGTAGAAGAAAACTACTTGGGACACCCATCCAACCACGGACACCTGTGTTGGGCTGTTTCGGTTATTTAAATGCAAATGCTGGGTTAAGTGGAACCAGAACTCACAGAACATTCCAGAGCCCACTGAGCAAGCTCAGAATTAAGTGGAACCAGAACACACAGAACTTTCCAGAGCCTGTGGAACAAACTCTGAATTAAACAGAACCAGAACAAAACAGAACCTTCCAGAGGCTGTGGAACAAATGCTGGATAAAACAGAACCAGAACTCACAGAACCTTCTGGAGTCCACAGAGCAAACTTAGAATTAAACTGAACCAGAACAAACAGCACCTTCCAGAGTTCGTGGAACAAACTCCAAATTAAACAGAACCAGAACAAACAGAACCTTCAAGAGTCCACAGAGCAAATTCATAATTAAATGGAACCAGAATTCACCGGGAGGCTCTGAGCTCACAGAACCTTGTGGAGTACACCACGCATCCTTCTGACGTCAAGCTTGGCGCTGGTGGTTGCTCACCGCACTGTGGTGGACCACCCTCGCCATCCTCACAGCCTGCCTGCTCGGATCCCTCCTTTGTCGCGGGAGACTGCTGACCTCAGCACTGTTTTGTGTGACTGAGCTCATTGGCTCACTGTAGCGGGGGGCGGGGCCAAATCCACCTCCTCATTGTGGACCACGTGGACCACTAGCAGGAAGCTAACATCACCTGGATCTTATTAAAGTGCCGTGAATCCCAGGCCTTCAGGAGAGGATTGTTAGAGAATCTGCACTTGAAAAGGTTCCTCAATTACCTATAGTTTACATAACAAATTACTCCAAAATGCAGATACTAAAAACAGTAAACGGAGAAGGCAATGGCACCCCACTCCAGTACTCTTGCCTGGAAAATCCCATGGACGGAGGAGCCTGGTAGGCTGCAGTCCATGGGGTTGCTAAGAGTCGGACACGACTGTGCGACTTCACTTTCACTTTTCACTTTCATGCATTGGAGAAGGAAATGGCAACCCACTCCAGTATTCTTGCCTGGAGAATCCCAGGGATAGAGGAGCCTAGCGGGCTGCTGTCTATGGGGTCGCACAGAGTCGAACACGACTGAAGCGACTTAGCAGCAGCAGCAGCAGCAAAAACAGTAAATATTTATGATCTCACCATGTTTCTGAGGGTTAAGGGGCAGCTTTGCTGAATGGCTGCAGCTCAGCCCTTCCTAAGGCTGCGTAAGATCTGCCCAAGGGGGTTGGCTGGGGCTGGTGGGCCCACTCACCACCTGGCTAGTTAATGCTGTTGTGGCCAGAGGTGACAGTTCATCATGGGGGTCTCTCCACCCCCCATGAGACAACTCGAGTGTCCTTAAAACATGGCAGCTAGGGCCCCACAGCAAGTGGTCCAAGAGACCCACAAGTAAGTCCTGGTGTCTCCAAAGTCACCTGTATCATTACCCAGGTTGCCCCACTCAGACTGGGAGGGATGACCAGGGCTGTGACTGTGGATGGGCAGGATCACTGCAGCAGACATGAGGTTGCCCATCCCCGAACCCCCCTGATGCACAGGGACTGGAAAGGTTTTTGAGGTTTGTTGGTGTTGGTGGCATGGAACCTCCTTCAAGGTGATGGGCTGCTTGCACCACCAAGTTCCGCAAAGGCCTCACTAGTCCCCTGCTGCAGACACCCTTTGGATAAATGCACCACAAGTCACAGACCCGCTGATGCTGGAGGCTATTCCAACAATGGAGTGGCCGTTGAGTGCCACTCTCTCCCCAAGATGTTGAGGTGACTCACTCTCCCACCCGCAGCTCCATTCCTCCACATCCCTTTGGCACTTGGTTTTGTCCAATTTCTATTTTTTATCCATTTGGTGGGCATGAAATAAACCTCATAATTTTCGTGTGAATTTTCAAGATTACTAATAATGCCCACTTTTCCCACTACACGGTTTCTTTCTGGACCATTGGCATTCTTTATGTATTTTGGATAATAATGCTTTGCAGTCACATGTGTTACAAATTTTTTAAAAAATGCTAATGCTGGGTAAAACTACCAGATGCTGGAGGAGATGCAAATGGCTGATTTACTCTCCCCCCTCTGAGCATTCAAGCCCTGAATAATGATTACTTGGCCTCACTCAATAGCCATAGCCTTGGAGCAGACTTTTCTTTATGCAAAATTAGTATTAGAATGAGGTGCTACTTCTACTGTGTAGCCAAGAACAGTCCCTTGGAGGATATTGCTTCATTGTAGAGAAGGATTTAAAAAAATCCTCTGCTGCTGCTGCTGCTGCTGCTAAGTCGCTTCAGTCATGTCCGACTCTGTGCAACCCCATAGACAGCTGCCCACCAGGCTTCCCCATCCCTTCAAGAATACTGGAGTGGGTTGCCATTTCCTTCTCCAGTGCATGAAAGTGAAAAGTGAAGTCACTCAGTCGTGTCCGATTCTTAGCAACCCCATGGACTGCAGCCTACCAGGCTCCTCCGCTGTGGGATTTTCCAGGCAAGAGTACTGGAGTGGGTTGCCATCGTCTTCTAAGTTATGAAAATTAAAGGCAAACAGGCAATCCTTGTCAGTGAAAGTTCAGGTGTAGATAGAGGTGTAGTAAGTGAAGTGAGTGTGTTTGTTGCTTAGCAACATTGGCCTTTCCCCTTTTTGTGCAAGGACAGGAAACATTCCTTGTTGAGATGGGCCAAGGTGGTCCCATGAAGGCAGAGTTCCATGGGGCTCCATGAGCAAGACTTATTCCAGCACCTCAGGAGGCTGGGGCTGGGTTCTTCTCCAGCATGACCCAACTGGCACTGTGCTAAGCATTAGGGGAAATGGCTGAGCATGTGAGTGTAATCTATTCAATAAGAGAGACAGAGTTCAGGGGGATGCTGCTGGGGCGATGGGAAGAAAAGAGTTGAATGAATGGGAGTATCGTAGCAACCATGAACACATTTCCTGCAATCAATGTGTAGGACTATCTGTAGCCTCATATGGCAGAGAACCAGGCCACGGCATTAGCAGACTGGTCACCCTTCCTGGTTTTCTCTCGCTTCCTGGCTTTCTGCAGCAGGACCAACCTTCTATGAACTAAGACTTCAGTGTTCCTGCCCAAGAAGGATGGTTAGGGGAGGCCCTGAAGAATAAGGGAACTTCCTATCACTGAGGGCAGGTGGGCTCTCGAGTAATAAACTGAATAAATAAAAGTGAGGTCATTGTACTCTGAGCTAGTAATATGGATCATTTCAGATACACTACTGATATGCATTTCTACCAAGTGAGTCATATCCCTTTGGTCTTTCTCTAAATTTCTTAAATGTATTCCCACAACACAAGCAGTTAAGCCCACTGTTTCTGGGAATGTAAGAAGCAAAGCACACAGCCTGTCTTGGAAAAGAACGGACCCAGAGGGTGATAATGAGAGCTCTGCAGACAAGAAATCTGCAGGTGCTCGTCTGGTTCTTTATGCTGCTTCTTCCTTACATCCCAGACACTGCCTGTGCAAAGCCACCTCACAGGGCATTTGCAGGATCCAGTACGTTGGCCATTCCACAAAAGCAATGGCCAACCGCTTATTGACCAATAAGAGGGCCTGGCAGAACCTCAGTAAATATTTATTGAACAAACAAATGAATCTAATGAGCTAACGGACAAGAAAATATCGAAACACTATCGTGAAGGATTGAAGATGGATGAGGGTTAATTTCTCTCCACTGGAAAGACTACTAGGGAGAGAGAACCTTCCTCAGAGACTATTGGTGAAAGGAAGGAGTGTATTACTACAAACACCTGGGGAGAAAGCTTGTGTGATGGCAGGCTTCAGCTAGGTCTCTCTGAGCTAAACTGGGCCAAAGAACATTTGCTTACTGAGAGGAAACAGTTTCAAAGAAGGGGAAGTAAATTCCAATTTTCAAGGCCTGATACCAGACATTCCAGCATATTAAAGATGACACACACAGGCTTCCCTGGTGGGCCAGTGGTTAAGAACCGCTTTGCAATGCAGAGGACACTGTTCAATCACTGGTCCAGGAAGATCCCACATGCCTCGGGGCAATTAAACCCAGGCGTGGCAACTACTGAGTCTGTGCTCTAGAGCCCGGAAGCTGCAACTACTAAAGTCCATGTGCCCTACAGTCAGTGCTCTGCAACAAGAGAAGACAGTACAATGAGAAGCCCATGTCCCTGCTCTCCACAACTAGAGAAAGCTGACACGCAGCAACGAAGACCCAATGCAGCCACTAATAAATAAATATATATATTTTAAAAGATGACAAGAGAGAGAACAATATCTTAAGACTCACTCCAGACTGTATATTTTCCTCCCTCCGTGGGGTAGCAGGTGTTGAGTAATGTGCGTCTAGGAAGTAATACAGAATGTGGGGAAAGATGTTTTTGACTGTTCTCTCTGTAACCTGAGGAGTCACACTGTCAGGGAGGCTTGAGTTCTAACTTATATTATGATGTCTGGACTACATGAGAAGAAATGGGACCGTGGTAGGACATAACTTATCCAAGGATGCTTTTGGTTCAATGTATACTAGAGTCCCTTGGACTGCAAGGAGATCCAACCACTCCATTCTGAAGGAGATCAGCCCTGGAATTTCTTTGGAAGGAATGATGCTAAAGCTGAAACTCCAGTACTTTGGCCACCTCATGCGAAGAGTTGACTCATTGGAAAAGACTCTGATGCTGGGAGGGATTGGGGGCAGGAGGAGAAGGGGACGACAGAGGATGAGATGGCTGGATGGCATCACTGACTCAATGGATGTGAGTCTGAGTGAACTCCCAGAGCTGGCAATGGACAGGGAGGCCTGGCCTGCTCTGATTCACGGGGTCGCAAAGAGTCGGACAGATCTGAGCGACTGAACTGAACTGATACTAATGGTTTGATTTTCCCGAGTGACTGAAAAGGTCAGGGTAGCCTCTACTTACTGGGAAAGACGGATATTTTATCTTTGACTTCCAAAAAAATTAGAAACCTCTATTGTTGCAGATTTCTTGTTTTCTTTTTGTTAATGTTACAAATGATCTAGTAAATTGCCTGTGTCTTGCTACTTATAGCATGGGAAGAGTTTTGAAAAATGTAGACTTTTGAAAAGGCACAGGATTTCTCTGGTCTGAAAGTTTATACCTAATTCAGACAAAATGGGAAGGTCTTTCTGCAAAAGTGAGAATTTCAATGCATGGGAATTTGAAAAACTGAAAGAGCTACAGACTCCAGAAATCTTGAGTGGAAAAACAAATACACTTAGAAAATTTACTCATGCAGGGCTGGGTTCTCACTACTGTAAAATTAGAGGTAAAGCTTAGCAGACAGCAATGTTTTATAATTTTTGCATTTCCTTGTAAGTGGAAGGACCATTTAAATGTATGAAAACCAATTTTGCCAAAAGAATAAAGTGGTGGTGAGACTGTTTTGCAAAATTAACATTATTGATATTAAGGAAACAAGTAGAATAAAGTCAACTAAATTATTTTTTTAAGTTTTTAATTAGAATAAATAAAATAACTTATTTTTAACTTATTTTTTAAATAATTACCCTATTCTATTCATGAGCTTTTTTGACTCATATGGACTAGATTCTTCCAAATAACAAGAAAGAGGACAAGAATTTTAAGAAATCCTTAACTATATTATTTCCTCTTAGTATCTGTCCACTACAAATAATCTAACTTAAGAAGCAGAGTGGGCATTTTAGAAGTCCCCATGAAACCTTAGATGGAATTCCTATACCTGGTCAGTCTAAGTATGAAGCATATAGCTGGACCTCAATAAAATGGGCTACTTGATGCCATGACTGGCATTTACTGTAATCTTGTTGTTGTTCAGTCGCTTCGTCGTGTCTGACTCTTTGCAACTCCATGGACTGCACACACCAGATTTCCCTGTCCTTCACTGCCTATGTGCTTTATCATCACACAGATGACTTCTGTTCCCTTTGGCCGGTCCTACTTTTATATCTTCCCATCTCCTGACTTGGGCTTCCTCTCCTATTTCTGAACTCATGCCTGTTTTTGAACTGAAGATTGTGTCTGGCATATTTTGTTTCTTTTACTTTCAGTTGTGTTGTGTTCTCTCAGCTCAGATCCATTTGTCTTCCGTCCCCTGCTCTGCTCCTTTTCCAAGGTTCCTTGACAAGTGACTTTTTTCAAGGTCTAGCAAAGTAGGCTTTGAGATTAAATATGGGACAGTGAAGAAGGCAGGTACTCTCAAATCTCTCTTTCACTCTCTCTCTGTCTTGCTCTCCCCTACTTTGGACAGCCTCTAGAAGGGGTTGCATCTCTGTTGAGTTGCAAATACTGCCAAGAAGCTCCAGTTCCTTCACTCTCCATATTATTTCCTAGAACTTTTACTGTTTTACCTTTCCTATTTAGATCACTGGTTAGGTTTTTTTTAATTTATGTTTTTGTTTTTTTTTTTTCTGGAGGGGTAAAAAGTTGGGGTTTTTTTTAACATTTTTTTTTTTCCTATAAGATACCTACAGTGACAGGTAAGATCCTTTTTCTAAACATGTATATCTGACGGTCTCAGTACCATTTATTGAAAAGACCATTGTTTTCCCCACAGTACTGCAGTATAATCTTTTTCATAAATCAAGTGACATTGCATAGGTGGATCACTTTTTGGACTCTATTCTTCTTCATTAATCAGTCTATATCAATATCACACTATCTTAATTATAACAGCTTGATGATAAACCTTAATACTTGCTTGTTTAGTCCTGCAACTTTGTTCCTGTTATCAAAGATCAACTGCTCTTCTTATCCTGTTACATTTTCATATACATTTTAGAATCACATGCCATTTTCCATGATAGAAAGGTGGGTAGAGAAGATAGACAACAGAGTAACATATCTGAAATTGCATTGCACCTATAAATCCATATGAGAAGGACTAATGACTTTTAATCTTAAAACTTCTCATATATGAACATGGTTTACCCTTTTATTATTTTGGACTTCTTCAGTGTCTTTTAATAAAGTTAGTTTTTAGTGTAGAGGATTCTCACAGCTTTCAGTATATTTATTCTAATTATCTGATGTTATTTGATACAATTATAAATGTTTATTATTTTATTTCCTAATTGCTATGATAGTACATAGAAAAAAACTGGTATCTGTGTATTGATATTTTACTAGCATTTTGCTAAATTCAATCTTTCAGTTCAGTTCAGTTGCTCAGTCTGGTCTGACTTTCGGCAACCCCATGGACTACAGCACACCAGACCTCCCCGTCCATCACCAACTCCCAGAGTTTACTCAAACTCATGTCCATTAAGTCGGTGATGCCATCCAACCATCTCATCCTCTGTTGTCCCCTAGCCTCCCGCCTTCGACCTTTCCCAGCATCAGGGTCTTTTCAAACAAGTCAGTTCTTCACATCAGGTGGCCAAAGTATTGGAGTTGCAGCATCAGCATCAGTCCTTCCAAAGAATATTCAGGACGGATTTCCTTTAGGATGGACTAGTTGGATTTCCTTGCTGTCCAAGGGACTCTCAAGAGTCTTCTCCAACACCACAGTCAAAGGCATCATTTCATTGGTGCTCAGTTTTCTTTATAGTCCAACTCTCACATCCATACATGACTACTGGAAAAACCATAGCTTTGACTAGAGGGACCTATGTTGGAAAAGTAATGTCTCTGCTTTTTAATATGCTATATAGATTGGTCATAACTTTTCTTCCAAGGAGCAAATGTCATTTAAGTTCATGGCTGCAGTCACCATCTGCAGTGATTTTGGAGCCCCCCAAAATGAAGTCTGTCACTGTTTCCACTGTTTCCCCATCTATTTACCATGAAGTGATGTGACCAGATGCCATGATCTAAGTTTCCTGAATGTTGAGTTTTAGCCAACTTTTTAAGTGAACATAGACATTTTAGGAACAAACAAACAAAAATGGACTAGAATGAGTAAATTTAACTCAGATAACCATTATATCTACTACTGTGGGTAAGAATCCCTTAGAAGAAATGGAGTACCCCTCATAGTCAACAAAAGAGTAGAGAAATGCATTACCTGGATGCAATCTCAACAACAACAGAATGATCTCTGTTCATTTCCAAGGCAAACCATTCAATATCACAGTAATCCAAGTCTATGCACCGACCAATGATTCTGAAGAAGCTGAAGTTGAACAGTTCTATGAAGACTTACAAGACTTACTAGAACTAACAACCAAAAAAGATTTCTTTTCATTATAGGGAACTGGAATGAAAAAGTAGGAAGTCAAGAGATAACCTGGAGTAACAGGGAAATTTGGCCTTGGAGTACAGAATGAAAGAGGGCAAAGGCTAATAGAGTTTTGCCAAGAGAATGCACTGGTCATAGCAAACACCCTCTTCCAACAATACAACAGAAGACTCTACACATGGAAATCATGAGATGGTCAATTCTGAAATTATATTGATTATATTCTTTGCAGTCAAAGATCGAGAAGCTCTATACAGTCAGCAAGAACAAGACTGGGAGCTGACTGCGGCTCAGATCATGAACTCTTTATTGCCAAATCAGACTGAAATTGAAGAAAGTAGGGAAAACCACTAGACCATACCCATTCAGGTAAGACCTAAATCAAATCCCTTATGATTATACAGTGGAAGTGACAAATAAATTCAAGGGATTAGATCTGATAGACAGAGTGCCTGAAGAATTATGGACGGAGGTTCGTGACATTGTACAGGAGGCAGTAATCAAGATCATCCCCAAGAAAAAGAAATGCAAAAAGGCAAAATGGTTGTCTAAGGACTCCTTGCAAATAGCTATCAAAAGAAGCGAAGCAAAAGGCAAAAAAAAAGAAAGAAAGATATAGCCATTTGAATGCAGAGTTCCAAATAATAGCAAGGAGAGATAAAAAAGCCTTCCTCAGTGACCAATGGAAAGAAATAGAGGAAAACAATAGAATGGGAAAGACTAGAGATCTCCTCAAGAAAATTAGAGATACCAAGAGAACTTTTCTTGCAAAGATGGGCACAAAAAAAGGACAGAAATGGTATGGACCTAACAGAAGCAGAATATATTAAGAAGAAGTGGCAAGAATACACAGTACAAAAAAGATCTTCAAGACTCAGATAACCACGATGGTGTGATCACTCACCTAGAGCCAGACATCCTGGAATGAAAACTCAAGTGGGCCTTAGGAAGCATCACTACAAACAAAACTGGTAGACGTGATAGAATTCCAGTCAAGCTATTTCAAATCCTAAGATATGATGCTGTTAAAGTGTTGCACACAATATGCCGGCAATTTTGGAAAACTCAGCAGTGGTCACAGAACTGGAAAAGGTTAGTCCTCATTCCAATCCCAAAGAAAGACAATGAAAAAGAATGCTCAAACTACTGCACAATTGCACACATCTCACACACTAGCAAAGTTATGCTCAAAATTCTCCAAGCCAGGCTTCAACAGTATGTGTACCATGAACTTCCAGATGTTCAAGCTAGATTTAGAAAAGGCAGAGGAACCAGAGTTCAAATTGCCAACATCCGCTGGATTATCAAAAAAGCAAGAGTTCCAGAAAAACATCTATTTCTGCTTTATTGACTATGCCAAAGCTTTGGCTGCATGGATCACAACAAACTGCGGAAAATTCTGAAAGATGGGAATACCAGACCACCTGACCTGCCTCTTGAGAAGCCGATATGCAGGTGAAGAAGCAACAGTTAGAACTGGACATGGAACAAAAGACTGGTTCCAAATCAGGAAAGGAGTATATCAAGGCTGTATATTGTCACCCTGCTTATTTAACTTATATGCAGAGTACATCATGAGGTACGCTGGGCTAGATGAGACATAAGCTGGAATCAAAATTGCCAGGAGAAATATCAATTACCTCAGATATGCATATGCATACCACCCTTATGGCAGCATGAGGAAGAACTAAAGAGCCTTTTGATGAAAGTGAAAGAGGAGACAGAAAAAGCTGGCTTAAAACTGAGCATTCATAAAACTAAGATCATGGCATCTGGTCCCATCACTTCATGGCAAATAGATAGGGAAACAGTGGAAACAGTGACAGACTTCATTTTGGGGGGCTCCAAAATCACTGCAGATGATGACTGCAGCCATGAAATTAAAAGATGTTTGCTCCTTGGAAAAAAGTTATGAACAACCTAGACAGTATATTAAAAAGCAAAGATATTACTTTACCAACAAAGGTCCACCTAGTCAAAGGTATGGTTTTTCCCATAGTCATGTATAGATGTGAGAGTTGGACTATCAAGAAAGCTGAGCGCCAAAGAATTGATGCTTTTGAACTGTGGTGTTGGAGAAGACTCTTGAGAGTCGCTTGAACAGCAAGAAGTTCCAACTAGTCCATCCTAAAAGAAATCAGTCCTGAACATTCATTGGAAGCTGAAACTCCAATACTTTGGCCACCTGATGCAAAGAACTGACTCATTGGAAAAGACCTGATGCTGGGAAAGATTGAAGGTGGGAGGCAAAGGGGGCATTAGAGAGTGAATTGGTTGGATGGCATCATCAACTCAATGGTCATGAGTGTGAGTAAACTCTAGGAGATAGTGAAGGACAGGGAAGCCTGGTGTGCTGCAGTCCATGGGGTCAGAAAACATAGGACATGCCTGAGGGACTCAACGACAACAGATGAAAAGTATAGTTGATTCCTGTTTTTCAATTTTTGGGAAAATTTGTCTAAAATCAAAGTTACCTTTGACCCCACTTCAGTTGTATATCTTTTGTAAAAAAGTATTTTTTAAA
This sequence comes from Bos taurus, assembly GCF_002263795.3. NCBI lineage: Eukaryota > Metazoa > Chordata > Mammalia > Artiodactyla > Bovidae > Bos > Bos taurus. The sequence continues at coordinate 55,879,271 of NC_037335.1, read as the reverse complement.
GTATTGTACCTAGCATTTTTGGTATTCTCTATTGTGGAATGGACTATTATACATCAACTATTAATATTGATTATGAAAAAAGAAGGAAAAGGAGAGTGGAAAGGACAAACTGGAGTATTTATGTTGCTCTGTATTTTTATACACATTTATAAATTTGGATGAGAAAGTTAATGAGATTTTTGCAAAATAACTGCAATACAGAGAAAACATTTCAAAAAATTATTATGCAATCTTACTGGCTTCTCTAGATACTTATACCTTGAACTGGGTTGAAATACCAGCAAGTGATATATTTGGCACAAATCAGAGTTATTATACCTGGGCTTCCCTGATAGCTCAGTTGGTAAAGAATCCACCTGCAATGCAGGAGACCTTGGTTCGATTCCTGGGTTGGGAACATCTGCTGGAGAAGGGATAGGCTACCCATTCCAGTATTCTTGGGCTTCCCGTGTGGCTCAGATGGTAAAGAATCTGCCTGCAATGTGGAAGACCTAGGTTCAATCTCTGGGTTGGGAAGATCCCCCGGAGAAGGGAAAGGCTACCCACTCCAGTATTCTGGAGAAGTCCATGGGGTCACAAAGAGTCAGACAGGACTGTGCAAATTTCACTTTCACTTTTCAGAGTTATTTCTAACAGAGTGATGTTTACCTTCAGCCTTTATCCAATGTGATCATATAGTCCAGCCATATGAAATCTAGTTTTTTATATGTTACAAAAATGTGACTCAGGTCAGTGTCTATTACATCACTCACTGCCCTCAAGGAATTTTATAATGGCTCAGAGCCAAATTCACAAGCCCCAGCTATAGCAACAAGGTTTGAACCTTATGGCATGTATAATTATGCTCTCTTTTTATTTGATCCTGATAGTTTATTTATTTATTGCCAATTTCATTTTGGTTTGCTGTGTTATAAGCTGCCTCAAATCCTCAAAGGAAAATAACAGCAAATAGATTATTTTTAAAATGTGCATTAAACCCAGGAGAAATTCTGGATTTCAAAGTGAAATTTTTCTAAAATGTTATCAAGCTGAGAAATAATGATTGATCCACCTGTCTTATGGGTCTTTGAGGTTCATAGACAATGATCATAATATCCAAGAAAAAAGTGTTGATACAGTGTTTAATAAAAGATATGATTCTGTACAGAGAAGTAAGCCTTGACGTACTCCTTCCTGATTTGGAACCAGTCTGTTGTTCCATGTCCAGTTCTAACTGTTGCTTCTTCACCTGCATACAGATTTCTCAGGAGGTAGGTCAGGTGGTAGGGTATTCCCATCTCTTTCAGAATTTTCCAGTTTGTTGTGATCCACACAGTTAAAGCTTTGGCATAATCAATAAATCAGAAATAGATGTTTTTCTGGAACTCTTGCTTTTTTGATAATCCAGCGGATGTTGGCAACTTGAACTCTGGTTCCTCTGCCTTTTCTAACTCTAGCTTGAACATTTGGGAGTTCACGGTTTGCATAATGTTGAAGCCTGGCTTGGAGAATTTTGAGCATAACTTTGCTAGTGTGTGAGATGAGTGCAATTGTGGGGTAGTTTGAGTATTCTTTTTCACTGTCTTTCTTTGGGACTGGAATGAGGACTGACCTTTTCCAGTTCTGTGACCACTGCTGAGTTTTCCAAAATTGCTGGCATATTGAGTGCAGCACTTTAACAGCATCATATCTTAGGATTTGAAATAGCTCAACTGGAATTCTATCACGTCTACCAGTTTTGTTTGTAGTGATGCTTCCTAAGGCCCACTTGAGTTTTCATTCCAGGATGTCTGGCTCTAGGTGAGTGATCACACCATCGTGGTTATCTGAGTCTTGAAGATCTTTTTTGTACTGGGTATTCTTGCCACCTCTTCTTAATATCTTCTGCTTCTGTTAGGTCCATACCACTTCTGTCCTTTACTGTGCCCATCTTTGCATGAAATGTTCCCTTGGTATCTCTAATTTTCTTGAAGAGATCTCTAATCTTTCCCATTCTATTGTTCTCCTCTGTTTCTTTCCATTGATCACTGAGGAAGGCTTTCTTTTCTCTCCTTGCTATTCTTTGAAGCTCTGAATTCAAATGGGTGTATCTTTCATTTTCTCCTTTGCCTTTTGCTTCTCTTCTTTTCTCAGCTATTTGTAAGCCCTCCTCAGACAACCATTTTGCCTTTTTGCATTTCTTTTTCTTGGGGATGATCCTGATTACTGCCTCCTGTACAGTGTCACAAACCTGCGTCCATAGTTCATCAGGCACTCTATCTATCAGATCTAGTCCCTTGAATCTATTTCTCACTTCCACTGTAATATCATAAGGGATTTGATTTAGGTCATACCTGAATGGTCTAGTGGTTTTCCCTACTTTCTTCAATTTCAGTCTGAATTTGGCAATAAGGAGTTCATGGACTGAGCCACAGACAGCTCCTGGTCTTGTTTTTGCTGACTGTATAGAGCTTCTCCACCTTTGGCTGCAAAGAATATAATCAATCTGATTTCAGTATTGACCATCTGGTGATGTCCATGTGTAGAGTCTTCTGTTGTATTGTTGGAAGAGGGTGTTTGCTATGACCAGTACATTCTCTTGGCAAAACTCCATTAGCCTTTGCCCTCTTTCATTCTGTACTCCAAGGCCAAATTTCCCTGTTACTCCAGGTTATCTCTTGACTTCCTACTTTTTCATTCCAGTTCCCTATAATGAAAAGGACATCTTGTTTGGGTGCTAGTTCTAGAAGGTCCTGTAGGTCTTCCTAGAACTGTTCAACTTCAGCTTCTTCAGCATTACAGGTTGGGGCATAGACTTGGATTACTGTGATATTGGATGGTTTGCCTTGGAAATGAACAGAGATCATTTTGGCCTTTTTGAGATCGTACCCAAGTACTGCATTTCGGACTCTTTTGTTGACTATGATGGCTACTCCATTTCTTCTAAGGGATTCTTGCCCACAGTAATATAAATAATGGTCATCTGAGTTAAATTTGCCCTTTCCAGTCCATTTTAGTTTACTGATTTCTAAAATGTCGATGTTCACTCTTGCCATCTTCTGTCTGACCACTTCCAATTTACCTTGTTGATTCATGGACCTAACCTTACAGGTTCCTATGCAATATTGCTTTTCACAGCATCGAAATTTACTTTCACCAAAGTCACATCCACAACTGGGTGTTGTTTTTGCTTTGACTCTGTCTCTTCATTCTTTCTAGAGTTATTTCTCCATTTTTCTCCAGTAGCATATTGGGCACCCACTGACATGGAAAGTTCATCTTTCAGTGTCATATCTTTTTGCCTTTCATACTGTTCATGGGGTTCTTAAGGCAAGAATGCTGAAGTGGTTTGCCACTTAAATATTTTAATATCTGCATTCATTTAGCAAAATTTTTGACAGTAAGCCTCAAATAATTATTATCTATTACTGTTATTAAACAAAATGTTTCAATTATAAAGTATATAAACCATTAAATATCCATCAGTAATCTTTGCAACACTTTCCTACTCTTAAATTAACTATAACTTTTAATAATGACAAAATTTGATTGATATAATTAGAAGTGAGTGAAGTATTTGTCATCCAATTTATACTTTCTTATAAGGTGGTACAAAGAATCAGAGTGTAGTCATGGAAATATTATAAAAAATAAACCTGTAGATTCAATTTTCTATTCTGAATTAGATGCAAATTTGTACAGGTCCTATAACTTGATTGTGCCTGGATTTCTTTATCTGCAAAATAGAGGTCATCAACATCTGCTTCTTCCTCACAGGATTATAGTAAAGGAATACATACACACAAAGAATATGGTTCTGATTCAAATGTAAGGGAGAGGAAATAAGATTTACTGTTAATTCTATTAGATATATCATTCACATCATCTTATTTAATACATGAAGTGAAAGTCACTCAGTTACGTCTGACTCTTTGCAACTCCATTGTCCATAGCCTACCAGGATCCTCTGTCCCTGGGATTCTCCAGGCAAGAAAACTGGAGTGAGCAGCTATTTCCTTTTCCTGAAACTATTTCCTGAAACTAAACTATTCAGTTCAGTTCAGTTCAGTTGCTCAGTCGTGTCTGACTCTTTGAGACCCCATGAATCACAGCACACCAGGCCTCCCTGTCCATCACCAACTTCCGGAGTTCACTCAAACTCATGTCCATTGAGTCGGTGATGCCATCCAGCCATCTCATCCTCTGTCGTCCCCTTCTCCTCCTGCCCCGAATCCCTCCCAGCATCAGAGTCTTTTCCAATGAGTCAACTCTTTGCATGAGGTGGCCAAAGTATTGGCGTTTCAGCTTCAGCATCAGTCCTTCCAATGAACACCTAGGACTGACCTCCTTCAGGATGGACTGGTTAGATCTCCTTGCAGTCCAAGGGACTCTCAAGAGTCTTCTCCAACACCACAGTTCAAAAGCATCCATTCTTCAGCATTCAGCCTTCTTCACAGTCCAACTCTCACATCCATACATGACCACAGGGAAAACCATAGCCTTGACTAGACAGAACTTTGTTGGCGAAGTAATGTCTCTGCTTTTCAATATGCTATCTAGGTTGGTCATAAATTTTCTTCCAAGGAGTAAGCATCTTTTAATTTCATGGCTGCAATCACCATCTGCAGTGATTTTGGAGCCCCCAGAAATAAAGTCTGACACTGTTTCCACTGTTTCCCCATCTATTTCCCATGAAGTGATGGGACCAGATGCCATGATCTTTGTTTTCTGAATGTTGAGTTTTAAGCCAACATTTTCACTCTCCTCTTTCACTTTCATCAAGAGGTTTTTTAGTTGCTCTTCACTTTCTGCCATAAAGGCGCTGTCATCTGCATATCTGAGGTTATTGATATTTCTCCCAGAAATCTTGATTCCAGCTTGTGTTTCTTCCAGCCCAGCATTTCTCATGATGTACTCTGCATATAAGTTAAATAAGCAGGATGACAATATACAGCCTTGACGTACTCCTTTTCCTATTTGGAACCAGTCTGTTGTTCCATGTCCAGTTCTAACTGTTGCTTCCTGACCTGCATATAGGTTTCTCAAGAGGCAGGTCAGGTGCTCTGGTATTTCCATCTCTTGAAGAATTTTCCACAGTTTATTGTGATCCACACAGTCAAAGGCTTTGGCATAGTCAATAAAGCAGAAATAGATGTTTTTCTGGAAGTCTCTTGCTTTTTCCATGATCCAGCGGATGTTGGCAATTTGATTTCTGGTTCCTGTACCTTTTCTAAAACCAGCTTGAACATCAGGAAGTTCACAGTTCACATACTGCTGAAACGCTAATAGGTAAATACTATTATCCCCAATTTGCAGACGAGAAAACAGAGGCTCAGAGGTTACAGGCAATTTGCCCAAACTTACACACTTATCAATCAGTACTGCAGGATTTCAATTACATCTATCCCAAATGACTAACACATTAATTGTATGCAGTGAAGTTCTTCATGGAGGAAAGGCGCTCAATATATGTTTGAGACTTTTTTTATTACTTACTAGGGAAACCACTGCCCTTACGTTGATCAATTAGTTATTTTTGAGTTTCTATCCTTAACTTACAAATCTTCTTGGAACTTAAACCCTTGAGTGGCAGTACATGAGTCTAAGATTTTAGTGAGGAAGGACTTTAGTTAATGTAATAGTTTTCAGTTGTTTCCGTAACTGCAAGTTAAGGGAAATGAGAACAAGATCGTTGCTACCATGGGCAGGGGTTGAGTTATTTCTCTCACTAACCCTATTATAAACTGATTACTAACACTGCAATTTAGGAAATCGAGTAAGGGATTTTAATACTGGAACACCACCATCGTTTCATGTTTAGAAGCTGGCTTGTGAGAACCAACAAAATACTCATGACCAAATAACGATTTCCCAGGTCTGAGAAGACACCCTCATCCATATACCTTCATGCTTTTTCCAAACAGACATGACAATAAAAACTCTGAATGGAAGAACATAAAAGGGAGTTTCATCACTGACAAGTGATAGAAATACTAGCCATGAGCCGGGGAGATGACAGCCTGGGAATCCTTTCAGAAGCAAACCCAGGTAAGAAAAGCAATGGATATGAGCCAGAGAGCCTGCCAAGTCCCTGCTCTTCAGGCCTCTATGGGAGATCTTAGCTAAATCTTTTAACAGCATCAAGGCTGCATTTTTATTTACTTTTTATACAAGAGCTTGAAATTTATTATCAGGCAACAGAGGTAGTATTTATCCCTTATTTCCCTGGGAAAATGGTTAATACCTAAAGATGTTGTTAGCTTCTATTTTTTAATGGGAATATTTGATAAGCACATTTGTATGTATGTGGAGGAAGAAAGACAATGAATGTTGAGAGAGGCCAGCCCTGTTGGGAGTAGCATCACTTCTCATCCTGCCCAAGTAGACAACGTCATTGTACATCCTCATTAATGCTATAATTGGTATCTGGAATCTGTTCAAAAATGCTGATTTACTTTGTAACAGAGGATTATGGCTGAATTTGGAGTTTTAATGGTCTGCAGATGCTTGTGAAATTCAAATATAAAAACTGTCAGTTAAACATCTCATGAAAAGCTGTACCTTATACTAATCCAAAGGAACACGAACAAGTGCTTGAGGGAAGGAAAATCCACACTATGTTTCAGTAGCGAATCACTTACAGAAACATTAACATTTTGGGACAGGGTGGCTCACGGAGTTTCTAAAGTAACTTAGAAGCTATCAGGATTCAGTTCTTAACAGACTTCAACACAGTAGGGGGAAAATTGTCAGTCACCAGCCTCCAGTATCTATGAATTATTAATGTTGGCTTTCTGGGTGTTTTTTTTTTCAAGTTTTGCTTTTGTGTGCGTGTTCAGCTGAGTAATTCAATAGACTGATGGAGACATGAATAGATATGCTAACTAGCACTAGGGTTAACCTTTAAAGTTCGTTAAAGCTGTCAGCTTTCAATGAAATATTTTCACGTTCCTTTTTTTCCCTGTGAACTGGAATATAAACATTATTTGTACACTGGGATCAGAGGTGCTTGGAATAAAAGACAACTCCACCCTGGCATCATTTTTTTTTTAATCAAGACAACACTAATGGATTCATCAAGAAAGGCATCTTTTAAAAAATTTCTCATTTACAAATCACCAAAATATATTCATGACCTACCTTTATTACAGTGCTTTTTCAACCAAAAAAAGAGTGATGACATGTCCTTCTTGCTACAAAAGTACTCAGGAAAAAAGGGCTAAGGTGTGGAGAGGCAAAGGATAGACTTTTGGAGAGGGAAATGGAAATCAGGATGGAGTGCCACACCGGTGCTTGGGTTGCAAAAGAAACAAAAACCGCATCTTACATTCATGGTAAAGATGGAATTTAAGGCTGTAACATCTTCTTGTCAAAACAGGGATTCCTTAGAGAACAAACATGGATACCACTGGCAGAATGGGGGAATGAGGTGAATTGGGGAGATAAGGATTGACATATATACTCTGCTAAGTCATTTCAGTCGTGTCTGACTCTGCTCCCCCATCCCTGGGATTCTCCAGGCAAGAACACTGGAGTGGGCTGCCATTTCCTTCTCCAATGCATGAAAGTGAAAAGTGAAAGGGAAGTCGCTCAGTCGTGTCTGACCCTCAGCGACCCCATGGACTGCAGCCTTCCAGGCTCCTCCATCCATGGGATTTTCCAGGCAAGAGTACTGGAGTGGGATGCCATTGCCTTCTCCGTATATATACACTACTATCTATAAAATAGGTCTAGTGAGAACCTACCATATAGCACAGGGACCTCTACTTGATGCTCTGTGGTGACCTAAATGGGAAGGAAAAAAGAGTGGACATACGTAAACATGTAACTGATTGACTTTGCTGAACAGCAGAAACTAATATAACATTGTAAAGCAACTACAATAAAAATTTTAAAAATAAACAGCAGAAATTCTTTTCTGGAAAACAAAACAAAACAAGGAAAAGAGAGAGCTTATAATTAAACCAGCTATAGTTTTTAAAATCATCCAAGATATTGTGTCAATGTGCTAGTTCAGATCAAATCAGATCAGTCGCTCAGTAGTGTCCAACTCTTTGCAACCCCATGAATTGCAGTACGCCAGGCCTCCCTGTCCATCACGAACTCCCGGAGTTCACTCAGACTCACATCCATCGAGTCAGTGATGCCATCCAGCCATCTCATCCTCTGTCATCCCCTTCTCCTCCTGCCCCCAATCCTTCCCAGGATCAGAGTCTTTTCCAATGAGTCAACTCTTCGCATGAGGTGGCCAAAGTACTGGAGTTTCAGCTTTAGCATCATTCCTTCCAAAGAAATCCCAGGGCTGATCTCCTTCAGAATGGACTGGTTGGATCTCCTTGCAGTCCAAGGGACTCTCAAGAGTCTTCTCCAACACCACAGTTCAAAAGCATCAATTCTTTGGCGCTCAGCCTTCTTCACAGTCCAACTCTCACATCCATACGTGACCACAGGGAAAACCAGAGCCTTGACCAGAAGAACCTTTGTTGGCAAAGTAATGTCTCTACTTTTGAATGTGCTATCTAGGTTGGTCATAACTTTCCTTCCAAGAAGTAAGCGTCTTTTAATTTCATGGCTGCAGTCACCATCTGTAGTGATTTTGGAGCCCAGAAAAATAAAGTCTGACACTGTTTCCACTGTTTCCCCATCTATTTCCCATGAAGTGGTGGGACCGGATGCCATGATCTTCGTTTTCTGAATGTTGAGCTTTAAGCCAACTTTTTCACTCTCCTCTTTCACTTTCATCAAGAGGCTTTTGAGTTCCTCTTCACTTTCTGCCATAAAGGTGGTATCATCTGCATATCTGAGGTTATTGATATTTCTCCCAGAAATCTTGATTCCAGCTTGTGTTTCTTCCAATCCAGCGTTTCTCATGATGTACTCTGCATATAAGTTAAATAAACAGGGTGACAATATACAGCCTTGACGAACTCCTTTTCCTATTTGGAACCAGTCTGTTGTTCCATGTCCAGTTCTAACTGTTGCTTCCTGACCTGCATACAAATTTCTCAAGAGGCAGATCAGGTGGTCTGGTATTCCCATCTCTTTCAGAATTTTCCACAGTTGATTGTGATCCACACAGTCAAAGGCTTTGGCATAGTCAATAAAGCAGAAATAGATGCTTTTCTGGAACTCTTTTCCTTTTTCCATGATCCAGTGGATGTTGGCAATTTGATCTCTGGTTCCTCTGCCTTTTCTAAAACCAGCTTGAACATCTGGAAGTTCACGGTTCACATATTGCTGAAGCCTGGCTTGGAGAATTTTGAGCATTACTTTACTAGCATTTGAGATGAGTGCAATTGTGTGGTAGTTTGAGCATTCTTTGGCATTGCCTTTCTTTGGAATTGGAATGAAAACTGACCTTTTCGAGTCCTGTGGCCACTGCTGAGTTTTCCAAATTTGCTGGCATATTGAGTGCAGCACTTTCACAGCATCATCTTTCAGGATTTGGAATAGCTCAACTGGAATTCCATCACCTCCACTAGCTTTGTTTGTAGTGATGCTTTCTAAGGCCCACTTGACTTCACATTCCAGGATGTCTGGCTCTAGGTCAGTGATCACAAAAGAAGCCTAAATAATAAAGCCTGTAATGAATCATTTTGTTCTAAAATCTTTCCCAATACTCTAACTATAAATGGCTCAACTTTTTCTTTCTGAGGTTTGGCCACCATATGCAATCATCTGTCATTTGATATCATATGCCAGGACTCTCCTACTGTCCTGCTTAATAACTGCATTTCCAAGTTCTTCTTATATCTCAATCCCAATCAAAACAAGAAGTCAGGAAATGTGAAATAAGATAAGAAAATATACCACTTTTCAAAGACTCCAGCTTGCAAGGATTCCATTATTAAGGATGCAGAAAAGGAAAGCTTTCCATTCTTGATATATAAAAATGAATGATATCATCAGTTTAATATCTTAACCTTCTAAATGGAACTCTATTTCTTCAGTGTTTTTTTCTCCCACCACATTCCTTTGAGGTCAGCAAGAAATATATGAGAATAGTTTTTATCATACTTTGTAAAACTGAAGGAAAAAATTTGAAGCAAAGAAAATGTAGATTATTTGGATAACTAATTCTCTTAGAAGCATTTGAACTCAACTCATGAATCAGATCAAAGACAGCCAGCTCACAGCATAATCTACATCTAATTTTCAAAGTAATTTATGTCTACCAACAGATGCCCCAAATTAGGGGCACCCAAAATATAGCCCAGGTACTATTTTTTTTTCTCAGAATCTATGCCTTTAGGACCAAAGAAACCAGTGAGCACTAGGAGTTTACTGTTTACTTTTCCATCTCTCCTTTAAGACCCCTTTCCCCTTATTTTCTGATATCTATCTTTTATTATCATTTATAATCTAGCAGTACATATTGGAGACAGTTTTTAAATTATTAATGTGCTTTATTTGTTTTGCATTTCCAAGTACATGTCCTAGAGCATCCATCTACTTGGGGAAATGTGTTGAGAGAAAAACAAAAATAAAGACTGATGTAATATTCAGCACCTGACATACAAAATAGGATTTAGCAGAAAGTCAATAAGCTTAGAGCCATGCATTTTTTAAAAAGAAAGGATTTTCCAAATGCTCTTATTTCCTTCTTTGGTTTATCAACTGATCCTGGAAGACCCAGGCCTATTGAGTCCTTCTTAGTGTTGAGAAAATTCCATTTCTACCTTTGAATGCAATGGCAGGAAATCTCTTGCTCAATTGTAGAAAGAGGTCAAAATGTACATAAAGAAAAACAAAAACCTCCCCATTTCCGGCTTGGGAATTATAGGGAGCAGAAGAGAAACAAAAAGGAGATTTGAGTATTCCATCTTACATCTTCTGATCTCTGTGCCCTTCTCAGATTTTTGCCTACAGAGAGTTACTTATGTCATATACGGGATGAAACCTCAACAAGAAGGGAACCTTTGCTCCCAATTTTCTTCCTTTGGGATTCAAGAAAGAGATGATAATGCAGAGGACCCCACACCAACATACAGCCACTCAGCATAATGAGAAAAGCAGGCCATGTTGTTAGACAGAGAGTCATCTGGATTAGCACTTCTGAGCCTCCTTCAAGACATATGATGCATAGGCATCTGAGGTGAGAACCAGCCAGCCTGATGTAGGGTCTGCTGTGCTGTGTAAGACAAAGCACCATAGAAGGCGGAGCTGGATGGCCTGGTCAGAGGGCTAGATGGAAAGCAAAGGAGAGAGAGAACAAGGGTTCAAAGATCTCTGAAAATTCAAGATCCAGGAGGGACTTTCCTGGCAGTCCAGAGGTTAAGACTCCACACTTGCACTGCATGGGGCACAGGTTCAATCCCTCGCAAGGGAACTAAGATCTCACAGCATAGCCGAAAAAGAAAAAAGAAGGAAAGAGTCCCCTCTACCCACTCACTACTATGGAGACCTTGTGAGATCTGTTAGTCATTCAGTTGTGTCCAGCTCTTTGCAACCCCATCAGGCTCCTCTGCCCATTAAATACTCCAGGCAAGAATACTGGAGTAGGTAGCCATTCCCTTCTCCAGGGATCAAGTCATACTCTCCTTCATTGCAGGCAGATTCTTTACCATCTGTGCAACCCGGGAAGCCCCTTGAGACACCTAAGCTTCTTCACATACCCAGGTACCGTCCTAGGAAGGAAATAAAGGGATATGGGACCTAAGCAATTTTATCTAATGAGTGGAAAAGTACATAAAGGCACTGTTTTAAGTCTTTTGATCAGACCAAACTTTATTTTAAATCAGACATTGTCACATTTCCCTACTCACTCTAAAGAAGAATTTCAAAATTAGTTCCTCGGGTGATTCTTTTGCACATTGAGTTTAAGAACTATTACCCAACTGTCTAGCCATGCTGCAGAAATTAAAACTAAATTAATCTGGATTAACTGATCATGAGGAGAGCAGGTATTTTTGGTGCTTAAATTAGTTACAAATTTCTCCCTAGGGTCCTCCTAGCGAAAAACTTCATGCAATGTTTTCAGTAGCAAACTTTCAGTAGGCAGACAAATGTACTTCTTGAGGTTCTTCTAGAATATTCTTTGCTCTATGTTGATGACATCCCAGCCAAAAGCACAATCTAGGGCCAAACCAACATTACAGAGCAGAGGACCCAGCTTATCAAATGATGAAGCTTGTCCAGAGGTACACTTTAGAATATCTATGAAACTGATAAAATGAAGGCCTTACAGGCCTTCTTAACTTTAATTTCAGCTAAATTTTTCCTAAATGGTGGATGAGACCCACGTTCAAGAGGGTGGTCATTGTGGGGCTATCTTATGTCACTTGCTAAACACAGACATACAGCTAAGCAGACAACAGAGATTAATTTGGTATCATTTTATAAAAAGTTGAGTCATTTAATAAGAACAATGTTCTATAGGTTTCCCCGGGTTGTTATAACAAAGTGCCACAGAAATTTATTTTATCATAATTCTGGAGGCTAGGAGTCCAAGATCAAGGTGTCAGCAAAGTTGGTTTCTTTTGAGGCCTCTTTGCTTGGTCTGCAGATGACTGTCTTCTCCTGTCCCGCTGTGCATGTCTGCATTCTAATGCCTTCTTAAAAGCCCATCAGTCAGACTGGATAAGAGTCCACCCATAAGACCTCATTTTACCTTAATTACATCCTTAAAGAACTTATCTCAAAATGCACCCACATTCTGAGGTACTAGGGGATTTAGGACTTCAATGTAAGAATTTGTGGAAAGAGGAGACAATTCAGGCCATAACAAATGCCTAAAAATGAGATCAAACTGCTGGCCAGAGGGACAGGTGCCAGGGTAAGCATGTTCCTCAAAGTCAGGCCAATAAGATGCTATTCATTGGGAAAAAATAAGAGTCTCTTTCCATTGAGATTATCAGTTGGGGGAATGTAGCCAGGAGTTGGTTGACTGTCCATCCCATATCTGGGGCAAGCTGGAGTCCATCCACTTGAACACCATGAAGAAAGAGTGTAAGGAAAGTACACAGACAGCTGTACAATATCAGAGCACAAAGGCACAAGCTGAGCGGTGAAATGAAGGATAAAGGTGGGATGTGTCCCAGTTGCAGGTCCTCCAGACTGGATCACCTGTCTGAAGGGAGGATCTGTTGTACATTCACAGGGAGATGCCACATGCTCTATAGCCCTGAAAGACTAGGGCACATTTACTAAGCAGGCAAAATTACCCAATGGCCACTACACTGTTCCATAAGTTTTCTGTCCTTCCTAAATTTTCTTATATGCATATTCAGTGTATTCTATGAACCCTGAGTTCATCAACTTTTGACCACTAACCGCACAAACATAGAGCTCTTGCTCTGTTAAACAGTCAGAGCCTTGTGTCTGGAGTTGTGCTTCATGACCCCAGGTCCCTAAGTCATTCCCCATCAAGATTCCTGAGATAGTCACATCATTTATTTTTTCATACATCTCACACATCTTGCATATTGGCTCCTGCACTAAAGTTTCCTTCAATCTCCACCCTCAATCCATTCTTTCAGTTGCTGAGACCTTGCTACCATGTGCCTCTTCCTGAAGCTTTTTTTCAGGTTCAATGTGTGTGTGTACATTTTTTTATTATAGCAGCCAGCATTTGATTAAAGAGCAGTAGAACTGCTATGAGTGGTCTCCAATAGAGATGTATTATAGTATAGTGGTTCAGTTCAGTTCAGTTCAGTCGCTCAGTCGTGTCTGACTCTTTGCGACCCCGTGAATCATAGCATGCTAGGCCTCCCTGTCCATCACCAACTCCCGGAGTTCACTCAGACTCATGTCCATCGAGTCAGTGATGCCATCCAGCCATCTCATCCTCTGTCGTCCCCTTCTCCTCCTGCCCCCAATCCCTCCCAGCATCAGAGTCTTTTCCAATGAGTCAACTCTTCGCATGAGGTGGCCAAAGTACTGGAGTTTCAGCTTGAGCATCATTCCTTCCAAAGAAATCCCAGGGCTGATCTCCTTAAGGATGGACTGGTTAGATCTCCTTGCAGTCCAAGGGACTCTCAAGAGTCTTCTCCAACACCACAGTTCAAAAGCATCAATTCTTCAGCACTCAGCCTTCTTCACAGTCCAACTCTCACATCCATACATGACCACAGGAAAAACCATAACCTTGACTAGACGGACCTTTGTTGGCAAAGTAATGTCTCTGCTTTTCAATATGCTATCTAGGTTGGTCATAACTTTTCTTCCAAGGAGTAAGCGTCTTTTAATTTCATGGCAGTCACCATCTGCAGTGATTTTGGAGCCCCAAAAAATAAAGTCTGACACTGTTTCCACTGTTTCCCCATCTACTTCCCATGAAGTGATGGGACCAGATGCCATGATCTTCATTTTCTGAATGTTGAGCTTTAAGCCAACTTTTTGACTCTCCACTTTCACTTTCATCGAGAGGCTTTTTAGTTCCTCTTCTAGTGGGTAGATTGTATGTAATCATGGAAGCTGGGGAAGCAGTCTGTGCAATTAATCAAGATCAGCCAAAAAAGAACCTGAATGAAGATGAGAAGACAGATGAAATGAAACTCACATCTGCTTTTCACCACCTCCAACCTGGTACCTTGGATGAGCTAAAGGAAAAGCCATGCTCTAATCTCGGAGAAGCATGTATTTGTAGCCTAGGATATAAAGAGCAGATATTGTGGGAGCTGGGAGCAGGAGTAGGGGGTGGGGTGGGGGGTGGGTGCCATCTGACAGCAGCAAGGTGAGCTGGCAGACCAGTGACAATGTATGTGAGCTGCCGCCACGTCTGGGTGCCCTTCCAAAAATAACAAAATGGCTTTGGCTTCATTTCGGTCCTACAAATCTTATGTGAAATTGTCTAGTGGTCAACTTGAATGGGAAATCAAACAGGAAAGAGTATTCTGGGAAATGTAGTTCCACTCAGTTACACTGACACTGTACAAGCCATCAGACTTAGTAACTCTAAATGTATTCATTTGATTATAAAGCTGCTGTCCACTTCTTAAACTTCACTGTAGCTACAAGTCTATATTAAGGCTCTTCTAAGAAAAAGGAAAGTGAAAATGAAGTTGCTCAGTCGTGTCCGACTCTGCAACCCCATGGACTGTAGCCTACCAGGCTCCTCTGTCTATGGGATTTTCTAGGCAATAGTACTGGAGTGGCTTGCCTTTTCCTTCTCCAGGGGATCTTCCCGACCCAGGGATGGAACCCAGCTCTCCCGCATTGTAGACAGATGCTTTACCATCTGAGCCACCAGGGAAGTCTTTCTAAGAAAGGTATACTCAAAAATAAAAACCTTAACTAATGATTAAATGCTAGTATCTTTAGCTGGAAAGAATTAATAAGTCTATGTAGAAAGATAGTCATTTCTTTAGGCTAAATGTGTCAAACTTTATACATTTGATACAGTTTCCCAATGACTTCAATAGCTAAGAGTTGGACATGACTAAAGCAACTTCACACGCATGCACACCCACAATGGCTTCACATGGATTATTAGCTAAACATGCAGTCAGCTCCCAAAATCTGTAGAGCCCAAGGCCTCTGACTCACCATTTATCACCTCACAGCACTTTGCTTTATCCACTTGGGTCTTCCACAGGTTTCATGCTTATTTACTTCTTTAGGAAACTTAAAAGGTTAAATGTGTTTCTATGTTGATATACCAGTGGTGGCATCTCATATAATGTAACTATCCAACTGTAGCGGATTGGTAGAACACATTTTGATTCGTCTATATAACGGAGAACTATTCTGCTTTTACAACTGATACTGTAGAGCAGCATATTTAATTACTCAGTGCTATATTCATTAAAGGAAGCAAGTTACATAAGAAGATAGTCTCGCTTTTGTAATCTGTAGCACATATGTGTGACAGAGCTGTCCACATGGAGACAGGCTGACTGGAGGTGCTTGGCTGGAGTATTTGTTGCTGGCAGCAGGGAGTCATAGGAAGCAGACACACTAAGTGTATGATATGAACTAACTTAGGAACTTGGTTTGTCTTTTATCCTTTCACTCTCTTTGGCTTTAGAAACTTCAAAAGCTGCAAGACACGTAAAGTTTATCTGGATTATCTCGTCATTTGGAGCACTCAAGTGTCTGCTTCAATATGCCTTAAAACCCCAATTGCCAAATGAAAGCGGTACTTTGTGCTTCTCACACAGATTCTTACTAAGGATCCCAAAGCACCAGAGAAGTGTTATTTTTGCCTTCCTTTACTTCTCTGAAGAAACTCAGCATAAAGTCCTAGGCAATCTGACTCACAATATGTATCAATTAATACCAACCTAAACTGTCCAAGGCACGCTTCTACAAATAGATATATTTTTATTCCTAGTTCATGCTCTCAAAAGATATGAATCCCATGGAACTATAAGATGAATATGGAAATTAATAAAACATGTAGCTTATCTCTAGTCTAAAGATTACATATCCATACAGAGGATTAACTATTTGTACCTGAAAAAAAAAAAAAAAACCAAACTTCTTGGCCTCTTACAGAGCACACTGCACATTTTTTCCTTTCTGCATCTCTGTGCTGGCCATTCAACTTTCAAAAGCAAATGGCTGTCCCCTGCTATTTAAATTCATAGCAGAAATGCAATCAAAGATAAATTATTTCCTTAAATATAAGTGTATAGCTGTGTGATCTGACTTAAATCAGCTTTAGTGGTTACTGGGTAGAAGTAATTCATTTCATCAACTTGGTACATGTCTTGCCCAAGTTTGTTCTGCAATAAGCAGCAATGACTAAAAGAAAGACCTTGGTCTCCTCACTCCTACTCCATACTACTACATATCCAACTGTTTTCCTTTCATTATTTTGACTCCCAAATTATGATTTGGTCACATGAGTTTCATAAATATAAAAATTACAAAGTTACAAAAAAGAGACTATCCTCTTATGTAACTTGCTTTATTTTAATGGACATGGTACTGAGTAATTAAATATGCTTCTCTAAATATCAGTTGTAAAAATAGAATAGTTCTCCATTATAAAGATGAATCAAAATGTGTTTATTTAACCAATCCCCTGTAACTGGATATTTACATTATATAAGACACCATCACTAACATATCAACATGGAAACAGATTAAACTTTTTGTTTCCTAAAGCTGTTAATTCATTTAATGTTGAAATGCAGGATATTTTGAAAGAGTGAATCATCTTCATTTATAGTCAATGCTTTAATGCATGTATCTAGTAATGCTGCAGTGTATCCTTTTATGGTTAATTTTCACTTGTATAAAAAATTTGCATTAGATGTTTGTTTATTCATATGCATAATTTTAAAACCGTGGGAGATCTAAAAAGCCAAGGATTACCAACTGTTATCTGGACATGTTTAAGAGACCTACTCACTAATTTAGTGAAGTACGTTACAGTAGGATTTATACACATATGAATATAGGTTATATTTTTAAAACTGGGATTTTTCTCCCTAGCATGTGAAACTTTCTGGTTTCAATTTTATTCTACACATTTAACTCTGAAATAAATAGGTTGCTACATACCACAGTAATTGTGGATGGACAGGGGTCAGCAGGAAACAATGAAACTGTCAACACAAACGAACGGCAACTGGGCATGGGTAGCAAATAGGACATGGGTGTTTTATGAGGAAAGCCCAGGAGGTTTGAGTCACAGGGAAGAAAGATGGGTTTTTCCATCCAAATTGACCACATATTATAAGTTAATTAAGCTTCTAGAAATTGTTCCAGATAGTGGAGAAATTGTGAGGGAAACAGATATATGCATATATATTATCTATCTGTACAGAGGAGTCAGGGGTGGAACCCAAAGCAAAGTCTGGCACTGAGGAGATCAGGGGACAAGTATATTAGGGAGAGAAGAAAACAGAGAGGTGGGACTGGAGCGATAAGAGGAGATGAGAACAACATAAAGCCAGAGGGTGACAGCCTGTACAGAGGACAGGCAAATGGGAATAGCACGGTGCTGTTCAGGCAAGGCCACCCCACCAGGAACACAGCTAGTGTCTTCTTTACCTGTGCCTTGTGGCCACCCAGTGCAGACTGAGACAACTACTAAACCCGAGAGCCAGATGTCTACAGTGTAGCAGATTTCCCAGACAAGAGGTGTTGAGTCAAAAAACAATGCATGGCCATGTATGCTCTATGTGTCTCAAATCTACTGACTCAAAATTATACTGACTTTACACTTTTTGAGGATCCCAAGAGGTCAAGTTAATTATATATATCCAAAAATTATATGTATGTATCACTCTAAGTTGAGAAATCTGTATGCAGGTCAGGAAGCAACAGTTAGAACTGGACATTGAACAACAGACTGGTTCCAAATAGGAAAGGAGTACGTCAAGGCTGTATATTGTCACCCTACTTATTTAACTTATATGCAGAATATATCATGAGAAACGTTAGGCTGGATGATGCACAAGCTGGAATCAAGATTGCTAGGAGAAATATCAATAACCTCAGATATGCAGATAACACCACTCTTATGGCAGAAAGTGAAGAAGAACTCAAGAGCCTCTTGATGAAAGTGAAAAGGTTGGCTTAAAGCTCAACGTTCAGAAAACGAAGATCATGGCATCTGGTCCCATCACTTCATGGCAAATAGATTGGGAAATAGTGGAAACAGTGGCTGACTTTATTTTTGGGGGGCTCCAAAATCACTGCAGATGGTGATTACAGCCATGAAATTAAAAGACACTCCTTGGAAGGAAAGTTATGGCCAACCTCGATAGCATATTAAAAAGCAGAGACATTACTTTGCCAACAAAGGCCTGACTAGTTAAGGCTATGGTTTTTCCAGTAGTCATGTATGGATGTGAGAGTTGGACTATAAAGAAAGCTGAGTGCCAAAGAATTGATGTTTTTGAACTGTGGTGTTGGAGAAGACTCTTGAGAGTCCCTTAGACTGCAAGGAGGTCCAACCAGTCCATCCTAAAGGAGACCAGTCCTGAGTATTCATTGGAAGGAGTTATGTTGAAGCTGAAACTTCAATACTTTGGCCACCTGATGCGAAGAGCTGACTCATTTGAAAAGACCCTGATGCTGGGAAAGATTGAAGGCAGGAGGAGAAGGGGATGACAGAGGATGAGATGGCTGGATGGCATCACTGACTCAATGGACATGAGTTTGGGTAAACTCTGGGAGTTAGTGATGGACAGGGAGGGCAGGCATGCTGCAGTCCATGGGGTTGCAAAGAGTCGGACATGATTGACTGACTGAACTGAACAGAAATATTTATCAAAAGGATGCATATCTTATATAAACTAAATGATACATGGCAAACATTTCTTAATAAAGTGCTGTGACTTATAACTACACTGTGAGACAAGGCTAGGACCAGGATGAGAAAAGTGAAAATTTTGTGTCACTTCAGACACAAAATTTAAGGGAACTTTCAAAATCTTAGCAATCAAGAAAGTAACATTTTTAGTGCAGTATTTTTTCAAATATAAATTTTAATTTAGCCAGACTTCAGACAACACTACAAAGCTACAGTAATTAAAACAGCATGGTATTGGCATAAAAACAGACATATGGATTAAGGAACAGAGTTATGGTCACACAGCTATGGTCAATTAATCTTCCACAAAGGGGGAAAAAGTATACAATGGAAAAAGAGAGTCTTTCCAGCAAGTGACTTGGAAAATTTGGACAGTCACACATACATCAATGAAATCAGAACACACCATCCACAAAAATAAACTCAAAATGGCTTAAAACTTAAATATAAGACATGACACCATGAAAGTCCTAAAAGAGAACATAGACAAAGCATTCTCTGACATAAATTTTACCAATACTTTCCTAGGACAGTTTCCTAAGGCAACAGAAATAAAAGCAAACATAAACTAATGGAACCTAATCAAACTTATAAGCTTTTGCACAGCAAAGGAAACCATAAACAAAATGAAAAGACAACCTACAGAATGGGAGAAAATATTTGCAAATGATGCAACCAAGGGCTTAATTTCCAAACTATATAAACAAACAACAGTAACAAAATAAAAAACAAACAACCCAATCAAAAAATAAGAAGACCAAACAGAGATTTCTACAAAGAGACATACAGATGGGCAATGTGCACATGAAAATACTCATCACTACTAATTATTAGAAAAATGCAGATCAAAACTTCAATAAGGTAACAGCTTACATGGCTCAGAATAGCCATCATTAAAAAGTTCACAAATAATAAACATTGGAGATGGTGTGGAGAAAAGGAAACCCTCTTACACTGTTAGTGGGACTGTAAATTGGTGTAGCCACTATGGAAAACAATATAGAGGTTCCTATAAAAACTAAAAATAGGGTTATCATATTATCCAGCAATCTCACTCCTGGACACATATCCAGATAAAACTATAATTTGAAAAGATACATGCACCCCTACGGTCACAGAAGTACTACTTACAATAGCCAAGACATAGAAATCACCTAAATGTCCAATGATAGATGAAAGGATCAAGATGTGGTAAACATATACAATGGAATATTATTCAGCCATAAAAAGCTCATATGCAGCAACATGGATGGAACTACAGATTATCATACTAAGCTAAGTAAGTTAAAAGATAAAGACAAATACCATAAGATATCCCTTATATGTGGAATCTAAAATATGACATGAATGTTCTACATTCTACATATAGTTCTACATATCTACAGAATGTTCTATCTATCTGTGAATAGACTCACAGACATAGAGAAAAGACCTGTGGTTGCCATGGAAGAGGGAAGGATTGGGAGTTTGGGATTAGCAGATTCAAACTATTACATATAGAATGGATAAACAACTAGGTCCTACTGTATAGCAGAAGGAACTATATTCAATATCCTGTAATAAATCATAATGGAAAATAATATATATATATATTCAATTGCTTGCTGTACACCAGAAACTATATAACATTGTAAGTCAACTATACTTGAATAAAATTTTGAAAAATGTGTTGCCAAAATATTAATTTATCCATGATGAGCCAAGTATCCAAATGTCCATGATGAAGAAAACACCAAAATTTAAATAAAGATCCCAACCATGGCTCACTTTCCCCCTAATCCTAACCCTAGTTCTGTTGAATCCTGATTTCCCAGGGATTTTTTGCCACCTTCATAAATTTTCCAAGACCAAGTTTCTTCACTTGCCTCAACCTAGTTCTGACACTAGTACAGTTATTTGGTAAAAGAATGGGCCACTCTTAACCATCCTCCATCCTCCTGTCTCCCTCCCTGTGATGCCCACAGCATTTTACCAAAGCTATGACAGCTGAAGGGGCAGCCTTTATACACCCTCAGATTCCAGAGTCCCCTCTAAACTCTAGTCCCTGGCAGCTCTGGGCCTCACAAAGCTAGTGCCCTCACTCCAGACATAGAATTGACATGATTAGATTTTGCTTATTTAATATGACCTGAGGACTGTGTTCTCCCACCATCAATTCCAAGGGGATTTGACCCTTCTGTCTTTACTCTCATTATATTATCAGCTTCTACCACAGTTCCTGGTACACAGCATGTACTGTCGCTTCCTCACCACCCCGCCCCCCACAAAGATTCTTTTTGGATAAATAAGGAACTCCTTTAGATTGCATGCAGAGGTGAATAAAAGCAACCCCCAAGATAAAATAAAAAATTAAAAGTAGTTGAAGAAATGAATTAGCAGTATTTGTCAATTACAAATTAAAGAATCTGTATTCAGAAAATCCAAATAGCTCAAAAAACAAATCAGCAAACATGGATTTAGCATATCTGTCTACAATAGGACCCCTTTTCTTGAGGTCCAGAAGGGAAATAGACTTTGAGAGGACAGAACCCACAAAACTGATCACAAACTCTATATATGCTTCTCAAAGTCTTCTTCAGTTATGGTTAACAAGTGCTGTCTTAGACTATTAAAATGGCAACGCTCATCCAAGACTTGGCTCAATAGCATTTTCTGTAAAATAAAATGGGCTTCCCTGGTGGCTCAGTGGTAAAGAATCCACCTGCCAATGCAGGAGACATGGGTTCATTCCCTGGGTCAGGAAGATCCTCTAGAGAAGGAAATGGCAACCCACTTCAGTATTCTTGCCTGGAAAATGTGATTGACAAAGGGGCCTGGTGGGCTACAGACCATGGAGTTGAAAAAGAATTGGACATAACTTAGTGACAAAATAACAACAAATATAATAAAATATCACTGATTATGATGCATTCCACTTTAACCTGGTGGGCTTTTCACCAATCCGGGCAATTCTCTGGTGGCACCAGTGATATTACTTTTTACATTATCTTATAATTCTCAGACCAAGTACCCTTCTGTCCATAAGCATTCTAGTCGATTCTTCACCTTGTATGTGACAGCCTGGAGTCCTGCCAACCGTGGAGAACAAAATCTCAAGAACTACCCAGTGGTAAAGCATGTTACAAGCAGTCTCATCTCTGGCCATGCAGCAGCTTCACAGCCCTTGGAGGACAAATGTCTGTCTGTGACCTCTGACAGAGTTTTCTTTCCCTGACTATTAGTGCATTTTCCCCTGACCCTGCTCTCCACTCTGCCCCCAGAGTTCCTACACACTCAGACCTAAAGGTATTCCCCAGCATATAAGATCTAATGATTCTAAGTACTGGCAAGAATCTGGATCACCTAACCCAAAGGTTTCTACACAGAGGCAGGGGATTAACAGGATGTCAAGTGGGTCAGATTTTACTTCCGACCCTTGCCCCTGCCTCCTTCCACATACATCCCAGAGAAGTATCAGTGTTCTGTGTAACAGTTAAATTGGGGGGAGAAAAAATAATTTCCATTAAAAGAGTGGATTCATTTTTGCAGAGGAAGATAAAGCATTAAGCCATGACATTACTCATGGCTCTTGGTAGCAAAGACCAAAATGCAAGTCAGGCTGCTGTAAGATAGAAGAAAGAGTAGAGGGACTTAATGGCTTATTAATAAAATGACAGTGTCTCAGGAATCATTCGCTTCAGGCAATCCTGGATCAGGCTCATGAAAGACCCTTAGTACTAGTTCTCTCTCTGTCTTGTGGTTTGGCTCCCTACATGTTAGCATCCTTCTCAGCCTGGCCCTTCACTGTGGCTTACCAGAGCTACAGCAAGCCCCAGACACTCAGCCTCCCATACCTCAGAAGCTTCAACAAACCTAATTGCTCAATACTCACAAATTAAGTCCTGAAATCAAATCTCTTCATCCAGGTCTCCATCCTATGTCCATACTTGAGCCCATCATCACAGGCAGAGGACATGGATCATACTGATTGGCAAGACCTCTGCCCATGGAATTTTCCAGGCAAGAATATTGGAGTTGGGTGCCATTTCCTACTCCAGGGGATCTTCCTGACTCAGGGATCGAAGCTGTACCTCTTGCATCTCCTGCATCATCAGACAGATTCTCACCATTAGTGCCACTCAGAAAATCCAGACCTTCGTAATATGCCCACATCTAGAGCTCAGGCATTAGACTGGCTTCATACACACTGTGTATGAAGGAAACACCAGGTGCTGTTGGCAGAAGACAAGGATGTGATACTGGGCAGTGTGAAAGAAACAAACACACAAAATTTAGATCCCAGCAAAGATGGGCACAATAAAGGACAGAAATGGTATGGACCTAACAGAAGGAGAAGATATTAAGAAGAGGTGGCAAGAATACAAAGAACTATACAAAAAAGATCTTCATGACCCAGATAATCACAATGGTGTGATCACTCACCTAGAGCCAGACATCCTGGAATGTGAAGTCAAGTGGGCCTTAGAAAGCATCACTACAAACAAAGCTAGTGGAGGTGATGGAATTTCAGCTGAGCTATTGATGATGCTGTGAAAGTGCTGCACTCAATATGCCAGCACATTTGGAAAACTCAGCAGTGGCCACAGGACTGGAAAAGGTCAGTTTTCATTCCAATCCCAAAGAAAGGCAATGTGAAAGAATGTTCAAATTACCGCACATTTGCACTCATCTCACACACTAGTTAAGTAATGCTCAAAATTCTCCAAGCCAGGCTTCAGCAATACATGAACTGCAAAATTCCAGATGTTCAAGCTGGTTTTTAGAAAAGGCAGAGGAACCAGAGATCAAATTGCCAACATCTGCTGGATCATCGAAAAAGCAAGAGAGTTCCAGAAAAACATCTATTTCTGCTTTATTGACTATGCCAAAGCCTTTGACTGTGTGGATCACAATAAACTGTGGAAAATTCTTCAAGAGATGGGAATACCAGACCATCTGACCTGCCTCTTGAGAAATTTGTTTGCAGGTCAGGAAGCAACAGTTACAACTGGACATGGAACAACAGACTGGTTCCAAATCAGGAAAGGAGTATGTCAAGGCTGTATATTGTCACCCTGATTATTTAACTTATATGCAGAATATATCATGAGAAACGCTGGGCTGGATGAAGCACAAGCTGGAATCAAGATTGCTGGGAGAAATATCAATAACCTCAGATAAGCAGATGACACCACACTTTTGGCAGAAAGTGATGAACTAAAGAGCCTTTTATGAAAGTGAAAGAGGAGAGTGAAAAAGTTGGCTTAAAGCCCAACATTCAGGAAACTAAGATCATGGCATCCAGTCCCATCACTTCATGGCAAATATATGGGGAAACAGTGGAAACAGGGGTTGACTATTTTTTTGGTGCTCCAAAATCACTGCAGATGGTGACTCCCTGCAGTCATGAAATTAAAAGAAGCATACTCCTTGGAAGAAAAGTTATGACCAACCTAGATAGCATATTAAAAAGCAGAGACATTACGTTGCCAACAAAGGTCCATCTAGTCAAGGCTATGGTTTTACTAGTAGTCATGTATAGATGTGAGAGTTGGACTGTGAAGAAAGCTGAGCACCGAAGAATTGATGCTTTTGAACTGTGGTGTTGGAGAAGACTCTTGAGAGTCCCTTGGACTGCAAGGAGGTCCAACCAGTCCATCGTAAAGGAAATCAGTCCTGAATGTTCATTGGAGGGACTGATGTTGGAGCTGAAACTCCAATACTTTGGCCACCTGATGCAAAGAGCTGACTCATTTGAAAATATCCTGATTCTGGGAAAGATTGAGGGCAGGAGGAAAAGGGGACGACAGAGGATGAGATGGTTGGATGGCACCACCAACTCGATGGACGTGAGTTTGGGTAAAGTTTGGGAGTTGGTGATGGATAAGGAGGCCTGGCGTGCTGTGGTCTATGGGGTCACAAAGAATCAGACACGACTGAGCGACTGAACTGAACTGACAAATGGGAAGAATACAACTCAGGAGTGACAGAAACAGGACAGAAACTATATTTCTTTTTTTTTTTTTTTTTTAGAGTGGAACATACTTGACCTATATCTCATTACTCCAATCTAGATGAATGTATTCGTTTGCTGGGGCTGCATAACAAAATAACACTGTCTGGGAAGCTTAAATAACAATTGTGAGAAATTTATTTTCTCACAATTCTGGAGGCTAGAAATCTGAGGTCAGGATGTCAGCATGGCTGGTTTCCTCTGCAGCCTCTCTTCTTGGCTTGCAGATGGCTGTCTTCTCCCTCTGTCTTCATATGGTCTCCCCTCCGTGGGTGTCTGGGTCTAATCTCCTCTTTTAAGGACACCAGTCATAATGGATTAGGGCCCACCCTAATGACCTCATTTTAATTTCATTACTTATTGAAAGACTCCATCTCCAAGTCTAGTCACATTCTGAGGTATTGGGGGTTAGAACATCAACATACACTTGGAGGAGGGGAAAACAATTCAGTCCATAGAATGGGCTTCATGACACCAAGCAAGTTGTGGGTACTTCGTATCAGTGAGTGAAGGTAGCCACACAAAGGTGACTCCACAAAGACAGGGATATGGATGGTATATCCCTGCCCTGGCAACACAGGCACAGGGCACACAGTTGTCATCTGGGTACCTTAGACACTGTATATGAACCAAGACAACCGAAACGAATCAACAGCCTTTGTCCATCACAAATTTCATCAATAAAAGATTAAATAAACCATAACTGCAGCAACTGTAACATATTTTCAAGTAAACTACTTTTAAAAATGGCAAGTTCTCCTGAAATTTTTCATCAAATAAGATAAATCTTTTACACCACTTATACAAATGTCAGTTCCAACATTATCTTTTTCACACTCCTTACGCATAAGGCAATAAGGAATGGAAAGTACAGAGATTAATTTAGGTAACAATTACCACAATTCACAATTGCATTAGCACCTATTAAGGTTCATTGTTCTGTGGAAATTTTAATGATACATTCCTGAGTGAATAAAAGCAGAAGATGATTGGAAATAAAATTGTTTCTATGTATGCTGACAGGACTGCTGAGTGTAATTATACATTTCAGAGGCGACCTGTTTGGAGTTTACTCCATAATTTTATGTAAATGTTAAATAACTTCATGTGTTCTTCCTCCTGGGTTAAATGCTAATTTGTGTTATTCCAACAAGGGGAGTGCTGCAGGGTTATTAACGGACTTGCTCTGCCAACGAAGCTGGCTTCTGAAAAATTGCTCCACATACTTCAAAGTGATAGAGGTGTCTTTGGTTTTTCTTCATTTTACATCTTATTGGTGGGCTGCCAAACATTTAGTTCTGCGAACAGCTATTTATTGTTAAAATTTGTGGCAAAGCCCCAAGAAGTGAGAAATTATTCTCCTAAATATAATGAAGCTCGTTCACAGTGCAGGTTTGTATCAAATTCTTAGTTCTAAAAGAATACAGGAAAATATAGGTCTAATAATTTTAATACATGGATACTCATGGCTCTCTCTCCGCAGATGTCTTTCAATTCCTAGAAACTAAAGCAGATGCAGCACATAGTAGGTGCCCTTAAGTATGTTCTGTTGGAAAACTCCCAACATTTACAAACCCTCATGAAACAAAATGAAAATAAAGTCTGCTAAAGCACAGTGGGTCCGTTTTGCTTCTTCACAAATGCAAAGCCTTATTGTCCATGTACATATAGCCCCAAACCTCAGAAAACCAGAAACAACAGAGATGAAAAAGGGAGAGGATATAAAAAGTAGCACATCCATTTAAGAGAGCTAAAACCTAGTAATATGTTCTCCTCCAATTTCATCAGCAGATCCCAATGTGAGACAACCAAAATACTCTGCTTTAATATTATAAGATGCTTTGGAGAGGAGGTTGGAAAACCATCAGATCATTTGTTTGGCCTCTGAGTACCACAGTGAGAAACTGCAGGACATGAGCTTTTGAAGGGGCCCGTTGGACACGACTGAAGCGACTTAGCAGCAGCAGTGAGGTCATCTGATGAGGGAACACACCTACTGATGTTTCTCAAAGACAGACAAGGTAGAACAAATTCTAGACACCTGTGTTGCCTAATTCCTAGACTCGTGTCCTTTCTTCAACATATAGCCCAACCCTAGGGTGACCAGGCTTGAATATTCTCCTACCCACTTCTCCAGGGGTCAGTGTTTTGGAATTAAAGAGAACAGCAGCTGTAGAGGGTGAGACTCAGCTCACTTGTCTGAACTATACCAGCCCTTTATGAAAGACATCTGAACAATTAACAGACTCTCTTATTATGAAATAGCAGCAAGGATCCAGGTGGCCTGGAATGGGCTGAAAATGCAGGGACAGAAACATTCAAAATAAAATAAAATGCTATTGTTATCTACTGAGGCTCTCCTGGAACTAGTGCACTTTTGGTCACAGTGGGAAGAGGGACTGGGAATGGGTAGGATAATTAAAAAACCTAACATTTATTTGAACTCTTAAATAAAACAAGCATTAACAAAACATTTTTAGGAGTTGTTCTGATAGCTAGCCAACATTATGTGTATGCATATCTATATTGTTCAACATAGGGGATAATCTGTACTATGATTTTGTTTGCATAATTTTTAATTCCACAAAACTCTAGAAACTGATCTACTACACTTCACAATCACTTAGTCACATCAATGATTTCTCTTCCTCATACATCAATGTCTAAAGTGTCAGAGCGTTCATGTCCTGCTATCAGTGTCAAAGTTTGCCAAATCAAGTCCCATCTTGAGATATGTTCCTCAAATGGAATGTCATGAGTACTGTCATCAAAATCATCCATAAACATTAACTGATTTTTCTCCACTAAGCACAGGCTTTATTTCCAAAGGGGATTTAATCTATTTGCTGGGGACCCAAAACTATGATGAAAAGTCGATAGCTGTCTCAACTCCTAAGACTCTTGCCTGCATGGCATTTAAGCTTCCCAACTTGTATCTGACTTTGCTTTGTGAGATCCTATTTCCCCAGTATTTCTTCGCCTCTCTTCTTCCCTCTATTTCCAACGTGCTTATGCCTCCTGTTCTACCAAGGCAAAAACATGTTTCATAGAGAGCTTCCTCCATCTCAAGTTTTGCCAACTTTATCCCAGTTTCACAAACACATATACAGAGATGTCACATGTAGTGATAACATGGCCTAGAGTAAGATAAAACATAAGCCAATGGTGGATAAATTTTAAAACAAGGCACTATTTTGGTGATTCAGATAGCAGATGTCAACTCAGAATGCATAGTGACACATATCAGGAGGCAACTGCTGTTGAGAATTTAGGAACTACAAATAACTACTGAATCATTTCCCAAACAACTCACCATGCTGGGGAAAAAGTCAAAAACAGCAGTACATTCAGTACTTCAGTTTGTCTCCAAAGTTAGGGGCCCTGATGATACTTATTTTTATTCTTAAACACTTTTACTAATATGAGCTAATGTCTGTGTTTATTGCCACCAGACCTAAAAGTGTTCCTTCCTGTCAGTATCTGTCCCTTTACCAGTTTTATTTCCAACAAAGCACTGAAATTCTTGAAAATTTAATAAAATTTATTTTTAATCTATCTGTCTGTCCCCTTAGAACTAAGCTAAATGAGAGTAGGGATGGTTTCTGTCTTGGTTATGGTGTAAATCCAGAAAACCAGAAGAGTCTCTGACACGTAGTAGATGCCTGATCCTGTTTTTGAAAGAACACCCGAAGCATGTGTACTAAGTGGTGGCAAAAGAATGAGAGCTTATCACTTGCAGATACCTGGGCTTGGGTAACCAAGTCATCCACGTCAAAAAATATTTTAGTGGAAATAAGATGTAGCATGGAATCAGTTAGTTGCTTCTAAATAAAATCGAGAACTTAGAGGGGAAATGATGAATTCAGGACTTTGAATTCCCAGCCCAAGCTATCAGAATGCTTGAATGACATCATTACAAATTATCTTTCTTCCTATAGACACAGGGCCAAAAGTTCTGAAAAACAAACACAAAACCAAATCTTTCTGGTAACTGAATTACAAGGCAAATTGAATTCACCATCCTGAAGGGTTTCTTATGTTAAAGTTAGTACCTTAAGAAAAAGTAAAAATTGGAATTGGGACACATGAACAAATTCTAGTGAAGCTGAAGACCATGAGTGCCCTGCCCCCAGTTCTGCTGAGGATCCTTTGCAGGAAGATGCTCTTCATCTCTGAGGTCAGGATCCCCTTGTCCAAGAACTCTATGAGAGCTTTCATTGAGGTATTTGCCTTGTAAGGGACTGCTGATTCCCCTAAGACCCTCACTACCTCTCCTTGCTTCTAGACTTCCAACCAGACTCAAGTCTCATCAGCCCGAGCTGCAGTGTAAGCCAGGAGAAAATGACAGTAACATCAAAATATTGCAAGATTCTGTCAGTCTATATAGACAGAAACCTGAGAAGCATGTAAGGAAGTGGGTTCTAAGGGATGGGAGGAATGTAACATTGGACAAGAGCTGGAAGCCAAGATCCTGGATTGAATGCACCATCCTGAGTGGCTGTAAGAGTTAGCCTGGTAAATTAACCAAAACCTGGTAGCCCACACTAAACCAAGACAAAACGCCAAGGCTCCATTGATATAAAATCTAGGGAATTTGGAATGCTAGAGTAGATTTATCATCTAAGAACTGCTCATCCAACACTTTCTGATACCCAAAAAAGTTCCAGAAAGAACCTTCACCAGAGTAGTGAAAAATATAATTACCAAAGGAAGACCCTCAAGGGTACTTGCTTCACCATACTTGCCTTTAAAGCCTGGAGACCCTCTAACCAGTGCAGGAACATCATTACTAATATGCTGAGTGGGCCCCACTTCTAGAGGCTCTGATTCCCAAGCTCCTGAAACACCTAATTTCAGTGTTTTGACACCCAAAAGTCCTAAGAAATATCTCTAGCATTTACTTCTCTTTCATTTTCTAGTCATATAGGACATTCTATTGTAAATTAAATTGCATATTAAAACCCTTATTGAAAGAGTCCAGTCTGTTCCATCCAGAACCTTCTGGAAAAAAAAAAGACCAGCTTCCAATAGAATTGACTTGAGCTTCCGGTGCTGCAATTTTTTAATTTCTTCTTACAATGCTCTCTTCTTAGCGAAGTGTTTAAGCAACCTAGAAAGAAAGAACACAAAGTATATTCAGTACCACAGCCTGACTCATTGCTCCCATTTGAAGGTCTCATTTCTGAGTCAGTTCCAGTACAACCAATTCCTTCTGCACATTTTTGCCACTGCTATTCTTTAAAATTGACTTCCATCATGACCTTTCCAATTCACTAGTTTGTCTAAATCTCAGTAATGGTCATGCCCAAGTTCTTTTCCTTGAATTTTCTGAACCCCAATCAAATTGGTGAGTGTGGCTTTTTAATTGTCAGTTAATGGTAGGTACCATTTGTCCAGTTACAAGGAGGAACTTCAGAGAGTGATGGCTATCCATAAATAGGTAAATCTCCACCCCTGATCCAGCCCAGCTAAAACTCCCTCATGTGCATAATTTTACCCATGGTAGAAAATTTCTTTCAGGTAGTAGTGAAATTCATAGGGGCAGTAGTGGATTTTTCAGAATGCTTGGATGCTAGTAATTTTGTGAATTGTGTATTTTAAAATACTTTATTATGCCTACCCCAAGAGTGGCATTGAAACTGGGTAACATAAGTATTACATTATTTGAGTATTTTTAAGCTACACATGGAAAAGAAATGCAAAAAAGCAAAATGGCTGTCTGAGGAGGCTTTACAAATAGCTGTGAAAAGAAGAGAAGTGAAAAGCAAAGGAGAAAAGGAAAGATACAAGCATCTGAATGCGGAGTTCCAAAGAATAGCAAGGAGAGATAAGAAAGCCTTCCTCAGAGATCAATGAAAAGAAATAGAGGAAAACAACAGAATGGGAAAGACTAGAGATCTCTTCAAGAAAATTAGAGACACCAATGGAACATTTCATGCAAAGATGGGCTCGATAAAGGACAGAAATGGTATGGACCCAACAGAAGCAGAAGATATTAAGAAGAGGTGGCAAGAATACACAGAAGAACTGTACAAAAAAGAGCTTCATGACCCCAGATAATCACGATGGTGTGATCACTCACCTAGAGCCAGACATCCTGGAATGTGAAGTCAAGGGGGCCTTAGAAAGCATCACTACAAACAAAGCTAGTGGAGGTGATGGAATTCCAGTTGAGCTCTTTCAAATCCTGAAAGATGATACTGTGAAAGTGCTGCACTCAATATGCCAGCAAATTTGGAAAACTCAGCAGTGGCCACAGGACTGGAAAAGGTCAGTTTTCATTCCAATCCCAAAGAAAGGCAATGCCAAAGAATGCTCAAACTACTGCACAATTGCACTCATCTCACATGCTAGCAAAGTAATGCTCAAAATTCTCCAAGCCAGGCTTAAGCAATACGTGAACAGTGAACTTCCAGATGTTCAAGCTGGTTTTAGAAAAGGCAGAGGAACCAGAGATCAAATTGCCAACATCCACTGGATCATCGAAAAAGCAAGGGAGTTCCAGAAAAGCATCTATTTCTGCTTTATTGACTATGCCAAAGCCTTTGACTGTGTGGATCACAATAAACTGTGGAAAATTCTGAAAGAGATGGGAATACCAGAGCATCTGACCTGCCTCTTGAGAAACCTATATGCAGGTCAGGAAGCAACAGTTAGAACTGGACATGGACCAACAGACTGGTTCCAAATAGGAAAAGGAGTATGTCAAGGCTGTATATTGTCACCCTGCTTATTTAACTTATATGCAGAGTACATCATGAGAAACACTGGGCTAGAAGAAACACAAGCTGGAATCAAGTTTGCTGGGAGAAATATCAATAACCTCAGATATGCAGATGACAGCACCCTTATGGCAGAAAGTGAAGAGGAACTCAAAAGCCTCTTGATGAAAGTGAAAGAGGAGAGTGAAAAAGTTGGCTTAAAGTTCAACATTCAGAAAACGAAGATCATGGCATCTGGTCCCATCACTTCATGGGAAATAGATGCAGAAACAGTGGAAACAGTGTCAGACTTTATTTCTGGGGGCTCCAAAATCACTGCAGATGGTGACTGCAGCCATGAAATTAAAAGATGCTTACTCCTTGGAAGGAAAGTTATGACCAACCTATATATTGAAAAGCAGAGATATTACTTTGCCAACAAAGGTCCATTAGTCAAGGCTGTGGTTTTTCCAGTGGTCATGTATGGATGCGAGAGTTGGACTGTGAAGAAAGCTGAGCGCCGAAGAATTGATGCTTTGGAACTGTGGTGTTGGAGAAGACTCTTGAAAGTGTCTTGAACAGCAAGGAGATCCAACCAGTCCATCCTAAAGGAGATCAGTCCTGGGTGTTCATTGGAAGGACTGATGCTGAAGCTGAAACTCCAATATTTTGGCCACCCCACATGAAGAGTTGACTCATTGGAAAAGACCCTGATGCTGGGAGGGATTGGGGGCAGGAGGAGAAGGGGATGACAGAGGATGAGATGGCTGGATAGCATCACCGACTCTATGGACATGAGTTTGAGTGAACTCCGGGAGCTGGTGATGGACAGGGAGGCCTGGCGTGCTGTGATTCATGGGGTCGCAAAGAGTTGGACACGACTGAGCAACTGAACTAAACTAAACTGAAGCTACACTGATGGGCTTCCCAAATGGCTCAGGAGTAAAAATTCTGCCTGCCAAAGCAAGAGACGTGGTTTTGATCCCTGAAGATCCCCTGGAGTAGGAAATGGCAACCCACTCCAGTATTCTTACCTGGAAAATTCCACAGAGGAGCCTGGTAGGTTACAGTCCATGGGGTCACAAAGAATTGGACGCAACAGAGTACGCATGCAAGCTACATTGATTATTGGCAGATAGAGTAATATACATGCAATGACAAGATAGTACAGGTGGAGGTTCATTATCCAGAAGCATATTTACCTATTCCTCTTAAGACATTTTAAAATATCACAGTAAAATAAAATTTATGTGAAAAACAAAATATGTCAGAGTCAGAGTAACTGTGCAAGCTAAATTCCTAAAATGTATAGTTAACCCTGAGATTTCACTTAGCAAATGTTCCTATACATTTTTATAGTGAACAAAATTCTAACAAAGTAATGCTCCCCTTTTCTCTTTAATAGTAAAAGTGGATAGACAAAAATACAATTTATTATATATTTTAAAAATTCATAAGCATTACTTAAATCTGTACAAATTTCTTGCATTTTGCAAAGCCAGCATTCTGTTAAAAAAGGCATTATATATTAACTTGAGACTCTTACTGTAGCTTCTTACTGGTTAAAAGCTTTTTGGAAGTGAATAGGACCTACAAATTTGGTAATCTTATAAGCAAGAATTAAAAAGGTTTCATTGTGATTATATTTCAATCTAAACATCTCCATTGTTACCTATGAAAACACAAAATGCACTTAAATACTATAAAACCTATGACACATTTTTCCCCCTACACATTAAATTGACTTTGTAATATTCTTTTACGAAGATGTTTGCTTCCTTCTTGATGCATTAATATTCTTGATGTTAAATAAATTAAAAAAAAAAAAAAGGTTTTCAAATGAATTTTTAAACATCATTCTGTCCCCATAAGTTAATAGGTACATGGAGCATAGGATAAGTGTACAGCCCAGTTTTTAAGAAAAGTCTTAAATGCATGTAATTTTAATCTTCTTAATAAAAAACCCATCAAATGTGATTTAAATTTTGTATCTTTGTAAGGCCTCTTATATAAAATCACAAAGCAGAAAATAATCCTTTGACAGACTGTGTTCATTGGCTTACAAATCCATTATGACTACCTCCTAAACAGAGCAAATTAGGGGCATTTGCTATCATTCAGCAAATAGCTATTCATCCATGTTTCCCATAAAATCCTTCTGCTGTATTCATAGAAAGCTTGGCTTTTAATAAGAATTCAAGGATTTCTCCAAATTGAGCTTGGATATCTTACTTTGAACCGTTCTTTAGGTGCTCCATCTAACTGCATGGTGTTCTGGTACCTGGAGCCCACATAAGCACCAATATGGTCTCCCACTGCCACAGTCATTTGCACTGTATCAGCTTTCGGACTGCATCACTGACTCAATGGACATGAGTTTGAGTAAACTCTGGGAGACGATGATGGACAGGGAGGCCTGGCGTGCTGCAATCTATGGGGTCACAAAGAGTTGGACACTACTGAGAGACTTGAACCAAACTGAACTGAGCTTTAAATCAAATCCTGTTTAACTGAAGCTCAAACACCAAATGCCATTCCCTTGTCTCTCCATTCCCATAGGAACCTTAATGGTTGATATGCTGCATGTGGTTTCACATTTTATGTTTACTTTAGAATCACTCATTTGATAATACATTAAGCTTGGGAGGAAACAGCCAAGAATTAGGCAAAGCACAAAACAAACTTTCAAAAACATCTCTATTTCCTATATGAAAACACACATACACGTGCATGTGAACACAAACACACACTCAAATAATGAACTGTTTGCTTTGGTTACTTTCTATAACTTCAAATAACGAATTGTTTGATTATCTTTTCTTAAACTAACTCTATCAAATGCAGGCACACTCATGTAGGCAGATAGTGAAAACTCAACAGGATCATTTCCTGTAGAAACTGTCAATGGGACAGCTTACAACTCCAAGTCAGTGTCCCCCAAAATATGCTCCATGCAACTGCTGTTGATAAGCATTAAGTGGCCAAATGATATGCAAAACACTAGATTCTCCAAATTATTTTTCTCTGATACTGCAGAGGTTCTCAAAGCCTGTAATAGGCTAGTTTGTGCTGTGACTCTGCACAAGTGCTTTGAAAATGCAATGTGTCCCAGTTTTGTTTTATTTTAACCCAGAGCATCTTGAGAGTCTGAGCAAAACCTACTTTGGGAAAGAATGAATTGAATAGACTTTCCAGGGTTATTGAAATAACTAGATAAGATAATGCATGTAAGTGCTTGTCACTGTGCCTCGCACATAAATGGCTTTATGATTAAATTTTTAGATTCTATTATGAAAAGTTGCACCATTTCACATTCACACAAGCAATGTGTAAGGGTTCCAACTGTCCCACATCCTCATTGACAAATATAATTTTATTTTTATTATAGCAATCCTAGTGGGTGTGCAGCGGTATAGTGATATATCACTGTTGCATTAATTTACATTTCCCTAATGTCTAAAGATGTCAAGCATCTTTTTTATGTGCTTATTGACCATCTGTATATCTTCTTTAGATACATGTCTTCAGACACTTTGCCCATTTTAAAATCAGGTATTGTCTTTTTCCCCTTGAGTTGTAAGGGTTCTTTAATGTTTTGACTACTAGTCCTTTATCATATATGATTTGCAAGTGTTCTTTCCATTCTATGGGTTGTCTTCTTCACTTTCTTGAAAATGGCCTTTGATGCACAAAAAACTTTAATTTTGTTAAAGTATAATCAATCTTTTTTTCCCTCTAGCTGCTTGTGATTCTTAGAATCCTCTGATTTTAAAGTTCTTCCTCTCACACTATCCAGTTGCTTCTAAATGAGATCAGTTATGCAAAGTCCCTGCCACAGCATCTGACACATCATAGAATTTCAATAAATTTTAGTTCCTTCTTTCTGCACTCAAGAAGCCAAGAAGAGAAGGAACTTGGATGGGACAAATGGCTAGACTCAGATTAACTGAGAGAAACATCCAAAGCCTAAAGTGAGGACAGAGGGAATAGGATAGCAGAATCAACTGAATGGGACCGCTGATTAGACACAGCAGAAAGGGAAGTTCAAAGTTGCCAGGCTTTCTTGACCAGACACCTGGCAGAGTGAAGTGTTCTGTTTTTGTTTTTTAACTGAAGTATAGTTGATTTCCAGTGTTGTGTTAGTTTCTGGTGAATATCAAAGTGATTCAGTTACGCGTGTGTGCATGTGTGTGTGTGTGTGTGTGTGTTCAGTCGCTCAGTCATGTCTGACTCTTTGCAATTTGTAGTCCGCCAGGCTCCTCTGTCCATGGAATTTTCCAGGCAAGAATACTGGAGTGGATTGCCATCTTCTCCTCCAGGGGATCTTCCTGGTCCAGGGATCCAACCCACATCTCCTGTGGCTCCTGCATCAGCAGGCAGATTCTTTACTGCTGAGCCACCCGGGATGCCCTCAGTGATACATACATACATACACACACACACACACACACACACACACACATATATTCCTTTTTATATTCTTTTCCATATGGTTTATTACAGGATATTGAATATAGTTCCCAGTGCTATACAATAAGACTTAGTTGCTTATCTACTTCATATACAGTAGTTTGTAACTAATAATCTCAAACTCTAATTTATCCCTCCTCTACCTTCCTTCCTCTTTGATAACCATAAGTTTGTTTTCTATGCCTTGTGAGTCTGTTTCAATAATAAGTTCACTGGTGTCTTATTTTAGATTCCACATATAAGTGATATCACGTGATATTTGTCTTTTGCTTTCTGACTTCACTTAACACAATGATCTCTAGGTCCATTCATGTTGCTACAAACAGCATTACTTCATTCTTTCCATGGCTGAGTGGTATTCCATGTATATATTAATACATAAACATCTTCATCCAGTCATCCGTTGATGGACATTGAGGTTGCTTCCTTGTCTTGACTGTTGTAAAGAGTGCTGCTACGAACATTAGGGGTACATGTATCTTTTCAAATTAGAGTTTTTGTCTTTTTCAGATATATGCCCAGGAGTGGGATTTCGGAATCATATGGTAGCTCTATTTTTAGTTTTTATAGGACCATCCATACTGTTTTCAATAGTGGTTGCACCAATTTACATTCCCAGCAACAGTGTACAAGGGTTCCTTTTTCTCGGAATGGAATGGTTTTTAAGATGCCCCAACTTGAGATACAGATTGAGATACCAGGAGAAGCTATGGAGAAATCAATTAGAAATAGAAAGCTTGTGCTAAGGAATAAAGAAATTTATTTACGAATTGAATTTGAACAGAAATTTCAAGGGTCACAAGTGGAAAGTGATGTGGTGTTCTAAAGTCATGAATCAAGTCTCATTTCTTTGCTTCAATGTTGTCAGGTTCTCACTGTAGTTAGAACACAACCAGGCACATAACTTCAGTTCTATCAATTAGATAAACCCATGGAAATTTTGGAAGTGAGCAAGCATCACATCGGAAGATCATCTGACACCCCTGTGGGCAGAGCATGGGCAGGTTTTCCTGGGGTAGCTGTGGAAGGCTTCTGGCATCCAAGCTCTGGATGTTACACTGGGTGTTTCCTGGAGGCGGTGGCAGTGGTGATGTTTTACCAGAGTGATACGGAGTGGTGCTTGGCTGATTTGTTTTCTGGCTGTGGTGGATGTGTTGCTCCAGGCAATCTTCCACTGATTCTATACATTACCCAATATCCCTTTTTGAGAATATTTATTATCCCTTGCTGCTTAAATAGCAAGAATGAATTCTGTTACTTGCAACAAATTGATCCATTTCATACCTCTTATAACATCTATTACAATGTAAATATATTGCATGTTTATCTGTCCCTACCATTAGTCTTGAGAGCAGTGGTTCTCGGCTGGGGGTGACTTTGCTCCATCCCAGCCATCCACAGACACAGGAAACCCTGATCTAAAGTATTTTAGGGCAGAAATCATGACTTGTTCATTACTGTATTTCCAGGATAGTGTCTGGCACTGGAAGGCATTTGATACCTCTTTGGTGAAAGAATGGAAGAGGACCAAAGGCATATTTAACTGAAAAAAACTGTTTACAGAGTGGTTGGAAAAAGCATATACTTCCTCTTCATCTGATTTTTGTGTCATTCACAAGATTCTCTTCCTATTCAGTCCATTAAATGTTAGTGTCCCTGAGGATTCTCTCCTTGTCCCTTTTCTCTTCTTTTATTCCTGTTTCTTTTCCTATTCTCTTTGGGGGCTTCTCCTACTCAAACTTTCTAAATAATCTCTTCTTTTTTCATTTGCATAACTCTCCAATGAATTGTTGACAAAGTTCTGTGTAGTCAAAGCTATGTTCTTTCCAATAGTCATGTATGGAAGTGAGAGTTGGACCATAAAGAAGGCTGAGCGCTGATGAACTGATGCTTTTGATGTGTGGTGCTGGAGAAGACTCTTGAGAGTCCCTTGGACTGCAAGGAGATCCAACCAAAGAATCCTAAAAGAAATCAACCCTTAATGTTCATTGGAAGGCCTGATGCTGAAGCCAAAGCTCCAGTACTTGGCTGCCTGATGAGAAGAGCCAACTCACTGGAAAAGACCCTGATGCTGGGAAAGATTGAGGGCAGGAGGAGAAGGGGTCAACAGAGGATGAGATGTTTGAATGGCATCATCAACTCAATGGACATGAGTCTGAGCTAACTCCAGGAGATAGTGAAGAACAGGGAAGCCTGGCATGCTGCAGTCCATGGGGTCGCAAAGAGCTGGACATGACTTAAGGACTGAACAGCAACAACCAGCAACTATATATTAAAAGATCATAGTTTTATTTTTATTTCAAACATCCCTACAGTGCTCCAGAATTGCCTGTCAATATGTTGATATTCATAGACTCCTTCTGATATCA
The DNA here is from genome assembly GCF_002263795.3 of Bos taurus. Taxonomy (NCBI): domain Eukaryota; kingdom Metazoa; phylum Chordata; class Mammalia; order Artiodactyla; family Bovidae; genus Bos; species Bos taurus. Next base: position 55,840,571 of record NC_037335.1, on the reverse strand, counting down.
AACCCATAACATACACTTCTTGTCAGTGGAGGCAGCAAATTGTATCCCCTTCGCATTTCATTCTTTCAGCAAACGAATGACCCAAAGTGCAGACTAGGCTGGACTGCTCTCTTAACTCCATTTCAGTCCTGACCATGTGTTGTAAACTCTACTTCCTAAACCTTCTAAATTATGGTGAATTTATACTCTTCTCTTGTTTTACCCCAAAACACATTTCTCACCTGGATTCTGTCCACTCTCTTAACCAGCCTTCTAAGTCTCCATCTTTGCTCCTCTCGGCCTTTTATATAGTCAGCTGCTTGATCTTTCTACAACAAGTATCCTTGTCATATCCTTTGCTACCTGAGAATATCACAAATTTTCTATCTGGATAAAAAGTCAAACTCTCTGGTTGTAAAATGAGAGGGTACCTATGATTTTGTACCCTTTGCCTATTTTTCCCAACTGCCTTTATAACCTTTTTCTCCTTCACTCTGAGTCTCTTCCAATTCCTTTTTGCATATGGTGCTCTCACTCTCTTAAATACCTTTCCCCACACATCTGCCCAGCTGTTAGAGAAAAGGAGACATTTTCCCTTACTTTTTACATGTCAAACTGGCTCGACTCTAGTACCGAGCTAATCAAACACTAATCTAGGTGTTGCTTCAAAGATATCTGTAGATGTGATTAATGTCCATAATCAGTTAACTCTTAAGTAAAGACGATGTCTATCCTTTGGACAGGGTAATCTGGATACAACTGACCCAAGCAGTTGAAACGCCTGAACAGCAAGACAGAGGCTTCTCTGAGTAAGGTAAAAAAACACTCCCCTGTGAAATGAAATATCAGCTCCTTCCCCGGTGTTTTCAACTTGCCCTTCCTGATGGCCCACCCTAGAGATTTCAGACTTGACTCGCAATCACTTGTAGTCCCCACAATCACATGAGCCAATTTCTTGCAATAAATATCATTTTACACAGACACACACACATGCACTCAACTGGTTCTCCTTCTTGGCTGGAATCCTGACTGATACACTACTCACACCTCTCTTTCTGGCACTCTGCACAAATACCACAGTATTATATTATGATAAATACTGGGTGCTCTCCCATCCCTTCTCTTTCTCCAAGTTTCTCTCCCTCATGAGAAAAGTGGTAGCCAATCCACATAATCAGAGTCTGATATTCAATGGTTCATATTTTGCTAATTTACTAATTCATAGTCACTGTATCTCCTAATTTGAAAAAAGACTGGCATCTTCAAATTCCGAGCCCAGACATGCCCACCCAGTGGCACCCACAACCTGCCTTTTGCAGCAAGCTTCTAGTCCTTGCTTATGGAGTTGTTTAGATCAGAGGACCAAACATTCATTTGACCACATATAGTAAGATCCAGGATTGCCATGTTCTCCGAATCTTTGTGTCCACTCAAAAATCATATGTTGAAACTCTAACCCCCAAAGTAATGGTATTAAGTGATGAGGCTTTTGGAAGACGATTAGGTCATGAGGGGAGAACCCTCTTGATTGGGATTAGTGCTCTTATTTTAATACAAGGACCCCAGGGATCCAGTTGATCCCTTCACTGTGTGAGTCTGCAGCCAGAGATGAAAGCAGGCCTTCACCAGCTACCAAGTCTCCCAGCATATTAGACTTCCAGCCTCCAGAACCCTGAGAAGAAAATATTTGGCATTGATAAGCCACTCAGTCTACGGTCATTCATTAAAACAGCTGGAATGGACTAAGACACTGTGTTTCCAAAGCAGAAACTAAGCCATCAGCTTCCTTTTTCACTTTTCACACACTCAGAAGAAGCACTGACTTCTTTCCTGTCCCATTTTTACGGTGACTGAGACTCAGGCCACATCCTTCTCCCTCTGTACCAATTCCTCCACCTCTTACAGGTGGTTGTCTAAAGCAGGTCTGGGATGTCAGGACCAAGGAATCTGGACTTAGTAATCGCAGTCCCCAGCAATTGAAAATTACCTGCATCCATGCCAGAAATCCTCAGGTGGGCAGCCACAGGAGGAATTATCACTAAAAGCAACGCACTGTTGATTTGGGGCCTCAGAATGAATGAGCAGGGGTCTGGTGGAGAGCAGAGATAAAGATCTCTCATCTGGCATTGATAAAGTCTTCTCTGGGTCACCTTATGTAGGAGTTCAGGGTCTCACACAGCTCTTGACATACCCACGGCCCTGGAAAGAGTAGAGTTCTTTTCAATTGTACAGAGTTTCACCTCAAAAGGCCTGGGGATATGTGCAGAGACGTGAATGCCTGAGATCTTTGGAGTGCTGGACATATGAGACACAAAGGATATTTGGTTTTCCCCATTTGTCCACAGCTGTGGTCTTAATGTACCAGGAAATGGGTGCTTAACAAGGGATTTTTGTGCTGCTTCCTGAGCAGTTACATGTATTCACAGCCTGGGGAATTAAGGGAAAAAATGAGACAAGGAAATGCTTTGGGGGTCCACTGAGGCAGGGGGACCAAACCACAGGTACAGGGTATTTCGACAGCCAAAGAGCACCAAAGGAATCCATAGCTACGGCAAGTTTGGTGGGACAAGCATGCAGCAAACAGGGCTCTTTACTTCTTCTCAGAATTCTGAGGAAGAAAGTTCCAACGGCTGTGGCTCAGGCGAGAAGCTCTGGCCTTATGTAAGGCTCAGGGAGAAGCATATGGCAGTATGTTGAAGCTCATGATGGAAAATTTTCCCAACTGAGTTTAAGTGAACATGTTGTATACTCCAGACAGCTGGCAAAGAGTAACTGGCATCCTGGCAAATCTAAAGACAAAATGACTTTTTTTTCCTCATACTTTCTCTTCTCTGTGTTACTTCCTCCACCAAGTCTCAGCTTTGATCCATCGCTGGCTCAAAAAAAGAGGGGAACATTGCTTCTATTTGTGAAATGCTGTTTCTAGGATCGTCCATAAATGCTATTTGTATGGATCTATGGCTCTGATCAATCGTCTCAGGACTCAAGGTAAGTTTCTAACTCTTTGGGGGCATGGGGCACCTGAGAGTCCTGAGGCCGGGTGGATCCATGTTTAGGAGGACACAGCCACTGGGGCAGCGTCCCAGGAAGATAGCGCTGGCCGAGGCAGCTGAGTGAGGCTCTCTAACTCTGAGCAGAACAAGAAACAGAAGGGGGATGCATTTTAGAATTAAGAGTCTTAGTTTATAAGGGAAAGGTGATTTCTATTTGGATTTCACTTTTAACTCTGTTTCTTCCAGGACTTTAAGAAGTGATCCATTGTTCATACCTGGGGAATCAATACCGTAATATTCGTCCATTCCATAATCTCTGGTGAGCTGTTTTGGCTAATGTGCTTGTGTATAGCTTGAGATTAAGAATTCAGCCTAAAACTCAACTTGGCCTCTAAAACAACTTAACGTCCTTTCAGGGCTTCCCTGGTGGCTCAGACAGTAAAGAATCTGCCTGCAACAAAGGAGACCCGAATTCAATTCCTGGATCGGGAAGATTCCCTGGAGAAGGGAATGGCTACCCACTCCAGTGTTCTTGCCTGGAAAACCCCATGGACAGAGGAGCCTGGCGGGCTACAGTCACAAAGAATCGGACATGAGTGAGCGACTAAGCACATACAACATATACAATGTCTTTGTATATCCCTGTATATCATAACAGCTGAACTACATAGCTCACTTGTGCCAAGAGATGATCCTCAGCTTTGGTGGGTGTTGGCAGTGGCCCAAGAGGAGCAGGGCTGCCCTGACATGCTGCTGGCCCCCCTTCCTCAGGGGACAGCCTTGCCCATGGTTGCCCATGGCCTTGACCATTTGTCTAAAGGTTTGAATTGCAGTTGATTTCACTTTGAAACTCTCATTTCAACCGATAACAGAACAGAAAGGAGAATTCAGGACTGCCTCGCCCACTCTCCCTACGTGTGTGCCTCAGGTGCAAAGGAGGGATCTGCCCTGTTCCATCCTGTGGAAAAGTGCTGGCAGAAGGGATTCTGTTTTTTTGTCCACTCACACCATTATCTACTCTCTTTAGGAAGGTAGGGGAAGTCACTGTCTTACAGTGAAGAACTTGAGACTCTCAGCTTTACTGTGCCGTTGAGTGCACTTACTAGGCTCACACTCCCTCTCCCAGCATCTGGACCAAGGCAGGTGGGTGGTGGGAGATGCTGACAGATTTCCAAGCTTGCCAGGAGGAATGCTTTACCATGGACATTGTCTGGAATTACCAGTATATGATGACAATAAAAAGCAGAGGACTTTTGCTCAATGCTATTAATGTCTTTAAAGTCTCTATAGACAGTGCATCTCTTTTTGTTTGGATCACTCCTACCACCTCTTGGTACACCACTGGGGAGGGTTCCCCTTGGCTTCCCTCACAGCAAACCATGTCCCCCCTCTGTTTACCTCTCAGTCTCCGTCTCTACGCTCTAGCCAACAGCAGCATCTGTTCTTTCTTCTGGCCTTCTGTGAAGGCTTCCTCATGTCCTCTCTACTGCCTGTTTATCCCTTCCAGTCCACTCTCATCAAAGCAATCAGAGCAAGATTTTTAAGTGTACCCCCACTTAGCTTTACACTTAGAATGGAACCCAGCCTCTTAACTTTGGCCCTCAAAGCCCTGTCATCCTGAGCCTGGCTACTGCCTACATCTCAAACTCCATGTCCTTGCTTTTATGTCCTGGACACTAAGCTTCAGCCACACTGGTTGTCTTAGTATACTCAATCTACAATAACAAAGTACCAGACTAGTGGCTTAACCAACAGGTATTTATTTTCTCATAGTTCTGGAGCTTGGAAACCCAAACCAAATGGGCTAGGTTTCCTTAAGCCGTCTTCCCTTGGCTTGCAGAGGGCTGCCTTCCCACTGTGTCCTCACTTGGCCTTCCTTCGTGGCATGCATACGCCTAGTGTCTCTTCCTCTTCTTACAAGGATACAAGTCATACTGGATTAGAGCCCTGAGTTTATGACTTCATTAACCTTGCGTACCTCTTTAAAGGCCCTTTCTTCAAATACCTTGGTTTTGACATTCGAATTTTGGGAGGACACAATTCAGGGTTTCCCTAGTGGCTCAGTTGGTAAAGAATCTGCCTACAATGCAGGAGACCTGGGTTCCATCCCAGGGTAGAGGAGATCCTCTGGAGAAGGAAATGGCTACCTACACCAGTATTGTTGCTTAGAGAATTCCATGGACAGAAGAGCCTGGCGGGCTACAGTCTGTGGTGTCACAAAGAGTTGGACACAAATGAGTGACTAAACCACCACCACAATTCACTGTGTAACACTGGTCCTCCTGCCCACCCAGGGCCGTTGCCCATGCTATGTTCCTTGCTTGGTGGGCCCCTTCCAGGTCTTTGCATAGCCACCTCTTTCCTATCATTCATCATTCAGCTTAAATATCACCTCTTCAGAAAGACTCTCTGGCATGCTATAGAATAGCCCTCCAGGCACTTACCACCACTTCTTCTGTTTTGTCCCCACCACAGGATTTATCATCTTCTGCTATACATCAGATATATTTGCTTGCTGCTAACTTCCTCCATTAGCATGTAAGCTTTGTGAGAGCAGAAGCCTTGTCTGTCCCTCCACTGTTAATCATCACTGTGCCCCCCACTGTTTTCCCACTGGCACATAGTAGATGCCTAATAAACATTAATTAAATGAATTTAAAAAAAAAAACACCTTTAGGATTTCCCTGGTGATACAGTGGACAAGAACCCACCTGCCAACGTAGGGGACACAGGTTAGATCCCTGGTTCAGGAAGAGTCCACATGCCACAGAGCAACAGAGCTCATGCACCACAACTACTGAGCCCACTCTCTATAGTCTGTAAGCCACGACTACTGAGCCCACTCTCTGTAGTCTGTAAGCCACGACTACTGAGCCCACATGCTGTAACCACTGAAGCCTGCACACCTAAAGCCTCTGCTCTGCATCACGGGAAGCCCATAATGAGAAGCCCATGTACTGCAATGAAGAGCAGCCCCAATCACTGCAACTAGAGAACGTCAACAGACAGCAACGAAGACCCAGCACAACCAAAAATGAATTAATAAAAAGAAAGACTTAAGACTCAAACTAGCAAATCGATCCATAATGAGGTTAAGTCAGACAGCTTTTGAAAATGAAACATATAATCAGTGTCTAAAGGGAAAGGGAAAGTCGCTAGGTCATGTCCGACTCTCTGTGACCCCATGGACTATACAGTCCATGGACTTCTCCAGGCAAGAATACTGGAGTGGGTAGCCTTTCCCTTCTCCAGGGGATCTTCCCAACCCAGGGATCAAACTCAGGTCTCCCACACTGCAGGATTCTTTACCAGAGCCACAAGGGAAGCCAAATCAGTGTCTAAAGAGCTTCTCTAATCATGTGTGCTAATCGTAGGTCCAGGCCAAGAGGCAGGGCATTTAGGAGTAAAAATATTGACAGAGCTGTTGCTGAAGCACCTTCCAAAACAAGGGATGACTGCTTGCTCCACCACCAACAGCACATGCCTGTGCTGGGTTCCCCATCTTCACCAATGAAATGTGGAATCAGACTTATTGGTAAAATGGTATCTTGTTTTATTTTTCATTTCTTTAATTATGAGGATATTTTATCTTTTTACTTGCTTATTAACCAACTCTATTTCTTTTATTGTTACCTTTACCATTACTTAGTTTTACATATTTCTCATCTTCTGCTATTGATTCAAAAGAACACTTTAAACCTGAAATAGAACACTTTAATAAGATAAAAAATATGCATGTATTCTTTGATGCAGGAATTATACTTCTATGAATTTAGTCCTCTGATAGATTTGCTTTAGTGCACAAAAATATATGCACAAGGATATCAACTGCAGTTTTGTTATAATAGTACCAGATGAAAGACATTTAAAGGTTAACAGGGATAGGTTATATAAATTATGTCATTAAATATACACAGAACATTAAACAACTGAATGAAAGATTATAGGAAATCTTCAGGTCCAGAATACATTAGATGACTCATGTTGATATTTGATAGAAAACAACAAAAATCTGTAAAGCAATTATCCTTCAATTAGAAGACAAATAAAAATATATTAAAAACAAAATTGTAGAATAATAGATACAGGATATGATACAGGTAATAATAGATACATTTATGTTTTTCAAAATGATATTTTCTCTATTCAGAAATTATCTGAAAAGAAACTAACCATGGCTGCTAGTAACAGTCAATAAAAAAGGGAAGTGAGTGAGAAAATGATTGACATTGCACTTTAAAGGCAAGTCTTCCTTTCAGGTTTAAAGGGGTTTTTCTGGTTGTCATTTCATGTTTGTTTTTGTCTTGTTCTGTTTCTTAGTACACACCTTGGAGAAGCAGATCTCTTTCTCTCATCCCTCCAACTCCCTGCAGATATCAAAGTTGCCAGAAGCCGTCCAGAGATTTCTCCATTACTCATCTCCTTGAACATACATAATTCTTCTTTAATTTTTTCTACAATTGATCTTAACTCATGAAGAGGTATTATTTTTGCATCAGTCCTTTCCCCTGCCACACATTAAGACAAGGGTAGCGGTGGAAGCGTGTACATTTTCTAATGGGACTTGTCAGTCTGCAAATGATGTTCTGCCACTAAAGACACATTACGAGAATTCTAATTTCATCCAAGCATTTTCACACAGAGTACTGACTTACAGTACACAAGCTCAGTGTGTAGGGCCCAGAGACCTTGAAATTCTTACCAGATTTGAAGAGATTTCCATTGGAGTTAGCTGTTCTCAAAGTATTTAGAATCTAAAAGAGCTGCTTTTTCAGTAGTCCCCATCTCTGCATTCCAGGTGTGCATCCCCAGAAAAGTATGAATTATTGTATCCTAGGTACACCTCTCACACCCAGGACCTTTGCTCAAGCCATCAAAGTATGCTGGTTCCTAAGAGCATCTCTTCACTGGTAAACAAACCAAATACCTCCTCATATGTGAACACGCTAGGGGAATGAATGGGGCACCAACATGGAATGAAGCGGTCTTTCTTGCTGGAAATTATACCAATGGATACAACTCAGGTACAATCACTGGATCTCACAAAACTGAAGGGTTAAATGGATACAAATTCAGGTACTTTTCATATCTCATTTTTAAAAAAAAATTTTACTTGCAAGGCTTAAAGAAGATAAGAATAGATAAGTGACTACCCTGTAATAAGATAAGAATAGGTAATAGGCCACCCTGTAACTTTCAAGTAGGGCATAGTTTGGGGTATTGAAATTAAAGAAGCCTTGACTCATCTGCTCTTCAACTCATTTCCAACACCATTTTCAAATACATGCTTCCAAATCTACTCTGATTGGACATCACAGGAAGAAAATCACTCTTCCCTCCACAATTCTCCTAGAGTTCCAGATACTGAGAATAAGGCCGCCCATCCCTGGTCTCACACCACCATGCATACTAAGTCACTTTGGTCGTGTGCGACTCTCTGCGCCCCTGTGGACTGTAGCCCACCAGATTCCTCTGTCCATGGTATTCTCCAGGCAAGAGCACTGGAGTGGGTTACCACTGCCTCCTCCAGGGGATCTTCCCAACCTAGGGATTGAGCCCATGTCTCTTACATCTCCTACATTGGCAGGCATGCTCTTTAGCCCTAATGCTACCTGGGAAGCCCTCACTGTCATCAGGAGTAAAAGAGAGGATCTCAGGACCCTCCTGGAAAGACATCCACAGCCCATTACCCTACAATAATTCCAGCCTTGACCTTGACATCTATGTTGAGCACATCTACGCAAATCTCATTTTGCCATGCTTCCTTTTGGAGCTTCCCTGGTGGCTCAGTGGTAAAGAATCCATGTGCCAATGCAGGAGACATGGGTTCGATCCCTGGGATGGGAAGATCCCCTGGAGAAGGAAATGGTAACTCATTCCAGCATTCTTGACTGGAAAATTCCATGGACAGAGGAGCCTGGCAGCCTACAGTCCATGGAGTTGCAAAACAGTAGGACGTGACTGAGCACTGATGGATATTAGGCCCCACAAGAAGCCAAGACTTTCAGTCATCTCTCAATTTCCTGGACTCTTGCCTCAGTGTCTTGATAGTTTCCCTTTTCTCATCCACTCTATGCCCATCCCCAGTTCCTGGAACCCTTCCACACCGTATTCTGGAATTCATGCTCAGTTCTTCTCAGAACTTCACTTTCACTTCTTGCTCTAAATGAACTGAGTCTCCTTCCAGGAAATTAATTTTCACCCAGCCCTCTGAAGTGATGGCTGTTGTACCTTGCAAGACTCTTGCAACACCAGGCCTGGAGGCAGGGCAGGTGTCCTTCTGATTTTATATCACATCACATCACAAAAACAATGACAAAAATCCTCATCTTTGAATGTCATCTCAGTCTTTATCAATCACAACTCCAACTTGCTGCAGTCACCTACAGAACCCCCAGCGACTCTAATTCCTTAAAAATTTTAGCTCCTGGCTCACTGCCATTTCTCCAACATATTTTGTGACTCCACTACCCATATATATGATCTTTCCAATATCCGAGACCCTTAGTGTCTTGACGCCCAATCCTCCAACTCTCACATTCTCTATTCCATCTAAGCCACTCATTTCAAAGGTCATACCCCAGACTAGTCATTACCAGCAACATAACCCAACCCCTCCAAAACTGCAATTTCAAGCATTCTGTCTTTGAAGCTCATTCTTGCTAATATTCCAACTCTAAGAAACTTTGACCCCATGAGGTGCCATTAGACATTATTTATATATTTTCTCTGGGTTTCCCATCTCATCTAGTTTGTGATGGGCCCATCACTGTATTACACCTTTGCATATATTCCTAACAATCATGTCTCATTATCATCACCTGAAAAATCCTCAGGCCAGATTAAATGTAATCAGCATGCTCTGTCCACCCATAGAGATGGTCACGGCTGTAGAAAATCACACCAGGTTGCTGACTGATCTCATTTCAAATGCCTGACCACTGTCCTCAATGAAGTCCTTCTTTCTACCCATCAATCATACGACATTCCCAAAATACATTACTCTCCTCTTATTCTGAGCAAGTGGTTGTCAGTCTTGAGACTACCATAGAAATACCTGGAGAGCACATGAAAACTCATATTGCCAGGTCCCCTCTCAATGTTTTAGAATGTTAGGTTGGGGTAGGGCCTGAGAAACCACATCACTAACAAACGCCCAGGTGATGCTGACACTGCTGGTCTGGACCACTCTTTGAGAGACACTGCCCTAGATGACTATCCCATGACTTAGTCTTTCTCCCCAGACTTCTAACACATATTCTCCATCTTTACGCTCAGTGACTTTATTTATACACACACTCCCTCAAGAGATTTCTGAAGCTCTTGACATTGATGTGTTTTGTGACCTGGGGTGGAGCCCTAGGTTCTGTCCTGCTACAGTGGGTAAACTTTTAGGCTCCTCTCTACAGCCAACCCTTCACATGTGTACTAGAATCCATCTCCCCTCTCTTAGTCCATCCTAACTCCTGAGACTCCCTCTCCAAGCCTGCCTTCTCTCTACATCATGAATGTCTCCCTTACTACTAGGTCATCCCCAATGGTGTCAAGCATCGTGAAGAAAATCCCCTCATGACCCTAACATTTTCTTCGGTCTCCCCACGGATAGCAACATTCCATGAAAAATCTGAGTTTTCTTTAAACTCACCAGGACACTATTACCTCACAGCCTTTAACTTACTATTTATTATCTCTACCTGGAAGATTCTACAAGGCTGACTTGATCTTCTCATTCATGATCCTGAATGAGAATTGTTAGGATCTTCCCAAACAAAATATGTTTCTGTTTGTTTCCACATTTCGTGATGAGTTTTAAGACCAACTGGCCATTTTGGAACTTGGTTCTGAATGACATTTAAATGTACTGGATCTTGGGAACTGGCAGATTTCCCCTGAGATCATTTTGAATGTAGTTTAATTTTTACTGTTCCATGTTTGTGACCATTAATCTAAAACCCAGATCTCTGAGAACTACACCTCATCCTCTTTTTTGGTTCAGTCACTCATCCCTATATTAATTCCTACCTAGATAAGTCAGGCAGAAAGAAAAAAAAAAAAATGACTGTGACATGTCTTATCCTAAAGGAATCACCATGTCAATGGCGTTAGAGGAATTCTCATGTCATTCAAAATGTGTTCTAGTGCTCTTAGGCAATCCAGCACTGGTTACAAGCAAACTCCCTGGCACGTCACATCACCTGCAACACAGAAAACCAGACGGGATGCATCTAGTTGAATCCAGCAGAAAGTGTTACGCTGTGTGGTACGGGGGGAGGAAAATAATCAGTCAAAGTGACATGAATGATGGGCCAACCTTAGAATTCAAGGACATGCAATTTCTCCTCTGTGCAGTGCCCAGGTAAAGAAGAGGTCATACAAAAACTCCAGCAATTAAAGAATGAAAGACTCACAATTGAAATATGTGTGGAATTTCCACATAATTAGAACCTGACCATGTTGGCTTATGAAGACAGTTGTTCTATAATAAGAAAAATAAATTCTCTGTTTAAAGGATGAAAAAGGAGGTGGATTTTAATTATTATGGTTTCTCAAGAGAGATCTAAAAAAATCACAGTAAATAAATAAGGACTCGCTGAGGCTTTAAGTGTTGTGTATGCCCCCAGGCAGAAAGATCAGGCTTGGTTAAATCATTGCATAGTCCATCATCTATGTGTCATGTCACTGAAGGCATCATGGAGAGAAAAAGAAACGTGTCTCTTCCTTCGTGTTGGCTGAGATGACAGAAATCAGTGTACACAGCTGAAATGATGAACCCTTCACATTAGAGGGATGTACATCCTGAACATTTTGCCCTTTCAATTCTCCCATGTTAAAACAAAATAAATAAGACAAAAAACATAAATTTTAAAAAGAAGAAGAGAAAATGCAGAGACAATCTGATCAGGAAGACACAGTTTCCCCTCGGGCACTATTTGGGAAGATTCTGCAGCAGAAGTTCTACACCTGTCAGAGGAATCTGTTTTCCTGATGTTTTTCTCTCAGGGAGCGTGTATTTCCCTGGCAGATAGGAGAATGACCTGATTCTCCCAAGGTAGCAAACACTCAACTCAGGCTCTGCTGCAGTTGCCTGTAGGAAATTTCCTTTCCATTATTACACCAGTGAGCACTGGGCTAATCAGAACCACCTCTGGGGAAAGAATCAAAAATAAAAGGCACCCATCCCCTAGAGCAAGGCTCTGAGCTGCTTTGAACTGCATTTACAGCCTTAATATAACTCAAGAGATTTCACAATCCACATGGGAAACCAAACCCTTCTTCTAATGGAATATTTACTGAGTTGAGCATGGAGAAAAGGATGACACATTTTGATAAGCATATTCTTCTATCTATTGTGTTCATTAAAGGTGCCAGTGAGAGGTTTCAAAGTAATTTATTTTATTGTTGCTCAGACAAAGCATGTAATTTTCATCATAAACAAGAAGACCCTAAGTAGAATAAAATTCTTGCCTCCTGCTGCCCAAGCATCTAATGAAGAAGAAGAAAATGGATCAAAGGCCTCTTCGGGCATCTTAAAAAAAATTGATGCACCTTTACTTTGCCAACCTATGCTTGGTGTGGGCCTTCCCCATTCTGCAGTTGAATGAAGGATTTTTATTAGGTCAAAATAATATGACAGGAACAAAGCAAGTGACTAGCAAGAAACACAGGGGATGGTGAGCTGACTCTTGGACCCTTGAGAACACAAAGAGTGGTAGCCAAGTGCCTCCAACAGATCAGAATCCAACTCACCAAGAACAGGGAAACAGGAGTTTAAAATTCCTCCCATCTTTGGGCAACTTTTAACTCCACTGGTATATCTTTACCCTTCATATTATACTGAGAAAAGGTAACAGACTCCTCCTCTTTCCAGTTCAGTTGCTCAGTCATGTCCGACTCTTTGTGACCCCATGGACTGCAACACAATGGGCCTCCCTGTTGATCACCAACTCCCGGAGGTTACCCAAACTCATCTCCATCGAGTGGGTGATGCCATCCAACCATCGCATCCTCTTTTGTCCCCTTCTCCTCCCGCCTTCAATCTTGCCCAGCATCAGGGTCTTTTCCAATCAGTCAGTTCTCCCCATCAGTTGGCCAAAGTATTGGAGTTTCAGCTTCATATCTGTCCTTCCAATGAATATTTAGGACTGATTTCCTTTAGGATTGACTGGTTGGATCTCCTTGCAGTTCAAGAGACTCTCAAGAGTCTTTTCCAACACCACAGTTCAAAAGCATCAATTCTTCAGGACTCAGCTTTCTTTGTAGTCCAACTCTCACATACATGACTACTGGAAAAACCATAGCTTTGACTAGATGGACCTTTTTTGGCAAAGTGATGTCTCTGCTTTTTAATATGCTGTCTAGGTTGGTCATAGCTTTTCTTCCAAGGAGCACGCGTCTTTTAATTTCATGGCTGCAGTCACCATCTGCAGTCTTATTACAGGCGGATATTCTTATTTTTGCTTTCACTTTGGTGTAAAGCCTGCTGATACAACACTGAGAACTCCTCAGCCTCCAACTGCCACCTCTTCTCCCAAGGGATAAGAAAGCTGTTATCACTTCCATGCTAATAATAGAAAACTTAGCACAACTGTCTTTTGATCTTTCAAACCATTTCAATATTTTGAAAATCAACAACAACAACAAAAAACCCTCTTGGCTCCAGGGGAAAAAGAAAAGAAAGATTATAGTTGATCAGATCCAAAAGTGGGTATCTAACATTTCTATGTAACAAGTAATTGTACTTTTTTCCTGTAAGTAAAAAAAAGAAAACTTGTCCTTTCACTTTTATTCTATTAATTATGATGACACTGAGAAACCAGCATTATACCCAAGAAGCCTTCCTGTATTTTGTGTCCATCCACCAAGCTATCATTTAATGTGTTTCTTTCTTGGGTAGAGACTCTTACCTAGGAAACGCTGTTATAAAAGAAGTTTGATTTATAGAAACATTCATGTAATGTGTAAGGAATCTGCTAAAAAAGCAGGCGTAAATTCTGTGTCTACGGTTCACATGCCAAGTAAGTAAAGCTCACCAGGTCACAGAAATTCTTTGTTCACTAGTATTAAAAATTAATATTGTATGGAAATATAATCATGATATCATTTAGAATATAGATAATACATTTTCTATTTACAATTTAAAAATCTGTAAACAGATGCCCTTTTTCATCTTCATTATAGTCTTATAAGATAGAAGAGATATAATATGCTAAAATTATTCCTATTTTATAAAGGGAAAAATAGGACTCTAAAAACTCAAGCAGCCTACAAACATGGAATGAAACTGGAGCACCAAAGTTAAAATATTGCCTGGGAAAATTATTGAACTAAGTTTCCTCAATCATTTATTGAGTTGAGAGTTTGCAGCAATGACCCTCAAGTGGTACCAAAAGCTAGCTGATTCCTCCCAAATACCTTCAAACCCTCCCCTCCCTGCCCTCTCCCCAACCCTGAAGAACACATTTGCAACTGTGGATTTTCTGACCCAAAGAAAGAGCGGCTGAGCCAACTGAATTAGAGTTCTACAAGATCCGATTAGCTGGCCTTGGTGCTACTCCTTCAGGGATATCGTGCTCACATAAGAACCTCGCCCTCAATGGCAGGATAAGAGGGGAGGGAGAGGAATGGGAGAATCATTAAGCTGTAAGCGTGAAACTCAAGTGATCTGAATACCCACTTCTCATTTCTTTTGCTTCTCAAATGCTACTGTAAATGAAAATAAGCCAGAGTACAGTATTAATGAACCAAAAATATTTTCCTTAATGAAAAAAAATGTTTTCCTACAGGAACCAGGCCAGGAAGTGGGTGGTGGGTGCATTAGTCAAACTGCTTTACTCTGGCTAGCTGTGGTTATCCAACCCAGATTTGAGAAGGAGCGTAGGTATGCAATCATTTACTTTCAGCCTGCAAGTCCTTTTGATAAAAGAAGCCCTTTGCAAGAAGCATTTTTCTCCTGTCCTTATAAATCAAATAAATAAAAATAAAACTTTCTGCCAAGCCATATGCTGCTGTTCCTATCCTTCAACTGGCCTTAAAAAAAAAAAAAAAGACTACCTTTTTCTGTTCTTTTTCCTATCCCTTTATTAAGAAAAGCAAAACAAAAGTGTTAGAGAAAGACAGAGAGAGAGAAATCAAACAACTGTCTAAACAAATCAATCCAACATTTCCAAGGGCTTGTGACCTGCGGCAATGTCAATTCCGTCCCCCCCCCCCTTTCTTTCTTTGAATCAATATAACCTATGATTCTGATCACTCCAATATGTCAGTGCCTGCTGAGGGCACCTTTTATTGCTCATAAAGCCCCAGACGATAATGAAAAATACGCAAGAAAACGATAAATTCATCAAGGTTGTGAGAATATTTGAGGAAAAAAGGAATTTCCTGAGGTAACTGTCCTTGACCTGGCTCTTTAATCGAGTGAAATTTCATCACTTTATCTAATATCATGCTTCATGCTTCAGGCACCCAGCAATTCTATTTTAGTGTGGTCTAATGGGCAGCTGACACAGCCACTCAGCCCCAGACTGCATAATTTGTGCTGACATACTGTGTGGCCAGCAGCCTTGCAGGGGCTGGTTATTTGGCCTTGCCAGGAAAAACGTCATCAAGAAGAGGTTCTTCCTAACAATTTGGGGCTCAGCTTCGCGGGCCTCGGTGGACTTCACTCTCAAGAGGTACGGAGTCCTTGATTTGGGTGGCTGTGCGTATCTGACTATAGGTGAGAGATTAGAAAAGGCCCGGGTTATGGTGGTCTGAAACCCAAATCTAGGTGGTGTAATGAAGAGTGTCATTCTAACTGCTTTGCAGGCAGCTCTTCTCAGAACCCGATTCAATTTGATATTCTGAGGTTAACGTACTGTATTGGGCCTGAAAATAGGAATGCACACGAAAAGCTTTTACAGTTACTCAGTTCACTAAGCATGGCAAACTCATCAACAGCTATTTGTACACTGTAGGCGTGGTGGGACTTACTTTGATGTTCTGATTTATGCTTGCTATTTTCCCCCCAGTATCACTTTGGAGTCGAAATGCACTTTTTTAAAAAGTCAGCTTTTGACATAATAGGACTTCCCTGTAGCTCAAACAGTAAAGAATCTGCCTGCAATGCAGGAGACCAGGGCTCGATCCCTGGGTGGGGAAGATCCCCTGGAGAAGGGAACGGCAAGCCACTCCAGTTTTCTTGCCTGGAGAATCCCATGGACAGAGGAACCTGTTGGGCTACAGTCTGTGGGGTTGCAAAGAGTCAGATATGACTGAGCGACTAACACACACACCTTTTGACATAATAGCTGAGGATATTATCATAAATAAAGCAACACACACACAAACACAGAAATGCCATAATTTCTAACATACACAAACTTCAAAATTTTTCTAAAAAATATAAAGAAAACTGAAGAGACAAGATAAAAACAGAGATCAGCTTGGTGGGAGCCAGAGACAAGGGCAGGGTGGAGGGATGAATAGTAAAATGGGTGAAGCTGGCTTACTATAAAATAAATAAGTTCTGAGGATGTAATGACCAACACGGTGACTACAGTTAATTATACTGTATTGTATATTTGAAAGTTTCTAAGAGAGTAGATCTTAAAAATTTTCATCATAATAAAGAAACTTTGTGACTATATATAGTGACAGATGTTAGATTTGTGGTGATCATTTTACAATATATACAAATATTAAATTGGTATGTTGTATACCTGAAACTAGCATAATTTATGTCAATTATACCTCAATTAAAAAAAGAGACATAAGTATATATGATATATCACTGCAGACTGAACTCAGTACTAGAGAATGAAAAATGCCATCTAAAATGTTATTACAACAACAAAACATGGATTATAGATTAAAGATAAGTACTGTATCAATGCTACATTTTCTGAATTCAGTAACTTGCCATGGTTTTGTAAGAAAATGTGTTTTCTTTCACAATTCACATTGAATTAAAGTATTAATGCTTATGCGGGCACAATGCATGCAAATTATTCTCAAAGGGTTCAGAAAAATTTAATTAGAGAAAAAGGGAAGGATAAAGGATTTGTGGCAAAATGTTAAAAGCTAGTGAGTCATCGGAGAGAGGCAAAATAATTCTTGTACATAAATTCTGTCAAGTGGAGGTGCAGCTGACTTCCCTCCCTCTTTGTGGAATAAGCCAGTTTTGTATTCATTTGCAAATTCATTTCCATATTTCTGATCTTTGAACTGGCTGCAACATTGCCTGTTTCCCTCATTAATAATGAGTTAAAATATTTGACACGTGTTCACTCAAAACAAAATTGGTGAGCCTGGGTAAAAGCATACAATTCTCTTAACCAAAATTGCCACATTCCTATAAGGTTAAAATCTTTGCAAAATAAAATGTTTTGAAAATTACTATAAACAACAAACAACAGTGGGTGGGAAATGGTGTAAGAATGAGCACCTGCTGTGTGCACATATCAAGCAGAGATGCTCTTTACAGCAGACGGTTGTTCAGTCCGGAATCGTGGCCAGGGAAGGTTACGTAAGCTACTGTCGGTCTATTACTACCATTACTCTCGTCATAATGAAGCTCTGTGACTTGTGGTCTCACTGGGACTCTGGGATGTCTGGTTAGATCTCCCTGTATGCTATGCCTTGCTTCATCTCACATCTTTTATATTTAAGAAACTGGAGTATAGCAGCTTCACATTTGGCAAAAAGATTAAATTTAATCTCAAATGGAGCAAGATATTTTTTATCTTGAGAGAGGTGAAAAGTCACCCTGGGTCTGACCTTACAGTCCTCAGGGTCCATCTATGGAGGAGGGGTTTTTTGTCACAACATGTTGGTAGCTGCAGTTGAGGAAGAGGAGAGCTGGAGACTGGGGTGAAGAGCAGGGAGTATCAAGCAGTAGAGGCGTCAGTCCATGAAGGACTGAAAGCAGGACATCTTATCAGTGATGAAATAAGGACACTGTCCTGTCTTTTAACTGCCACATCTTCCATTCTAAGCAGGAGTACTTTTAATACAACTGCTCAAATGTTCCTTCCCCAGTGATTTCCCAGCTTTGTTGTTGTTCAGTCTCTAAATCATGTCCAACTCATTGTGACCTCATGGACTGCAATACGCCAGGCTCCTCCATCCTCCACTGTCCCCTGGCTCAATTTCATGTCCATTGAGTTGGTGATGCTATTTAATCATCTCATCCTCTGCTGCCCCCTTCATCTTTTGCCTTCAATCTTTCCCAGCATTAGGGTTTTTTACCTATGAATCAGCTCGTCACAACAGGTAGCCAAAGTATCGAAGCTAGGAAGGACCTTCAGCACCAGTCCTTCCAGTGAGTATTCAGGGTTGATTTCCTTTACGATTGACTGGGTTTGATCTCCTCCTCTCTAAAGCAATAGGTACCAGTTGAAGTACAGTAAGTTATTGTAACAATAGTCCATAAATTACACTGAGCCTTTATAATATCCCAGATACTCCATGCACAATATCACATTATCTCCTTTAACTCAAAATTCTCTGAGCTAGAGAGTACTAACCCCACTTTACAGATGCGTAAAAAATCCAGGGAGCCTGTGTACCTTGTCTAAGGACATCCAGAGATAACTAGTGTAGTGGCAGAGTTAGATTTCATATCAGGTTCCAAATCCAGAATGCTTAATTACCCTCTATACCAAACAAACTCTAGAGCACAGGTTTGATGAAAACAAGCTTAGAAATTGCTTTATTAAAAGCTCACTGAAGGAAACAATACAGATTCGGTGTTCACAACATAGTACTGCCCGTACTGTGGCCAAGTGTGATCAACTCTCTTGTGTAGCATCATGCTAATGAGATAACCAGTTTAAATAAAGCACTTAGACTATTTAGAGCAAAAAAATGCAAAACAGGGTCATTTTCCTAGATTATTTAAAGTTACTAAGAAGAGAAATGAGGAACTAGTCTTTAACTTTCCATTTTGAATATCTTAAAACACTAGTTGGCAAGACCTCATACTTTCTAAGAGTACAAAACAAAACGGTCTAACTGTGAGAGATTAGAAATGCAGGTTTTAAGTAGAATTGTTTCTGTGATGGTAATAAACTATATCAAAATTTTCTCTACTAAAAGCATTTTTTTTTTACTTCAAAATATTTTAATTTAAATGGTTTCTGATAGCCAAATTATAACTAGAAGTGTTTGGGATCCAATATTTTATATGAACTGGGTGTATCTTAAATATTAATCCTCTCCTCTATTTTCTATAAATTCCAATCTCCCTTAATCACTGGAAAATATCAAGTCTCACTAATAAGGCTTTGAAAAGGTTAAAAAAAAGAATCTTCAGTCCATTAAAATGGTAACTTTGGGTGCCATTTCATTTTTTATCTGCTGATAAGTCCTTCACTTAGCTAACATTTATTGAATGCATGTTGATACTTGTCCTGGAGAAGCTTAGCATTAAAAGGGTAAGATACACTTCAACAGTGAGTTACAACAATGGGAAAAATTAAAATACTCAATAGAGGATGTAATAAAAATCACTTTCCTCTCAGAGACAGCTTCTTCCTCACTCTACAATATTCTGGTGCATCTGTCCATCACATGGCTTTACCTCCTTTACAATGAGGAGCATGTGACTTAGACTGACCAGCCAGAGAACCCAGCTTCCCAGAAACAGTGACAAATGATGCAAACTGGAACAATGCTCCAAGGGAGAAAAAGGATGATATTGGTGCTGTGGAAGAGGGTTTCTCTTCTTCTGAGATTAAGAGCTAAAAATATCATGTAAATCTAGCACTTCTGAGAACCACTTTCCTATCATTCGGAGTGAAGGGTCTGCTGAAGTCTGAAATCACTGGGATGAAAACAGAGACAAAAACTGGGAACACTAGCTGGGCACTGCATTCAGCTGTCTCAATTTTTAGTTATATGAACCAATAAAAACTTTTACTTGCCCAAATTTATTTGATGTTTCTTTCATTGGAAACTAAATCACCTGACACCAAGGTGATTCCTGAATAAAGTTTGACTGGACTGTAAAACATTTCATTTCTAATATAATAATTTATCCAAGTACTACAGGGAGGTAGAGGAAAGAACAATTACCTTCAGCTGGAGAAGGCCTTCCAGTGTTTCATAAAGGGGTAATACTTGAGTTGAGCTAGGATTTTCCATGTAAAAGCAGAGTAAGGACATTTGGGATGAGGAATTAGTGTCAGCAAAGCCTTTCATGAAGAAATGTGGAAGCTTCCAGGGCATTTGTGGAATTCACTGATACAAATACACATACACACACACATAGAGGGAGAAAGGAGCAGTTGAGGCTGGGAAGGTATTAGGGGAGCTAGATGATAAAAGACCTCGAAGCAGTTCAGCTTTTATTGTGTAAGCAAATGAAAGCCACTAAAGGTTTTTGGGGGGGAAGAAAAAAACCCTCTTGATTTATCCTATTTCTTGGGGAAATAATCCTGCAACAGTCTAAGGAAATAATTAAATTAGGAAAGATAGGAACAGAAGCCAACCCAGGAGCAGCTCTGGTGAGAGGTGTTCAGGACATAAAGACAATGCCTAGGGCAGAGAGAAAAGGGGACATAATCAAGAGACATTTTAGAAATAAAATTAAAAGGGCAAGGTGATGAGTGTTAAACTGTTTGAATAGTAATATCTATTAATAGGGAATTTTTTAAAAGAAATGATGATCTGATAAAGTTTTGATGAAAACATTTTCAATGGTTCAAACCACCATCTTTCAGGCAAAGAGGAACAAACCTTTGAGAAATGCTTAGAAATGATCCAAAACACGCAGATGTACTACGCTCACTCTAGTATCAGGAAGTGAAAGAATTTTACTTCTAAGTTTCTACTTTATAACACATTTTAAACTGCAGACAAATGAGCTGGCATAATGATAGAGTCACAAAATGAATTGCAAGTTGAATGTTAAATGATGCTTGCTTCCTCTGGGTTTTTGTGTGGTCGGGCTTAATCTTAGGACAGCAAGCAAATGTGAATGCAGACTGTCTTCACTTCCTTCCTTCCTTCTCTTTTCTTCCTCTTTCCCTTCCTTCCTCCCCTAAGCCTTTTTTTTTTTCTCTCTCTTTTTTCTTCTCTTACGCCTCCACTACAATTAAATTTTTAGCTACGTTTAGAAGGAAATTTTTCTTTTTGTAATGGAAATAAATCAGTATGCTGTTTTAAAATGGCAAAAGAAAAATTAGAAAAGCTTTCTATGAAAAAAAAAAAGAAAAGCTTTCTATGGTCTGGGGAGTGTGCTAACTTCTAGTTTTTAATGCAACAGTTACTGAGCACTTACCACATGATGGGCAAAGTGTCAACTGTATCTTTTCATCCAAAGTAGCCATTTTCTCTAGAAATGCAGTGCTGAGAATCTATGCTTGAGGAATTGTGACTCTTCTAATTTAATAATTAGACATTTTCTCTTTCACTAGATTACACTTCTAATCATAATATCAAATTTTAGGATGATTTCCTTTCCTGGATTGATTATATTAACATTTGAAATCAAATAGGGAATGTGCAGATAGTCCTAAAACTTCCATGATTTTCCCTGAGGGGACACAAATGTTGATTTCAAGTTGTAATCCTTGGCGTGGGGACGGGGAGGCCCCATAGCCTGTTTTAACTTTCAGATGGATATGACTCACTCATCATTCATGTTTAGTTAGATACTGAACTTAATAGCAAACTCTGGCATTCAATACTGAGTGTGAAATAATGTTCAGCCATGTCAGGGGAGGGAAAGTGGATGGTGAGAGAGGGATGATAGGCTCTGAGGATAAGGGGAAGGCTAAAGTGGGAAAGTCGGAGAAGGCAATGGCAACCCTCTCCAGTATTCTTGCCTGGCAAATCCCATGGACGGAGGAGCCTGGTAGGCTGCAGTCCATGGGGTCGCTAGGAGTCGGACACAGCTGAGTGACTTCACTTTCACTTTTCACTTTCATGCGTTGGAGAAGGAAATGGCAACCCACTCCAGTGTTCTTGCCTGGAGAATCCCAGTGATGGGGGAGCCTGGTGGGCTGCCGTCTCTGGGATCGCACAGAGTTAGACACGACCGAAGCGACTTAGCAGCAGCAGCAGCAAAGTGGGAAAATAATGGAAATCTAGTTATCAACGCTAGAAATCAGGTGGCAAAAGAATATGAAGCTTACCATCCAGAGGACCTCCTAGGCATTTTTCTGACTATATCCAGATTCAAAACCATTTGAAAGGAAATCAGAATTAAATTCTTAATTTACATTATAGCATCCTTTCCTGGATTTCCCTGGCAACTCAGACAGTAGAGAATCTGCCTGCAATGCAGGAGAGCTGGGTTTGATCCCTGGGTTGGGAAGATCCCCTGAAGAAGGGAATGGCAACCCACTCCAGTATTCTGGCCTGGAGAATGCCAAGGACAGAGGAGCCTGTTCGGCTACAGTACATGGGGTCACAAAGAGTGGACACGACTGAGCGACTTTCATTTTCACCCTTTCATGTAAATACCACATACCATTATTATTATCCTACATAATAATCTAGGAGTTTCTACAGGTTTTTTTTTTTTTTTTCCATCTTTAAAATGCAAAGAGGGGAAAAAATAAATACTGGTGACCATCTCCAAATCTCCCCCACCAAAAAAAGTAAGAAAATGGAATACAGAACAAAAAGGTATACAAAAATCTCATTTTATAAATTAAAGGTCAAGTGCAAAGGCCAACAGTGAGTAAAGCATCCTTAAGGAGATGTCACTCTTAGAAATGATTCTAAGGAGCGTGAATATGGCTTTTTTACATATAAATCTGACATCGGCTTAGCTAAAAAAAAACTATCAAAAGCCATTTCCAGGAAAACTTCAAATATCACACAGACAAATGCATTAATCAAAAAAATAAAAGATACATTTCACGAAATTAAGGATTCTTGAGTTTTCAGACCTTAAAAAAAGTATGTTCTTATCATTTCTTTTAAGCAATAAAAGGCGTTATCATTGGAACAATAATCAACTTTTCGCAATTTAACGAAAAGGGAAAGAGAGCTGTAACACATATTAAGCTTTCATTTTTTTTTTTCTTTTTTAGCAAAACAAACAGTGAGTGAATGTGCTTTTACCACATCTGCTTAACCTTGAAGATGCACGGTTTTGCTCTCTCTTGCTGTGGAAGCTTTAAATGGCAAAAACATGCCTGGTTTCATGCACAGTCTGACTGAGTACTTGTGGTTTTGTGTAACATTTCCTCCAAGAATTATAAATAAGCCAAAAACATTAAATAATGCAAAGGGAACCCTCCTTAAGAACCATATAGGAAAGCAAGACTGAGTGAAAAAGTCATTTGTGTTTGCAGTGTAGCCTCATTCATAGGGAAATTCGCATGACCCAGACTTGTCTTTTGACCAATCAATTCATTAAAAACAAATTTAATTAAACATCAACGAATTTGCATCCAGGTAGCCACTGCCCTAATGACATTTATTTGGTAATGGTAGAATTCAGGGTTTTGTCTTTTACATCTACACTTATGTAGGTTCTACAATATGTTCACAGGATATACAAAACTGGTCATCAAATGGGTTTTTACATAGATATCTTTTATTGAACCCTTGTTAGCCTACATTTAGGAATAAGGGTTAGGGGGTTGGTATGTAATACTCTAGTTTAAAAGATATTCCAATAAACTAAGCCTAAATCCACTCATGTGAAATAGATGGGGAAACAGTGGAAACAGCGTCAGACTTTATTTTTTTGGGCTCCAAAATCACTGCAGATGGTGACTGCAGCCATGAAATTAAAGGATGCTTACTCCTTGGAAGGAAAGTTATGACCAACCTAGATAGTATATTCAAAAGCAGAGACATTGCTTTGCCAACAAAGGTCCATCTAGTCAAAGCTCTGGTTTTTCCTGTGGTCATGTATGGATGTGAGAGTTGGACTGTGAAGAAGGCTGAGTGCTGAAGAATTGATGCTTTTGAACTGTGGTGTTGGAGAAGACTCTTGAGAGTCCCTTGGACTGCAAGGAGATCCAACCAGTCCATTCTAAAAGAGATCAGCCCTGGGATTTCTTTGGAAGGAATGGTGCTAAAGCTGAAACTCCAGTACTTTGGCCACCTCATGCGAAGAGTTGACTCATTGGAAAAGACTCTGATGCTGGGAGGGATTGGGGGCAGGAGGAGAAGGGGACGACAGAGGATGAGATGGCTGGATGGCATCACTGACTCAGTGGACGTGAAACTCCGGAAGTTGGTGATGGACAGGGAGGCCTGGCGTGCTGCGATTCATGGGGTTGCAAAGAGTCGGACATGACTGAGCGACTGAACTGAACTGAAATCCACTCATGGTGTATGCAGGAATATTTTTATGTGTGTACACAGTATCAGTTAACCTTCTAAACTGTATACTTTTAGATAGTAATAATTTATAGTAACTACAAATCCTTTATGAATTAACCAGAGCACCAGCCACAATGTCAAAACAATTAAAAAGAAATTTCATGAAAATACTAAGCTTAAGTTGTCTCCTTTACTTCTGGCTAAAAGAAATAAGCAAAAAAAAAAAAAAAAGAGATTTGCCCCAAATCAACACACAAGCAGAAAGCAGAAGACTTCAGAACTCCAAGAGGAATGCCACCCATTTAAAAAATAATATTGGATTTTAAATTAAACTCTTAACTAAAGATAGTTCTAAAAATCAATGTGCTCGCTTCAAGGCAAGAAGAAAAATTCTAATATAGTTCTAAGTACACAGTAGGTGCAAAATAGATCACTGATTAACAAAAAAGCAGTGACAAGAATCTCATGCTTTTCTAGAAACAGAGGCAGAATCAGGGCTTTCTTTTTGTCTGGAAGTCCACTTCTGTTATGTGTAACATGGAGGATTGAGAGAGTGTAACTTTACTAGGCCAAGGAAGCAAGGAGACACATAAAAAGGTGTGAAAGAGGAACTTTAGGACTGGCAAAGGCAAGAACACCAGCTCATTTTCTCATTTTCATACATCTCAAAAAACACTCTTTTAAAATAGAAGGTATTTTTTTCTATTTTTTCCTTAACATAGAGAATAAATCTGAGAAGGGCCTAAGATCTCCCTAATCTATTGGTCCTCATTGTTCTTGAAAGTAGGTGGGTTGAGAAGGCTTCCAATAAAAAAGAATGAAATAACGCCATTACAGCAACATGGGTGCATCTAAAGATTATCATACTAGGTGAAGTCAGGCAGAAAAACAAATGCCATATATCACTCGTATGTGGGATCTAACATATGGCACAAATGAACTTATCCACAAAAGAGAAACAGAGTCAGAAGCGTAGAGAACAGACGTGCAGTTGCCAACGGTCTGCGGGGGAGGGATGGGTGGAGTCTGGGATTAGCAGGTGCAGACTATTATATACGGAATGGACAAACAACAAAGCCCTACCGTAACACAGGGAACTA
The DNA here is from genome assembly GCF_002263795.3 of Bos taurus. Classification (NCBI taxonomy): domain Eukaryota; kingdom Metazoa; phylum Chordata; class Mammalia; order Artiodactyla; family Bovidae; genus Bos; species Bos taurus. Next base: position 55,815,232 of record NC_037335.1, on the reverse strand, counting down.
TATTCACTGTCCCGTGATAAACCACAATGGAGAAGAATGTGAAAAGGAATCTATATGTATAACAATCACTTTGCTGTATGCAGGAATTAACACAACATTGTAAATTGACTATACTTCAATAAAATAAAACTTAAAAAAAGAAAGAGATGGTTTCCAGTTTTGAGTAATCATTATTCTTTCATCTCTGCAAAAATCCTTCTCAAGATCCAAGAAGGAACCAAAATGAGGTGATAGTGGGATCATCTTCAGAAATATCCTGCTATCCCTTTAATCTCCAGCTGAATGGCAGCTTACAGTGCCCAGATACATACCAAGGCTCCCTGCGTGTGCTCTGGCTATATATACAGAAGGTATAGCCCTGAAGAGACTAAAGCACAGAGAAGCTAAAGGATGACTGTTCCAGACAATAAAGATTACAGGCGGCACTTCTATACAAATTAAGACATGTATTCCAAGTGCACTGTCCAAACAGGTGGACACTATGTACATATTCATTAGAGCCTATGCAAAACCACCAGGGACTCCCTATCTTAAAGCAGTCCCATTAAAAGGGAATTAACCTACTTAGAAAAGAGGGCTGTGTGTATTTGACTTGAAAACAAAATTTGACAAGGTGACCATCTGTTTTCCCTCTCCCACTTAATTACAAAAGGAATGATACTTGAAGTCAACCAAAATATCCAAGAAGGAATTGATATTATGACCCACTCATTTTCTTTACAAACTGCACAAAAAGAACAAAAATGGCCACATTGAGAAAAAGCAGAATTAGTGACTGATCTTCCACCACAACCATTCAGCTTGCAGTGTCACCCTGAAAACACTGACACTACTCAGATCAGATCAGATCAGTCGCTCAGTCGTGTCTGACTCTTTGCGACCCCATGAATCGCAGCACGCAAGGCCTCCCTGTCCATCACCAACTACCGGAGTTCACTCAGGCTCACGTCCATCGAGTCAGTGATGCCATCCAGCCATCTCATCCTCTGTCATCCCCTTCTCCTCCTGCCCCCAATCCCTCCCAGCATCAGAGTCTTTTCCAATGAGTCAACTCTTCGCATGAGGTGGCCAAAGTACTGGAGTTTCAGCTTTAGCATCATTCCTTCCAAAGAAATCCCAGGGCTGATCTCCTTTAGAATGGACTGGTTGGATCTCCTTGCAGTCCAAGGGACTCTCATGAGTCTTCTTCAACACCACAGTTCACAAGCATCAATTCTTCGGCGCTCAGCTTTCTTCACAGTCCAACTCTCACATCCATACATGACCACAGGAAAAACCAGAGCTTTGACTAGATGGACCTCTGTTGGCAAAGCAACATCTCTGCTTTTGAATATGCTATCTAGGTTGGCCATAACTTTCCTTCCAAGGAGTAAGCGTCTTTTAATTTTATGGCTGCAATCACCATCTGCAGTGATTTTGGAGCCCAGAAAAATAAAGTCTGACACTGTTTTCACTGTTTCCCCATCTATTTCCCATGAAGTGATGGGACCGGATGCCAAATTTGGAAAACTCAGCAGTGGCCACAGGACTCGAAAAGGTCAGTTTTCATTCCAATCCCAAAGAAAGGCAATGCCAAAGAATGCTCAAACTACCACACAATTGCACTCATCTCAAATGCTAGTAAAGTAATGCTCAAAATTCTCCAAGCCAGGCTTCAGCAATATGTGAACCGTGAACTTCCTGATGTTCAAGCTGGTTTTAGAAAAGGCAGAGGAACCAGAGATCAAATTGCCAATGTCCACTGGATCATGGAAAAAGCAAGAGAGTTCCAGAAAAACATCTATTTCTGCTTTATTGACTATGCCAAAGCCTTTGACTGTGTGGATCACAATCAACTGTGGAAAATTCTGAAAGAGATGGGAATACCAGACCACCTGATCTGCCTCTTGAGAAATCTGTATGCAGGTCAGGAAGCAACAGTTAGAACTGGACATGGAACAACAGACTGGTTCCAAATAGGAAAAGGAGTATGTCAAGGCTGTATATTGTCACCCTGCTTATTTAACTTCTATGCAGAGTACATCATGAGAAATGCTGGACTGGAAGAAACACAAGCTGGAATCAAGATTGCTGGGAGAAATATCAATAATCTCAGATATGCAGATGACACCACCCTTATGGCAGAAAAGTGAAGAGGAACTCAAAAGCCTCTTGACGAAAGTGAAAGTGGAGAGTGAAAAAGTTGGCTTAAAGCTCAATATTCAGAAAACGAAGATCATGACACTACTCAAGTCACTGGCAAATGCTTCCTTTGGGAGGGACTAATGCCCATGGGGTGATACCTTATTCTATCAGCTTGCCTGGAATCATCTCCACCCAAAGTCAGAGTTTCTTCCTGCAGAGTTTGTCTGGTATGTGTGCTTGTTTTTAAATAAAATATATTTGAATGCAATAGTAGAGAAATAGCTCCTTGTATGGAAAGCACAACAGATTAGAAGTTCAAAGGTCTAGATACCAGTCCCATGTAAGTCACCAGGTATCTGTGTGACCTTGGACAAATCACACAACCTGAATCTTAATTTTACCTCATCAGTAAAACAGGAATTGTAATACCAATTCTAGTTACCTTCTAAAACATTTGGGAAAGTTTCATAAGATAACTGAAAAATTTTCAAATGCAGAAGATTAATAACAACGTTAACAAAAACACATCACAGTAGACCTAAGAAGAACCTATAAGGGACCTAACTAGAGCATGAGTAAGTACCCCATACAGTGGTAGGACAGTTTTCTAGCTTCCCTTTTTGTTTTAGATTTGCTGACCAGTTTTTTCTCATCTCAAAAAGCCATGAGAATAGTCAAGGTGTTCCAGAGAAGTAATAAAGTAACGGGTATTTGCACTTGTGTAGACCTGACTTGCAAGCACAAAAGTGAACTCTGTGTCAACTCTCTGGAATTTTCCTGAGACCACAGTGATCTTCATTCTAGTGTTGCACTCTGCAGTGTGGGAGCCACCAGACACATGTACCCATTTAAATTAAAATTAATTAAAATCAAATAACATTAAAATTTTAACCACATTTCAAATGCTCAATAGCCCCAGGTGGCTAGTGACTGCCATGTTGGACAGATAGAGAACATTTCCATAATAGAAAGTTCTATTGGACTTTATAGTGCATAAAAAATAATAATAATAAGGCTTACCAAGAGATAAGTAGGAAGATCGTATATGCTTCAAGTTCAAGCTTTGGTTCAATTCTGCCTTTTCCTCAGACTAATGACTTAAACTCCCCTAGACTCGGTTTTCTTCATCTGTAAAATTGAGACAGTAACAGTACTGTTTTATAGGGTAATTATGAAAATAAGTGAATAATATAGGCGAGGTATCTAACATATTACACACAATTGATAAGTGTTATTTATTACTGTATTTCATCAAGTCTAAGATGCAGAGCTTTTCACATTTTAACATATCTCAAATTCGTATGTAATTTATAGTCTTTGCCAAAGATACTTGGCAGAGAAATGTGTTGTGACATAGATGTCAATGTCTGCACATGTGCAAATTAGCATGTGTGTAGAAGGTTACAGATTCATTTGAGTCTCACCTAAGCTGGGAAATAAGCCTTGTTTGCATGGCATGTAGTTGAACCTTATTTTAAGTTTGGATTCCAATTGTCATTGAAAATGTCTTCAAAAAAGAATATATTAAAATGTAACAGAGAAACAAACAATAATTGTCTTTGCAGAATATTGTCACGCTCTACACAACACAATTAAAAGCAACAGAAATTGCCAAGTCTCTTGGAATAGGCATAGGTTTCTCGAAACTATGAAGAGTCGATGATATATTTTCTTGAATTCCAGTGATCATTCTGGCAGCAGTATCCCTCTATCAGAAACAGTTGATTCTGAAGAACCGTCTAATGTCCATTAATATGTAATTCAATTATGACAGAAAAGTTAATTATGATTTGAACCACACAGGGATTGTTCATCAAGCCTGGAATATTATGACACATCTTGAAATGTCTTTCAATCTTAAATATACTAAAGAGGAACAGATTATAAAAGACAGGTTTTGAGGTGGATTGGAGAAGGTCACCATGGTGCTGCTGATAGTGTCCAAACCAAAATAGACTCAGGAGAACATTTTTTACTTCAAATGTGAAAAAAGCTTAGGCTCAGGCCAAACTTATAAACTGAAGAATGAACATCTACAGGAAAAAACAAAATGTGTAATTTTATAGGTGCTTTTTTTCTGAAAAGTTGTTATAAAATTCATGATGTATCTAACAATTTATGATACCTTGTATCAAGGAAATAGATTATCAGCAAGAGATCTATAAGGAAAGAAAAGACAGATCCCTAATCTCCTAAACTTAGCTCTAGAAGACAGAGTTTTTCTTTTTTTATTTTTACTATTGATGTTCAGTTGCTCAGTCATGGCCAACTCTTTGTGACCCCAGAGACTGCAGCACGCCAGGCTTCCATGTCCATCACCAACTCCTGGAGCTTGCTCAAACTCATGTCCATTGAGTTGATGGCATCAACTGATGTCAGTGATGGCATCCAACCATCTCGTCCTCTGTCATCCCCTTCTTCTGCCTTCAGTCTTTCCCAGCATCAGGGTCAATACATTTCATCAAATCTGATAATTTATTTGAAAAGCACACAATTATTTTCAAAGCAACTAAGAAAAAAAAAAAAAAGACCCTGCCAATTAGACTGATACAAGTACCTTATTATTTTGAAAATTTTCACACTTACTGGAATGATTTCTTTAAACTTATTTTTACAGTGTTTTATGTCATTTATTACTCCCATGTATTCACAAAATAAGAAATTTAGTAAAAATGTCTATGATTAAGATGCTACAAAAAATTCTTCACCTAAAGAATCCAACAGACCTTTCTGAACTCCAAGGTCATCATGAGAATATCATACCTGAGCACTTAAGGCAAAATGAACTGGAGAACATCCCTCACAGACAGTACTGAAACAGTTTCAGAGTCAGGGGTGGCTGGGGCACTCCTGAAGAAGGGAGAAGGCTGCAGCCTATCCATGGGAAGACTGCCAAGAGGCTGCAAGGTCAAGAACTAAAACTCATCTTGCAGCCTACAAGCCTGAAAATCTCACAGCTTCTCCTACAGAAGCCATCATATGATCTGACTTGTCACTTCTCTGACATAGCGCTTTAATATTATTTACTAGGGCTTTTATTCTCCTTGTTTTTAAAAGGTATTCTTGTTCATTGCAAACAATTCAGGAAAACAACATCAATAACAAAATACAAAGAAAAAATATATGTCTCACATCTCATCAATATTGGTGCATTTTGACACATTTCCTTCTAGTCCTTTCCCTGTACCTTAACTAAACTAATACTAGTGATGCAATTTTCTTAGCACTGTTTTCACTTAGCATTTCTGAAAGTCAGAATATTCTGGAAAAACAAAAACAAACAAAAAGGTATCTAACAGGAATCACTTTTATATTCAAAGCCACTGATCGCTGTGTTTCTCCACAGTATTTTTTTGAAGGATAATATATATGTTGAATATAACTTGAAAGGGTGCTCTGCTATTGACTATGGAATTTTCTTCCAAGGAACTGACACTCCATTGGCAAATGCTGATGGTGGTATTTCCGTGATCCATTCCAAACATCAGGACTTGAGTCCTTCTCCAAATGTCCTTATTTGCTTTGCAGTCTAAAACATTAAGGGATTTTAGTGGCCCAGCGATGAATGAATCAAATTTACTCCCCCCTGTTTTGTTTCTGTTTCCTGCTCTAACAGTTACTTTTTCTTTCAATGTAGAATCAGAATGTAATCTTTTAGGGAAAAAAAAATTAAATAGTAATTAAACTCAATACACATAATAGGAACAATGCACATAATTCAAGTTATAACAAACATAGTCAAGATATTAAAGTGATAAAATAGTCCAGACAAGATTGTTCATGAAGCAATTCAATGGTATCGTAACTGTCACCTGAAAAATTATATGATGCCTTTGATGGTAAGATGCACCTTGATTTCAATGTGTAAAAATTGCCATCTTAAAATCAATACTTACTTATATATAGGGAAATATTAAGAATGTAGTAAATTTTTAACCCAGGCTTTCCCAGTGGTTCAGATAATAAAGAATCCATCTGCAATTCAGGATTAATCCCTGGGTTGGATCCCTGGGTTGGGAAGATTCCCTGGAGGAGGATATGGCAACCCACTCCAGTATTCTTGCCTTGAGAATCCCCATGGGCAGAGGAGCCTGGTGGGCTACAGTCTATGGGGTCGCAAAGAATCAGATCACAACTGAGCAACTAAACACAAACTTTAACTCAGGAATCCAATCAGTAAAACTCAGACTGCAGGAAATACTATAGGTCAATTCAATTACAAGGAAGGAAAAAGGGAGAAAGAAGGGAAAACAATAGATAAAAAGAGATTTACAAGACATTTTAAAATATATCAATCTATCTTAATGGATTACTATATCCCTAGTATCTCAGAGCGTAAAGAACTTGCTTGCAATGTAGGAGACCTGGGTTCATTCCTTGGGTTGGGAAAGTACCCTGGAGAAGGAAATGGAAACCCACTTCAGTATTCTTGCCTGGAGAATCCTCATGGACAGAGGAGCTGGTAGGCTACAGTCCATGGGGTCGCAAAAAGTTGAACATGAATGAGCCATTAACACACACACACAAATTAATGAGATAATTGGAAATTTGAACACTGATTGGATATTTGAAAATTAATTTAGAGGATTATCATTAAATTTTAGATGTAATAATGGTGCTTTGGTTATGTATTTTTCAAAAGAACCCCTATCTTTTTAGGAATACATGTTGAAACAATTACAGAAGAGATGATATGAAATCTGGGATTTGCTTCAAAGTACTCTGAGTGTAGAAGGAGTGCAAGTGTATATGTGTGATGGGCAGACTGCTGAAACAGCCTCCAGTAATCCCCACCTTCTGGTAACTACACCCTTATGTAATTCCTTCCCCTTGAGTGTGGGCTGGACTTGGTGTTTTTTTTTCCACTAAGAATAGAATTTAGCAAGGATGATGGGATATCTCTTTTATGATTAGGTTCAAAAGACTGTGTTGGACTTCCCTGGTGATCCACTGATTAAGAATCCACCTGCCAGTGAAGGGGGCACAGGTTTGATCCCTGGTCTGGGGGGATCCCATATGCCTCAGGGCAACTAAGTCCATGTGCCACAACTACTGAGCCCAGACACCACAACCACTAATGCTTGAGCGCTCTAGAGCCCATGCTCCATGACAAGCCACTACAAAGAGAAGCCCACACACCACAATAAAGAGGAGCCCCAGCTGGCCTAAAGAAAGCCAGTGTGCAGCAATGAGGACCCAGTGCAGCCAAAAATAAATAAATAAAAAAAGACCATGATTTCCCTTCTTGTTCACTCTCTTGCTCTTGTCCTTGTGGGCAGCCTGATGAAGCAAGCTCCATGCTGTGAGATGCTCTACAGAGATGTCCACCTGGGAAGGAATAAATGGAGGCCTTCCACCAAAAGCTCTTGCAACTGAATCCTGCCAATCACTTGAATAAGCTTGGAAGTGGACCCTTCAGGTGAGATTCGTGATGACCACAATCTTATGAGAGATCCTCTCATAAGGATCCAAAGAAGCCCCATCTGGAGACCTACTCCACATAAACTCTGAGATAATAAATGTATGCTGTTATAAACTGCTAAATTTGGGATCATTTGTTTAAGCCCAGTAGATAACTAATGCAGTATGTGACAAGACTGGCCATAGTTTGGTGACTTTTGGGGATGAGTGAAAGTGTATTGGGGTTCATTTACCAGGCTTTCTACTTTTGTATATGTTTAAAACTTCTCCATGATAAAGAGTATTTCAAAAGCAATCAGTAAAATAGGGTAATATATCCACTTGAATGCAGAGTTCCAAAAAATAGCAAGGAGAGATAAGAAAGCCTTCCTCAGTGAGCAATGCAAAGAAATAGAGGAAAACAATAGAATGGGAAAGACTAGAAATCTCCTCAAGAAAGAAGGGAACATTTCATGCAAAGATGGGCACAATAAAGGACAGAAATGGTATGGACCCAACAGAAGCAGCAGATATTAAGAAGAGGTGGTGAGAACACAGAAGAACTATACAAAAAAGATCTTCATGACCCAGAAAACCACGATGGTGTGATCACTCACCTAGAGCCAGACACCTGGAATGCGATGTCAAGTGGGCCTTAGGAAGCATCATTACGAATAAAGCTAGTGGAGGTGATGGAATTCCAATTGAGCTATTTCAAATCCTAAAAGATGATGCTATTAAAGTGCTGCACTCAATATGCCAGCAAATTTGAAAATCTCAGCAGTGGCCACAGAACTGAAAAAGGTCAGTCTTCATTCCAATCCCAAAGAAAAGCAATGCCAAAAAATGTTCAAACTACTGCACAATTGCACTCATCTCACACGTTAGCCAAGTAATGCTCAAAATTCTCCAAGCCAGGCTTCAACAGTATGTGAACCGTGAACTTCCAGATGTTCAAGCTGGATTTAGAAAAGGCAGAGGAACCAGAGATTAAATTGCCAATATCTGCTGGATCATTGAAAAAGCAAGAGAGTTCCAGAAAAACAGCTACTTCTGCTTTATGGACTATGCCAAAGCTTTGACTGCATGAATCACAACCAACTGTGGAAAATTCTTCAAGAGATAGGAATACCAGACCACCTGACCTGCCGCCTGAGAAATCTGTATGCAGGTCCAGAAGCAACAGTTAGAACTGGACATGGAACAACAGACTGGTTCCAAATTGGGAAAGGAGTATGTCAAGGCTGTATATTGTCACCCTGCTTATTTAACATCATGCGAAAAGGTGGGTTGAATGAAGCACAAGCTGGAATCAAGATTGCCAGAAGAAATATCAATAACCTCAGATATGCAGATGACACCACCCTTATGGCAGAAAGCAAAGAACTAAAGAAAGCCAAAGTACTCTTGATGAAAGTAAAAGGAGAATATAAAAGCTGGCTTAAAACTCAACATTCAAAAAACAAAGATTATGGCATCTCGTCCTATCATTTCATGGCAAATAGATGGGGAAACAATGGAAACAGTGACAGACTTTATTTTTGGGGGGGGAAGGGGCCTCCAAAATCACTGCAGATGGTGACTGAAGCCATGAAATTAAAAGATGTTTGCTCCTTGGAAGAAAAGCTATGACCAACCTAGACAGCATATTAAAAGGCAGAGACATTACTTTGCCAACAAAGGTCTGTCTAGTCGAAGCTATGGCTTTTCCAGTAGTCATGTATGGATGTGAGAGTTGGACTATAAAGAAAGCTGAGCGCCGAAGAACTGATGCTTTTGAACTGTGGTGTTGGAGAAGACTCTTGACAGTCCCTTGGACTGCAAGGAGAGCCAACCAGTCCATCCTAAAGGAAATCAGTCCTGAATATTCATTGGAAGGACTGATATGAAGCTGAAACTCCAGTACTTTGGCCACCTGATGAGAAGAACTGACTCATTGGAAAAGACCCTAATGCTGGGCAAGATTGAAGTCAGGAGGAGAAGGGGACAACAGAGTATGAGATGGTTGGATGGCATCACCGACTCAATGGACATGAGTTTGAGTAAGCTCTAGGAGTTGGTGATGGACAGCGAGGCCTGTTGTGCTGCAGTCCATGGGTTGCAAAGAGTCGGACACAACTGAGAAACTGAACTGACTGAAACTATGGGAACAGCAATTCACTGTCTTTCCTGTGCCCATCATTCAGTGGCAGTATAGTTATCTTCCATATGGCTACACTTGGCCTGTATCTCTATGTTTCTTTGTTTTCTACTCTCATTTGTCTACTGGCCTTCATAAGACAGTAAATATTTACTCATTGTCTGCTAAGTGCTAATGAAAAAAATGGTATAATGCACTGATTAAAAAAAAAAAGAAAACTAAGGGGAAAGGCTCTTTTTATATTATATCATCAATTTGGGGAATGGTAACTGAATAAGTAAAGATAAAGTGATGATTAAAAGAATATATAAATAAAGAAGAGGGATAAAGGAGCTCTGACACTGGACTAAGAAAAAATAGATGAGGACAAATGTGTCAGTTTTTTCCCAGGCTGTGGATTAACAAGTGTCTCTGCTTTTGTTTTTGCTTTGTTCTGTTCAATTTGTCTGACTTTTGACAACTTCACTCATTTCTAAACCTCTACCAGCAGGGTAGGAGAGAAAAAAAAAAAGGGATGTAGTAGTCAGATATTGCCCTTTGTCAACATATGTAGAAAATGTTAAAGATGAAAAAAACAAACAGAAAAAATTAAACACTGAGTTAATTAACACAAATTAAATATTGAATGGGGATTCAAATTCCCACAGAGTGTACAGCTTGCTGAGACATGAGAGGTCTAAGTTTAAAAGGTCACATCTCGATAAAATTTAACAAGTGTTTTAGAAGAGATATAAAATGTTTTTTTTTTTTTTAATCAAACCCACACGTAATTTTCTTATCTTCTTTTGACAGGGATAATTTTAAATTAGCCATTTGCCAGTTTGTTCTCATAAAACGATTATAGGATGTGACTCACTGAGACCTAAATTATGTGAAAATGCTGGAAAGAAATGTGCTGAGTATCAGCTGTGGACCGTGCCATCCCTGGGAGCAGCCGTAACCCAGTCTACAAAGGAAGAAATTATGTAGGTAGTTCATTTTACAAGTTCTAGCTGGGATCACCTTGAATTTAAACACAAACTCTGTTTCTTACTAAGGGTACAAGTTTAGGCAAAGTATTTAAATGCTCCAAGCTTCCACATGCTCATCTGATAAGAGTATGAAAACCTAGTTAATGTCTACATGTGTTACAAGGATCAAGTGAAATAGCATGTGATTTAGCACAGGGTGTGGGACTGCAATTACCCCTGCATAAATTAGAGCTATTGCTGCTGTTATTAAACTTCCTCATAGCTCAGATGGTAAAGAATCTGCCTGCAGTGCAGGAGACCTGAGTTTGATCCCTGGGTTGGAAAGATACCCTGGAGAAGGGCATGGCAACCCACTCCAATATTCTTGCCTGGAGAATCCCTATAGACAGAGGAGCCTGGCAGGCTACAAGTCCATTGAGTCACAAAGAGTTGGACATGACTGAGTGACTAACACTTTCTTTCACTGCTGTTATTATCAAAACCCATAGAAGATAATCTTAGGCCTGTGGCTAACCAAACGTATACTTTAAGAATGGTTGAATGTGAATTATTGTATAGAGTGCTATAAACCTCCCACTCCTTTTCGGTTGATACTCTGTTGTTAAAACTGGGGAGGTAAAGTTAGAAGAATGGGTCTATGCATACAATTTGCTCCTTTAGGATACTGCAACGTAAAATACTTCTAGAAACCCAGCATGCAACCAACACAGTGGTTCTCTATCAGGGGCAGTTTTGCCCCCAAAGTGGGTTCCAGGGGACGTCTGGCAACTGGGGACACTGGGAGACATTTTTTTGTTGTCATGACTGGGAAGGTGTTATGGTATCTAGTGGGTAAGGCCAGGGATGCTGCTCAACTCCTACAATGCACAGAATGGTCCCCACCACAGAGAATAATCCAATCCAAAATGTCAATAGTGTCAAGGTTGAGAAACTCTGCCCAAGCCAAAGCCAAGAACAGAATTCCCTTTTCATTTGGCCTTCAAAGTTTTAGAGAAAGCATTTAACAATAGCTAAGACTGATTTTAAGCTCTCTTATTTTCAGCCAATGGAACTACTAATGAATCTTTCATCATAATGACCAAGACTTCAGAAAACTTCTTCTTGATGCCATTAGCAAAAACAGACGTCACTGTTCAAGAAGAATAGATATTCCATGGTAAATAAGTATCTCATATTGGCCCATGATATCATAACCTGGAAAACTCATTAATAGTATACTGTATATGATATATAAATATTTGACATAAATAAATATGATGCACCACTTTATATTTCCCAATATTAAGAGTTTGTAGCCCAAGTGACCTAACATCACATATGTTAGTAGGGAGGAATAGGGAGGAGAAGGTAGAAACTGAGCACCTCCACGATCTCTTCAGTGGCTCTGATTTTCCAACCAATCCTCTCCACTCCAATCAAAACACTTCTAACAGTCTCTGTGGATATTTCCACTAAAAAGCCACAACTGACCCCCACCACCACTGGGTACTCCTCGGCATTTCACACCATCTATTATTATTTGAAGAGCATGAAACCAGAAGCCCTATTTTTTCCACACTGAAAATATTTGAATGGGCTGTCAAAAAGCCTCTCAGAAATACGTCCCATCCAACAGCAACAAACCCTGTGCAAACAAATCAAGTGGTGCAGAAATCCTTTGCACAAGATGATAGGGGAGGCCTCCATGCTGACACTGTAGGCAAGCCAAGTTTTCATGTACTTCGATGGCTGACCTCCAACTTCTGACATATTCATTATATTCCAGCATGTCGGCTGCAGATTGCATTGAAGTGATGACAGCTACAAGACAGCCAACGAGGAATATGGCCATTCTGGCAACAGGTGGCCTTCCACTTGCACTGGGAAAGTTAATCTAGTTTATCATCAAAGTATATTATGTTCAGGAGTGTCATATTTTGAGAGCTCTAGTGACAGATCAAATAGAGAAAGCATTCTTCCATGGAACGTGACATTCCGGGGAGACCAATCCTTTCAAACCATTTCATTGTTTATGCCTGACTCAGGTCTGTTAAGTTGCTTCATTGTCGCAAGGTTTACATTAGTTTCCAAACTAAGGTTTGTATCCCCTGTCAAGGCTGGTGGAGGTATCCACAGTCTCACTTTAAACAATCAAATGCCTCTATTGCAAGGAATTTTTAATAGTTCTAACTTGACAGCAGAAAAAAAAAAGCATATTGAGGAACAGGCCAACAGCTAAAATATATTCATATCTGTTCAAATTGACCATCACACTGCTAGATGAATTTTCAAATTACAGATGTCTGAAACCAGCTTTGCCTACCCCTACTCAAAATACATTTTTAAAAAAATAATCATTGAAATGAAATCATAGCCAAGGCTCATAATCGAGAAAAAATGGCCTCAGGGGAATACTAACTTCTCGTTGGGTTTAACCTTGGATTTTGGCAGGAAATCTCTCCCAACCTCTCTTCTATTCCCACTAAAGCCTGAGATGAATGATGTTAGATGGTAATATTTATTCAGTCATCCCATTCCATGGCTGCCGTCCAAGTTGGATGATTATGTTTTGCTGCACTTTGGACCTCATCTGAAGAACTCTTAAGAGTTCTAAAACATAGGGAAGCAATCAAAATGCTCGTGTGCCTTGTGGAAAATAATTTTAATTTGTTTGAAAAATCTTCTAGTCTATTGGGTCACTCTTTGTGAAGAGTCCTACTTTAAGAGAAATAGAAAAACAGTGTTTATATTTTCTTAATTCTTTGCAAACTCCTTTTTGCCCAGGGATAGTTGAAGACATTTAATCTCTAAAAGTAAATCAGTCTCTCTAACCCACAACTACTCTCCTGTACTAGAAAAGATGGCAATAGTCCCATAAACATATATAGAGAAGGTTACCTACTCATAATACTTTTCCCATGTTCTTGGCTGGGCTCTACCTAAGACAGTAAGATAGACATCAGTTGACTCATCTCAGATTTTGATGATTCTGAATCATTAACTTTCCATCCTAGCAGTCTGGCAAGTACCTCCTTGGGGACTGGTCAAATTGAGCACTCTTCAGCCAACAAAAAACTGAAAGCATGCAGTTCTTCTGGTTACTGAACACTTCAAAGAAAAATAAATATTAACACAGGTAAGGAAACAAAAGTGACATGACTTGGCTTTGTTCTGTAACTACTTTATCCACTTAATACTTAAAATATGGACCAAATATTTTGTGTGTTTTAAAGAATCACACATACAGCACTTGCTAGACACCATTCTCAATAGTTTTCATATATATTAAAACACTTAATCCTCATAAAAACTCCATGGGTAGATCCTATTATTAGATCCCTTTTACAGATGAGAAAACGGAGGCAAAAGAGAATAAGTAATTCTCCAAGGCCACAGAACTAGTAAGTGGCAGTCAAGGTTTGAACCTACGTAGGTTAGCTTCAAAGTCTACCATATTAACCACCATGTTATGCTATCTCCCCCAGTAGCATAATAACAGTATAAATAATACCTAAAATTTAATGATCCAGGCTAGACAGTGTGCTGGATATTTTTAACCCTTGCTATAACCCAATGAGAATGGTACAATTATCATGAGGAAACTGAGGATTAGAAAGCTTCAACATTTGTCCAAAAACTGATAGCCAGACAGTGGTGGAACTTGGGCTGGATATTGTGGCAATAAAGAGATGAAACAAAATAATTCTATTTCTGAAGTTTCTAATAGTTTATAAAAGGAGATGCTTATTGGTCTAAAATCATTGGGGACATTTTTAGAAGTACAATCTTTATTCTTCCTAGAAAAGGAAAGTGAAACTGAAATTCTGGTTTGTGAGTCTTCCTCAAACATTTGAAGTCCATTCCTAAAGAACTTGGAGATTTAGTTGTTACTCTATGAAGTTAATAAGACTCCAAATCTTTAAAAGAATAATACCCAAAGCTATTTCACTTAAAAAAAGAAAGTAAAAAATACTGAGCCTTTTCATAAAGGTAAAGTTATATTGCATTTAAGAACCCCAGTGTTCATAATTCTTTGCTTAAAAAAAATAATGGTTAGAAACATAAGATATTGACTTGAGAAAAATGTAATGATCTTAAGAAATAAATAATACTAGCAAATCTCACTGTTTTATCAGGACGAAAATAAGGTTTCCAGGAAAAAAAAAAAGCAGAAATTAAAAGGTGAAAGCCACCCATCTGTTGAAATACTATGCAATCACTTAAACTTGCATTTTTAAAGATTTTTATGAGGTTGGCATAATATTTATCTACATTAAGAAACAAAGTAGCATAAAGTCTGAATGTAGAGTATAATCCACTTCTTCTTTACAAATTTATTCAGTCATTGATATACCTAAAAATTTCCAGTCCCACTCCAGTATTCTTGCATGGAACATTCCATGGGCAGAGGAGCCTGGTGGGCTACAGTCCATAGGGTCAGAAAGATTTGGACATGACTGAGCATACACACAGAGACACAAATTTCAGGTAGTAAATGCACCAAAATACTAACAAAGTATATCCCCAGGTGGTAGGATCACAAGTTTTCTTTATTTTTTCTTTAAACTGATTTTTATTTTTTAAACTTTCCACAAGTCAGTATGTATTTTATGTTAGGAAAAAAAATATCACTAATTAAAAAAATGTGAAAGAACTATCTCATTCTCCACAGATCCCCACCTCACACATCTATTGTGAATATTATGCTTCCAATAACCCAATACACAGGTGGACTGGAGACAGGTTCTTGAACTGGATTGAAAGCTAGCAAAGAGGGCTGTTTAACTGAAGAAACACAAGGGATAAAGGAAAAGTGAAAATCATTACCATGAGAGCCAGGAAACAAATGAAGGCAATTTATGGACTTCAATCCAAGGACATATGTGAGAGCACAATAGTATCTACCCCACGGGTTATGTGGAGCAAAATCTGTGTAGTGTAGAGACCTAAAGCAGAGAGGAGGAAGTTCAGAAAGAGTACTAGACCTTGCAGGAACCAATGGGACTTCCCTGTGGTGCCTCAGAGCTTATTTCTGAGGTGATCACAGTAGCTTAGAGAAGGTACGCAAGGCTAGGGAAGCTAAATTCGGGTTGCCTAACACAACCATCCACACAGTGGGGAAGAACAACTTACTGACACCCAGTACAAGGATAACCCAAACTCCCGGTTTCCGTCCATAACATAAAATGCAGGACAACCATCCCAAGAACCACCTAGACTCAAGACTAATTAGAACAAACTTGGCGAATCCACTGGCTGTAGCTATTGATACTTTCAGGATGCTAAAATGATATAGATTACAGGACAACTTTAAAAAGAAAGGAAAGAAGGAAGGAAGAGGGCTTCTCTGGTGGTCCAATGGTTAAGAATCCACCTTGCAATGCAGGGGCCATGGGTTTGATCCCTGGTCCAGGAAGATCCCACATGCAGCTAAGCCTTTGTGCCACAACTACTGAGCCTGCGATCTGAAGCCTCTTGCCACAACTACTGAGCCAATGTCCTGCAGTTGCTGAAGCCTGTACGTCCCAAAGCCCATGCTCTGCAACAAGAGAAGCCACCTCAGTGAGAAGCTAGTATACTGCAACTAGAGAAAAGATCTTGTAGCAATGAAGACCCAGAACAACCAAAAATAAATAAATAAATATTAGAAGAAATCTTTTAAAAGAAAGAAAGAAAAGAAAATCCTGAGATTTAAAGATCCCAAGGTAAGAGGCTACATTTGAGTACATTTCCAGGTCATAGGAAAATCCTGGAAAGTTTCTACAGAAGACCAAAATTTACCTAGTTCAAAAGGGAACTCCTAAGAACCAGGTAAGATGTATAGACTGTCCCAGAAGTATAACCAAAGACACTGAGCTTGTCCAGATGTAACTACAGCTTCTTAGAAATGGAATATTACTTATGACTAAATGTAATGAGTGGTCAGATGGTCCGATTCTACAGTTAAGTTGTCATTCAGATAAAGTATTTAACTTTTTTTAATATTCTGAATTTTTTCATTTAAATTATTCTTTCAAAAAAATGCATTTACCTTGTATTCCTTTGTATCCCATACAACACAGATGATTATTGAATATTTGGTGAGATGTCAAATTAAAACCTAAGAATGATTTACTATCCCAATGAATTTCCGATCTAGATTTATTCATAAGATTTCTAAAAACTTAAGCTAATTATCCACTCTAAATATAATAGTTTGCATCTCCCACTCCCAAATCATAATGGAAAATATTTAAAAAGAAGAATGTTTGCTGTATAACTGAGTCACTCTGCTGTACAGCAGAGACTGACACAACGTTTTTAATCAAGTATATCTCAATAAAACTGACAGATTATTTAACTTAAAATTAAGCGAATTAAAAAACCATATAGGGATCAAAGCATCTTTATTAGAAATGTTTATCAGTATAAAAAATTAAAGTAAGGATAATAATTCATTTTATAGATAATTTGAAATAAAATCTTTATCTTTACACAAATTGGTTCATATTTTGGTTTTTGTTTTTCTGACTGTGGCACATGGCTCATAGGATCTTAGTTCTCAGACCAGGGATCAAACCCAGGCACTCCACAATGAAAGCATGGAGTCCCAACTCCTGGACCACCAGGGAATTTCCCATTATATTTTGAAATCACTTATCTTTTTTGGGAAAAATTTAATATAACACATATTAGTTTGTTAGCATTTCATAAAATGTATTGAACAAAGCAATCATATAATTCAGTTTATTTATTCAAATTAAGGCATTTTACTATTAAACTTGAAATACCCAACATTTGCTGGTTCATAGAGAAAGCAAGGGAATTCTAGAAAAATATCTACCTTTGTTTCATCAACTACACTAAAGCCTTTGACTGTGTGGATCATAACAAACTGTGGAAAGCCCTCAAAGAGATGGGAATACCAGACCATCTTACCTGTTTCCTGAGAAACCTATATGTGGGTCAAGAAGCAGCAGTTAGAACCCTGTATGGAACAACTGATTGGTTCAGGATTAGGAAAGGAGTATGGCAGGGCTGTCTGCTGTCACCCTGTTTGTTTAACCAATACACTGAGCACATCACGAGAAATGTGGGGCTAGATGAGTTACCAGCTGGAATCAAGATAGGCAGGAGAAACATCGACAACTTCAGATATGCAGATGATACCACCCTAATGGCAGAAAGCAGAGAGGAATTAGAGAGCCCCTTGATGAGAGTGAAGGAGGAGAGTGAAAAAGCCAGGTTAAAACTAAATAGTAAAAAAAAAAAAAAAAACTGAGATCATGGCATCCAGCCCCATCTCTGCATGGCAAACAGAAGGGGAAAAAGTGGAAGCAGTTACAGATTTCCTCTTCGTGAGCTCTAAAATCACTGCGGATGGTGACTGCAGGAAAGCGATGACAAACCTAGATGGTTGGGTTGAAAAGCAGAGAAATTTCTCCGCCAACAAAGCTCCATATAGTCAAGGTTATGCTCTTCCCAGTGGTCACATACAGTTATGAGAGCTGGACCGTAAAGAAGGCAGAACAACAAAGAATTGATGCCTTCAAACTGTGGTGCTGGAGAAGACACCTGAGAGTCCCTTGGACAGCAAGGAGATCAAACCAGTCAATCTTAAGGGAAGTCAACCCTAAATACTCGTTGGAAGGACTGATGTTGAAGCTCCAATATTTTGGCCACCTGACATGAACAGCCAACTCATTGGAGAAGTCCCTGATGCTGGGAAAGATTGAGGACAGAAGGAGAAGAGGGAGTCACAGGATGAGATGGCTGGATAGCATCACTGATGCAATGTACATGAACTTGGGCAAACTCCGGGAGATGGTGAGGGACAGAGAAGCCTGGCGTCCTGCAGTCCATGGGGTTGCAAAGAGTCAGACGCAACTGAACAACAACTATTAAAATACAATATTATCTAATTTTCAATTAAAAGAATGCACTTTGAATTGAATAAACAAAAATTTTAATTTCACCAACATGTTCTACCAAATTGTAATGTAACACAAATAGAAAAGATAGTAGGAATAAGTACATATTATTCTTTGGTATCATAAAGAAGAAATAATAGTTGGATTATTTTCAATTACAAAACACCAAAAATTATGTAGATTTTTAAAAAATCAACAAAAGGGAATGATGAAAAGACTATGTGTAGAGAGAACTTCTTTTTAGAAAAAACTTTTTCTTCTGGAATACCACCTCAATCTTAAATTCAGAAAACTATATACAAAGTTGTTCATGGTAGTAGGATTCATAATTATAATTTAGTTGACCACAAATATTAGCTATGGTTTAAAACATTAAACACATTATTTAACAGAGATGGAATGGTGTATCACCAGAAAAATGTTAACTACATTCTTTTAATGTATAAAATATTTATGATGAACATTATTCTTGTGGGATACTTATCCTAATTACTCACGGAACTTTTTGCATAATTACCCAGTCTAGAGCAGCATTCTAGAACCTCTATGGCTTGGTAAAATGAGAGCTGATTAGGGTATATTCATATACAAAAACTCTGCTCTGCAAATACCCAGAGCATGAAGACTACAAACACTCTCTTACAGTAGTAATAATGTCAAATTCAATACTGTCAGTTCACAATGAGTAAGGTAAAAATACTGGGAAAAAGGAGGAAAATTTGCCATTACCATAATAGAAATTTTGAAAATTAAATAAATTATAACTGCAAAAAAGACACACACATACCATTTTTCATCACAGTACTATTCACAATAGCTAGGACATAGAAGCAACCTAGATGTCCATCAACAGAATAAAGAAGTTGTCGTACATATACACAATGGAATATTACTCAGCCATAAAATGGAATGCATTTGACTCTGTTCAAACAAGGTGGATGAACCTAGTACCTGTACACAGAGTGAAGCAAGTCAGAAAAACAAATATATATTAGCTCATATATATGGAATCTAGAAGGATGGTACTGATAAACCTATTTGCAGGCAACAATGAAGATGCAGACAGAAAACAGACTTCTGGACACACGGGTAGGGGAAGGAGAGGGTGGGATGAATTGAAAGAGTACCACTGAAGTGTATACAGTCATACGTAAAATTAGATAGCCAGTGAAATTTACTGTATGACACAGGGAGCTCAAATTTGGTGCTCAGTGATAAACTAGAGGAGTGGGGTGGAAGGTGGGAAGGAGGGTTCAGGAAGGAGGGGACATATGTATACCTATGGTTGATTCATGTTGATACATGGTGGAAGCCAACACAATATTGTAAATCAATCATCCTCCAATTAAAAACAAATTAATTAATTAAAAAAATTCTAACTGCAGTCCAGAGTCAAAAGTTCTTTTTCATTCCTCCACCCCTCAAACCCTTTGCAGAGGTAGCAGATACCAGTAGAGAGTGGGAATCTTTGACATTCATTGGGCAGGCAGAGGTTGTAAAATTGACAAAGTACCACACCATTATCTAAACATCACTATTTCTGTATTGAGGGGTATCTTATTCTGCGAAACACAAGAGGTGGGAGAAAGGAGCACTGAGGGCTGGGAAGAGAGCACTTTAAAGGAATAAGCTATGGATTGTGGAAAACGAAGGAGAGAAGGGCAAACTCAGAGAAGGGACGTGTAGGGAACTGTGGACTGTTTAGTTAGTAACTGTCTGGAGTGGACACTTGACTTTTGCTATTAAGACATATGTCAAATTTATTTAGACATTTTAATCAGCTCTTAGGTCAAACATAACTCAGTAAGTCCTTTATGATCTGTGCATAATAAAAAAATCAAAATTTCTGGGACTTCCCTAGTGGTCCAGTGGTTAAGAATCCACCTGCCAATGCAGGGGACATGGATTCCATCATTTGTCTGGGAACTGGAATCCTACATGCTGCAGGCAGCTAAGCCCACGTGCCACAACTACTGCACTCATGCTCTAGAGCCCACAAGCTGCAGCTACTGAGCCCACGTGCCATAGAGCCCATGTTCTGCAATAAGAGAAGCCACCGCAATGAGAAGTCCACACACCACAATGGAGAACAGCCCCCACTAGCCACAGCTAGAGGAAGTCCACACAGCAACAATGACTCAGTGTAACCAAATATAATTAATTTTTTTATATTCAAAATTTCCATGAAATTCACTTCTGGAATCTTCAGAATCTCTCCCTTCCATGCAGTCTTCCTACCTAGTGCTTTGGTACTGAAGGTTTTGTGTTAAATAAAGTATCTGGGCTGGTGTATAATACGTGTTCTATCATTCCACCTCATTTTGCCCCACTCTCCCTCTATAGGGCTTCAGTAATCACTACCTAAACCCTTGCTTTTGGAGAGCTGCTGGTGAGGAAATATCTCGCCCACAATAATGGTCCCTTTTCTCCAATAATTATTAGTTAGTGGTTCTTGTTCAATCGTATCCAACTCTGCAATCCCATGGACTGTAGCCCACCAGGCCCCTCTGTCCATGGAATTCTCCAAGCAAGAACACTGGAGTGGGTAGTCATTCCCTTCTCCAAGGGATTTTCCTGATCTAGGGATCGATGGCAACTGATAAATCTTGACCACACTCTAGAAGATGGTTAAGGACATCATTCTATGAAGGGCCACGGTCCCTAGAGTGTTGAGGAGGATCCATCCACAGCTGATGAACAAATCTACAGCAAATACAGTAAATTCAGTATTTCTGAATTCCTCCCTCTTACATGACTCAGAATAGTTAGAAATAATCCCACAGAACAAAGAAGGGAGGAAGAGTGAATGAATTTAAACTGTCAACAAAACAAAATTCACACAATGACATCATACTCAAATTAAATAGATGTTATTTTGAAAATCTCTTCCTAAGAGAAATGAGATTGAAAAGAATTATATCCAGATAACACTAGTTTTCTCTGGGCTTAAGTCTCTAGGTAAATTTTCTATCTTTTTTCATTGTTCTATTTGTTCCAGATTCTCTATGATTACTCACATTGAATATATTTAATAAAATTTAATAGACACTTGTTTAAAAACTAGCTTATATAGTGTTGCATAGACTTTTAAAAACTGGTGTTTAAAAATTTTTTTTCTTAAAAAGAAATGTAACTTTTATCTGAATTTCATACATTTAACTTTAAGAAACTGAGATGAACTCTGCCTCTTGGAATGAATGACTTTGCAGTTTAAACTGAAACTTCTAAGTGGAATATATTAATACTGAATTTTTTTGGCATGCTTATTTTACTTTGTATATATATGGTATAAGAAAAGAGGAGTTTCTAGAATTATCAAGAAGGGGCTCTTTTTAAGAATCAAGCATAAATGGGATTTCAATGATCTTGAAGTCAAATGGTGGTTAGTGATCCTATGAAATGCCACAGCTTTACCATGGGACGTTCCTGAAGTACAACCACCAGGATATCCTGACCTATATGTTGTTCAGGCACCACTGTTTTTGAGACAAAGGAGCCATCACCTCCAAAGTTCTTTTTCGCAGTTTGGGGGAGGCAACATATTAAGTAGTTCAGCTGCTCAGCCATGTCTGACTCTTTGTGACTCCATGGACTGCAGCACGCCAGGCTTCCTGTTCATCATCAACTCCCAGAGACTGCTCAAACTCAAGTCCATTGAGTCGGTGATGCCATCCAACCACCTCATCCTCTGTTGTCCCCTTCCCCTCCCGCCTTCAATCTTTCTCAGCATCAGGGTCTTTTCCAGTGACTCAGTTCTTCGCATCAGGTGGCCAAAGTATTGGAGTTTCAGCTTCAGCATCAGTCTTTCCAATGAATATTCAGGGTTGATTTCCTTTAGGATTGACTGGTTTGATCTTGCAGTCCAAGCGACTCTCAAGAGTCTTCTCTAACACCACAGTTCAAAAGCATCAATTCTTCAGTGCTCAGCTTTCTTTATAGTCCAACTTCTGCCCTATACTCCTGACCTATAGCATATTAAGTACCCAACCTCCAAAATCCTAATCTCACATTGGCCCCAAGATCTCATATTGGTTTTGCCTTAAGTTTCTTTTTGTCCTTCTTGATGGATTGTTTTGCTGTTGTTTACTATATCATGATTAAGTTTACTTTCTAAGTTTTATTTATTTTTATTACTTTGGCTGCACCGGGTCTTCATCTTGGCACAGGCTTTCTCTAGTTGCAGCCTGGGGGCATAGTTGCCCTGAGGCATGTGGGATCTTAGTTCCCTGACCAGGGATGGAACTCAAGTCCCCTGTATCAGAAGGCAGATTCTTAATCCCTGGACCACCAGGGGCATCTCTCAATGTAATGTTTTTAATTCTTGGGGGTGTTGAGAAAATTCAATAAAGCAAAGGATGTAAAAAGAGACAGAGAGATTTTTTAGAATGATCCCAGGGGCACTTTAGAACATAGTCTCTCCCTTTTTCAATGCCATAGTTCACCTTTCCCAAAGGTTGGAAAGAATAATATATTCCTAGAAATACCCAGAGCTGTGATTTCAGCTATTTGTCTTCATTTTGCAACATTCAAGAGCCATACAGGAGGGATTATCTAATTATTTAAAGTCATTTTGCAGACTTTTCAATAAATTATCAAAACAGAAAATATTAGCACAACATCCCCCAGAAGAGACTTTTTAAAGAGAAATACTAAAAGGAACATCATAAAATTAAATAGCCATTAAAAGACTAAATACACAATGACCAGACCATAAACAAAAGCAGAACTCTGACCCACAATCTTCAGAAACCCGCCCAGAATGCCAAGCCTTTATCTACAATAATCAGTCCAGAAAACCAGACTGCTATAAGTTATACTTGCAGGAAGTTAGTTCTATAATATCTTTAGGAACAATTCAGGAAGCAAGACAATAACACCTGTAAAAATCAGTCCAAAACCGCCAGGGCTTGATAAATAACTGACAGTTTCCCTAATTTTTGTCCTTGCTTACAACTTAGGACCAACCAGAGAAAGCCAAAAACATGCTCCTAACCAGTCATGTCATATGATTCCCTACTTCTAGTTATCCCTACTTCTAGATACCACATCTCCAGCTTTCCCCATCCCAGCAACCACCAGGTAGGGCATACCTGAAACCTTCCCTGTTTTACATGATAAAGTTTTCCCACTCCTCTGCCTGCATTTGAGTCACCGCCAAACACAAGCGATGGTGATTAACTCCCTTACTATATAGCAAGCTCTAAACAAATACCCTTTGTTTTTCTCACTTGATTAGTTTTCATTTATTTCCACACCACAGAAGAACCAGGAAAATGCCATGACCAACTTGTAAAAGAATTCATAAAAAGGCAAAGTCATTTAGTTATTGCAAAGTATGTATCATGGAATTTATGTATATGACATACAAGGCAACAGTAAAGAGCACCCCCTTGGAGAATCTCTGTACCATCTCTTTTTAATACATTCTCACATAGTGTTCTCCAGGCATTTTAAATTTTGTACGCTATTAATAAATTTTGGCAAGTACTCCCAAAATATAGACAACTTATTTATACATGTAACAGATTTAGACAATTTAGAGGATGAGATAAAGTGAAATAAAACTACTTTTAAACATTTGGTGAACCATGATGACTTCACACCATCAGTAGCTAATCCCTTTGTTGTGGATGTAAATTTACATGTAAAAAAGCTTTCTTAATAGCTTCCAAGCTTTATATCTAATAATATGATGATTAGATTGCTATTGCTTTTGCCTCTTAGATGCCTAAATATGAACTCATATTAGGGGTGGGTAAAATGTCAGGACTACCATGTTGTAGATGCTTGTCTATGCCTAATCACTGCTATCATTATATTTTATCTCTGTGTCTCTGACAGATTTTTTTTTTAGTCC
The DNA here is from genome assembly GCF_002263795.3 of Bos taurus. NCBI lineage: Eukaryota > Metazoa > Chordata > Mammalia > Artiodactyla > Bovidae > Bos > Bos taurus. The sequence continues at coordinate 55,790,851 of NC_037335.1, read as the reverse complement.
TCTTTCCGCCTAAAGACTGTAATGCAAACAAGATAATATCCTCTGTAAAACTACTGTAACAGGCCCATATAGACTATAAAGTTCACAGGCTACAGAGAGCAGTCAACTATCTACCAATATCCAATCATTTGAGAAACACCCCAAAATAAATGTCAACCAATAAATTAAAAATTAGTAAACTTTCTAATTTTAGATAATATATTAATAGTAAATAAATAGATAAATAGAATTTCTACTATTTTCCTCCCACTGCTCGATGGATACTTGTGTGGAGATACACTCTGTAGACCAGTCTACTACACAGATGGATTTCCTAGGATTTGATCAATAAACATGGTTTATTCTTTCTTTTGAAAATAAAGGTGAAGAGGAAATGAAAACGCAAGTGTATGCACATCTCCTTAGCTTAAATACACATTAGAAAAGGGATCATGGGTAACTTTTTGTGACTACTGGCCTTCTGAGCTAAACAGGAGGAGAGGTCAGTCTGAAGAATAAAACCACAGAGCTTTCAAATAATTTGTTATTTCAGCTTCCCTTCTTTCCTTATTTGAAAATTGGCCCTGTGTCTTTAGGGAGGTGTTCCTTGCTGTTATGTTTAGCGTTTTTCACATTCCTTATTTTTCCCCCTCATTTCTCATCCTTGGGGTGAGAGGTACCCAGACTTAGCATTGATGATCAGCCCTGGCAAGGCAGATGATGTGTCTTTAGCCCTCCAAGTAATATCTTGGTTAATGGCAGCCTCGCCTTCCTGATATAACTCCGAAAATCAGGTTGACAGCCTGTTCTTCAATATGCAATAGTTAGTAGGCATTTCTCTATTTTAGTATATTGAAACTGGATTGTCCCCTCTTAGCAATTTGTGGGTTCTCTGACTTGTTTAGCGTGTTAGGGACTTTCACACACACACAAAAAAATTGGCAGCTCCAGACTTCAATATATTTCAATATTTAGTTCATGTTAAATCAGCACAATTATCTTATAAAAATTATGCATCATAAGTGGTTTGGTAAGCACATTAGCTGATTCTCATATTACCCAAGAGGAGGCATGTCAACTACATGTGCTGATAAATAAAGTTGAAAATTTCTCAGTACAAATAGTCACTTATCTGCATTTTTAGTAGCCATGTTTGCAATTTCCTCCATTAGTCATCAGTGCTCTAAACTTCACTTCTTATTTTCGTAGTGACAGGATTTAAACACCAATAGCTCAACCATATTTGAGTCATTCATATTGTAAATATCTCTACTGATTACTGAACTTTAAAAAAACTTTTATCTAATTCTTCTCTGATATATTTGTGAAAGTTCCATTATCATTATCTTTCTCTGCTAACAAACTCCATTTGCTCTTTGGCTATTATCTTTTCCTTGTCAGTCATAACTAATGGGGCAGAATCTTGTTTAATTTTTTTCCATCTATTTTATTCCTGTCATGCTTTTACTTCCCCCTACATATAGATCTTAAAATAAGTCAAAGGAACCAGTTCATTAAAAAATTATTTGAATGCCTCTCACAGCACACAGGCTTTCATTCTGGCATCAGCTCGGATTCTTTATTTCATTCTAATTCTCCCAGTTGGATCTCTTTCCTCATATGGAATACAAGGAAACGCTTTAAAACCATCTTTCTTAAAGTGATACCCAATGTTGTGATCTGTAGAATCAATTTGTATGATAGTCAGTCTTCAGTTAGCCATGGAACCTGGGGAGATATTGGCCTGTTTATAATTAATTGAAAGCTCTTGAAAGGAACCAGAATTCACGTAGGGCACAGCTCTTTACCTTCCACCAAACCTGCTCCACTATTCAAGTAAATTATATGCGTTTGAGAGGTGGTATCCTGAATTTCTTCATTCATTCTCCAGTAGGCATGATAGTAAATATTAACTTAATTAAAAGGAGAAGTCTAAGATAATAGCCCCAAAGGCGGTACAGACTATTGACACCAGTTTTTAAAACTGATTACTTCTGGGAAGTAAGGCATGATTGAGGAGTGAGAGAGACAGTGAAGGAATATTCAACTTCTGTGTCCCCACTTCTGCATCAGTTTTTTTATAGAAAACATGTATATTATACCATGTAAGATGATAAAAAGAAAAAGAAAGGGGTATATGAAAAATAATCACCTGTTCAACTTAACTAACTGCATGACCAACTGTAAAAATAAATTAATTGCCTGGGTAAGTAACTAGCTATTTCCAGCAAAGAACATACATTAACATTATAGTCAAAGCATTATTTTTTTTTTTGAGTTAAATATAGCTACAAATATAATTTAAACATATTAAATTTCTATTTTGAATATATTAAGTAGACTTAAAATACATCAAAATATATGTTTACAAGTCAAATATATCTCTTATACAGTTTGCAAATTATATCTTAAGACATTATATGGTTGAAGTCTGGGTAGGCAGTAGTTAGAACCTACATGCCTGCTCTACCGTAGGCATTCAGTTCTCACCTTCTCTACCCAGGAAAGAACAAAGAGGTTTATCCAGAGCACTTAAACAAGCAGCTCTGGAGTTACTGGCCAGGCATAGCTGAGCATTGGGGTCATGCAGAAAGCTGAAAAGTGGGCGATTACAGTGAAAATGTACATTCTAAACAGTGACCTCCAGTCCCCTTCCTGGTTACCTTTCAGAATGATGACAGACAGACTCCTAAACTGTTCCACACTAGCAGGAAGCTAGAGAAACTCACATGACCCAGTGGTGGTGTCAGAGAAGCCACCAACAAAAGGCCACCAGTTGGCAAGGCTCCATCACACCCTAGAGATTCCATTCACCTTGAATGTCTGTTCTTAAACATGATCACTACAGTTCACCAAAAACAAACAGAAAAGTCTAAGATCAAAACAACAACAACACAAAAATTGCAGAAAAATAAGAGAGAAAAACACTTTAAAAATTATAATTTACATGTCCAGACATTACGGAAAATCATACCCATGGACTAAGAAGAGAACACTATTTTTTAAAAGGAGCATAAGAAGAAAAAACAAACTTTTAAAATAAAAATATGACAGGAAAAAAATGAATGATCTAAAAAAAAACCCATAAACTCCCTGTGCTCATTTTCCCAGAAACCAACTGGATGATATATTCCACCAAAATGAAGAAATAAACTAAAAATGAGGAGCACTCGTCAGACAATTCATTTGTATCCTGATTTATACCAATCTATTTATCTATCCAGTATTTTATGTATGATCTTTCAGGAATGATAACCCACTTTGCACACTATTTTATCACCAAGCTCTCTCACAAAATTACTTATCAACATCCTGTCACAGCAATCAGTACAGATTTACACCTTTTCATCTTTATTTTTAAGCCCTGTCCAGTAAGGATTATAAACATTATTACGCATTAATCCCAATTTCCTTTATATACATGGAAAAACAGTAGCATAAAGATCATGGGAATGTGCTTAATTGGGTATCCTGGTGGACTTGGATGTCTGGGGGCACAGGGGTTGCTGCAGCACGTCTCTTCCATGACTTCTATGGTCCACACACTGGAAACCACTTTACAGGGAAATACAAGCCCTTCGGCAACAGGTAGGGATAAAAGTCATCAGTGTCATCTATTCATTCAGCAAGTAGTCACTGAAGATTTATTGTGTTGCTGGGTATGGTGAACCTTAAGAACCAACAGTACAAGGTACCTTGAGCAGCTTGGAGCAGATGGAAATGGGGGTGGGGCTGGGAGTGGGGAAAAAAATGCTAAAATAGTAGCCCAAATCTTACCTGTGTCAAACTTCTATGATTCAGACATTTTACAAAGGGCCAGCCCTGCTTGAGATCGGCCACAAAACCACTAAAACAGATGTCCCCTAGACCTCTCTTCCTCAGAGGAGACAGACTTATGTTTGGACCAACTCTGGTGGGAAACATGTTCCTGCTTGTGTTAAGGAGACCTTTATGCCCTAGACAGAGGTCAGGATACCTACAGCTCCTCTGCAAAGATTTTATGGGCTGTTGGTATAATCATCAGTACCATAGAAGGAATTTTTCATACTTCTTCACATATTACTGTTCTCTTCTTTGGGAAATTTTTACTAAGAAAATGCGGGGAGACCGTGAGGGGCGGGAGTCAATAAGAGAAACTCTTATTGATGGCTGAGCTTTTGGACAATACTTTTGGACAAGTCAGAGCCGGTCACAGTCCCCAGACAAATGCTTTGTACACATACTTTTTGGCAAGATAAAATAACAAGAACAAAGCCTAAGTCAGAAGCACCAAGGAGCAAGGAGGGAAGCACTCCTGCCTTGCTCGGGAAGATTGCTGCTGCTGCTAAGTCACTTCAGTTGTGTCCGACTCTGTGCGACCCCATAGACAGCAGCCCACCAGGCTCTCCCGTCCCTGGGATTCTCCAGGCAAGAACACTGGAGTGGGTTGCCATTTCCTTCTCCAGTGCTCGGGAAGATTAAGTTCTGTCAATTCTGTAATTTCACCCTGAAAATGACACCTTCATTTTGATGAGGGACAAATAACATCTTAAGTCACAAGATGTATATGTATATGCTTCCAGAATTAAATTGTTAAGGGTAAAGCAGTTGAGGAAAAAAAAACAAACAAACAAACATGTGCATCTCAGTCCCATGTCTCCTTATTAATTATGGTGCTAAGTTTGATAAGAATGTGCCTTGATGTTCTTAGGTAACAAAGGGAAAATTACAAGGAGGTGCATCAGAAAAAGATGACAGGGAAAGTGCTGGGCAGTAATATCATCTAAACCATAATAATAATAAAAGATTTGCCTACTTAATTAGCTGAGAAAAAGACACTCTGATCATTACAACAGTTTTTAAAGGCTGACTGGAAAGAGGCAATATCTGATCTGAGTTCACTCAATGAGTGAAAATATTTGTCCAGTGGAGTCTTGAGTTCTGTACTGTCATTCTCTCTTTCAGTTAATCAATCAGTCAGTCAATATACACCACACCAAGCATTTCACTGAACCTTTACAAAAAAACCTGTAAGGTGGATCTAGTATCCCCATTCTGAAGATGAGGAAAATAAAACCCGAAAAGTTAACTAATTCATTGAATGGGATAAATTCAGGAAAGAGCCCTTCCATACTGTCAGCTTTTCCTTACCTGCCCTTGCCAATAACTGACATAGATTCCAAAGCTTTCCCTCATTTTTCAGCATTAAAATAAAGGTATTAAGAAGGCGCTAAGGTCTAACTTAAGGTCAAATCCAGTTGAAATCAAAACTTTAGTCTCTCAACCAAATAAGAACTTCTCCCCTCCTGCACCTTTAATCCTAACTCACAATCTTACAGACTATCAGAGAAGAGGGGAAAGCGGCACCGTCTCTTCTTTTCCTCCCTTTAATTCAAAGCCTTCCTCATCAACTCAGGTTGCCTTACCTCCTTTGTGGTCAAGGGCAGTAGGTGGAAGAGTAGTAAAAAAGTAGATGCTCCTTTTCTCAGTTGATGCTTTTCCCAGTTCTCTTTGATATGTCTAATAACGTCTGCAAAGCAGTCATCAAATTTTGGCTGTTCTATGGGCTTCAGTGTACATTTCTCCAAGTCCTCCTCAGAGACCTCTCATTGTACCATTTCTTGGCACAAGGAATGTACTTTCAGGCTAACCTCTTTAACTTCACCTGAATTCCCGATCTCTTTCTGTCAGGGCTACCTCGTCCCAGCAAACTCTCCTCCCAGACAGGTTTCTTCCAGCAGAGTTCACTCCTTGCTATCCTGTTCATCGTGGTCAACATGGCCTCCAGAAAACATCGTGAATGCCTGTCTAGCATTAAAGTGCAGGTCTCTCCCTGTCTTAGCCTAACTTCCCAAAAAGTAGGGTCCAAGATAGAGCTTTGCCTGCAGGTAGTTTACTTGGGAGTAATAATCCCAAGAAGCAAGAGAGCAGGAGACGAGAGAAACAGAAGGAGGCAAAGCCAATACACATATACATTATCAAGTTGGCTGGCCACACAGGACAAGGATAGGGATCATGTCAGGACAGACTGCAGACCTGTGAGAAATGCACTTCAGGGTTGGGGAATTGGAGGCACTGAGGAAAGTAGGAAGCATTTATCCACCATTTTTCTTCCTCCATTGGTTAGTGTGGCCCCATTGGTATTCAGTTCAGTTCAGTTCAGTCGCTCAGTCGTGTCCAACTCTTTGCGACCCCGTGAATCGCAGCACGCCAGGCCTCCCTGTCCATCACCAACTCCCGGAGTTCACTCAGACTCATGTCCATCGAGTCAGTGATGCCATCCAGCCATCTCATCCTCTGTCGTCCCCTTCTCCTCCGGCCCCCAGTCCCTCCCAGCATCAGAGTCTTTTCCAATGAGTCAACTCTTCGCATGAGGTGGCCAAAGTACTGGAGTTTCAGCCTTAGCATCATTCCTTCCAAAGAAATCCCAGGGCTGATCTCCTTCAGAATGGTCTGGTTGGATCTCCTTGCAATCCAAGGGACTCTCAGGAGTCTTCTCCAACACCACAGTTCAAAAGCATCAATTCTTCGGCACTCAGCTTTCTTCCACCCTATAATTTCAAGTTGAGTGTAAATGAATTCATAGCTGTTATATCAGAGAGGCCCTAGGGCAGGAAGGGAGGCTATGCAGTGTGGGCTTGGGGTCAGGCCCTATTTCACTGTACCTGTACAAAACACCAGCAGTGATGTCAGTAGGAGGTGAGGGGTCAAGAGAATTCTGCAGATACATGAAAGGTGCCCAACACACTTTCTCTAACACTCCCCTTTCCTGGATGTTAAAAGACAGAATTGTGACTCCTGTGCAAATATAAAATGGACATTTATTAAAGATGACCTCAAACTTAATAACTAATGAGGGAACCAGTAAGGTGTCAGAACTTGTTCAAAGGAGAATTCAAAGTACAGATATATATTTAGGACCTTGGGAATACTGGAATGAAATAAGGCATTTGCTTAGTTTATGTAAAACTAGCTTCTTTGGAGACAAAAGAGGAATCAATTGCATTTCCCTCAGATAAAATTCACTCGCATCTCTATGAACAGGAGTAATTTCCATTACTATCAATATTCTATAATTTACAGTGTCATAAAGTAACTCAAATAACCAAGAAGAGAGTTCTAGGCAATGTCTAACTTCCATTTAAAAATACCCAGTTTTTTTTTTTTTTGCCCATTTCAAAGTCCTTCCCCATTTTTCTTGACAAGGTCATCATGGAAGACCCTAGCCTTTATTTTCTCATCAAAAATTATTCTAGGAATTCACTTGTGATCCAACCTAAAGAACTAAAGGTAAATCTCTAAGTCAGGGATCGGCAAACTATGACCCACAGGCCAAGTCTGACCAGTAGAATTTTGAAGAGAAAGTTTTGTTGGAATTCAGCCACACTGACCTACTGCCTAGGACTCCTTTCATGCCACAACAGTAGAGCTGAACAGCTGCATCCAGGACTGAAAAGCCCACAATGCCTGATGTATTTACTGTTTGGCTCTTTATAGAAAAAGTCTGCTGACCTCTGATTTAGGTCATCAAGCAAATAGCAAGATTGTGAAATGTCAATTTCCTTTTCCATCAGATGGCCCCTGTCTCTAACAATCATTTTCTAGGGTTTGAGGCCAAGAAGGAAGCAGAGGAGAACTATCTGCCTAGCATTTTCTAATCCTGTTCATACCCTTTAAAGAATCCCCCCTTTTCTTTACCACACCAACTAACTTTCTGTGATGTAGATTGGAGCTGGACAATGAGGGCCAAGAACCAAGAGTTCAAAGACTAGTTTTACCATTTCCTAATAAGGTCTACAAAGAAATGTCTAGACTCCCTTTACAAGGTTATAGGCACTTACAGCCCATTGTCTTCCATTTATGAGTCTTAATTAAAATTCCAGGATCCCAGGAAAGGTCCTGACCCATCACTATCCCAAGACAAAGCTGCTGATAAACCATTAGGGGTGAGATTCAAATCCAGGTCTGACCCGACTCAAAGCTTGTCCTTGCCTGACTCTCAGGATAGGCATGATTCTTAGGGACTTACCTCACATGAATGCCATCTACTTCCAGAGCCATTTTGCTGTTATTTTTAAAGACGTTGGAAGTGGCAAGAGCACTGGGGTGAGAAAACATGTTTTAGGCAGAATGCTTGATACCTCCTTGCTGCTTCCCCAGCATTCGGATGGGGGAAGAAACACGGGTCGGCTTCCACACCAGCCTGGCAGAGGAAACAGACATCTGTCTCAGGACGGTATTTCTTACTCTTGATAGCAGCCAGGAGTGCTTTCTGATCCAAAAGAAAAAATGTGCTTCAGCTAAGAAATATGAGATTAAAATTCAAGCATATTGAAACTAAACTTTGAATAACTTTCTCTCTCTCTTTTTTTTTAAAGAATGGCTTAACAACAATGAAGTAAAATCTTCACATTATTAAAGCACCAGGTAGGATGTTTCTAATTAAGTCTTGGCGGAAAAGCACTCAGAAGCCAATTAGTGTAAGGTAAGGGGTGGATCATCAACACGCAGCATCTTGACAATCAGGCACCTGATCCCATCCTTTGAACACAGAGAAAAGCCAGCATAATGCTTCCCTTTTTCCTTGGTTATAACAGGAAAATGAGAGACTCAGGTTTTCATCTCTGATGGTATGGATGGGGATTGTCAATCTGAGTGCCAAGACTGTTTCTTGACCTGATGTTTGCAGACCATAAACAGTTTTCCTCACTGATTGTTGTCACTTATGGAGGTCAAGCGTTACATTTAAAGCAATTGTGAGGATGTCTTGGCTCTCTCTCTTGAGGCATCATGCAATAAAATAGTTGATGGATGCCATATATAGTTTCATAATGCACTGGGAAAAAACAAAGCTTTTGGATTCAAATTTGGGTTCAAACACTGGCTGTGTCCTCTACTACCTGTATGATTTGGCATCAATGTTTCTCATATCTTTGAACTTTAGCTTTCTCATCTATGAGTTAGGGAGAATAATCACGTCCTAATTTTTGTTGTGAGATTTAAATAAGAAAGCATAGGAAAACCATAGCACAAAGCCTGACACATGGTAGGTATTTCAATAAGTATTCACTCCCCCCCACTCTACTCTGCTATACTCAGCAGTTACCATGCTTCAGAGTAATTTTATGAGTTCTGATCATCCTACTACCCAAAGATGCACTCCACTATATTATTAATTTCTCCTGTCTATGTTTTATCCCATACCTATCACAAAGGGACTTGTGTTTCTCTTCAGTTTAACAGGAAACTTCTTGCCTAGGCAGAACAAAAAGGAAATACATCACTAGGTCAGGGTGTGATTAAATAATTGGCCTACAGGTCTTTGGTATTAAAATATCAGAGAGCACCTCAGGAGACAGTGTGACACAGTTGAAGATAATTAGGAATGACTGGAATTAGAGAACAGGAGAACTTGGCTATAAGAAGAGAATGCTAAGCTTTGTGAAAGTTAAGCACTCTTTCTGTGTGTAACAGACCAGCTGCTTTGGTTAAAGATAGTTTTAGAACAAAGCCCTTCAGTGTTTTGAATTCAAAAAGAAAAGGATTAAACAGCATGGTGATACAAAATACCCACAAAGTTTAGGGGAAATGGTAGCTTTTCATTTTGATGCAGATGGACCTTTTTTATTTTTATTTTTAAATGAATTTTTTTTTAAACAGTACCAGTGGGATGAGCTTCATGTTGACTTTTAAGCTCCTCAGTAGATTGAAAGTAAAAGTTACATGATGATTTCAAATTGACTTTTCTATATCTTTCCAAACCAAATAATTTTGCAAATTACATTAGGGTTAGAATTTGCTGGAAGCCAAGAATGTCCTTCTATACAATCCAAAATGAGGCACAGTCTTTGCCCAATATGAACATCACCAAAGACGTCTGCTTTCAACTCCATAAACAGTTTTATGGTATTTCCCCTAGTTATTTCTCTGGAAAGTCCTTGTTACCATTACCAAATAACTTCAGTCTGAGACAGAAGACAATCAAGATCATCTCAAGTCTGGAAACTGGCTCACAGTGATCCAGTACAACGAGAGCCAAGAAGACCACTGTAAGATGACACTTCCTAGTTCTTCCCCTCTTGACATCCACTTCAAATAGCCTTTCTGCCATTAGTAACTGTCACCATTGAGGACTTCCCAACTGCATTCAAAACAGTGCAATAATCGTCAAAATGGAAAAGTATGTTCTCATCAATCATGCTACCTTAATTCCAAGGATAAATAGATATGTTTCCAAGTTAAGAGGTAGGAAAAGTCTGCTGGCTCAGGCTGCTAACCAGTTACTTATTCTTTCCTAAACATGCGTCATCTTCAGGACACATATGTTAATATAAACATATACAATAATATTTGAATTTCTCTGGTGATCACTGCCAGTTGAAAATAAAATTCATAAGCATAAAACCACTAAAAATGTTAAGCTATAACCATATCCCCAGCTCTTAGATGAATGTCTGGCACATGGAAAGCACTCAATAAATGTTTGTGGAGTTAATGATGGTTTACAATAAATGGTAGTTAAGCCAAAAAAGGGAATAAGATCATCCTTGGAGAGTGTGGGGAGGGAGAAAGGAAAGAAGAAATTGAAAGAAAAAGGAAGGGAAAGTGGGCCTTGGAAGTAACTGTGGAAATCACCAAAAAGTAAGAGGTAGACGTAAGTAAGAGGTAGCCAAGGAGGCTACCAAAAAAATGAGTAAGAGGACCTGGAGAGAAAGAGAAAAAAATCTTAGAAAACATGAGGTTATACAAGAGTAAAGGTCAGACCATTTTAGGCATTTTTAGACATTTTCCCCTTTTCCACCAGTTCTCTTCCTTTTGAAAAGTCTTATTAGTAAGCAAATATATCTATTTTCAACTTCAACTTTCATTCTGATTCTTTGTATAAACAAATTCACATATCCATAATTTGACCCCAATATTAAAAGAACAATTCGCAGAACAGAATTAATTGCAATAAAACATTTTCTCTGATATTGAGAAAGATAGATGACGAGATAGATGGTCACAGATCAATAAATCAATAATTGATAGATCAATACAGGTACATGAGAGAGAGAAGATACATATGGCTTAAGTACATTCTCAATAGTATAGATTTCATTTTTATAGAAAGTAGCCTGAATAAGGGAATATCTGTAGTTCAGCTGGTAAAGAACCTCTATAATGTAGGATACCCTGGTTCGATTCCTGTGTTGGGAAGATCCCCTGGAGAAGGGATAGGCTACCCACTCCCGTATTCTTGGGCTTCCCGGCTGGCTCAGATGGTAAAGAATCTGCCTGCAATGCGGGAGACCTGGGTTCGATCCCTGGGTTGGGAAGATCCGCTAGAGTAGGAAACGGCAACTCACTGCAGTATTTTTGCCTGGAGAATCACTGTGGACAGAGGAGCCTGGCTGGTTACAAGTCCATGGGGTTGCAAAGAGTTGGACACAACTGAGCGACTAAGCACAGCACAGCCTGAATAAAGCAAGAGTGTTTCAGTAAACACTGGGACTCGCCTCTTATGACCGGTCTTGGGAATCCCATGGCAGCTCTCCCACACTCTATTTATTGGTTTAAGCCAACACAAGACTGCCCAGATTCACAGCAGGAAGAATTAGACTCAAGGTCACACTATTGTAGAAGAGCATGGGGGACAAAATATTGCTGTGGCCATCTCTGGAAAATACCATGAACTGCAATGACTTCTGAAGCAAGTGAGGTTGAAGGTCTGGAGCCATCTTCTCTATAGGCCTTAATTCTACTGTCTTTCCCCGGGAAGGGCCCTTACTCCCAGACCAAGAATTCTTCAATGGCCACAGACTTTCTTGTTCAGCTGGAGTTATTGTATTCGATACCATCAACTTAATTCCTCAATCAGTCTCTTGACCACAGGGGCCAGGATGGGGAGGGGAGAGACTTCCTTTTTTACATACAGGTCTGTGGCAGAGAAATAAAGTCATGGATCAAAAACAAAAGCTTAAACTCCTTCCCGCTCCCACCCCTGACAGAATTAGACCTTCCTTTTCTTAGTGCCTCATTTAATAGCTATTATCATTGTCCTTACCAAATTTTATTGCAAGAATTTAATGACCTGTCTGTCTTTCAGGTCCACCTCCCAACTAGCCTTTGGAAAGAGGAACCATTTCATCCAACTTTGCATGTGCTAATAGTAATCAATCACTTCTGTCTTGAAAATCATGATGCTATAATCTAAAAAGTCAGGACTTAGAGACAGCAAACCTGGATTCCTACCCTAGTTCAACATTCCAGCAGGATGACACTGGGCAATTCACTTAATCTCCCTGAGCTTCAGTTTCTTCGTCATTAACATGAGGATATGACAATCTGATTTGCCTGTGTCACATAGGGGTTGAGAATCAACTGAAATAATGAACTATAGTTATAAGATATTATTATCTACTATAAGTTTCTAAAGAATAGAGATCTTACCCTTTCTTGTCAAAGCTTATTAAATTTCAGTACTTTGCGCTCAATATTCTCTTTATTCCATCAACCATACCAGACCTGATATGCTGTTGATTTTAAATGTTTAAACAAATCTAAGCTACATAGGAACTCTTAAAAATGAATTTTAATGAGCCAGGCAACAGTTTAAAACATATATAAAGTGGCTATCCCATAGAGTATTAACATTCAAAGCAGAAAAAAAAATTGTAAGTAGATTCAGAAAGGATTCCTAAAGAGTATGAAAGAAACAAAAGGGTGCAGTGGATCCCTATTCACTTACTGAAAAAAAAAAAAAAATTGCAACACTTTCCCAAGATTTTACTCAGCATTTTGTATTTAGAAAGTCTTCTTAAAAAGACTTGTCAAGGAAACATGTTATCAGCCCTCATTCTTTGTATACTACATTTTTTTTTTCAGAGAAATAATTTACCCTCAAATCAATGAATTTTTGCTACTTCAAAAGCAAGAAAAATTAAATCATGCTAATAACAACTCTTTCTTTCCACCCTCAAATCTTATTTTCACAAAACCAAAACTTAAATATCAAAAAAACTGTGACATTACTGCATTTAACAAAAGCAAGGAACCAAAGTCTGAATAATCCACATTAAGATAGTATTGGTATGATACCTTTCTGGGAGAATTTGCAACTCTAAAATATGTGATGGATCAAATACAATTTTTGTATTGTTATCTCTAACAGAGAGAAATATTGGTTTAAGCCTCAGATGGTAAAGAATCCACTTGCAATGCGGGAGACCTGGGATCAATTCCTGGGTTGGGAAGATCTCCTGGAGGAGGGCATGGCAACCCACCCCAATATTCTTGCCTGGAGAATCCTCATGGACAGAGGAACCTGGCGGGCTATAGTCGGGGTCACAAAGAGTCAGACATGACTGATCTACTAACCATAGCACATAACTGAGAAAAAACAGAAATTAACTAATATTTATGCATACTTAGTTTTCATACAGGATAGTTCCCAACCAGTTTTAATTCTGTCAAGGAGCATCGTCCTGTGCTCTGTGGTGGTATCAGCCTGCAACCTCAGGGTTCACTGGGCAAAAGATTCTGGGAATTGATGTAAGCCATGCCAGAGAGAGATCCAGCTCATCTTGTCTTGGGTCCTGCCCAACAGGGTAACACAGAAGGTGAGCAGACCTGAGTGGAAGAGGTTGGAAGGGTGTCACGGGATTCCTACAGGCTGAGGCAGGAGTTACAAACGGCCAGCCAAAATAGAGAAGAATCCAGATAGCTAATGGAAGCTGCAGGAGGAAGAGTTCAGCAGAGCACCTCAAATAGCACAGAAAAGCAGCCATGGGGAAAAGGTCTATTTAACCATCAGTAACTAACTCAGGAAGGCAGCTGTAGGCTCAGGAATAACAAAGCTGCCAGCCTAGTGAAACCATAACGTTCCCTTCTCTCTCCTTCTATCTCTGACCTTGGCGAGAAACCAACAGGCAGGAAAAGTGTGAGAGGAAGGCGGGGTGAACGGGGAGGGGCGGGGGAGAAGGAGTAAAGACAGGAGGACCATGCCTGAAGCAAGTCAGAGCTGAAGGAAGGCAAACAACGGAATGCTGTCACGTTCTAAGTTTTGATTAACATCTTCGCCGTGACATTCTAATTACTGAACTAAGATTGTGTTTGCAACCTAAAGTGACCTTGGAGGATCTTTTTTATAAGACTGGAGGCAAAAGCATAAGATCTGCCAGAGTTGACATCTTGGGGCAGAGGAAAATTAATCCCACTGAATCAGGCTTAAAGTATGATGGGGAAAGACTACAATGCTGTGTTTTGTTTATGTCAAAAGTGAAGCTTGTTAAACTCACCAGCGACATATTGTTGAAGCCGAGTTTTTGACTCTTGATGATTGATATACATTTTTTCTGGTCTTGCCCACACTTAGGAGTGGGTGAAATTCTTCTGATTTCAGTCACTAGATTCTGGTTGTGACCAGAAAGAGACTGTAGAAGTTGAGAACTGTTAGGAATCAAAGGAAACATTGGGATCTAAAATATACTCAGACTAGGGGATACTTCATGCCTCCTTCCAAATTTTTACTGACCACATGGACTGAATGACATATGCCCACTCCCGCCACTCACTTCCCAAGTCCTCTCTTCTTCCGTGTCTTCCCTATCCAGGTGCCCTAGCTGAGGTGTCAGGAGGTGAGGACAAAGTCCGTGCCCAGGCCCTCATATTTTTAATCTCCATGTGTTTTTATGAGATTTACATATCATAAGCATTTTGTTCAATAGCCAAAAGTCAGACTTCCTTGAGAAAGTAGAGATGGAAATTGGTATCAAGATCTAGAAACTTGTCTAATACTTTATTCAGTTGGGGGCCCTAATAGATATAGAACATCACCTAGGTTTGAAAGCAAATGACCCTCACCCCCAAATTAAAATAGAAGTACAGAGAAGAATCTCTGTACTCACCTTTTATTTTTGAACTATTGGGCCTTGAGCTTAAGATATACATAAATGATTATAGATTATTATTTTAAAACAGCAATGTCAAGCTTTGCCTTGGGGTTGGGGAGGCTACTCATTGACCAGCTGATATTACATGTAGCTTGTTTGTTACATTATCCAACATTATCTCAGGTCAAGCCGGTCCAAGCCTGGTAGTCAGATCAAAGCTTCCCTCGCAAGGAGGAGTTGGCCTCCATACTCTGGACTAAGGTTAACAGGAAAGAGAGGAGGAGAACATTTCCTCCTGGAAGCCAAAGAGGCCCTCCCCTCTCTGCTGCCAAACCCAACTCTCCAAAGAGCAAATGAGATGCTAGTGAGACCTTTAAAGCATGCCCCCCAGCCCCTCCAAAGAAGGCTATTTAATCTCTGAAAAAGCAAGGACAAAGAGACCATCCAGTGGGAAAAAATGAGAAGCATCGGTTGCTTAGGAAGGAAAGAGGCTGGGACTGGCTTTCAGTAGAAACATTTGAACCTGCAAATGTCTCTCCTCCCTGGGAGGACTCATCTGCTGTTGCCTCCATCCATCACACAAATCTCAGCATTTTTAGAAATGTTTAATGTTCTCAGTTCAATCTGAGAACAGAGTGATTTTGGATATTTAATTCCATTCTTAATCTCTCCTTATTCGTTCTAAGGTAAGCATGACTAAAGATACAATATACAACTTGGAAACTGCTCCACAGATGTATTCAAATTGCATAGGTTATCGAAACCCCTTTAAGGATGCAGACTGATGCCTTTACTTTGGAAGGAAAAGTGGAACGTGTTCTAGAAGCACAGATTTAAGGTCGGAGACTGATAAAGAGCTGAAACCTACAGGTGTCTCCTATAAGTGGCTCACTCAGGCCACCTGCTCTGTGGCTTGGACGGTGACACCTTCTAATATCAGTGATACCGCCTCACAGGGCTCTCCCTGGCCCTGGCTGG
Organism: Bos taurus; assembly: GCF_002263795.3. Lineage (NCBI taxonomy): Eukaryota > Metazoa > Chordata > Mammalia > Artiodactyla > Bovidae > Bos > Bos taurus. The sequence continues at coordinate 55,775,042 of NC_037335.1, read as the reverse complement.
TTCGTTTGTCATCATCTGAAACAAACACTTAAATGCTTAGTGAGCAAATAGTTCAGACCAGATAATTTAGGAAAAATAACCCTCTGGAAACTGCCACCCACAAGTCAAAAATTGCAAAACCAAAATGATTCCTAGTAATAGAAGGGCATGAAGACAGCTTCACCTCCCTCTGCCTCAGTTTGTTCCTTTGTACAGAGGGGATAAAATTGGTGCCCACCTCACAGCGGTCCTGCGAGGAATAAATGAGTTAAGGCAAGCAGAGCACTTAGAAAACAACGCATGGCCCATAATAAGGGCGCAGTCCACGTACACACAGGATATAAGAATAAAAGGTCAGCCATCAATCTCTCTGCGGCAGCCTTAGATGCAGAATACCCAGTGCCCTGCAGACTGCCTGGCCTAAGCCACCCAGGATGATGGAGGCCGAGCATAATTCGATTCCCATCTCTTTACTGCCAACAAAAACCACACACAGAGAGAAACGGGAAGACTTTCTAAAGAGAGGACCCTCGTCAGCAATAGCTTGTGTCACCTTGCATCCACAACCATCGCTCTGAGCAGTTGCAGGGTCAACCACAGCGATGTTAGAAAGCATCTCAAAGGACCACAACCCAGCCAATCCTCACCTTGTGTGCGTATGCTCCGTTGCCCAGCTCTCTACCAGTAAGGAAAACCTGGAAGTCTCGAGAAGTCTTGCGTGGTGTGTGAGTGGTCACACATCTTCAGGGTCACTCCTCTACACTTTCTGCTTGAAGGGATCACACATCACAAGCCTGCTCAAGGAAGAAAAATCCAATGTTCTAAATGTCCTCCCTGGGACTAGGATACTTCTCACCCTCCTTCCCTGATTTCCTCGAGACTTCCATCACAAATCAGGAGATTGGTCACATTATGACCATTGGGCTCTACAGAGGACTGTTCTAAGGGAAAGCAGAGGAGAGCCAGCCTCTTGGAGTGGCCACCACGTGGCAGAGCCCTCACTCACCCCAACCCAGCTAAATTAATTAATGCAGCTAAACTTCACAGAAGCACATCATTAGAAAATCTCTAGATTTTGATACTTCCGTTTCTGCTTTCTTAAGTGAGTCTGCCTTTTAGCTATTAACACAACACGTGTGGTTTATCTTCTAAAAACTACACAGAGACTAAGTCTGAGGGTTTGTTGGCTCCTTCTGACTCATCAGGTGGTATGTGTATATCCAGTTTACAGATGACAAAACGGAGGCCCAAGGAGGTAAAATGACATCTGAGATCACACAGACACTAAGCTTGCAAACCAGGAGGGTTAAAATGGCTGACATTCCACTCCACTGTCCTCAACCGCGGGGGCTGCCTATGGTTCATGCAGGAGCTAAACAAAAGGCAGAACAGAAAGTGGTTACCAGAGCTCCCATGCAGGGGTCTGTCAGGCAGAAGAATGTGAGCCGGAAACACCTGGTCCGTGGTTAGGTGGAGTTCTGCTGGTCATTTCTGAAGCAGAGAGAGGAGTTGCTTGATATTTTTCTCATTTTTTTCTTTGTCTGGCTTGAAGATAGATAGAGGCAGGAGATGGGCCAGCAACACAGTGGCAAGAAGTAAAAGTAAAGCAATACTTCAGAAATGAATCTGAGGGAATTAACTGGAGGGCACTGTAGTTCAGCAACAAACATGGGGAACCCAGAAACCAGGCAAGCAAAAACTCTGATGTGGATGTCCACAGGAGTCTTGGACAAGTCTCAGAGAACTCTGGACAGGTCAGGGCTGGGAGTGTAAACCAGCCTTGGGTGAGGCAGCCCTGGAAAGGGAGCCTGTTGCTTCCCAGAGGCAGAGAGTGAGGAGAATGAGCTGGAGAGCAGATATTCCAGGCAGAAAAGTGCCTACAGGTGTAAGGGTTGTTTATACACTCATATATCACTTGTATATATGTGTGCTTTTCCTCTGCTAATTTATTTCTACAAACTTGTATTTACTGGAGTACTGATACAAGATTTTCTAATCCTTGACTATCTGGTAATGGAAAAGAAGATAATACACCTCAACTTGAGCTCCAATAGTGGTTCTGAATGGTCCACTTGTCCTGGCATGATCCAATAGAGATGGTGCTCAATGGTCTTTGCAAACATTGATTTTCTTGCCTGGTGTGGGGACGTGGACATTTGCCAAGGCCTTTCCTCCCCCACGAAGTGGCAGCATGAGCTGCAAATGGAACGAGGCTGCAAAGCTTATGAGTTATTTAGTTGATGTCTCACAAAAAAGTGGACGGACTTCTGCACAGACTCAGGAAATAGATTCAGAGGCTCATGAAACATGTCACATTCAAATCCAGAAAATGTTCTTCCTGAAGAAAAGCAAGGGAACAGATTATTAAAGCAGTTTTTTTGTTGCTGTTTTTTTGTTTTGTTTTGTTTTTTAAAGAACTCATAATGAAAAGAAAGCCCAGATAAGAGGCTGGTTTCTCCTTGTAGACACTTTTTCTATTTCTCTGTGTTATTAGAGGTAAAAACTGTTAAGATGAAGCCTGGCCTACTTCATAACCTGGAGGTCTTGCCTTCAGGGATCATAATTATTTTAGTTTCAACCTTCTGTGCTGTCACAGCTACAGAGTAAGAAGGGAAAATGCCTAGATATTTTTTTTAATGACATTAAAAACATACAAGGTATAAACTATAAAGTACACCAGGCATGAATTCTAAAATGTGAGGAAAAAAGTGTCAGAGCTTACAGTAAAACATGGCAGGAAGAAATAAGGATGGCTTGATCTTGTGCAAACTAAAACGCCATTTTATTCCTTTATTGTTTCTTTAGAAAATATTTCTTTACTATTCCTTCCAGTTATTCATAGTCTGTTAATGTCAAAGCAGAAAACAATGTTATATTGATAAAATTCCATCTCTTTTTTTCAGATCCAGAATGCGTCTTTAAGCTTGTGTATCCCATTTTATGTAACAGACAAATTAGGTAAAAAGTTGACGTAATTTGGATACAGTATTATAAATGTGTAAGAAAGTGTCACTACTTAAAAGTATACAGGTATTCAGAAAATTATTCTGTAATGAGCTTCATCTTACAGATGCATTTTTTTAAAAGAAAAATCACTTTATTTTAATGAATTCACACCAATAACATCAGAAAAACATGTTTAAGAGGCCACACAGACATCTGCCCAGCCCCAAACTCAATACCATCTCAATGAACTTCTATAGAGTGAAAACACCCTCTTCCACTGCAATCCTGAAGCACAAAAGGTATTAATAATTGAGAAGAGGTGGTTTCACACTGTATGTCCTCACCATCGGTTATATTTTTAATGTTAAATCAACATGATCATGAGAGATGCTTTTGCATGTCTTCAACTGGAACTTCATAATTAAGCTAATCTGTTCACCAATCTGCACTGTTTCAGAACCCTGATGAAACCCTCAGAAAGCTTAAGGTCACCCTGGTTCTGGACATGTGCCAGAAAGAGTTTCACCTGAAAGAAGCATGGGCCATGCTGCTACTGCTGCTCTGACAGCTGAGTTCCTTGAGGCTCCTGGTAAGTGATGGCAGGCCTAGCAAACTTCCTCCTTCAAAGCCCCCAGTGATGGCGTGACCCAGAGTGTGGCCGAACACAGAACCCACAGCCACGCTGGCTGCAATGGCATGGCCATCAGACCTGGCTGCTCGGGAGCAGCAGTACAGGAGCCCACAGCAGATGGTGGAGCCACTGCTGGTGGCCGAGCTGTGGGTGCTGGCCTGGGCACAGCCCTCAACCTGTGGTGTTTGCTGACCAGAGGGGCCATGCTGAAAGTGCAGCTTCTAGAAGAGCAAGAGAGCATCACTTACAATGTATCTGAATTTTCACATACTGAGATTTCCTACAGAGAGGAGGACTGTGTTTTATAATCTGATTACTTCTGATTGGCTTGATTTTTTTGGTATTCTACAATATGTACTGCTGATATAAAACACAAGTACAAACCCAATAAGTGAGAAGAGATAAACTGGAGGTACTGGGGTACAATACAGTACATTAACTCACCCCTGACTTCAATTTTAGCTCATAGACTGAAGTCACAGCTGGGTGGAGAGAAGAGTGGTTTCCTGCCAGTCAGTGTAGCTGCCGAGTCAGAAGAGAGAGGGACCATTTGCTCCTCCGTGGGAAGGAAGGCAAAAGTCCCTTCATGTCACACAGAGCTACAGAGAGCCATCTGTACACCAGCCATTGCATTATTTAAACTGTACATTCAGTTGTCAATTACAAAGATCCAAAATAATATGGATTTCAAGAAAGCAATTTATTTCTCACCCATAAATGGACAATTAAGAAGACTCTCTGGAGGCTCCTCATTTATCTGGGAGTCAGGATGCTTCTAGACTTTAGCTGCTCCATCACTGGGAAGTGGCTGCTATCCTCATGGCCCAGCATAGTAGGTCAGCGATCATTCCATTTTTAAAACAACTATTACAGAGGAAAGACCATGGAAGAAACTTCGGGCTGTTTTCTAGTATCTAGTCTCCCTTTCCAAGTAATTGAAGCCACTTGGACACTTGGGATAAAAATTCCAGTCCCAGCCACTGTTGTAGCAAGAACTTCTGGTAACAGGAGGTGAGAGACGAGAGATTCTTGGGTGTGTCATTAAAGATAGTGGCAATGTACCACCCCTTACTCCTTCTGCTCCATCATGGACAAAGAGGTCAAAGGCCACCAGGACATACAATGGAGTCATTACACCAGCCTTGCACTGCCTTTTACATGACTTTTATGTGAGAGGGAAGTCAACTTGTATCTTTTCAGCCCCAGTCACTTGGGTCTCTGTTAAATGCTGCTGAGACTGAGGTATTCCTAACACACTCATCTTAAGAGAAATTCATAAAAAAGTCAGTATATTAATTTACTAGGGTCCAAGAGTTAGCTCCAAAGTTTCACCCCAGCCCTTTCTGTTACATATCTAATAAACATTTATCAAGCATCTGCAATGTTCTAGACAGTATTCCAGGCCCTTGGGGTGATGCAGCATGACTATGCCCTGATCCTTCCCTCAAGGAACTTACTATCAAATAGAGGGAAGAATTAAGGGAGTGAATATGACTGAATGCTGGTCACATGTCAGGCACCACTGTAGTTTTTTTTAACATGTTTTATCCTTTGCATCTCATGAAGTTTCTGTGGAATCCTCATTTTATAGATGTGGGTGGACACTGTAGATCCAAAGGGTGATAGAATTTACTCGGGGCAACACCTGTAACATGTGATAGAATCAACATTTAGGTTGGACTCATGAGTCGACCAGTGACCAGGCTGCTTCTTGGACGTGCATTTGAAAAGCAAACATGCAAGGCCCCATGGGACAAGACCCAACCACTTCAAATGCTTCAGCTGATGTGTCACTTCTTGAGAGGTTAACCAGCCATTATAGTTGCCCCGATGTCTCTGTGTGTCCTAGACCAAGTACAAGCTTATTCTTTTCCTCCTGTAAGGAATAGTAAACCCACTTTGGGCCACCACATCTCCATCATGAGCACAAAGGTGTCACTTACAGGTCCCACCACTGTGACTACAGTCTGAATTTTATCTTCTTTTCTTACTGCCAAAAAAAAAAATCATAAAATACAAACCAATTCACTAGACAGCTCCCTTCCTGACCATCATTTTTGTCTGCTCATTTACTTTGGACTCTAGTCTTTTCCCTCTGGGCATTTCTGTCTCCATATTCCACATACATAAAATAGCATTTGGATCTTGTATCCTCCTTCATCCAATGGGCTTATTGTTCGTAATTGACCCCAAAGCATATAAAGCAGCCTGTCCAGACATTTATAGGATTATATCATCTCTTAAATCATATCACACCTTCTGCTAAAAATATCCAGCTCTTATATCATCTGAAGAAGTAATTCAATGTTCAAAGTCCCAGACAATCAGAAAGTCTACATGGGATGAATTTTTTTTTAATTCAGTTGAAGCATTTGTGTGTGCTCAAATTATAACAGCAACTCAGTGATCACCCAGCACAGGGGCAAAACCTGGTTTGTCTATCCATTTTGAGGGTAGTAAGCAAAGATGATAAATCCCTCTTTTTATGCCAAGCAGACTTGTCCTAGATAATTATCTGAGTACAGCCCAGCAGAGTCCTTTGTCAGCAGTTGCTCTGAAGAAAGGGGCTGTGATCCCTTATATTATTTTATGGTAAAGTAAAACTAACTAAAGTAAAACTAACCCAGATCTCACTGGTTTCAAAAAATAAAGACTTATTTCTTGCTCATATCATCTTCTGGTTGGGTTTTTAGTGGCCTTCAATGAGGCGATTTGGGGACCCAGGCTTCTATCATCTGGTCGACTCTTCAGGGTGGTTCCTCTGCATTTAGCCCAAAACAAGGGGAGTGACAAAGTGTGGATATTGTGTTACTGGTTTATGGTCAGGTCTGTATATCATGTCATGTCCACCATGTTAAAATTTCTAGATCCCAGATCCCATGGCCCAACCTAACTGCAAAGGAGGTTGGGAGACACAGTCTCTCAGTGTATCTGGGATGAGGAATGGGACCGGAGAGCAAAGAGCCAGGCTCTGCCCTACTCCTGGGGACAAGATACTGAGGGCTGGCTGCCAGGTGAGATGGCTGGCATATAATTGCTCACTCCCCCAGATTGCCCAGATTCAGGTATGTCCAATTCATATGAGGCACTGGCATTCTGACACAAAGGGAAGGGCAGATCTTGGCCATGAATTTGCTACTGCTGGTTTCTGTTTTTTCAAATAGGCTTGGTTTCGCTTGCCATTTCCTATTCGCCGCCACTGCCACCCGAACATGCCTTTTTCCAATTCTGGAAGCAGAAATCTGAGTATCCTTGCCTTCTACCTCCACAGATACCAAGAAGACCCACAAGACTTCATCCTGAAAAGAGGATTTTATTTCAAGGCTATGACTTTTGTTTGAAATTAAGTGTCCTATCTTTAGAAGGGATTCTCTCACAAGACCATCAAGAAAGAAGCCTTCTCAAAGTGCTGAATCCTTATTAGAGGCGAAATGGCAGATGAGCTGACATGTGTATTCTTCTGGGACCTTGGAAGGAGAAGCAGCAGTGAACTCAATATTTGGCTATGGTTGTATAGAAGTCAGTATGGTCATCAGATATGTTCACGAACATTCAGCTTCTCTTTCCAGAGACATAGTAAGATTGCACTTCCCTAACACTGATGTTGCTCTGATGTTAGCAGAGCCTGACCTGGTCAATAAAATGTGAGTGGAAGTGACCTACCATTTCCAGGGAGCAATTTGAAGTGCTTGACTTGTCCTGTTCCTTCTCCACCTTCCCCTCCTCCCCTTGGTGATGATCTGGTGATAATTTTTTCCAGAGGCAGTAGTCCTAGAGGCTCTGAAACACAGAAACTCTGTCACCCTCAGTCACCACAATAACCAAAGACCCCTGGTGATTCTCACTGGACATGTAGCCATGAGAGAAAAATACACTTTGTTTTATTAAGCCAATTGGAGATAGTTTGTTAGCCAGATTAACTTAATGGAACTCATCAGGCAGATAGAGTTCTCATAGTTTCTTTTCAGGAAAAATTTTTTTTTCCTTTTTTTTTTTTTTTTTTTAGGAAAAAAATTTTTTTCCATTTACTTTTATTTCATCATGAAAAGTTCATGCTTATAAATTATATACAGACCACATTTGTCTGATTTTTTAAATACACCCATGTAACTACAACCCCAATTCAGAAATAGAGCATTACTAGAACTTCCAGATTTCATTGACTCACTGATTCACCTCCACTGATTGCTCCTCCCTTTCCCCCAAAATGATAATTATCTTATTTTCTGTTAATAAATTCATTTGCATTTCATAATAATTTTATCTCACATGTACACTGCTTAGTTTTGCACATCACTTCACTTTATTCGAATGAAATAGTATTGTATGTATTCTCCTAGAACTTGTTTTACCTAATTTTATGCTTTTAAGATTCAATCCATGATGACACAGTTATATTTTATTCTTTCTTTTTTTCTGCTGCAATTGTATGAATTTCAGGATGAATTGTAACATGAATTTATCCCTTCTCCTAGTAGCTGACCACTTGAGTTTCATGTTGGGAATTTTTGCCATTAGAAACTACAGTAGGACTTCCCTGGTGGTCCAGTGGTGAAGATTCCACCTGCCAAGGCAGAGGACATGGGTTTGATCCCTGGTCCAGGAAGATTCCACATACCCCCAGGCAACTAATCCTGTGTGCCGCAACACTGAAACCTGCCTGCCCGAGAGCCCTGCTCTGCAACAAGAGAAGCCATCACAGTGAGAAACCCATGTACCACAACTAGACAGGAGCTGTCACTCGCTGCCACTCAAGAAAGCCCATGTGCAGCAATGAAGACCAGCATAGCCAAAACCAAATAAACAAACCACACTAATAAGAATATTCTTGTGTATAGCCTAGCATACATATGTAAGCATCTCTGTAAGGTGTACACCTGGGAACAGAAACGCTGAGTTATATTCACATGCTTTACTGCATAGGATCAAACTGTTTTCCAAAGCCGCTGTACCAGTTCACACTTACCACCAGCTTGTAGGAGAGTTCTCTTTGCCTCACATCCTTACCGACACTTGGTACTGTCAGCCTTTCTCTTCATTTGCCCCTTCTGGTGGGTGTAAAATAGTATCTTATTGTGGTTTTAGTTTGCAATTTCTTTAGGGTATACTTTCATCACATGTGAATTCAACAAACCAAAGTGAGAAACCATTGAAAATGATTTGCCACAGTTATTTCTAACAACTGGATAAACTTCACAAACCAGACTCCTTTGTACAGGAGAGGTCAAATAATTGAAAAAGGCACAATTATTCATTTTGGGGCTTAGAAAATACCAAAGGGCTTATGCTACTGTTGGTGGTGTAGGTTAAACAACTATTTCACAAATGGCTCCTTTTAGAAGGTTAACGGTATTATCTAAGGCCAGGAGGAAAGCAAATACATTTCAAGGAAATTATAAACATTTCTTTTATCTTACCAGATAAAGAGATTCAGTATAAATCCTAATGCACCCACTTGGCTGTACACAATTTATAGGAGATGAAGAGTTTGAAACACTTTCATGTAAACAATCACAGATTTTATTTTTTTTTTGAAGGTTGCTAAAAGGCTCTTTGACACTCTTTGTAAGTGGGGAGCATCTCAGAGTAAGAACTGGTTCTGGATAATATCTGAATTCATTTCCCACTAGCAAAGCAGCTCCATTAAGCACTGCTTTCATTTCTGAAACCTTTACTTTTATGTAATGTTTACATCATTGACACCTTCTGTTATAGAATCTCTAATATAAACAAGGGATGTAATAAGCCCTAATGTATTTTAATGAAATTTTAAGAGATATGGCTATGGGATGAGGATAACCAAACAGGAGTAGAGATTAAAGCAAACGTTTTATTAAACACCTCAATTTGTGTGACAATGACAACTCTAAAATCAAGTCCAGGAAAGAATCACTCTTCCTGTGTTTGTTCATCCATTACAATTCGATGAACTCCAAATGTGATCTGACTAGCCAAATTCTGTAACACAGAAATTCAGCAGAAAATTAGAAATTCAGCCCTATTGGAAGAGAGATACAAAAATAAATGTACTTTACTTCATAACATCTACATGCTCATGTCAACTTTGAGTTTTATGAATCACAACAGTAATACTATATGAAAAGCAAGTCTTTGTAACTCACCATCCTAATGTAGCAACCTGAGAAGGTGATCCACCCATGAACAAACTTTACCTGATATGGTTCAGCTAACATGTGTTATTTGAAAGTGTGCTTAGCATTGATACCTGTAAGACCAAGTTAAATAGAAGGGGTGGTTCCTGATTAACTCTGATATCTATGTCTTTATTCTCTACAAGGCTCACTGGTGTTCTGTGGGGAAGATGCAAGAGTTCCAGGCATCAGCAGTGATAATTCTGGCCTGAGGAATACGAGTGGACTAGAGAGCTGTGGCTTACATAAGTGTTACTCAATGTGTGGTCCACAAACTGGTACCATCCCATGAACAAACTGCTAACAATCGCCAATAAAAAAAAAAGGTCAACAGAACAAGTTGAGAACTAAGTGTTTAAAACCTATATAGCAAAGGATATCGCGAAACAGCCCAGGGAATGATTACTGAATTTGTCTTGATGTCTATGATGTGTTACAAAAGAATTCAGTTCAGTTCAGTCTCTCAGTCGTGTCCGACTCTTTGTGACCCCATAGACTGCAGCATACCAGGCCTTCCTGTCCATCACCAACTCCTGGAGTTCACTCGAATTCATATCCATTGAATCGGTGATGCCATCCAGCCATCTCATCCTCTGCCATCCCCTTCTCCTCCTGCCTTCAATCTTTCCCAGCATCAGGGTCTTTTCAAATGAGTCAGCTCTTCACGTCAGGTGGCCAAAGTATTGGGGTTTCAGCTTCAATATCAGTCCTTCCAATGGATATTCAGGACTGAGTTCCTTTAGGATGGACTGGTTGGATCTCCTTGCTGTTTAAGACACTTCCAAGAGCCTTCTCCAACACCACAGTTCAAAAGCATCAATTCTTCAGTGCTCAGCTTTCTTTATAGTCCAACTCTCACATCCTCACAAGACTACTGGAAAGAACATAGCCTTGACTAGATGGACCTTTGTTGGCAAAGTAATGTCTCTGCTTTTTAATATGCTGTCTAGGTTGGTCATAAATTTTCTTCCAAGGAGTAAACGTCTTTTAATTTCATGGCTGCAGTCACCATCTGCAGAGATATCGGAGACCCCAAAAAATAAAGTCTGTCACTGTTTCCACTGTTTCCCCATCTATTTCCCATGAAGTGATGAGACCAGATGCCATGATCTTAGTTTTCTGAATGTTGTTTTAAGTTAATGTTTTCACTCTCCTCTTTCACTTTTATCAGGAGGCTCTTTAGTTCTTCTTCACTTTCTGCCATAAAGGTTGTGTCATCTGCAGATTTGAGGTTATTGATATTTCTCGCAGCAATCTTGATTCTAGATGTGCTTCATCCAACACAGAGTTTCTCATGATGTACTCTGCATATAAGTTAAATAAGCAGGGTGACAATATACAGCCTTGACATACTCCTTTCCCGATTTAGAACCAGTCTGCTGTTCCATATCCAGTTCTAACTGTTGCTCCCTGGCCTGTACACAGATTTCTCAAGAGGCAGGTCAGGTGGTCTGGTATTCCCATCTCTTTCAGAATTTTCCACAATTTATTGTGATACACACAGTCAAAGGCTTTGGCGTATTCAATAAAGCAGAAATAGATGTTTTTCTGGAACTCTCTTACTTTTTTGATGACCCAACAGATATTGGCAATTTGATTTCTGGTTTCTCTGCCTTTTCTAAATCCAGCTTGAACATCTGGGAGTTCACGGTTCACGTATTGTTGAAGCCTGGCTTGGAGAATTTTGAGTATTATTTTACTAACATGTGTTGCTGCTGCTGCTAAGTCACTTCAGTCATGTCCAACTCTGTGCGATCCCATAGACGGCAGCCCACCAGGCTGCCCCGTCCCTGGGATTCTCCTGGCAAGAACACTGGAATGGGTTGCCATTTCCTTCTGCAATGCATGAAAGTGAAAAGTGAAAGTGAAGTCGCTCAGTCATGTCCAACCCTCAGCAACCCCATGGACTGCAGCCTTCCAGGTTCCTCCATCCATGGTATTTTCCAGGCAAGAGTACTGGAGTGGAGTGCCATTGCCTTCTCTGGCTAACATGTGAAATGTGTGCAATTGTGCAGCAGTTTGAGCATTCTTTGGCATTGCCTTTATTAGGAATTAGAATGAAAACTGACCTTTTCCAGTCCTGTGGCCACTGCTGAGGTTTCCAAATTTGCTGGCATATTGAGTGCAGCACTTTCACAGCATCATCTTTTAGGATTTGAAATAGCTCAACTGGAATTCTATCACCTCCACTAGCTTTGTTCATAGTGATGCTTCCTAAGGCCCACTTGACTTCACATTCCAGGATGTCTGGCTCTAGGTGAGTGATCACACCATCGTGATTATATGGGTCGTGAAGATCTTTTTTGCATAGTTCTTCTGTGTATTCTTGCCCCCTCTTCTTAATATCTTCTGCTTCTGTTAGGCCCATACCATTTTTGTCCTTTATCGAGCCCATCTTTGCATGACATGTTCCCTTGGTATCTCTAATTTTCTTGAAGAGATCTCTAGTCTTTCCCATTCTATTGTTTTCCTCTATTTCTTTGCACTGACCACTGAGGAAGGCCTTCTTATCTCTCCTTGCTAGTCTTTGGAACTCTGCATTCAAATGGGTATATCTTTCCTTTTCTCCTTTGTTTTTTGCTTATCTTCTTTTCACAGCTATTTGTAAGACCTCCTCAGAGAGCCATTTTTCTTTTTTGCATTTCTTTTTCTTGGAGATGGTCTTGATCTGTGTCTCCTTACAATGTCATGAACCTCCATCCGTAGTTCATCAGGCACTCTCTCTATCAGATCAAGTCCCTTAAATCTACTTCTCACTTCCATTGTATAATCGTAAGGGATTTGATTTGGGTCATACCTGAATGGTCTAGTGGTTTTCCCTACTTTCTTCAATTTAAGTCTGAATTTGGCAATAAGGAGTTCATGATCTGAGCCACAGCCAGCTCCCAGTCTTGTTTTTGCTGACTGTATAGAGCTTCTCCATCTTTGGCTGCAAAGAATATAATCAATCTGATTTCGGTGTTGACCACCTGGTGATGTCCATCTGTAGAGTCTTCTCTTGTGTTGTTGGAAGAGGGTGTTTGCTATGACCAGTGCGTTCTCTTGGCAAAACTCTATTAGTCTTTGCCCTGCTTCATTCTGTACTCCAAGGCCAAATTTGCCTGTTACTCCAGGTGTTTCTTGACTTCCTACTTTTGCATTCCAGTCCTGTATAATGAAAAGGACATCTTTTTGGGGTGTTAGTTCTAGAAGGTCTTGTTGGTCTTCATAGAACTGTTCAACTTCAGCTTCTTCAGCATTACTGGTTGGGGCACAGACTTGGATTACCGTGATATTAAATGGTTTGCCTTGGAAATGAACAGAGATCATTCTGTCGTTTTTGAGACTGCATCCAAGTACTACATTTTGGACTCTTTTGTTGAACATGATGGCTACTCCATTTCTTCTAAGGGATTCTTGTCCATGATAGTAGATATAATGGTCATCTAGTTAAATTCACCCATTCCAGTCCATTTTAGTTTGCTGATTCCTAAAATATCGATGTTCACTCTTGCTATCTCCTGTTTGACCACTTCCAATTTGTCTTGATTCATGAACCTAACATTCCAGGTTCCTACGCAATATTGCTCTTTATAGCATCAGACCTTGCTTCCATTACCAGTCACATCCACAACTGGGTGTTGTTTTTCCTTGGCTCCATCCCTTCATTCTTTCTGGAGTTATTTCTCCACTGATCTCCAGTAATATATTGGGCACCTACTGACCTGGAGAGTTCATCTTTCAGTATCCTATCTTTTTGCCTTTTCACACTGTTCATGGGGTTCTCAAGTCAAGAATACTGAAGTTGTTTGCTATTCCCGTCCTCAGTGGACCACAAATTGTCAGAACTCTCCACCATGACCTGTCTGTCTTGGGTGACCCTACAAGGAATGGCTCATAGTTTCATTGAGTTAGACAAGGCTCTGGTCCATGTGATCAGATTGGTTAGTTTTCTGTGATTGTGGTTTTCAGTCTGTCTGCCCTCTGATGGACAAAGGTAAGAGGCCAATGGAAGCTTCCTGATGGGAGAGACTGACTGAGGGGGAAACTGGGTCTTGTTCTGATGCGCGGGGCCATGCTCAGTGAATCTTTAGTCCAATTTTCTGTTGATGGGTGGAACTGTGTTCCTTCACTGCTATTTATTTACCTGAGGCCAAACATTTTTCGTACGGAATACAAAAGGATTGGTTAGTAACAAAACAAAATGTGTCTTTCATCATAGATGGTTTGAGAAGCGCTGATCTAGCAGTATTGTTAAAATGCAGATTCTTGACCACCAGTCCCAGAAATCCTGACTCACATGATGTAAGGTAAGATCTGTAAGTTTGCATTTCCAACAAGCTTCCTGGTGATGCTGATGCTGGTGGTCAGGACCACATTTTAAGTAGCAGAGGTCTTGGACTTTTCTGGTGGTTCAGTGGTAAAGAAATCTACTTGCCAATGCAGAAGACATAGGTTTAAGTCCTGGTCTGGGAATATCCTGGGCTTCCCTTGTGGATCAGCTGGTAAAGAATCCACCTGCAATGCGGGAGACCTGGGTTCAATCCTGGGCTGGGAAGATCCCCTGTAGAAGGGAAAGGCTACCAACTCTAGTACTTTCACTTCACTTCACTTCACTTCACTTCACTGGGAAGATCCTATACGCTAAGGGGCAACTAAACCCGTGTGCACAACTACTGAGCCTGTGCTCTAGAGCATGGGGGATGCAACTATTGAGCCCAGGTGCTGCAACTACTGAAGTTTGCCCACATAGAACCCACACTCTGCAATGAGAAGCCATTCTAATGAGAAGCCCGACCACCACTACAAAGAAGCCCCCACTCACCACAACTGGAGGAAAAAACCCACACAGCAATGAAGACCCAGCATGCTGCTGCTGCTAAGTCGCTTCAGTCATGTCCGACTCTGTGCGACCCCATAGACGGAAGCCCACCAGGCTCTCCCATCCCTGGGATTCTCCAGGCAAGAACACTGGAGTGGGTTGCCATTTCCTTCTCCAATGCATGAAAATGAAAAGTGAAAGGGAAGTCTCTCAGTTGTGTCTGACTCTTAGCGACCCCATGGAATGCAGCCTACCAGGCTCCGCCATCCATGGGATTTTCCAGGCAAGAGTACTGGAGTGGGGTGCCATTGCCTTCTCCGCCCAGCATAGCCATAGATAAATAAAAGTATTGAAAAAAAAAAGTAGCAATAGTCTAGACCCATCAAAATGCAACACGTTTCCCCACCATCTGTCACTGGTGATTAACAAGCCTGGACACTTTAACTTTGTGGTCTCAGAAGGTAACACCTTTTGGATATTTATATTTGGCACCTTCTGTGCTTTTAGGAGAATGTGAGTTACCACTGGGCATCCTCAGAGTGTTATGCTCTTTAAGACTTTCCCAGGTTATCACCTTCTACTCTCTTGAGGACTGGCACTACGGTGACATTCTCCTGAATTTTTAGAGCTTCCTCTTTCACTGTTTGAAATCTTTGCCAATGTGCTAACAGCCTACACACACTGGGTCTCATAACCACAGCAGGCAATGCCTTCTGGAAATAGACACGGATTATAACTGACATTGGTATTGACCCAGATGTTAAGCCATACTTATAAAAGAGGGGAAAGACTTGATCTCTGGTACTGAAAATCAACAGTGACTACTGCCGAAGCTGTTCAAGTAACTTTTTGACAACTCACCTGAGTTTCTCTGCTGCACTTTCTAGAACACCAGCCAATCCAAGTTCTCTTCAAAATGAACAAAGCCTTGCACTTAGGAAATTAACTGCCTCTGGATGCAGTAGTCACCTTCTCTGCCTCTGTGAATATTTAGGAAGAGCAACCCAGCAGTTCCTGGGCCTCTTCAAGACCTCCATCAGCATCATTGCCACAGAGATGCAGAGGCTTTCTGCAAGGCAATTCCATTGCTAAGTCAATTATCACAGGATGTGGCAGGCTTTTAGAGAGATTAAACTGCCCTTTCTACTGAAAGAAAATGATGAATTCTCAAATGGGACCCCTCTAATAACCCATTTGCTCAGCTACAGTATACTTCTGTTGGCCAATTATCTAGTTTGATCCATATTGTTTGAATAAATGTCTTAGAATTCTGGGAAGGGATGCACAATTCAAATAGCTGCTTGTGCATGGCAAAGGGGCCAATGTCCTTGGAGGACAATGTTCTCAAGAGTCTGAGAGATTGAAACCAAATCTCTAAATTGAAGCCATGTAAAGCAAGTTCTGAAAGAGTTAACTTTTAAATTCTGAGTGTATCTCAGTGGCAATGGTTTCTTTACTTGGATTTAGCTGCAATTAAATATTCATGTATGTACGCTTGGGCCTCAGTTTCCCCATCTGTAAAATGGGAATAATAACAGGACCTACCTCACGGAGTTGTGGTAATGATTAAATATGCTTGAATTTATAAATATCAACAGTCGAAAATAGTCCCTGGTATATAGTAAGCACTAAATAAAATTTCTCAGGATGAGGATCACATAGTTACAAAAGATCTTAGTGAACTGGTACATGGCCAACTCATCACACCCCACCTCTGCTCCTTGTAACTTGTATCACTTAGCCTAAATACGAATATTTTACATGCTGGTATATACTAGGAAGACTATAGGCCAAATCTGTCCAATAGAAATTTAATATGATTCACATGTAATCATTTTTTAAGTGAAACTAATTTTAATACTTAAAACTTAACACATTGCATCAGAATATTATCATTTCAGGGAATTCCCTGGTGGTCCAGTGGTTAAGAATCCATACACCAATGCAGGGGACACTGATTCAGTCCTGTTTTGGAAACTAAGATCCCACATGTCTAGGCCCTTGCACCACAACTTGAGAGACTGTATCATGGAAAAGGAGTACGTCAAGGCTGTACATTGTCACCCTGCTTATTTAACTTCTATGCAGAGTACATCATGAGAAACGCTGGGCTGGAAGAAGTACAAGCTGGAATCAAGATTGCCAGGAGAAATATCAATAACCTCAGATATGCAGATGACACCACCCTTATGGCAGAAAGTGAAGAGGAACTAAAAAGCCTCTTGATGAAAGTGAAAGTGGAGAGTGAAAACGTTGGCTTAAAGCTCAACATTCAGAAAACGAAGATCATGGCATCTGGTCCCATCACTTCATGGGAAATAGATGGGGAAACAGTGTCAGACTTTATTTTTGGGGGTCCAAAATCACTGCAGATGGTGATTGCAGCCATGAAATTAAAAGACGCTTACTCCTTGGAAGGAAAGTTATGACCAACCTAGATAGCATATTCAAAAGCAGAGACATTACCTTGCCAACAAAGGGCCATCTAGTCAAGGCTATGGTTTTCCCTGTGGTCATGTATGGATGTGAGAGTTGGACTGTGAAGAAAGCTGAGCACCGAAGAATTGATGCTTTGGAACTGTGGTGTTGGAGAAGACTCTTGAGAGTCCCTTGGACTGCAAGGAGATCCAACCAGTCCATTCTGAGGGAGATCAGCCCTGGATGTTCTTTGGAAGGAATGATGCTAAAGCTGAAACTCCGGTACTTAGGCCACCTCACGTGAAGAGTTGACTCATTGGAAAAGACTCTGATGCTGGGAGGGATTGGGGGCCGGAGGAGAAGGGGATGACAGAGGATGAGATGGCTGGATGGCATCACCAACTCGATGGATGTGAATTTGAGTGAACTCTGGGAGTTGGTGATGGACAGGGAGGCCTGGTGTGCTGCGATTCATGGGGTTGCAAAGAGTCGGACACGACTGAGCGACTGAACTGAACTGACTGACTGATACTGCAATGAAGACCAGAGGCAGCCAAAAATAAATATTTTTATATTTAAATATAAAAAAATTATATTTAAATATTTTAAAAATATATCATCGTTTCTGCATTTCATCAATATAAAAATTATAAATGAGATAGTTTACATTCTTTTTTTTCCACAATAAGTCTTAAAAGTGTGTTTATTGTTACATTCATGGTACATTCCAGTTTGAATGCTGAATTTTTATTGGGAATATTTAGTAATATTTCTCGTTTACTACTAGAATTCATAAATACTACATTTGAAAAGTACCTTAAAACATCCTTGAAACTTTTCCAGTAACTGAAGTGAGTTTTCTAAGAACTGAATTTGTTTCAGTTAAAAATTAAACAAAACTATAAATTCATTTCTTCAGTCACACTGGCTACATTCCAGGTGCTCAAGAGCCATGTATGACCAGTGGGTGCCATACTGGCTAGCACAGGTGCAGACTTTGAAGACAGGCCTGCCACTTAATTATATGGCCCTAGGCAAGTTGTGTGACTTTTCTTAGCCCCAGTTTCCTAATTTACAATTTAGAGATTTAGTAATTTACAACAAAAGAAAATGCGATATCTACTATAAACTGTTATCTTTAGTACTTCAGGTAATAGATCAAATATGCATAGCACAGTAACTAACAGATTATAGTAAGTTGTCAATGAATGGTGACTGTTTTTTCCTGAACATTTAATTAAGAATATATTGAAATACCAAAAAAAAAAAAAGCTGAAGAATTGTAGAGTGAATCCCTATATACTCATGACCTAGATTCTACATTCTTAACATTTGAGTACAATTCACCCCCAAAACTCCAACATGCATATATCATTAATTAAAGTTCAGCAGTCATTTTTATTTCTTCCTTTCTCTTTGACTTTTTGTCTTCCTGCCTTATATATTTCTACATAATTTAGATAGTGAAATGAACACATATTAAGTAAATCATTGTATGACAATTGGTAACACATATGATTATGTAAGGCAAATCTCTATCAAGATATAGGACATGTCTCTTCTCAGATTTAAGAAGTTCTTCTGAGCCTTCTATGGAGAAGGCCAAACCTTCCTAACTCCTTCAACTCTTCTATTGTTTTAGGTTCTTTCATATTTATTTCTTTTCTTGTTTACTATTTCATCTCAGTTCAATTCAGTTCAGTCACTCTGTCATGTCCGACTCTTTGTGACCCCATGGACTGCAACACACCAGGATTCCTATCCATCACCAACTCCTGGAGCTTACTCAAGCTCATGTCCATCGAGTCAGTGATGCCATCCAACCATCTCATCCTCCGTCATCCCCTTCTCCCGCCTTCAATCTTGCCCAGCATCAGGGTCTTTTCCAATGACTCAATTCTTTGCATCAGGTGGCCAAAGTATTGGAGTTTCAGCTTCAACATCAGTCCTTCCAATGAATATTCAGGACTGATTTCCTTTAGGATGGACTGGTTGGATCTCCTTGCAGTCCAAGGAACTCTCAAGAGTCTTCTCCAACACCACACTTCAAAAGCATCAATTCTTCAGCACTCAGCTTTCTTTATAGTCCATCTCTCACATCCTCACATGACTACAGGAAAAACCATAGCTTTGACTAGATGGATCTTTGTTGGCAAAGTAATGTTTCTGCTTTTTAATATGCTGTCTAGGTTGGTCATAGCTTTTCTTCCAAGGAGCAAGCATCTTTTAATTTCATGGCTGCAGTCACCATCTGCAGTGATTTTGCAGCCCCCCAAAAGAAAGTCTCTCACTGTTTTCATTGCTTCCCCATCTATTTGCCATGAAGTGATGGGACCAGATGCCATGATCTTAGTTTTCTGAATGTTGAGTTTTAAGCCAGCTTTTTTACTCTCCTCTTTCACTTTCATCAAGAGGCTCTTTAGTTCTTCTTCACTTTCTGTCATAAGGGTGGTGTCATCTGCATATCTGAGGTTACTGATATTTCTCACAGCAATCTTGATTCCAGCTTGTGCTTCTTCCAGCCCAGCATTTCTCATGATGTACTCTGCTTATAAGCTAAATAAGCAGGGTGACAATATACAGCCTTGACGTACTCCTTTCCTGATTTGGAACCAGTCTGTTGTTCCATGTACAGTTCTAACTGTTGCTTCTTGACCTGTACACAGATTTCTTAAGAGGCAGGTCAGGTTGTTTGGTATTCCCATCTCTTTCAGAATTTTCCACAGTTTGTTGTGATCCACATAGTGAAAGGCTTTGGCATAGTCAATAAAGCAGAAGTAGATGTTTTTCTGGACCTCTCTTGCATTTTTGATGATCCAGCAGATGTTGGCAATTTGATTTCTGGTTCCTTTGCCTTTTCTCAATCCAGCTTGAATATCTGGAAGTTCACGGTCCTTGTATTGTTGAAGCCTGGCTTGGAGAATTTTGAGCATTACTTTGCTAGCGTGTGAGATGAATGGAACTATCTCATCTATTAAACTACAAATTCCATAAGGCAACGCATGTCTATTTTATTCACCAATATACACCCAGCACCTCTGGGACTCCAAAGAATTGGACACGAATGTGTGAATAAGCACACATACATACACACCCACACCCAGCACCTAGTACAATGCCTGGCAATTAGAAAGCTCTCAACAAATACTCCTGGAATGAATTAGTGAATAAAAGAAGTAAAAAACTCACCTCTAAGCATGTTTAATTTTGTCTATATTTTAGTACACATGGGACAACTGGCAGATGTTAAAGAGAGGCAGAACCAGGAGCTTGAGAAAAATCACTAAATTCTAAGACATACCTCAAGGAATGCAGCAGCGAAGTACACTGACTTCATTCCTGGCCAGCAGTACAATCTTGAGCCCTTGTCTCCATCGCTTTTCCAGTGAGCTGAATGGATAACCTAAAAGAAATCTGAAATTTCCCTTAATAACTGAAATCAATTCTAATTCTAGCTGAGCCTTTGCTTTTATTGTCCAGCCCTTCTTAGATCTTCAGAACTAAGTATACACTGCCCTCTTCATCTCATGCCCTAAGTCCACATGTGTAAGATATTTTTTTTAAACATTAATTTGTTTTGCTCTTCCCTGGTGGCTCAGATGGTAAAGAATCCACCTGTGATGCAGGAGACCAGGGTTCTATCCCTGGGTTGGGAAGATCCCCTGGAGAAGGAAATGGAAACCCACTCCAGTATTCTTGCCTGAAGAATCCCATGGCCAAAGGAGCCTGTCAGGCTACAGTCCACCAGGTTGCAAAGATCCAGACATGACTAAGCAACTAACATTTCCTATGTATTTTTTCCCCTCTCTTCCAAGTAGACAGCCTGGTCTTTGTGTCCAGTCCCTTGCTTTAGATGAGTTTGTAATTCATAAATGTGGCAGCTGCCTTTTGATAATTTGATGCTCAGGCATGTTTTCCAGAAGCATGGGATTCCTGAAGGAATCATCCTGGAAGGAGAGGCCGGGGGAATTTGAAGGCTGCTAGAGGAAGCAGAGATACTTTCTCCAGACTGGCAAGTGGTTGGGGCAGACTCCTCAAAGAGTATGATGCATACCAGTCCTCCTGCACCTTGACAGGTGGTAGGACCCCATAAGGGAATGACTGAGGGATCCTGAAGAGGTTAGACTCCAACCACCAGCCTCTCAGGAGCAGTGATGACTGGGTCCCAGATTTGTGAGGAAGCTGCAGAACTGGTTACCTTCACTGAGTCTCTCGGCTTGGGACACAAAATTTCGGTTATCAACCTGAGGTCCTATTGTGCGAGGGCCTTTTGATATCTGTGTAAGCTTCCTAGTTTGCAACAGGACCCTAAAGAAAGAGGAGGATAATTCCACCTTCATGGCCTTCTCCACCCTGGCTAAGATGGGCTTTTCTTGTCATCCAGGAGATAGGGAGCCTCAGAGACAGATTTGGTTTGATTTCCCCCAAATAAAAAGATTGTATTTATTAAGCATTTGAGATAATGCAATAAGACTTACTTTGAAGTAAAGCCAGAGGAGAGAAGACAGAAATAAGAAGGAGAAATAGACACATATCAAAAGGAGGAGAGACAAAAAGAAGGAAGAGTGAAGGAATCAAGACAAAAATTGGCAGATATTCAAATGGAAACCCACAGGCATAGATCTAAATAATTATAAGACTTAAAACAAGTTAACCTGTTTGATAATACATAGTCCACCCCCTTCCTGGACAAATACATATCCACAATAATAGAGTGAAAATCTTTGTTTAAAGCTATGGTTTTCATACAACTAAAAGCCAACAAACTCTCATAGGTGACTGGATATAATTACTTTGTGCATGTCTGAGTGTTATCTTGATGGGATAGCAATGTTTGATAAGTAAGAGCACTGTCATTATTAACTCACAAAGATATTCCGTAAAATTTGCTTTTTTAATGTTATAATCAACATTTTCATATATTTTATGTTCTATTGACAGTAATTATAAAATAGACACATTTCTTGAAATATTATAGTTATATGGCAAATTTTTAATTGCTAATTTCTATGTAGAGAACATTCACTCTGTAAGGGCAGTAGTCATGAGAGTTGTTAATAAAATTCCTTTATATATGATAAGCAAACATTGTATTTAGATGTGTATGATAGATTATTGCTACCACAAAAAAATTACAGAATATTTTAGTTTCAGTATATAAATTGGCATATCATGGTTTTCACCGTCTTTTAAAGCAATATCTAGAGCCATGTAATAGTGTAAAGAAAAACACATTTCACATTGTACCTAGATCCACATCCATACAAACTAGTAGTCATTTGGATTAATTTTAGAAAATGTTCCTCAGCCTTCATGTACCAGTGCTCTGAACATTGAGCTAATTTGTAAATACCTTTGGAACCACAAAGAAAACTAAGACAGTGGATGATCAGCACCTCTGGGAAATGATACTTGATCACACAAGACTCCATCATATTTATGCTATCAGAGAAAAATTATTTGACAAGTTAATTAATTTGTCTTTTTTCTTACCTAAGCACTTCTGCTGCTCAAATCTTTTCCCACATTACTCCAAAGCAGTGTTTGCCTCTAATGTAAGCAGCAGTGTACAGCCTGGAAGACTTCATGGCATTTGGATGAAGTCACCTTGTTTAAGAACAAAGAACAAGGAATGAGAAGTGATTTCTTGAGGACTAAACAGTGTTCGTTCTGAGGGTGAATGTTTAGGGTGACACCATCCCAGCATGGACCACTGGGTCTCCATTGATAGAGATCCTCACGTGTTCCTCAATGAGTTCATTAATGGCTGTGATAAGTTACGCTAAAGTGTGAGGGCAGGGAAGGTACAAGCCCAGAATGAGAAGGGGAAATGAAAAGAGGGAAAGAGACTAAAAGAAAATAGATGAGACAGAACTGAAAGCTACTTCTCAAACCCCCAAGAAATTAAAGCTTCTACCCTTAATAGTCTCAGTCAAAAAATGCTCCTAAGCTCAAGATGATATCTGGGTTGGGAAGATCCCCTGGAGAAGGAAATGGCAACCCACTTCAGTATTCTTGTCTGGAAAATCCCATGGACAGAGGAGCCTGGCAGTTTACAATCCCATGGACAGAGGAGCCTGGCAGGTTACAGTTCATAGGATTGCAAAGAATTGGACATGACTGAGTACACATATACACACACCCAACTAATGCGATAGATAATTACATTACATGTAATTTAAATATATGGGCTTCCCTGGTGGCTAAGCTGATAAAGAATCTGCCTGCAATGTGAGAGACCTGGGTTCCATCCCTAGGTTGGGAAGATCCTCTGGAGAAGGGAACAGCTACCTGCTCCAGTATTCTGGCCTGGAGAATTCCATGGACTGTATAGTTCATGGGGTCACAAAGAGTTAGGCATGACTATGTAAATATATTTTCTCTTCTTGAAGAGGAAAATATATTTGCTATATAATATAAAAATATATTTCTAGCAAATGAGATTTTCTTCTTCTTCCCAATTCCTTCTACTTTAACCTTAGACTCTCTCTGTTGATGGAGTTTGGAGATGCAGGTCTAGGATGGTAGAGACACAGATATCACACTTGGCATGACTGTTTCCCAGATTTAGGATTTCAGGGAACCTGAAAATTCAATAGGAAATTTGAGGGGAGTGGGTAATTTTAGGAAATCATATGGCATTGACCATTCGCTGAAGGGGAAGGGTAAAATGGGTTATTGAAAACAAACATTGACCATCTATGAGTGAAGTCACTCAGTCATGTTTGACTCTTTGTGACCCCATGAACTATAGCCCACCAGGCTCCTCCATCCATGGAATTTTCTAGGCAAGAGTACTGGAGTGGGTTGCCATTTCCTTCTCCAGGGGATCTTCCTGACCAAGGGATCGAACCTGGGTCTCCTGCATCGTGGGCAGACGCTTTACTGTCTGAGCCACCAGGGAATTGACCATCTATAATTTCCATCAATTCAGGAAAAAGACATTTCTAATACACATGCACACAGTCAAGAAGGACATAAAGATGATTTCTTTAAATTGATTCATTTTTTTAAAACTTATGTTCATTTTAATTTGTTTGTTCATTCACTTGTTGCCAAGATCTGGTATAAGCCTCACTGGAAACAGTACCATGTCCTTGGACCAACTTTTAGGATCCGGTGCCTGGGTGTGTTCAACCAGGTTGAGCCAATGGAGCTCTTGTAAGGTCTCTGCTGAACAGTACTACAGAGTTCTGATTCTGCAAGACATTTTTTTTTCAGTTTGTTTGTTAATAGGTTGGTGAGGAATTTTATTACTAAACTGACAGAAGTCTAGAAATAATTGAATACTGTCATTGTATTAGCTTCAAACCATCCCTAAGACTGTATCAACTAATTAAGATGTTTTTGGCTTATTTAGACACTAAGCATAAGAAAACAGTAGTATATTAATCTCTGTTGAACCAGGGGATAGGGAAGGAAAAAGAAAGGAACACAGATGTCGCTGTGAGAAATGTGGAGGTGAACAGCACAAACTCTTGTGCTCCAAGGGCCCATATGACAGCCAGACGACAACAGTCCCAGAGGAGTGAATAAGGACTTTTTGTTCAGCCTGAAAATTGCAAAAGGCTCACAAAGTGTTGACAGATGGTTTATAATCCCCGTCTATAAAGCAGGCCTGGTGTGGAACTATGTGGCCTCTGGACAGAACTGCCAGAGTGCATGAGCTACCGAACTCCCATCTCTCCTCTTGTAGAGTTGTGAAGACATAAGTGAACCCCAGCTACAAGGCAAACAATGCTGCACTGGTCTCCTAGGATAAGCAGGCTCTCACAGGTGTGCCCATAGGTGTGCTTTCCTCATGGGGAAAAGGTGAAGCAACGGATCATGAGCAGTCAAGGTCAAGCTGGGTAGACTGATCACACCACTCACTGGTTTTAGACTCTGAGCCAATCCCTCCTCTTCCCTGAACTTCCATTTCCACCCATTTAAGTTGGGCTATGCCACCTACATAATTGTGTTACTGTAAGAATTAAATAAAATGTTGCAAAGGCAGTAACCTACTCAGTAGATATTGTTCTTTTCTAAGGATATGTATTCCTACCTGAATATGGACAGCGCATAATTCTCAAAATTTCTATGGACCTCCCATCTCATAAAATAACTACCAGCATCAAAAACAAGAAGGAAGTACATGCCTGTCATCTTGGAGGATGAGCTGTTACCAAACAGCTACAGGTGCGTGTGAAACTCTATGATCCTCCAGAACTCCCCTGGCCTCCTCTGTGACACTCTAGCTGGCCCCAGCATCCGAGGCCAAGCATGAGGAATCCTGCTATAGGAAACCCGACTCATCAAGGAGAACATCAGAGAATCAGATGTTCAAACTCATCAGAGAATGGCTCTTTACTGGGCCCCTTTTTTCCCTTCTGTCACTACTTGCCAGCTCACGACAGCTGAGCTGTCCCATCAAATACACACTAGCTGCCTTCACACACATGCAAAACACCAAACCAAAGCTCCCACTCTATGGCATGAACCAGATTCCTTCTATTTATAAGCAGCAGCCCAACAGGCAGGCTTCAGTCTATAACTTGCAGTTCTCAGCAAGCTGCACTAGAATAGAGATGTGTTCATACTTTCCAGTCACCCAGATTGCCACTTCAAAAAGAGAGTGATAGACAAATATGGTGCAACTCGTTTATAACATTTTCCCATGTTTAACTTCCAAATTTGAGAGTCTCAAGTAGAGTTGCCAAAAGCAAATTTTTTTTTCTAAAAGCAGTATTTTTTTTTTTTTTCCCCTTCCTTGGTCTCTTAAATGGTAACTGAATTTTCCCCCACTCCTTCTTCTTAGAGGCCAAGAGTTTTTCACTCCCGGTCTGCAATACCCTGCCTGGGCTATTGCCCAAATGGCTTTCACACTTAAAGTGAGAAAGAATTAAGTGCTTCTGCAATTGAAAAATGGTTCTGTCTGCCTTGGAGTCACAAAGCTCTCTTTACTGAACTATTGCTTCAAGACTTCAAAGCTAAGTGTACCAATGAGCCTACGATGGTGCCAAGGAAGTAACTAGAGAATGAAGGAAATCCTTTTCCAGAGCACACTCAGGTATATTCACCTAGTTTTCCCCCCAAATGTTTGGTGGTGAGGGGAGATTTTAACAGCTGGCTCTGGTTTTCCTATGAATTTCACACAACCTCAAATAACTGTCATCTTTATATCATTTCCACATAGTAATAGACAGCTGGTTGTTGACTAATAAATACAATAATTTAGTTAGACAATTTCAGTGTGCTTCCAATATGATATTGAACTTACCCGAATACCAGAAGAAAACACTGATCTCCAGCATTGATTATTCTTTTGAGAGCTAAACAAATCCCTTGCAGGACTTGGTTCTGTCCAAAATGTCCACTGAGACATTTGGCCAATGACTCATTACATAATGCATGTGTGCTGCATGCTAAGTTGTTTAAGTCGTGTCCAACCCTGTACAATCCTGTGGACTGTAGCACACCAGGCTCTTCTGTCCAGCAAGAGGGATTCTCCAGCAAGAATACTGGAGTGGCTTGCTATGCCCTCCTCCAGGGGATCTTCCCAACTCAGGAACTGAACCTCCATTTCTTATGTCTCCTGCATTGGCACGCAGGTTCTTTACCACTAGTGCAGCATTTAAATTGGTTAAAGTTTTATTTATATTATCTTTACTGTAATTGATGAAGTTCAGATTTCACATCCATTCTTGTTCTTCCTCATTATAAAGTTCAGCAAGGTTACTCTTAAATGATGAGCAACTGCTCTTAAGTATATATCTACCTGATTACTGGCTTTGCATTTGTCTGTTTCTCAGTTATATCAATTTGATTGTGTGTGTATCGTCGTGAAGTTGGTGGACGTATTTGAGTGTGAACACCAAGAACCTGGGTGATAAATTGTTCACTGCTTTGCCGTTCACAGTTTAACACTTCAATAAATCTCCAAATGAAGGATGATATACTACCACCAGCTTCTGAAATGAGGTTTGTCAGCCTTCCAATGCATTGTTTGCCCCGTGGTTCAGTACTGATGTATGAACATTCCAGGTTTCTTCCAAAAATCTTGGGAGTTTTTGATCTTCTACCTCCTCCATGCCTTCTGTGAACACACATTCTCTCAATGTAATCTATGGTCATCTAAATTTTCTTCTGCATTCTCCACAATGCACTCAAAAGTTTCCTTTACATCTTCCAAAGGTAAAAATAGAAGTCCAAACAACTTAAACACACACTTCTCGGTGTTAGTTTCCATTCTCCTATATTTGTGTGTTAGACTCAAAGAAGATACATTTCTGGCACAGTGATGATGAAAAGTGAAAACAAGCATCCGTTTGCTTGTGCATGTGGTAAGAGTCATCAAATTGCATTCATATTTGCAATCTCAAAATCCATCATGTACAATAAAGGGTTACAGTCAAGATTTCTTTCCCATGTAAATACAAGTCCTTTTTCATACATGTGTTGATATATCTAGAAGTGTCTTCTCACCTTTTCATGGTTAGTGCATAAATGACATAAAATAACCCAATATTACACTGTGCACAGGAAATAACTTAACTGTGGTAGTGCTGCCTTAAAGATGCCATCACTGAATAATGTGGAATTGGCCTTTAAATATGGAAAAGGCTGAGTGTCGAAGAATTGATGCTTTTGAACTGTGGTGCTGGAAAAGACTCTTGATAGTCCCTTGGACAGCAAGGAGATCAAACCAGTCAATCCTAAAGGATACCAACCCTGAATATTCATTGGAAGGACTGATGCTGAAGCGGAAGTTCCAATACTTTGGCCACCTGATGCAAAGAGCCGACTCTTGGAAAAGACCCTGATGCTGGCAAAGACTGAGGGCAGGAGAAGAAGGGGGCAACAGAGGATGGGATGATTGGATAGCATCACCGACTCAATGGACATGAGTTAGAGCAAACTCTTAAGAGATGATGAAGGACAGCAAAGCCTGGCATGCTGTAGCCCATGGAGTCCCAAAGAGTCAGACATGACTTAGTAACTGAACAAAGAACAACAAAAACAATTGTCCAAGGTGCATATATGTTCTTATGTTATCTTGAGCACCAGAATTGTGCATAAGAAATAGTTCTCCACATGTAGTCACTTTATGCACCTCAGACATTTCAATTTCATGCGATGAAGTTGGGTTTGGGGATTGACATCTGCTTTGAATTCTGTTTACTTGCCTTTTCAATGAATTCATTTGTGGTAGCATTAATAAGACCTCTTCATTGTTAATGTCATGGAGACTTCTTCAAAATACCCATGATGATGTTTTATTTCATTCTTTTCTGCACATCCTTTCAACCTATTCTGGGTTTTTCTTACTTTCCTTTCAACAGCAATATTGTGCTTATGTTCTTCCATCTCATGCTGGATGACCATGCTATCCAAATCCTGACTAGTTATACATTGGGCATTGCAGATTCTCCTCTGTTAAAGGAAAAGAAATGGAAAAAACCACTACAATGCAATGCTGGCTTTTCTTTTTGTGGGTATACTATGTTATGCCATGTTACAATGAGAATTTTCAAACAAAGATGTCACTTTGTCAAGAAAGTGTGTATGTGTGCTTTCTTTTGTGACTGTCTGACCAGTGGTCACTGGTTTATTGGCAGGGGAAATCTTACTGATGTCTTATGGATTCAATAAGTGGCTGATCCTATTGGATCAGCCAGTAGGAAGGCACCAGCTGAGGGTGTGGTGGTAGTCCATGCTGATGGATAGTCACTCCCATTAAAACTATACAAAGAGAGGTCATACTCCTTGTGGTCTACCAAGATTGTACCCATATAGGACACTGATTCAAGGGAAACATTGCCCATTAACCCTGGGGGATGGAATAGCTGTAGGGGAGTTAATTAGATGCCCAGTATCCTCCTCCCGCTGGGTTCTTATACCCGACAGCTGTATGATAGAAAAGCCATACCTGCTCTCAATCCTCCTGAACATGGTATCTGCTCCACAAAGTGTTTACATCAACACATTCTCTGCCCCTTTTACAAAGCAGCTTGACCAAGCTCCTCCTTTCAAATTCTGCCCTCACTGAACAACCCACGCACATTCAACCAAATGCCCTTAACGGACCATTAACGTACCAAACATATCAACATACCTTTCATTGTAAGATCCATCCTTGACTTCTTGCCCTCTGTGTGTTTCTCTAACTTACGACTCCTCCTCGGTTTACACAGTCAACACAAGTCTTGCTCCTCTGCAAGATTTGGACCCTGACCCGTCTACCGAGCCTATGTGCCATTACCAGCTACACCGTGGAGGCAAGAAACATTATTATTGGCAATGTAGTCACAGCACAATTATTGGACAAGTAAAACATGATAGTATTTTTTATGTATTATCTTATAAACCAAAGTACAAATAAACATTATGGGATATTTGAGCCCAGGAACATGTTCTCAGTGTGGATGTTTTGATAGAACCAAGTATCAAGGACCATTTGTCACGAGCCAAATACACTCATAGATGTTTTCAATAGGGACAAATTTCAAGGACTTTTTGTCATGGGCCAAATGTTTCAATGGACATTTTGGACAGGATCAAATGTCTGCTAATCAACAAATCTCTTTACATCTCAAAAGTATATATTATCTTATAATCTGTTACGTCTTTTACAAAGCAAACTTGCCAAGGAGAAGAAATATTTGAATCAGTATCCTTAAACATCCTTTACTATTTCACTAAGCATTACTTTCCGTTTTGCCCCTGTAATGGTATCCTTCTAAATTTCAAATTTTGTTTAAGGCTAACCTTAGAGCTGTGGGTAGTGGTCTAGTAAATCTTTTAAGAGTTTGCCATCTGTAAGAAATTCCAGATATTAGTTTTTTACTACTGTGTTTTCTTTAAAAAAAAAAAAAAAAACTGTAAATATTTAAGCCATCATTTCCTTAAGTGTTCCCCCTTATGTAACTTTTAAGCAAGGAAGCCTAATGATGTTTTACAAAAGCAATTTAAAAAATTTGACAAGGATCAGTGAGGCCACTACACAGTAAAAAAGCAGAGATAAGATCTATATTTGAAACTGAGAAACGGACAGCCCTGAAAATCATAGAGTAGTCAATTTAGCTTTCATACCTGGAAAATACTAGAACAAATCATCAAAAAATCAATTTGCAAACACCCATATGATCACAGAATCTTAGGTAATAATCAACATTGCTTTGTGAAGAACAGTCTTGTCAGAACCATCTAATTTCCTTCTAAAACAGAGTGACAGGCCTGGTAGATCAGAGGGATGAAAAAGATGTAACAAAGCTTGGATTTTACAAAGCTCCTGAATCTGCCTTCCATGTACTCATCAACACATGACTGCAAATCAGAAGAAACTTGCTGTACAGGTTTACTGAAAAGCACAGCTCTCAAGTGTTTCAGCGTTCAGTTGGCAGGTAGGGGACTGGGTAGGAGAAATCTGGTGTATATTTGGTATAGAAATAAGTCACTCATGGACCCGTCATTGTGCTCACCAGTCCCAAACATAGTCCTAGCCTGTGTTCAATGACACTTGTCCAGAAAAGGAATAGTGGGTAGGGAAGCTACTGCTTGGGGAATAATCACAACTCTAAGAGGAATGGATGGTCAGAAACTAGAATATTGGAGAAGACTTTCCCCTGCCTAAGAAAAGTCAACTCTCTAAGGACATCTGAGACAATTTAGGTATGGAATTTACATTTTTGGGGATATTTCATTACAAATTATTTTGACATTTTTTTATAAATAAGCAGAAATTATGGTATACATTTTATTTTGAAGAAAATCGAACTTTATAAACTCAAGCTTTTGCACTAAAATGCAAAAAGAATGCTATATTAAGCACTAAGTGAAAGACAAGCCATATCTTTAAAATGTCTTGGGGTAAAAATTTTGAGAAAGGTTATATGATATAAGGAGATAGCATATATGAGTCAGGGTTTCAAAATTGGCTTGAGTACTTGATAGTTATGCAGCTTCAGGTAAATTATATAAATCTGCTCAGCCTTCCATGTCCTTCTATTAAAATGGGCCTACTGAGTTGAAATCAGAAATGAGATTTCCTATATGATGTGTGTATATGAATGTTATATATTTATATATGCAATGTATTCAGATATTGAGTATATAGGTAACTTCCCCAGAGTTAAGCACACTGCAGGCATGTGATAAAAATTCCTGAGGCTTCTCTGGTAGCCTAGTGGCTAAGATTCCATGCTCCCAATGCAGAGGGCCTGGGATTGATCTCTGGTCAGGGAACTAGATCCCACAACTAAAGATTCCACATCCAGCCACAAAGATCATGCATGCCTCAACTAAGACCCAACACAGTCAAATAAACATACACATATCTTTTAAAAAATTCCTCTCTTTCATTCACATGCAGGAGAGTCCACTTCAAGAAAGTAACTTGGAGAGGAGATTCAGTGATACACCTATAAACGTCCTATCTTCTGCCATCAATCGGAAGTCACCAATGGTTATTTGATTTCACTCCACTTGCTCATCCCCACCTCCCATTTCCATAGTTTGGACATTATAGTCCATCTAGTGTCTGACTTATGACATGGAAAAGTTTCCATTGGCAGGGTTGCCTGCCTAGTCACCACATCCCTCTTCCTTCTCCAAGACCACACAACTATGACAGAAATGACCATGTTTTCTCATATCCTTGCCATCTTAGACACAACCAATCCATCTAAATTGGGTACATAAGTCAACAGACACCAACTGCCAGCACTGCGATCGACTATTCCATGGGTGAGCTTCTGATCCAGACTGAGCCTTCAGAGTCTTTCCATAGAACTGTTTTGTACTAGAACTCACAAAGTTTGAGATTGGTCATACCCTCTCCTTTGTTAAGAACATCCATTGGATCAATGCTTCCCACTGTGAGGAAAAGCCAGTCTGTCCTAAAAATAAAAGAATACCCAGAAAGCGGCAGATAAGGGTGATGGGACAAGACATGGAAACATTCAAGCTCTGATTCCAATTGTTCCTGAGATCCAGCTGCATCTGCCTTTCTGTACCTCAGTTCTTACAACCTTTAGATTCCCCTAACCAATAAACTCTGTTTTTGCTTATGCCTTTTCAGGTTGGGTTTCTGTCATTTGTATCCAGATTTCAAAATGACAACAACAACAAAAAATACCTTATGTCCTCAGATATTTTCCTAATGCAAACTCATAGAAATTGTATTTTTGAATCAAAACTAATACACATTATTAAAATGACTTAAGTACATTTCCCAAAAGTGTTTCAGAAAAGTTGTATTAATTTCAACTCTCATCTGCAGTATATGACAATGTCTCTAACACTGGATTTTAAAAAAGTATTTTCCAGTTTGATAGGTGAAAAATGTTAGCTTTCTTTGATTTTTATTAGTAATTTGGAGGGAGATCAGAAATGAAACGTGATGAAAGAGAACTGGAGAGTGGAACTGAATCAATGGAGGAGGAAAAAAATCAACAAGATCTAAGCTACAAAGAGCCTGTTATTTATTGCTGTATGCTGCTGCTAAGTCACTTCAGTCGTGTCTGACTCTGTGCGACCCCATAGACAGCAGCCCACTAGGCTCCTCTGTCCCTGGGATTCTCCAGGCAAGAATACTGGAGTGGGTTGCCATTTCCTTCTCCAATGCATGAAAGTAAAAAGTGAAAATGAAGTTGCTCAGTCGTGTCCAACCCTCAGCGACCCCATGGACTGCAGCCTACCAGGCTCCCCCGTCCATGGGATTTTCCAGGCAAGAGTACTGGAGCGAGGTGCCAATATACTGCCTCAAAAGTTAATGGTTTAAAGCAGCAATTTATAATCTCAATTTATGTGGGTCAGAAATCTGGGAGCAGCTGACCTGGGTGGTGAGGGTTCAGGGTCTCTCATGACTTTACAAACAAGGTGTGACTTAGGCTAGAGGGTCTACCTCTAAGTTCATTCACACAAGGGTTTGGCTGAAGACCTGAGATGCTCATGATAACGGACCTCTTTACAAGGTGCTCACAACATGGCAGCAAAAGAGGAGCCAGTATCTTTCATAACCTCCTATAACCTGCACATTCTATCGGTTACACAGATGGATTCTGGCAGTGTGGGAGGAGGCCACACACAAGTGTGAAAACCAGGAGGTGGGGATCATCAGCAGCCATCACAGAGCTGGGAGAACACTACCCACGTTCAACTTATTTTACCTGCCTTTCCTTGTAGACTCACTCACCTTCATTTTGTAGATTCTGCCAAGCCTTTCTCCCCTGCATACTACACCATCCTTACACCATCTCCTCCATTCCCATGGACTCTATTACAACATGATACTGATGACTACCTCCTCAGCCTAGACATTTTTCTCCGATTCTAGACTTGTATCTTCACTTTCTTTGTGTGTATGCCCAGTACTAAATGCCACTCCCCAAACCGCTCCTTTTCCTCTCTCAGAGGAGGTACCACCATCAGCCCCATCATCCACACCAGGGATCAAGGCCCACACTGGACATCTCCCTCGATCACTCCCTTCATACCACTGGGTTGTCCACTCCTATGGCCCTGTCCCTCTTTCTTCCACTGTGCTGGTAACAGAATACACCAACCCCGGCCGCACCCTGAGATTGAATTCTGAGTGAATACATCTGAGAGGCGAGAAATGATTAGAACAAACACATTTTATGGCAGCACTCTCTGGCGTGCTACAATTCACGGGGTCGCAAAGAGTCGGACACAACTGAGCAACTGAACTGAACTGAACTGAACTAGGAAAAAAGTGGCCCCTTGGACTTCTGATGACTTTGAAGAGATGAAGTTCTCTGCTTTCTGGACCCCAGGCTGTTGTGGCTTATCCCAATTGCCTTCCAGGAAATCCCTTTGTCACTTACATTAGTCAAGGTCATTTTCTGTTGAGTGCTAATGGAACAGAAAAATAATTGAATAACCATCGTAATTCAGCATTCAATAAATCACCCAGTCCTGGTCAAGTCTATCCCCTTCAATGTTCCCGGAACCTGTTCACACTCCCAGCGTCACCATCCTTGTTCAAGGCTGGCCTCCTGTTTCACCCGAGTCGCTGCTATAGCTTCCTAAGTAGTTTCTGGGCTCAGCTCATTCTCCTTCTGCTCTATTCTTCACGTGTACCTGAGTGATCCTCTCAAAATCAGTACCTGACAATGTTACTCCTCTGCTTTGTATCCTCTGTAGGCCCTCGCTGCCCTTCATGAAAGTTGAAGAGCCTTAAGTGGCTGATGAGGGTCTTAGGGTCTAGCTGCCTTTGGTTACTGAGCTCCCACCCCCACCCCTGCACCCTAAACACCAGCCACACCAAAGGGCTCCCAAGATTTTGGAAGTCTCCATGCTGTCTGTCACCTCTGGGTATTTGCATTTGTTTCCTCTTGCATTATTTCACACTCTGCCACCCCCCAATATACACAAACTACCTATCTGATCAATGCTTATGTATTGTTCAGGTTTGGGCTTAGATGTCACTTCTTCCAGAAGCCTCCCTGACCCTACAACAGTCTGGGGCATGTTTCCCTCCATGTAGTCCTATAGTGTCCTGAACTCCCCTGGGTGTCCTAGGCATCCAGCCGTGCTATAATCACTTAATTGCCTACATGCAGGCCTATTCCATGCTAGAGTCCATGAGGTCAGGGACCTTCTTTCTTCTGTGCATGCCTGTATCCCCAATACCTAACTCAGTTCTTTAAAACACAGAAAAGCTATGTAATAAGCACTTATTGAATAAATGAATAGACATTTAACTCCTCTCAGATTTGTTCTCAATCATCTACCAGCCTAATTATAAAGCCTAACTATTTTCCTAAGTCACCATGATGGCACACACACGTGCAATAGGACTTCTACAACTCAGCATTAGCAAACTTTGGGTTTTAAGGAATTTAACTTGAGCCACATGGATAATGCTAAAAAAAAAATCTCAGAAAGGTATGTGGCAAAAAAGACCAACTTTCCTATCAACATCCCTTTAATATTGAGAGCCCCACACATGTCTGATAGGGTATTTACTTAGACATTAAGATTTGGTCTTAGAAAACATTGGATTAGAAATTTTTCTTTTAGAAAAGTCTCCACCTGCATTGTAAAAAGTTGTACAAAATTTTCAACACACTTGCTAACCTGCTTGATTATTGTCACACCTTACCTGAAACCTTCTGTAAACGTAAGTTAGTCTTATAATAGTCAAGAGAGCAAATATCCACTGGAAACGCCTGGTCTAACAGTAGGAGGGGGGTGGGTTACTCAAGGGAAGAGTGAATGTTCACTACTGCCTGCTGCGCCCGTCACTGGCATTGTGTACAATCCTTATCTCCAGAGAGAGGGTGACTGATGCAAGGCATCAGTGTTCAATACTGGACACAGTGATACCTCCCTGGATGGCTGGAGATTTCAGGAGAGGTTTGTCAGGACCACACAGATGAACAAGATTACAACTCTGCAACATCCATATAAGATGACCTTGAGAACACACTGAAAACATTCATAGCTGTGCAATTCTCCTCAGGGAATCAATTACACATTGTCTAAATAGCTATGCATACCTGCACTGGCTCTGCGCAGCCCTTGTTTTTTCACAGGAACGCAATTCAGACAGTAACTTAATTGGTCCAAATTCTGTGATGAGACCCAAATTAAAATACTACAAACTCATCTCTCTGAATTCCCTAAGAGTTCCTTTCTTGGTGATGGAGAGAATCAATGTGTTTCATACAGGTGTCTGAGAGCAAGCATGCAGGGTACATAATCAAACTGTCCCCAAATTAGAGCACTGGATCAAACACCTTTGTCAATCCAGAATAGTGGCTCCCAGGATTTCAAGCAATCTCTGATCTTTGCCTCGCAGCTCAATCTATGCTGTGAGCAGGGCCTCCTATTATCTCAGTGCAGTTATAACACAACTGTAAACAATTCTGTTTTAACCGCCATGCTTGGGCGTTTATGAGCTCACGAATCAAAACACACACTAGTAATCAAAGAAAATCTTCTGTGTGACCCATCTTTCCAACAAGACTATTGTGTACATACTACAAAGTACATTTCAAACAAAGAAAAAAAAAAAAAAAGGCCAAAACGAAATACACCATTTTATCAATATTAAAAAAAAAAGTTATGGACATTTGAGGTTTAAAAGAGAAAAACAAAACATGGATTAGGACATTTCCAATCAGTAAATATTTTGAAAGGTATTTTGATGCTTCATGTTTTTTGCTGATGTTTTGATGTTTTTGTTATCATTAAAGTATATTGCTTTTTCAATAATGGCTTTTGTCTAAGTCAGATTCTGTCACACAGAAAATAGGACCAAACCAAGAAGCAAGCTTCTCAGAGGTGAGGATGTGGTAGCAGAGTTCAGGCCCCATTTTTTTCTTTTTAAAGGAAAATATGGTATTTTGCTTAGGCATAATGGGTAATTTTCAGTAACTGATTAGAAGAAATGCAGATTTGGAAGGGTATACAGGGGCGAGACAGAGCAGTCTAACAGAGGGAGCCAGAAGAACACCTGGGCAACCCTGTTCCAGTCACTGACATGCTGACACTAGCTCAGGTCAGACAGAATAACCTGCTGTCATTCAAGCCACCTGACCTCTGTGGATCCGACTTCTATCTATAAAATGGGGACAACAGGAATTGCTGTTGCTATGTCATGTCCGACTCTGTGACCCCATGGACTGCAGCACACCAGGCTTCCCTGTCCCTCACCATCTCCCGGAGTCTGCCCAAACTCAAGAGTTGATGATGCCATCCAACCATCTCATCCTTTGCCACCCCCCTCCCCCCCGACCCCTTCTCCTCATGCCCTCCATCTTTCTCAGCTTCAGGGTCTTTTCCAATGAGTCAGCTCTTTGCATCAGATGGCCAAAGTATTGGAGCTCTGGTTTCAGTATCAGTCCTTCCAATGAATATTCAGGGTTGATTTCCTTTAGGATTGACAGTTTGATCTCCGTGCTGTCCAAGGGATTCTCAAGTCTTATCCAGCACCACAATTTGAAAGAATCAAATCTTCAGCACTCAGCATTTTTTATGACCCAACTCTTACCCAGTACTCTTGCCTAGAAAATCCCATGGAAGGAGGAACCTGGTAGGCTGCAGTCCATGGGGTCGCTATGAGTCGGACGCAACTGAGCGACTTCACTTTCACTTTTCACTTTCACATAATGGAGAAGGCAGTGGCAACCTACTCCAGTGTTCTTGCCTGGAGAATCCCAGGGATGGTAGAGCCTGCCGTCTATGGGGTCGCACAGAGTCGGACACGACTGAAGCGACTTAGCAGCAGCAGCAGCTTACATCTGTACATGACTACTGGAAAAACCACAGCTTTGACTATACAGACCTTTGTCAGCAAAGTAACGTCTCTGCTTTTTAATACACTATCTAGGTTTGTCATAACTTTCCTTCCAAGGAGCAAGTGTCTTTTCATTTCATGGCTGCAGTCAGTGTCCACAATGATACAGGAGTACAGGTCCACAAATCCTTCACTTCCATTTCCAAGATGGAAAATTCAAAGAATACCAGACACTTTTTCATGATGCATCTGGGGCAAAATTACCCTGAACTGAGGTGTAGAAGTATAGTCGTCACTTACTCCACTTAGTATGAACATTTGTTTTGTCCCAGAAATATTAATGTGCTTGATTGTAGAGTGCCTCTGGGTGGAATATAATCAAAATCAATAAAATGCTTAGAAATAAACTTAACCAAGGAGGTGAAAGATCTCTACATTGAAAATTATGATCAAAAAAATATGAAAATTATGATCAAAAATAAATGGAAAGATAGCCTGTGTTTGTAGATCAGAACACTGTCGAAAAATCCATACTACTCAATGTCATCTACAGAATCAACATAATCCCTATCAAAATTTCAGTGGCATTTTTCACAGAAATCAAAAAAACAATGCTAAAATTTGTATGGAAATACAAAAGACTCTGAATAACAAAAACAATCTTGAGAAAAAAATAACAAAGCTAGAAGTATCATGCTCTCTGATTTCAAACTATACCTCAAAGATGAGTAATCGAAACAGCATAGTACCAGCATAAAAACAGAGGCCAATGGCACAGAATTGAGAGTCCAGAAATAAATCCATATCTATACAGCCAACGAGTACATGACAAGGGACCTAAGAACACACAATGGGCAAAAGACATTAGTAGTCTTCTCCATAACTGGTGTTGAAATTGGATAATGACACACAAAATAATAAGCTGGACCCCTATCTTACACCGCCCACAAAAATTAACGCAAAATGGATTAAAGACTTAAATGCAAGACCTCAAATTATAAACTCCTAGAAGAAAATATTGGGTAAAATTTCCTTCACAATGATCTTGGCATTTTCGATGCATACCAAAAACACAAGCAACAACATTTAAAATAAACAAGTGGGGCTACTTCAAACGAAAAAGCTGTCTGCACAGCAAAAGGGGGGAAAAAAACACAAAAACAATAAAATGAAGCGGCAACCCATGAAATGGAAGATATTTGCAATTCATGTATCAGGTAAGAAGTTAAAATCCAAAATAGTCAAGAAACTCATACAACATGATAGCAAAAAATAATTTGATTTAAAAATGAGTATAGGACCTAAATATTTTTTTCAAAGAACACATACATATTGGTGAAGGTATAGAGAAAACAAAACCCTCACGTACTTTTGGTGGGAACGTAAATTGGTAAAGCCATTAAAACGGTAATGGAGATAGACTGTTCAGTCAATTAAAAATAGAACTACCATATAATAGATCCAGTAAACCTACCTCTGGGCATATATTCAAGGAAAATGAAATCATTATCTTGAAGAGGTATCTGTGCCCCCATGTTCACTGAAGCCTCAGTCACAACAGCCAAGAAATAGAAACACCCAAAGTGTCCATCAACACATGGGCTACAAAAATGTGATACACAGACACACACACACCTTACTCAGCTAGGAGCAAGGAAGCCATTCTAATGTTTACAACATGGATGGACCCCCAGGGCATGATGCCGACTGAAATGTCAGACAGAAAAAGACAAAAACCCTACGATTCCACTTATATGCAGAATGTCAATAAGGGCAAACTCACAGAAATAGCATAGAGCAGTAGTCTCCAGGGATCTGGGGATAAGGCAAGAGGGACTGGGGGGAAAGCAGAGAAGACACTGGCCAAAGGAAACAAACCTCCAGTTTTAGTATGTTCTGGGGCTCTAATATTCAGCATGGTGACTCTATGGAATGGTACTGAATTGTATACTTGAAAGCTGCCATGAGAGAGTAAATCTTAAGTATTCTCACTACACACAGTTATTGAAGTGGTGGCTGTGTTAACGAACCTTATTGTGGTAATCATTTTGCAACATTATATGTGTATCAAATCACTTCATTATACACTGTCAACTTACACTGTTATGTGTCAATTATATCTCAATAAAGGAACAGAAAAAAGATAAAACCTTTATAAGCTTGAACCACACCAACTTGCCTTATCTTATTCACTCTTGAAGGTCTGGGATCTAGGTTCAAGGCTTGCATGAATTCCACAAATCTAATAGCATGTATTAGGAAAAAGACACCATAATGCTATTGTAACTCATGTGAAAACAAATCTTCCGCTAGAAAAAGACATATTCAAACAAACACAAAAGGTCATGGGGTGGAGATGCCATCTGCCACAAGTCTGTAGGTGTTGAACTCAAGTCCGTTTGGTGCTCCTGACTCAAGGCTGCCTGCACATGAGGAAGTCTGCAAAGCTGGTGTCGGTCCAGGGCGATCACCTGGGCCTGAGCCCCTTGATGTGAACACACACCCACTGCCCTTCAGGGGCTGGAGGTAAATCCTCCCATTTTAGGCAGCTTGAACACTCTAAAATTCTCCCTAGGGGCACTTTATGGTTTGCTTTTAAGACTCGCTCAGGAACAGGTGCCTGTGAATCAAGGCCTCTGTCCTCTCAGAGCAACTTTCACAACTGCCACCTTGCACCCAGGAGGCTGTTCTTGTTGACAAAAGAACTTGAGGCCTTAACATGTGCATGCAGTAATGTTGACTGACCCTCAGCCTGGAAACCCTGTCAACTTCCTGGCCCAGCCATAAAATCTGAAATGACATTTCATTAACACTGAGTGTCTACCTGGGCTATGCGGGTCTGCAGGAGACTGAAGAGCAAAGCTTAATAGATGACTTCAACAAATCCTGTAAATGTTGTTTTCAGTCATCTGCGAAAGGTGAACAGGCTTTGGGGGTGGTATTTTGTTCTTGGCAGCACCAGGCTTCCCTGAGTTGGATGCGTGATGCTAAGACTTGATCCATAAACAACAAGGTGAGTAGTACTGAAGCAGAACTCTTTCGGGGCACAGAGGTGTCTGACTGAAGTTCTTCAAATAATGGGAAGTTGTTTTAGGGAAGACTCTGTGCTCGATGCATGGTGTCGGGGATCTCACTCCACTCCTCGAGGTGGTTCCTGATGGGGTCTTGCCCTGTCCATGTGCTGCTGGTCCACAAAGAGGAAGGGCACATGTTTGCCCTGACAGTTTTCTCTGACATAATTCCCACCACCAACTCATTCTCCTGCTACTTCCCAGCCTCCTGGAAGAATAAAAATATCTAACTCCACTCATTTTTTCCACCACATAAAACATGGCCAGGGTACCACCTATGGTAGCTTCTTTTAGAAGATGCTATGGGGGCACTGAGTAAGACTGAGAAATGGCCAACTACTACCTAGGTCTGGGGAGAAATGATGGGTCCCTAGAAACCACTGGGAATTAGCTTGGGCTCCATGTAAACACAATCAAAAAAATTACTGCCTAAATTCCCAACACCCAAACACCTCATATGTACCTTTAGTATGTGTGTTTATTTGCTGCACCTAATTCAAACAAATCATCCCTTTTATGTGAGTTTAAGTTTTCTGCCAAAAGAACAGAAAACTTCTTAGTTCCAAATATTTTCATCAAACCACAATGTCAAGTCTAACTGGGGTGGGGGCAGCGGTGGTGGCTGGGGCTTCCTGCCTGAGGCAGTAAGATATCGGGGTCAGGCATGGGTAAATCTACTAGCCCACAGTGGGTCTTGGCCTCATGTACCCAGTGACAGTGACTATTCACATGCAGGAACTCAACAGACAATATATGATTGGCTCCAGGAGTTTTAAAGATGGGCTGTGATGCACAAGTCTCCAGGCTGGTTAACTCATGTGAAAAGGGACAAAGAGCAGCAAGGTTCCTGCCCATTTGAAGACACCCTTTCCATCCTCCTTCCCACCTGCCCCACTAGGCGGTGGCCCCAGGTCCAAGTCTAGAGCCTTGGGGTTCACAGTGACTTATCTTCTTCGGAAGACAGAGTTTGGGAAAATCACTTTTCTCCTCTGAAGCTCTGTGCCCTTTTGTGTAAATTCAGCATCCAGCCTGTCTAGGCCTGCTGTGAGATCAGCCAGAGCGACTTCGGTAAAAACACTTGCTTGTGCTTTTTCTCTGGACTGAAGGCAGCCCTGTGGGAACTCTCCTTCCCTGTGGGCCAAAGAGCTAAGATCCCAGCTGAGAATTTCCTTCCCTGGGGAGAGGTAAGTGAGAGCTCAGCTCTGCTGCTAGTTCCTATCTGGGACCCAAAAAATTCTGTCACTCACTGCCAGAAACCCAAACAAGACTAAAACACAATGTTCACAGCAGCTTATAAGGCAAGTTAGTTCCTACCACCAGAACAGCACTGGTGTTACAATGTTCTGACACATGAGAGGCTTTCTGATGTGCTTGGGTTGTTAAAAATAAAAGTATTTCCACTGTCAGCTATGAATGGAAGCTTGAACTGAAAGGCAGATAAACGCAATTAGTTCAAAACAAACAAAAAACAGACTGTGGCAAGACTACTTTTGCTGCTGATGCCCCAGTGGGAAACTGAGGGGTAGTCGGACCCTAGGCTCACCGCTGACATCACTCTATAGGTTACCCAGGAGCTGGCAGCTATAGAAATGTACACCCAAGAATGTCAAAAGAATTTCTTTTGGTACCTACATCTTTATAATTTTTTAACTTAATGCCTTTAACTTACTTAATGCCAGGCAAGGAATTCCAGTACAAATTTCCTTACAACTGATGAAAATATCAGTTGACAAATCCCTGAAGTTATATGCTGCCAGTCCAAGAGTGTTCCACTGAGGATACAAAACTGGCTGTCTTGACAGCGGAGGGCATTGCTGGTGGTCTAGCTACTCCAAGTCTTGCTGTGTCCTGTGCCTCTGTCCACAACGCCGCCTTGTGAATGTGCTGTCAGCATCTCCTGCTCTCGGCTGTGGGGTCCCAGGATTTTGTGGTTATGAGACAGCTTGAAACTGGGTTTCCAGCTATCCCATGGCTGCAGAATACCAACCACTTGCAGGTGTTATAAGCCTGTGGTTAGTTTCAGCGCACACCATCCCCAGATAAAAGATATCTTTCGCAGCTCACTGGTTACAAAGCCAGAAAAGTAGCAGCCCACAAGGGAAGTGTTTATCTGCATAAACCTGAAGATACTAGCATCTATCACTTTATGTTTGACCTGCCAGTCTTGAAAGGTCTTCAATCTGGGATTTTCTTTATTTCTAGGTAGTTCTATGTAAGTCAACCTTCCAGTCCTATACACCATTCTCTTCTTTCATTCAAACTAAGTTTTCCTTGGTTCAGGGTGCTTCTATCTTTGTCGTTCTTCAGACCTTTCAAGACCATATGTGGAGTAAAAACTATGGAAGACCAAGTAATTAAAACATCAATAACATCAAGACTGCTGTGCAGTCAATCTAGGCCTGAGACTGGTATCAGAGACTTAAAACCTAGTCTGATAAAACCTCAGCAATGAGAAAAAAGATGCCCATTTATTTTTAAAAACTAGGACTGATTATCCATTCATCTCAATTTTTAATCCAGTATAAGGGCCAGTGCTTTGGCTCTCTATAGAGAGAAAAATTGAAGGGCATCACAGATTGACCCACCAGGCACCAAACAACAATTCTAACTGCTTGAGGCAAGCACTTTCTTCTACAAGTGTCAACACAGTAGGCAAGTGTCATATTATTTGTGCCAAAATGATTTTTCTTTTACTCAAAAGATCGCTATTACTTTTAAAGAAATGTTACTAAGGATAAACATAACTAATTAAGCTAAGAATACTTTAAAACATTATCATATCTGATATAGCAGCACTCACAGCACTCACATTTAAAGTGTTACTTCCACAATGAACACTGCTGAGTTCTTAGCACCTAACCACTCAATACCTCATACAGCTCAATCACTGAGACACTCCAGACCACCATGAGGCTCCCAATCTTCAGCCTTCTTTCTACCCAGTGGATCTATAAAATGATAGGTTTTTGAGTCCCAAAGTTTAGAATTCTTTAAGTGCTTTCTTATGCTGAAGCTTCACACACTCAACCAGGAGCAGCCCAAGGGATCTTAAGCTTTCAAAGACTTCAGTGTATCATGCTGGAAATGTTTCGCAAAGGCTGGAAATAGTATGCATGTGCTAACTCTAAAACACTGTTGGTCTCACAGAACTTCCTGTGATGATGGAAATGTCCTACAAATTTATGGAGTCCAACATGATAGCATTAGGCACATGTGGCAAGCTGAACGTCTAAAATGTAGTTAGTATGACAGACAAATTGAATTTTTAATATTAATCAAGTTAAAGTTAAATAGCCACAAATGGCAAACTAGTGGTAACCATACTGAACAGCACAGCACAGTACAGCTCTAAGACATCAAGACTTTTGAGTAACAAGCCAACTTTTTGACAAACTAAAGAGGCAGTCAATAAATATTTGGTAGCAACCTGTCATCAGTAACTTCTATCCACTCTCCCTTCTAGCTCTTCTCAAGTAAAAACAAAAACAGAATTAAAAGAGCAACAATAAAAAGCCCACGTGACTTTTTAACAACAATCTCCCTTGAATAAAACTATAAGTCTTAATATATATAAGGAGTGGCACAGTCAAAAAAAAAACTAAAGCCAGCAAAACAAAGAATTAGAAATAAGCATACTAGAAGTTATTTATGTTTAATGCTTAAAAGTCTGAATGCACAAACAATCTACCATTATAGAAGTACTGGTGGTCAATACAATGCATTAGAACTATGTACAATGCACAGTTTAGTATCAAAATCTTTCTACACTGTAGAGTTTTACGAAACTGTTAATGACATCAAACACTAAGCACTTAAGACACCATTTTGTTTTCTGCTACCACACTAGGAACGTCAATGGACAGTCCGTTTCAACTTGCAGCATCCATCCATTTCTAGTATGAAATTAAGTAATTTTCTACTTATACAATAAAGTTTATCTACACAGTTCTCTTGATTTTGATCCATAGCAGCAAAGGCACTGTACATCAGCAGATCCACAGACTTAAAAGATTTTTTTAAAGCATTCGAACAAAATAATAATAATTAAAAAAAGAAGTCACATATCATAGTTTAACACAACAACAACAACATAAAAGATAACAACAATGTTTCCGGCACAATGGCACAGTCTGTGTCCATTTCAGGGACATCCAACTAAGACATGGAAAGAACTGGAGGTAAAGAAAGCAAGTCCTCATCCCAGGTGAGAGTCCATTCTTCCTGGCTTTCAGAGGGAGGCCCTTGCAAATCCTCCTCTGCTGTCCTTGTCTTGTAAAAGACGTGACCTGCACAGTGGGAGGACTCCTCCCCTGGATCTGCGCCATTCCCAAAGAACATGCCAAAAAATAGCCCCTAATTTATCGTAGACAAAACTGCCCAAAGGCATA
Source organism: Bos taurus (assembly GCF_002263795.3). Classification (NCBI taxonomy): domain Eukaryota; kingdom Metazoa; phylum Chordata; class Mammalia; order Artiodactyla; family Bovidae; genus Bos; species Bos taurus. The sequence goes on along the minus strand of NC_037335.1, from coordinate 55,730,411 downwards.
CATCTCCCTTTGCAAAGAAATGTGGCAAAAATATCAAGAAGGGATTAAGTTCTCCCTTTGAGGCCAAATTTAATTTGTTCATCTGTCTATAATACAATAAAAAAGGAATTAAAAACATATTACAAAGACACTTGTCAACAAGTCAAAAAAAGAGAAAAAAAAAAGAAAAAGTCCAAGTACTTTTATCGAATATAATCTAAAGCTATAGATATATTTGTTAAAGTTGTCTGAATAGACTCAAATGAATATGATGTGGTCTGTCACATTCTAATGGTTTAAATTTCCAAACATCTTTTAAAATATGTAAAAACAAAAACAAAAAAATCTAACAACACAGCAACATATTGCTTCCATATGTAATTATACATTTCACATCTCTATACAGTCATTAGTCTACATTTAGTGACATTTTTAATCAGTTATTTTAAACCTTCCTTTCCCCTCCTTTGCCAAAAAAAGGGGGGGATGGGTATCAAGTACAACGCATCTTCATTACCAATGCAGGAACAGACAGCTTTATTTAGTCAGTCATTGTTAGAAAGCCTTCTTTAAACAAAATAAATATATTACAGATATAATACATAATTAAAGATTCCTTTCACTGTTAAGTAGGGTTATCCATGATCTTCCAAGTAGATAGCTGAAGATTTTGATATCACAGGTTCTTAATGAGTATTCACAATTCAATAGCAGGGAGGAAGTGGGGGAGGAGGGGCTGATTCCACAACTGCAATGAGTAATAGGAAATCCTTGGTTTTGGATGCGGGGGAACAGAAGGATGAGAGAAAAAAGTGCTACAAGGAGAAGGAGTCCATTTCACATGAAGATTTGTCCTTAATAAATAACTTCATAAACTGTGGCCTTCTTATCCCCAGAGCCAGTGACAATGTATTTGTCATCCACAGAAATGTCACAGCTGAGCACCGATGAGGATTCTTTGGACTGGGAAAGAGACACACAAACACGTTAAAGACTGAAAGAAAAACCTATGAATATTGAGAGGCAGGACTGGAGGACTCAGAGCAAAAAGAAGCAGAGCATGTTCCCTTGACTAAAATAGGAGCCCAAGGAGAAAACGTAGTCCCTGAAGTCCCTTTAAGGTATATTCTTAAAACGGCTGAGCCAGGTGCTTTCCCTCTGTTGGTCTGGAGGCTCTTGTACTGGGGTGGGAGGGTGGGTGAGGGTGGGTGGGGGTAGGAGGTGGTGGGAGGGGTTGGGAGTGGTGCGGAGACGGGGACACTGAGCGCCAGGCAAGTCCATGGTACAATTCCCCCTGCTGATGAAGGAAGGCTTTACTTCAAATCCTGGTCTCCAGCTAAGGGCAGTGTTCTCAGTATGAAAACCCTCAGTTTCACTCAGATGGCTTGGGTGTAGATGGAGCTGCAGAACACTAGACACATCACTTAACCTGTCTGGCCCTATTTTACCCATCTGTCACCTCAGAGGGGAGTCTCAGAGTCCAGATGAGGTTAAATAAGGGGGAACTGCACTGAAAAGACTATTTTTTTTGAGACAGGGAATGTAAAAATATTTCTAATATAAATCCTAGTTGACCCTCATGTAAAAACAGAACGTAAATATGCAAGTGGGAGTGAGTTCAACAGTTAGGAGAAAAAATGTATCCCTCATAGAGTTCCAGTACCACATTCAAGTACACCAACTACACCAATTGCAAAGCATTCACAGTTAACTTTTAACTGTGCTAAATAAACAAATCCCACAAGATTTTACTGGGGCTTTGAATAGTTAAAAAAAATAAATGTTTGACATGTAGATTGTAGATGCTAACCTACTACCAGCACTTCCCAAACTTTCACTTTGCAACCTGTATTAAATACATTTTATTTCCCAAACCAGCAGATACAAGATATAACACACTTATTACAAAAAGATATACTCTTAAAATATTTTCATATTTCAAAAAAGTGCTGGTTGGGGACTTCCCTGGTAGTCCAGTGGTTAAGAATCTGCCTGCTCACGCGGGGACATGAGTTCGATCTCTGGTCCAGGAAGAGTCTACATGCTTCGGGGCAACAAAACCCGTGTACAACAACTACTGAGCCCACTCTAGAGCCCCAAAGTCGCAACTATCGAGCCCACGAGCCTAGATCCCATGCTCCTCAACAAAAGAAGCTACCATATGAGAAGCCTGCACACTGCAACTAGACAAAGTCTGCACACAGCAACAAAGATCCAGCACAGCCAAAACTAAATACATTTTTTAAAAAAGTGCCGGTTGGGACCATCCAAAAGTTATGATACAAAAACCACTCTGTTACATTATAAACTTCAAGACAGCAAAAATATGCTATTTTTATTATCTTACACAGTACTTTCACTCAATATATGCAGTTTTAGATTCAAATTAATTAATCTCCTCTGTGATGACTTAATACCACGTGGTTAAGAAGGCTGCAAATCTATTATGCTATTCCTAAAACCACCTAGGAAAGAGCATCCCAAATACATAAGGTTAAAAAGGTAATCTTTGACTTGCTTATGAAATTTTCACATACTAGCAAGAGAGATGAGGCTTGTACGTGTGTATCCTGCCAACAATCCAGTTCTCCTACAAATAATCCCACAAACTACACAAAGTACTACTGAGTTAATAAGAATAAAAGTTTATAAAATTAGTCCAAATTTATTAGTTTCCTAATAAATTTTAGCACTCTTTTTGGGGTAGAGGGGACAGAAATATTGATAACATGCTAATTAGTATTCAAGCAAAATGCTCAAATTTTACACAAAATTTTTAAAAGCCACAGTGCAAAACATAAAATTTCAGAGAAGACATGAAACTTCTATTCTAACATGTAAACAGAAGAGAGAACCACACAGCACCAAGCACCATGCGGTGAGCACACTGGGAGTGAAGGCTACACATGCGAAGCGTTACCTGGAATATACTGGCCCCATAAGGTGTTCTCCAGGCATTCAGAAGGTTGTCCTTTCCCGTGCTGACAAACCATTTGCCTAAAGAAATAGGGTTTCAAAAAAGGCAGTGTCTATTACTTTGTCAGAGTCCCAAGATTTGTGTTACAGAGCTTCAATGATACACAGAAAACTTACCTCATCTGAAACAAGTAAGAGTTTCTTTTCACTGGCAAGATAAAGCCCACTCTCACATTATATAAATGAGTTATTTATACTTAGGACAGGGATGAAGTAGACAGATACCAGAAAATGACATAGTATTAGGGAAGTAGGTATGTGTGAGAAAGGAACAGAATTCTGAGAAGGGATACATCCATGAACTGAAGACCAGACTTGAAACAAAGCAGCAGGAAGGTAGAAGGGCAGATGGTGGACACGGGGGCTTGCTTACCACAGTGGGCAAACTTGAGCGACAGCACGCAGCTCTCGTGCAGGTGGAGCTGGTACTTGTCGGGCTTGGTGACATGCAACACCTCCACGTTGCTGTTTTCCATCCCCACAGCCAGCCACTCTCCGGTCGGGCAGTAGCCCAGAGAAAAGATCTAGAATGGAAACAGGTGACGATGGTGGCTACAGAGGATGTACTTCCTTTAACAGGGAGGCGAGGCACTGCTTCCTCTGGGGATACTACTTAAATGGTGAAAGACATCAAGACAATGTTAACTGTGCAGGAAGAAATCAAGGCAAGTGTGTAACCCCAAGTAATGAGTCAGATGTCCACAATCTAACTTACTAATCAATTGTGAGAAATTCAAAGGTCTACAGAGTAATGGTTATTGAAATAAAAGTTTGCAAAAAGCTTGTAATAAATGAAATTTTTTAAAAAATCTGTCAATAAAATATATACCATTGTACTTTGACAATAATAAAATTTTTCTTAACTAATTCAGCGTCAAAAGTGACTGTCACATGGTAAAGGAATTGCTGTTGAAGTCTCTGATATATCTCACAAAGTCATATGTGTGTGCTAAGTCACTTCAGTCGTGTCCGATTCTTTGCAACCCTGTGGACTGTGGTCCACCAGGCTCCTCTGTCCATTGGATTTTCCAGGCAAAAATACTGGAGTGGGTTTGCCATGTCCTCCCTCCAGGGGATCTTCCCAACCAGGGATCGAACCCGCATCTCTTATGTCTCTTGCATCAGCAGGTGGGTTCTTTACCACTCGTGTCACATGGTAAACGAATAGCTGCTCAAGTCTCTCATATATCTCACACAACCCAGTCTCTAAGATGGCACGTGCTCGAGTACACACCTGGGAGGTGAAGTCGTGCTGCTGCAGCTGCCGCCCCTCACGAAGGTCCCAGGACCGGACCGTGTTGTCCAAGCCACCCGTCCAGAGCTTGGTGCCATCATTAGAGATGTCAATACAGCTGGCCCCGTCCGTGTGGCCCTGGAATTGCCTGAAGATGCCAACATGGAGAAAAGTCCTTGAACTTTTTAAGTTTTTAGGTGAACTCAGTTTAAAATTCCTTAGTCATCAGTTTCATTGCAGGCCTGATTGGTATATTTCCTTTCGGTTTATTAGGTGTTCTATTATTCAAAATAATAACAAAGCATATATGTAGAGAGATTAAAGTTTAATTGAGATGCTGAATCTCTTGCACTTTTTATTTATGAAAACTTAGGAAGTACTCTTCAAATTACTCATATGCTAAAACATGACTGAAATAACTGATAGGAAAAAGATATCCATCTGAAACAAGAGAACACAGCTACATAAATATGAATTAATCAAAGATATGATCTGAGACCTACTCTATCCTTGGGATAGGAAGGAAGGAGAGAAGGTGGGAATATGTAGGAGATCTTTCCCTTCTGAAAGCTTTGGGGAGGGGCATAGGAAGGGGCAGGACAAATTCTGCCCTTGAGCAACAATGCAACATAGGAGGCTGCCCCAGGAGCATATAAAATGTGTAAGAAACGGGTGCTGGGGTGGGGATTAGAAGCAGTTCCTCATAACAGCCTTACCCTAAAGGGGAAAAAGTGATAACTACTTTGTTTTTAGAATCATTCAGAGTTGCATCCTGCAAAATAAGTTACAGATGGACAGCAGGGGTCTCTTTTCCTTCACCCTGTCACTGGGCTCCATTACAATCTCCGCAGAAACCTTTAGCAGTTCACGCCTCTTGTCTCCTGTTCTCTCAGGTGTTGACACCTGAAGATCACATGTGCTTTAGGGCTTTTCTTATCAATGCCAATCCTTTATCACCTCATTTCTACACAAATACAATTACTTCTATTCGTCCTGAAAAATGGGACTACAGATTATCTACACAGTTTCAGGGTGAGGTACACCAGACACAACGCCTGGGCCCAGGGTAGAAGCTCAATGATTATTTGTCAAAAAGAAAGACTGTGTCAGATACACATGGCACCAAGGAGACAGCCACACACGGTGAACCTTCTCAATGAGTGTCTATCAACAAGGATGGTTTGTTAGCACAGATGGCAAATTATAGGTGTCTAATGAGCTCATGGACACCTTACATGTATTAATTATGTAAAATCAACCTCGTATTTTAAAATGTGAATTGGATGTGCTTAGTATAATTCAAAAAAAAGAAACAAGAAGCCCTTATCCAATAAAGTTCAAATGGTACAGAAAACAAGATTTTACGGTATCTTAAAATGGCTCTCTCCTCTTAACAATTTTGAGTAAGATAGTTGTATTTCATCTTTCTGAAAATACACACACACACACAGCACAGTTAAGTCCTCGGCCCTGGCGAGGGATCCTGCTGACCCACCTCACCAGCGTCTGGTTGTGCAGGTCCCACACAGCAATGTTGCCGTCACTGCAGCACGAGAAGCAGACCTTGGAGTCCGGGCTGATGGCCAGGGCGTAGCAGGCGGGGGCTGAGGACGTCAGCTCTGCCTTGATGCGCGGGGTGGGAGCTGCCAGGTCCCAGATGGACAGCGTACTGGCTTCCCCTCCCACAATTAGGGTACGACCATCAGGGAGCAATCGGCAGGAACGGATGTAGTTATCCCTGTTCTGTAGAGACAAAACCCATCAAGAGGTTACTCATGAGGAAAGGAAAACAGCATTAACATGAGAGCAGAAATCCATAAAAGTATTGTGTTCCCTCCTGGCTTTAATGAGCCATTTTCACTTATGACAATGATAAAGTGGATTAATGCTAGCAAATTACATGAAATTAAGGAAGTACTTAAACTTGATCTACAAAATTTAGTACTGAGATATTTAATCTTAATTAGCATGAAAATACAAAGATCTAGACCCACTCCCACCATCAGCAAGTCAACCAGCTGCCAGAGTCATTTGCACCCACAGATTCAGCAGCCCTCACCACCCTGGAGCAGCCAGGCCTGGGAACTGGGTACAGTGATCTGGCTGCTGAAAGGCCCTGCTTCTCTGCCTCCAAGAAAGTGCCAAGGACTTAGACACCTTGCAGTCCCTTCCGATCGCCAGGCCCTGCATTACCTGGCCAAGGGACATTGTGGGCTTGATTAAGCAGACCCAAACAGAGGAAAGGCTTGATCAAGGTGTGTTAAGTGACAGGAAAAAGACAAGTCCTCAGCTCATGAGGTTACGGGAGTCTTGTGTAACTATGGTAAACTGATCTAGCTCTGTGCTGCTGCAAAAATTCTCCTGTTTATCCAAGGAAGAAAATCAAACTGAAATTTCTTAACTGAAGGACAAATACCCATGAGACAGATAAGGGGGTAGCTAATGTTTATCACACAAAGCATTAAGTTACTTGTCTTCAGAAGTGACAGATTTTGATACTTGGGTGCACTCTCACAGAAACCACCATGGGCTCTTAGTATTTTTTTTTTTTTTTGGCTACCGCCAAGTGGCATTATGGAATTTTAGTTCTCCAACCAGGGTCTGAACCCATCCCTCTAGGGCAGAGTCCTAACCACTGGACTTCCAAGGAAGTCCTGTCTTAGTTTTCTTTAACTGTTTTAATCAGACAGGAAGACGAGTAAACTGCCTGCTCCCGGGAACTGGGCAGGGTGAATGAAAACTGTACTGGAGTGCATGCCACATGTGAAGAACCAGATGAATCTACCCGGAGTAACTGAAAGAAGACAGCGGCCAAGTTAAAAACCACTGAAGATAGCCATCCACTTGGGATCAATCTGCGTGCTGTCGGTACATCCAGCCTATTTTGTGAATGAAGGCTTAAAACATGTTTATTCATGTCCACTCACCAGACAGTCGAGCTGAGAGACGGGGCTCTTGTTGCCAGGGTGGCTGATGTCCCAGACCTTGACGCAGCCCTTCCCACCCGTGTACACGTGTCGCGTGGGGTTGCTGATGGTCACCGCACACACCACCTCCCCATGGTTTAGGGTGTTGATCTGGCGAGCGTGTCGAGGAATGCCGGGGCCGATAAGGGCGTCCGGGGGGAAGGGGACAGGCTGCATCTGACCATCTGCGGTAACGTGGAAGGAGTATGCCCTAAGACAGTGGGAAGGAGACAAGACAGGAAAAAGGAGAATGTGAAAAATGTTACTTAACTGATCACTGTAATGAGATGAAAAATAAAACATTTTCAGTGCTACTTAAGATTTGCAAATAGGTCAAATTTACTGAATATAGTGGAAAGAACTTAACTTTCAGAGCCATAGAGCTAAGTCTCTGATCAAATATCAGGTCAGCTCTTCGCTACCTGCCGTATGATATCAGTAATGACACAGTCTCTATCTTTAAAATGGAGTGAATGCTACCTATACTTCTCAGAGAATTAAATAAGATTACCAATACCCAGTATACTATCTACACCTCCAGTCACTTTGCAAACTGAGATTGCCTTGTAATTCAGGTGATTCAGAAGCCTGTGATACGATTTTAACCTATAGATCACCTCACTCCAATCAAGTGACTTACTAATGAAAATCAGAAGCTAAAATTATGAAGTTTTAAGGCATGACAATGCTTTAAGCCTACATGGTGAAATGGCATATGAGCCACCAAAAAGAATAAAAACTTTTGGATAAAGTTCCATCAGACCTGACAATAACAAATCCCAATAATTCCCAATGGAATCAGAACCTAAAAAAGCCTCCCATGTGACTGCCCCAGAGGCCCACCTGTTAGTGCCTATCAGCAGCTCCATTTCCAAGTCATTTCCAGGGAAAACTCTCTAGTTGTAAAAGCATTTGGTTCACTTAAGTTCAAGCACCTCCCTCAATAGACACCTCTATTCTTAAGGCACTGAATTCAGGGAACAGATGACAAGTGAGACTGTTATGATGCCAGTTGGGTTCCAGGAGGCGCGAGATGTTGGCAGTGAGCAGGAGGGAGCAGGGCCTGTCTCGGGGAACGTCATGGGCAGCAGCCCACTTTGGAAATGATGTCATGTTCCTTGGCATGGAGCTTTAGAATGTGCTCTGTTTACGGGAAGGAGTTTATGAAAGACATACCAAGGAAAAGCATTTATGGGTAGACAAAGGATAGGAGCCTAGATCTTTCAGGAAGTTTTAAAATCAAAACAGTTTTCTAGTTCTAGACTTTTGGTGCACAAGTCTACAGAATAGCCACACGCATCTAAATCTGACCCATTACTGAGAGGATACCATCAACAACATCTTGAAAGTCCCCAGAAAGGACAAAGCTGTGGAAGATTTGGGGACAGAGGGCAGAGGGCTTTCTCTTGCTCTGTAGACTACACTGAGAACTAGGATATGGAAGAGAAGCAGGATGTCAGACTGCTGAGGGCGGAAGTGGTGGGAAGCTGGGAAACCAAGAAAGACATTTCTTTGGTCAAAGCAGCAGGACTCAGAGATGTGTTGGATGTGTGGCCTGGAGAGAGAGATGCTGAGAAGGGTGCTCAGGCTTGGAACCAAGTGACTAGTGAGGCTACAATACACATTAGTGAGGGTGACAGGGAGGCATAACCAAAGGGGAGATATGTGGGGAGGTAAACAGTATGGTTTTCTTCAACTTGAGGGCAGGTGAGGAATCAAACATCTCAACCGGAAGTTGAGCACTGTGATTCAGAAGAGAGGTTAGGTCAGAAAGATCACTGTGTGCTCATCCACAAAGTGGCGAGAGCTGAAGCTAAAGGAGCAGAAAAAGATAAATCTGGGGCAGATTATGCAATGAGCAGACTAGATACAGAACTTAAGAAAATGCTTACAACATTTAGGGGACCCCAGCAAGAGCAGTCAGAGAGAAAGAAAATCAGGAGACATGATAACGTACAAAGGGGGCACAGATGGTCAATAATGTATTTCTCGGGTATCCCAGTGCGTGATGCACTTAATGCAACAAAGAGAAAAAAACCTCACATATCCCCTGTTCTCCTAAAATGACATTTTGGGTTCTGGGGTAGTTGGCAGATGGGCTGAAGGGCTGATACACTGGTGCATCAGTGAGATACTTACATAAATAAAGCTGTCATATGGTCAGTGCTATGAACAATGGAGAATTTGACAGAACAGGGAAAATTGCCCCATTTGGGGCAACTGGGCTGCAATATAAAGAGCAGGTATTAAATTACCTTGGCCAAGAAAGGAAGATGGTATGAGGAGGGAAAGGATGGTGAACTGAAGGCCAGAGTGAGGCAGAATGTTTACATTACTCAGTCAGAAAATAGTTACTAAATAAATGCCCAATATGTGCCAAGTACCATCAGATGGTGGGGAATCAGAGGTGAACAACATAGGCAAAGTCCCTATCTCCAGAGCCTACATCCTAGAAGGGAAGAGAGATAATATATAAGCAGATAAATAAATAATCTCAGACAGCAGTTCTCTTTCTCTCTCTCTCACACACACACACACAAGGTTTCAGATAAGAGAGACTAAAAGTGCACAGTGAGGTCTGAGACGGTATACAAGCTGAGGCCTGAAGGCAGGACCCAGTCTCACATATAGAGGGCCTCGAGGAGAGTGTGCCAGGATGGGAACAGCAAATCTGAAGTTCTAGCAGAGGAGCCATGTGAGGAGGCAAGCGAGCACTCACTGGAGAGTGAGAAGATGGAGGAATAGGCAGGACCCATGTTAAAAAGGCCTAGAGGCTGTGTTGTGGAGTGTGGGCTGTTATTCTGAGCAGAACGGGAAGTCACTGGAGACTTCTGTGTAGGGCAGGGAGTGATGCAATTCAGTTCATGTTTTCAAATGATCGTTCTAGTTGTTGGATGAGAATGGACTATAGAATGGAAGAAGGAAAACTAGTCAGGGGACTAATGTGGCAATCTAGGGGAGAAGCTGGTAGCCTAGGCTTGAGAGACAGTAAGAAAGCTGGGAACAGATTTGTAATTCCAAAGATTTCTGTGGCTGCGTAGAGGCTGAGAATGCTATTCTCGATGGCATGTGGGGCTCATGAAGGTGACACAGTGGAGAGTGATGACAAGGTCTTCCCTGGGGTCTATTAAGTAGATAAATGATATCGAAGAGGACAGAAGTTCATTAGAGACGACGTGGTCCAAGCCCTGAAATGAGGTTATGAAAGGGCTGATCTTGCATACCACGGACATCCAGGATGACGGCAGCCTCTGCGTGGAGGAAGCCCCCAAGCCAAGTATAAAGTCTTAAATTACCTGAGAACTCTCCCAACAAGGCAGAAGAGGGGGTGGAGACTCAGGCACACATTTGAGATGGGATGGGTTTTCACATGAAGGCAGAATGAGTTTAGTTCTGGAAGACACTGGAATGGAACAGGAGGTGGGGAGGGCGGCACAGCCTTTATAAGCCTGCCATTGGCTCTGAGGATGACTGACGTGAAGTAAATGAAAGGGCAGCCCATGGAGAGCTGCAGGTGGAGAGTCTCCTCAGCAGAGAGCCAGGTGTCACTTCAGGCAAGGAGGGGAAGGCTGTGAAATTCTGAGGGGAGACAAAGGCTAATGGATTTAGCAATTAAGAGGTCATTAAGTAAATCTTAAAGAAAAGATTATTCCAAGTTTAGAGATGATGTTATACATTCTTAATGATCATTTCCTTGAAAAGATATCCCTTCACTCCCCTCTAGAATAACTAATGATTTTTAAAGAGCCTTGAGAATTTAAATAGTTAAGAAACCAGGCACATAACTTCTTTCGAGGTTTTTCAACATGACATTCTTGACATTCCCCAACCTCTCTGTGAGCTCCTACTATGTTCCTGGAACTCCCTGAATTAAGAATTTCAAGAGTCTACTTGCATTAAGGGTATAATGTAGCCCTCTGTTTACTATTAAAATATATATATAACGTATAAATAAATACACATATATAAATGATACTTAAGACTGGAAAAAAGAAAGCTCTAGTACATACTTATCAGATTTCAACAAACTCTGATGTGTAGCTAGCAAAGAGTACTGGAATGTGTAATGAAAGCCAACCTTCCTAGAAATGAGAGAGGTGCAGGCTTGAAAATCTATTCTTTTCTCTATCTAATTAAATGCATCAATACTCCTTATTCACATATTCTGATACAGATGTCATGCCGAGACACAAATCAGGTAAGATGTTGGCCTTGTCCGTAAGTGGCTTATAATCTAGGAAGTATGATGAGAAAAGTATAAAAGGGGTTACAATACCAGGTGCAAGATGGAAGAATGAAGTTCTGTCGTGGTTCAAAAAGCAAAAATAAACCTTATGTTTCATGAAAGACATGGTACTGGAGATGGATTTTAGAGAATGGAAGGACTTCACCAAAGAGGGAGGAAGATGGAAAAACCCTTCCAGGTTGGAGGGAACAGCTGTAAAAGGATGAGGTGAAATGATTTTTGAGAAGTCCTGGATTGGTTTTAATTCAGGAATTCACTAATTCAGCAATGACCCCCAACACAGTTAAGTGGCAAAGGAGCTAGCTTGATAAAGTAACTCTCTCTCTCACACACACATACATACACACACATACTATGTACAGGTTAGCCTGAGAATTTCACAAATAGATTTTACTGAAGAATGCTTGTAGGAGGAGGAGCAAAGCCACTCAGAATAAATTTGGTAGCACAAAGTACAACAGATAGGAGGAATAAGACAATTATTAATCTAGATAATAATTAAGCCAATAATTTTTCCAATATTTATTAATGCAAAATTCATCCAATAATTATTGGATGATAATTAATCCAATAATCTAAATGAGAGGCAACGGGGCACTTGAACCAGGTCAGGAAAAGGATGACACACTAGAAGTAACAGTGGATATAAAATTCTATAGGACTTAACTGAAGAGAAGTGAGGAAGAAGCCAATAATGACAGGTTCTGAGCACACGGGAACAAGGAACAGAGTACTCTGAAAACCGGGTAAACCTGGGGAAGCACTTTGTGAATGTAATAAATTTGTACTGCAAGTAATACACGCTCAAGATGCCTAGCTGAGATGTCCAACAAATCACGAAAATACAGGGCTAGAAGTAACAGGTGCAGGAAGCCAGAGAAATACATACATACACATACACACACTCTCTCTCTCTTCCCCCCACCCTCTCTACCCCTGTCTGTCTCTCCCACCCTCTCTACCCCGTCTCTCTCTCTTTCTGCCTCTCGGCAGATGAAACTACAAAGAGCTACTATGAGTGGTCTCCAAAGGAGACGGTCAAGAGAAAGGAAGTTTGGACTTCCTGACAGAACTATACTTCAAACAATTCAGACATCTGTAAATAGACCTGTTTAAAACATGTGTATTAAGGATCCTATTTTATTTGGAGCATCATATTTGGATGAAAACCCAGCACAGCTTAGAAGGTTCTTGGCGTTCCCACCTGTACTTCCTCCTCCCTCTCTGAGAGGCCTAGTTCCATAACATCACACTCATCACTTCTAAACTTCATGACACCTTCTCCAAGTATCTGATGTCTCATACGACTGAACTAGACCCTAAATTCACAAAGAAAGGTCTGGCTGTTGCACTCCATGCAGCATTCAGTAGGAGAGAAGATTGGGTTCTGGGAGCATATGAACCCACTAGAAGGTGAACCAGCCAACAAATAAAACTTCAGAGTTTACTGTGTGCCAGGAACTGTTCCTATTTTGAAAAATCGTGCTTTATAAAAACAAATAAAAACAACAGCAGAGAAGAATTTCTGAATTGTGAGCAGCTTAAAACCCATAAACCTGAGACCTTTTGTTATGGCTGAAGTCACATGCCATCTCCCACAATATAATTAGTGCAACGGTTTCAATTGAATACTTTTGTATTATTTATAAAAGCCTCATATAAGTAGCATGTGAGGAAAAAAGTCCACTTCTAGCTGATGTTAAAATTAAACTCTGTTGTTATTTCAGTTACTTATTGAGAAGAACTTCTGTTAATTCAACAGAATAAGCAAGAGGACCCAAGGTGAATTAGCAAGTAAATGCTATTTTATTCATTAGTTTGGAATATGCATTTAATTATAATTTGTGATAATATCTAGCAATTATTCTGTTAAAAAAAAAAAAAAAAAACAACAAGGAGAGAGATGCACAAATGTTTCAAGTCCTTCTAAAGAAAAGCAGTTCCTTTGTGTATATGGTGAAGAAAGCCTTTAGGTGATTTATTATGTTTTATGTTGTAGCACAAAAGATAGTTTTCCTGTTGAAAAACATGCACAAGTGTCACAACTCTCCATCCTGTGATCTAGAAGCCATATTCCATCATCTCTTCAAGTATTTCTCTCTATATGCATAATGAGAGCTAATTTGTATGTCGTGGTACCTTGTTGAAGACACACACACAAAGGAAGAGAGATCTAATATACTCAGTCTAATCTTCTTACAGTATCTCTGCCTCCCACTATGTTCTATTGCATAAGCAATTGAAAAACTGATAATAACCTGGGCAAAGCTCAAGAGGAAATGATGCAGCAGGTGACTGAACAGCCACTGTAAACCAAACACTGGACTAAACCTCTATCATATCATCTCATCCTCGGGCCCTTCTTATCAGGGAGGTGCCAGCCCTGTTTTTAAAGATGAGCCAACTGAGGCTCACGAAGTTGAGAAACTCTGCAAAAAGTCAGTTCCTTCCTAGTGTCAATCGGCAGAGTCAGAATTCAACCCTGGATCTATTACACTCTAGAACCCAACCCCCGCTGAACACACCATGCTATCTTTGGGGTTTCCTGATGTCATTTGCCAACTGCATTAGGTATGACCTGGTAACTCCAGGAACAAAGACTCTTAGCCATCCTGCTACCCACCACCCCTACTGAAAGGGTGATGCACCACCTCACCTGGCAGTGGTTACACTACAGCTCTGGGTACACCTGCCTGCTGACTAAGTGGTAACTCCACACAGTACTGAAAACGGACCACACCACTTCCCTCAAGAAACCTCTCCATCTCCACTGGTTTATATGAAACTTGTTGGCATTCAGTTTATTCAATTAATCCCTTGACTTTGTTGTTTAGTCACTGTTTGAAACAGACCAAACTTTCACCTTCAAATACACCAGGGTTCTTGGTCAACAAGACTTGTCAATCAGTCAACAACTATTTGCCGAACAGGCACAAACACAGAGAATTTTATGGTAATTGATATTTAAACCTTCAACTCTCAAGGAACTCAAAGTCTAGTTTGCCTTGACTTGCTTATTAATCAGTCAAATATTTACTGAGCAACCTGGCTATGGAACCAGTACTGTGTATGACGCAACAGGGAAGTTTAGGGTAGAGTCTGCAGAGAAGTTACAGAGGAAGAGCCAAGAACATGAAACATCAGGTGGAAAGTGAAGGAAGGGTCAAGGTCAGGCATGTTTAATGCTGTGGGGCCAGCAACTGGGGGGGGAAAAAGAAGACAGGCAGGAAACAACAGGATGACAACTAAATGCCTGCGTGTACAGCAGTGAATAAACAAGCAACAGGAGGTCAGTGAAAGGAGACTGGCACCCATCTTCAATCATTTGTTGAACAAGCATAAACTGTGAGCACTACAAAGAGCAGAGAGCTGTGCATAGACAGTAATGAAAATTAGGTGCAGTGGATTAAAATGAAGGATAAGGAATGACACATGGGAGAGATCGGAACATACAAGAAGAGGCTGGAACAACTGCTGTGTGTGTTTCACCTTCATGGCTGGAGGGGGCATGAGACTGTAGAGGCTCCAAATACCCGGTTCACAGGACAGGAAGCCAACTGAGCAAGCCACCTTTGCCAGAAACACAAATGAGCTTCTTTCTTTTTAGCCTTTGAAGTTTGGCATGTCGTTCCCTAACATGCTCTAATTTTGAGCATCTAGGTTTGCACGTAAGATGACTTTTTTCCCCCCAAGACAATAAAAGAATTGCCTTGAAACCAGTAACAGATGTAGAGAAGATCTGACTACTAGAGATGCCCCAACAATTTGCATTTCCACATCAGAAGCTTGAGATTTTAAATTGAAAATCTAAAACCCCACCTCATTACCTCTTGCCTTGTGCTAAGAAAAAAAAAAAAAAAAATTCTGCCAAAAAAAAAAAAAAAATCCCCACAACAAAAAAACCCTTGCAAGCTGAAGGAACTTGCCAACACTGCCCAGTAGTTCTCAGAGTCTAAAGGGCCAGTGAGGGCCCAGACACACAGTGAACACGAGGCACAGAGCTTGGTACTCACGGCTTTCCTCCTGGAATGCCTGTCAGGTTTGGAGGTATCGCTGGCACACGCATGTGATGGTGTGGATCAAATCCAACCTACAATTGTTCCCAAGCAAGGCAGCAGAAATAAACACAGTTACATTAACTCATTTCATCCTACTCAGTACCTTTCCAAATTCTAGGAGAATAGATGCTTTTAAAATGTGATTTTAGAGATAAATATACAAGTATTCATTGATGAAATGATAGAAGGATATACATGATTTCATGGTCACATACTTGGGGGTGGAACAAACATAAAAAAAAAAACCACTATTATCATTGACGCTCATGATGCAATTGAAGGGGTTACTACATTTATTATATTATCTGCTCTACTTCTGTAGGTTTGACTTTTTTTTTTTTTAAGGACTATTACACACAAAAACTGCCCTTATCTTATGAAAGAAAATGAATCGTACAATATAATAACATGCAGTTTAATTTATAAATAAGCACAGGTTGCTCCACAGATACCTCAAGCTATAAAAACTACCCTAGGCAAAAATACGCATGGCCATTTTCTGAGCTCTGAAATACTTTTATTCTGTAAAAGTTCACAACATACCACTGGTGATCTCCCGTAGGCAGCAGCCGCGGCGGCAGCAGCAGCAGCCGCGCTCATCTGTGGGGAGATGTTATGTAGCCCTGCGTAGGCAGCTCCGGGGCTGGTCAGCTCCCCATTCATCCCCGCGTGTGGCACAATCCCAAACGGGGTTGGGTATGGACAAGGTACTGCCATGGGAGTCCTTAGGCTTGAAGCTACAGACCCAAACAGAAGGGAGGAGAAAAACCAAGGACACACAC
Organism: Bos taurus; assembly: GCF_002263795.3. Lineage (NCBI taxonomy): Eukaryota > Metazoa > Chordata > Mammalia > Artiodactyla > Bovidae > Bos > Bos taurus. The sequence continues at coordinate 55,714,170 of NC_037335.1, read as the reverse complement.
AGGAAATAATAATGAGGTCTAATGAATACAATGAGTAACACGTTCTTACATATGTTAAGAAATAGGATCTGTAATTCAAATAAGCTTATTTTAATGTTTGCAAAAGTCATTTAAGCTTTCATCAAGGTTCAAACATTTGCCTTAATTTACTGAACACCTACTATGTGTCAGACAGGGTAAGTGCTAGGTGCTTGATTCGGACTAAAAAAACTCACAGCCAGTCCATGCTGATCATTGTACTCTTAATATATTACACTCTTTAAATTGCTATAATTTCTTTAAAAACAGGAAGCATAAATATGTACAGAAACTTTTTTCTGACTAACCCAACGGGTCGACTCCTGGCGGTTTTCCGGGAACCGGCCTCAATCCGGGAGTGGAATTACTGCCTGGGGTGGGTGCATCAGTTCGTGGAGTAGGGGTATTGGACTTCGACACAGGAGTAGTAGATTTTTCGTTCTAACAAGAGATGTAATGGAATACACCGGTAATTAGAACACAATTTTAACAACTATGTTAAACATTTGAAATGGTAAAGAAGAAGGAGAGGAAAAAGAAATGGACAAGATTCTTCAGTGTGGGCCTTTCTTTTTATTAGTTAGAAGGGCTAACAAAGAAACAAAAAGTGTTCCCTGAGACCACAAAACCAATGTTCAGGAGGACATAAATCAAAGCTGAATTTGGGGCAGAGGAAACCATTTCCAGGCAACTGGTCTGAGTCAGACAAAGGCTGACAGTTCGTGATGTCCTGATGTGACTGGCCACTTGCTGGTTGCTTTAAGACTGAGTGGTTTTGTTGGGTTCCTGATGGATTGTTCATGCCACAAGAGGCGCCCCTGGTTAACAGGTCCCCTTAAAAAAGAACCAGTCTGAATCATCACAGAGATCAGCACAGATGAGCTGTCATTAACAGGCCAGAAGGCCGAGAGAAAACAATAGAAATAAACTAAACGCAGCCCTGTACCAGACACAGCCTCCAAATCTGCAGACAAACTGAGGAATTTTCTTTCTTTCAGCTGTGAATTCAAAAGGCTATTTGAAAACTGAATTTTTTTTTAACACTATGTTATAAGGAAATAACTGGTGAGGAAAAAGGAAGACACATCACATAAAAATGCAATTAACTACACAGCCACAAAAGACGGGGCTACAGGAAGATTATCCTGACTTGCAGGCAGTTTCATTTTTTGCATTTGTGATTTGTGGTGTGACTCAAGACAGACTTTTATAAATGACAGATAACTTTTTAGTTAGGAAGGGAAAATTATTGCAGTCATATATAGCTTGGTAATTCAAACAAAGCTACCAACAAAATCACATCCAAGCCAAAAACTAAATTTACCATAAACCACAGATGACAAAACCATCTCTGTAACCCCAATGTGTGTATCTTCATCTTCACTGAGATACGTTTCACTACATTTCCCCATGTCCTTCCCCCATCCTTACAAAAAGACTCACAAAACAAACATCCATCACCAAGTCAGTGAGCCCACTCTGTTCCAAAGTACCTTTGTCAATTAAACTTGAATACTGAAAATATACATATACTTAGTGATCAAAGTCCTATGGAAAAATGAAGAAAAATAAAATTTTAGAATTAAAACTAATCATCTGGAAACAGGCAACGCAAAGAAAGACCGTGAAAGTGAGGAAAGTGTCAGTCACTTGGACGTATCTAAGTCTTTGCAACCCCACAGGCTGTAGCCCACCAGGCTCCTCTGTCCATGGGATTCTCCAGGCAAGAATACTGCAGTGGGTTGCCATGTGCTCCTGGGACTCTTCCAGACCGAGGGATCAAACCCATGTCTCTTATGTCTCCTGCATTGGCAGGTAGGTTCTTTACCACTAGCTGCCTCCTGGGAAACCCCCCCCAAAAATGAACAACTGCTTACAAGGCTAAGTTCTTTGGATTTGGAGGAAGGAGTACTGCTGGAGGATGCAATCGAAGCTGGACTGATTGGGGCATCTTTCTTGAGCAGGCGTGTCTTGTCCAGGCCGTTCTCTCTCGGGGAATGTGCTGGGCTCCCTCGAGGTGATGATGGATCCTACAAAGAAACATCAAGGGTATCAAATAGAGCACAGCACATTCACAATGCGAGAGTACTTGGTGTGGACGTTTCAAGCCAGAAGTCTTCAATAGCTTAGGAGCAAAAAATGTTCTGGAACAGACTGTTAAGACTCTTCAAATTGCTGTAGAAAATATTCAGTATCGAGGTCAATAAAAATACTACAAAATTTATCATATTTATTTTAAAACAGCAACAAAAAAAAAACTCTACAAATTTGCAAGTAACTTGTCAAGGAGACCTGTAGACTGACCACAGATGTCTGGTGTGCATTCCTGTTGGTAACAGAACGTATGTGCACTTCATAGATAAGAGTAACAATAAAAAAGGATGTGTAATACACAAATTTTTCAGATAAACAAATTGTGGGTCCCTTTAGAAATTAAGAAAACATTGTGGACACTAACTGTTGGGACACTAGTCATTGTTATAACTGGGTAAGAGCAGGAAGTCAAATGAGCCACAAACATACCTCATTGGAAACGTCAACCACCAAGTTGTCATCACTCTTCTCAGCATCGCTGTCCTGCATTGACAATTGAGAAGCATTATCTCCTCCCCCAGCAAAAAAAAAAAAAAAGCAGCCAGATTTACCCTGAGTAAAGCCCAGAGTAATTCCTCACATTTTATAAAAACGAACAGCACCAAACAGTGGCAAACACTCTACAATGTACTGTGTTCCTTACTTCTCGTGATGATGCTATGACATAGGTAATAGGATGATTTCATTTTAGTTGAAGAAAGTCAAAGCTTATGGCTTGTTAGTCTAGAGCATCAGGTGCCACCTGGCCTGCCCATGCTACATAATACAGCCTACACATGGGCGGGATTGTCCTGTCAGTGTCTTTCAAAGACTGGGTAAGGAGCCACAGTTTTGAATTTGGGAGGTTTCACATGAAAACTCAAGTTCTTGGCTTCTTTTGAGCCTGCAGTCTTGCAGGGCACCAGCACAGAAGTGGAACGTGGTCAGCGTGCCTCCACACCAGGGAGTCCTATCCCGCTTCCTCCCTTCACTGATCTGAAGCAGCAGTCACGGAAGGGAAATGAGCTTTGGTACATGCTAGGAACACATCTGGATGTCTCTGGAAGTAACATTCCACCAAAACGTGCTACATTCCTCAGCACAGGAGGTCATCCAGACATTTTAACAGGTTGTCTGTGATTTTACATTTTCCCTTAACATTTCTAGCTGGCCACAGAAAATTCAACCACCTTGAAATGTATGGAGGGAAGCAAATACACCTAACAGAAATAATACAGAACACAAGTCCTCTATCGGTTGCCAGATCAAACACTGTTTCCTGGCTCACTCACCTGCAAACACAGGCTTTCAGTCAGCCAACTGACACTCAACTACAACTGTATTAACTAGTTTTCTCTCCTAGAATGTTATCTTGTGGTCTAGTTTTGGTTGGTAATATTAAGAGGGTAAAAAGGCTGTTGATTAAAAAGCAAGATAAACTGCTTCCCCCAAAGCAAAGGCGAGTGAACCTACATAACGAGCTGCAATCTCCTTTTCTTCAGTTTTCTGCTTTTTGCTATCAGAGGAATAGTCTGTGGAGTTTCTGTGCTTCTCAGCACCTCGGAAACTGGCTGATGGGGATACCGAAGAGCTCTGGAATTAGAAAGGAAAGCAGAATTGAGAGATGACCAGTCATTTAACCCTGTCATTTTTTAAAATCACATGAGACTTTATCTCCTTTTTGCTCTTAGTATACGCTCACCAAGCTGTTAAGAGCAGACAGGCCTCCCCCGACCCACTCCGCATTGATGCCTGCATGCGTGCGTACTAAGTCACTTCAGTCGTGTCAGACTCTACGCATCCTCATGGATGTAGCCTGCTGGGTTCCTCAGTCCATGGGATTTTCCAGGCAAGAATACTGGAGTAGGTTGCCACTTCCTCCTCCAAGGGATCTTCCCTACACAAGGATTGAACCTGCATCTCTTACATCTCCTGCATTGACAGATGGGTTTTTTACCACCAGTGCCATGTGGGAAGCCCACCCTGGGTCAGTATAGCTATAAAAAGATCACTCCCTAGTGGTCAGATGTGATGATGGCAACATCCTCCACTAGCTCCAGAGACAGCGGTGCAGGGTGGGAGTTTAGAGGAGGAAGACTGAGGACTAGTAAGTGGGTTTCCATTGATAGGGGATGAGTAACTCTAAACCCTTCCTTTCTGTATCAATCCATCTCAGGGTTTTATATGATTACTCTAAATGTAGGAACCAAGCATGGTAACTACTGCTACTCAAACGTTCACTCTTATGTTTGGTGGCAGAAAAGACAGTAGGCATTATCCATTAAAGGCTGAAGACAGAAGCAAAACACTACAAGTCAAACAATTTCATACTGATAGCCTCTTGACTATCATCTATGCCCACTGAGTTCCAATCCTCATTCCCAGGCTAAGACTTGCTTCAATGCTTCTGCTTTGTTTTCCTACCATGGCCCAATGCAATTAGGCTTTTACAACCATTTTGCCATTGAAATCATGCACACAAACACCATCTGTGAGTTACTACTTACCAATTTAATGCCAACCCCTATATCTAGTTTTTCCCCTTTCCAGTCTATCTTCCACATTTCTGGGATTCTCAAACAAATCTCCTTCCAGAGATTCTCACCCTTCCTTAAAAAATGGCAAACGGTGTCCCACTATCCACAGGGGGGAAAAAACCCCAACTTCTGAGTATAGCTGTCTTTCAAAGCCCTTCACTCTCTGCCCCAATTCAGCCCAGGCCTGGTCTCAGAGCTCTCAGCATGTTGCTGCTCCACCTTATCCCGTGCCTCTTGTCACTGCACTGGAAGCCTTCCCCACCCCCACCCAGCTTTCAAGAATGTCCTTTCTCTCAGTATCTTCCCTTTGAAACCCTCTTTCACCATTCTTAAGAACCAGCTCTAACTTCACTGTTCGATACTCCCTCAGACACTGTCAGGCAGAATCCATCACTCTTTGTGTCCTAATGTTTTATTCACCCAGACAGTGGAGCATTCACAGTCAGTTGATACCTATTTGTTTACAAGGTCCTACCCACTCCAGGCTGCAGATCCCCGGCGGTGGGGGCACCCAGCACAAAGAGTGGCACTGAGCTGCCAAGAATTATTTTTTTATGAACAGAAATGACTGCACGACCCCTCTGCACACCTCAACTGTAATCCAAAATTCATGTGGTACATTCCTTTCCAGAGGGTCCCTTGGCTAAACAAATCCATAAGAGGTCATCCAGTAGAGTAGGATCTGAGGCATGATATGCCTTAGGTATGGCAACGTGGCGGCTCTGCCGCTTCTTCGCCTTACTCCATCATATACTTCTGCACCCCTTCATCCTACTAATGTGGTGCTTTACAACAAGAAGAAAAGTGAGTACATCTGTGTATGATTCACTGAGTCTTTTGATTCTGATATTCTCCACTGAACATTACTGCTACTCTGTCAAAAAGGAAAATTTGATTTTTAAACAATGACAAAATATTTTTTTTAATTAATACTAAATGGTAATGTTTATTTATTGGCACACATGTACAAATAGCTTTTTCTTTTCAAACTGGCTGTTTCAGGAACTGTGGGTAGCACTTTATTTGTGAATTTTACTGTAGAACAGAGTTCTACATGTTGGAGTTTCCTGGTAGAATGATAAAGTAGTTAATTACCACTAGCATTTAAAGGTTAAGCTGAACAATAGGCACTGGGGCAATCAGCAATGTTCTAATAACATAATTGCTCTAGAATCAAATTGGACTTGGCACGGACTCTCATCATGAATCTAACAATTCTACCATTCTGCCACTGGAAGGCTATTTGGACTTTTGCTAGACATGTGAACAGGAGAAACTGAACACTGATAAAGACAAAAATCACGATTTTACAACAAAAGCTTATTTTTATTTCTCTACTGTTATTTTAAAAGCGTAGCCAGTTTAGGTATTTCCCTAACTTATTACATAAGAAACTTACCAGAGTTGCATTATTATGCTTTATAAAACTACAAACTTAGAAACATTAAACACAGATCTTTTTTCCTTACAGTTGGATCATGTAAATATACTAGCAAATTTGTTAAGAACAAAGAGTCACACTGTGAAAGCAGCGGCCAATTTGGAGAGGACAAACTATCTTAAATGTGAATGGTTAGTAAAAACTTCTAAAAAGTAAAACTAATAACCTAGAATTAAAAAACAGAAATTTAATTTTAAAAAGTAAACACATATTGGTATATTGAAAAAAAGAAGGTAATGTCTAATAAAAGCTAAAGAGGACAGAAACAAACTGAAAATAAAAAAAATAATAAAATATATGAATCCTATTATATGGAAATCCTAACTGCTTTGGTAATAAAAGAGAAGCTTTAAAGTCAGTTATTCCTAACATTATAAATCACAGTACCTCAAATGAGAAAAAATTCTAGATCCTAGTCTGAAATCCAGCCTGGACTTTACTAAGGCTATTGATCAAGTCAGTTGCAAAACCACTACTCTAACTGTAGTTCTTTCAGTGCAGGAATTAGTTTGGGTCAGGGACACTCAGGGGGAATCTGTCTATGATGGTGGGGGTAGGGAGGATAGAGAAGACAGGTTTAAAGCCAGGTAAGACCCTTTACTGATGTCATAACCAAAGCCCTCTAGCAATTGAAAAGGGTGGCCCCATCTCTTCATCATGACTCTTCTGTCACCTCAAGATCAAAGATGACCAAGTATGAGAAAGAGTTCTATAAAGTATTCCTCCACCCCCAAAGAGGTGGTGGTGTTATAATCAACTAATTATAATAACAGGTAGCACAGATTTTACCAGCAAACAAGAGTGTCTCTCTGGAGTCAGACTGCCTGGGTTAAAAATCTTCTACTTAATAGCCCTGTAGCCTCGGGGATGTTGTTCAGCCTCAGTCTATAGTCAACAACACCCCACCCACTTTCTCAACCAGGGTGCTCTGAAGAATAAGTGAAAGAAGCCACATAAAGAATAAGGCACAGTCCCTGGCAAATAACTGAGCCTCCACATTATTTACTGCAGAGTTAGTGTGGATCTTCTATTTGAAGCCTCACATAATGACTATTCTAAGCATTTGGGTACAGCTTCCAAGGGAGTGCAGTGGTGAAATATCCACTTGCCAACTGTAGGAGATGAAAAGAGATGTGGGTTTCATCCCTGGGTCGGGAAGATCCCCTGGAGTATGGAAATGGGAACCTGCTGCAGCATTCTTGCCTGGAAAATCAAATGAGCAGAGGAGCCTGGTGGGATACAGTCCGTGGGGTCACAAAGAGTCAGACAAAGTACCCAGACACACAACAAAAAGCATTTGGGTAGCACTGTCTCTTAGCATAGATATGCAGATGGCCCATAATGATAGGGTTCCAATAGGCTGCTATTAACTAAAACACATCTCCTTTCAACAATCACAATAAGGTTTTGGTGTAATACTTCAGGCAAGATTGTAAATACCACCTCCACACTGGACTTTCTAATTTGACTTCAAATGCATTTCAAGCTAACTTCACTTTCCAGTGGCACAGGTGCAGTGCTCAGATGTCCCTGCCAACTTACAAAATCCCAACTGGCAAGAATACGCCAAAGGTCGAGCACACAAATATGATCAAGAACTCTAAAACTCATGTTATGGTTTGTTTGCTCATCAGCTGCAACTTTCAGATACCCCATCTACTTGGTACCAAAGGGTAAATCCGCTTTCAAACACATAAGGAGGATAATTACAGGGCAGAGGGAACCATGAAAATCTGGCCAGGGTGACCACAAGTCCTGGACTGTCCCCCTTTACACCTGCTGTCCAGTTCTCTTTACTCTCAAAACCAGCCCACTTAGAGGATGTATATACTGCTACTCTTAACTGTAGTCCTTTCAGCACAGGAATTAGCTTCAGTTCAGTTTAGTTCAGTCGCTCAGTCGTGTCCCACTCTTTGCGACCCCATGAATCGCAACATGCCAGGCCTCCCTGTTCATCACCAACTTCCAGAGTTTAGGTCAGGGCAATTCAGGGGAAGTTTGTTTATGGCAGTAGGGATGGGGAGGAGAGAGAAGTCAGGCCCAAGAGCCTTGCTGACTCTTTACTGATGCCATGACCAATGCCCTCAATCATCACTTCCTCTGAAGAAGACTCATGTCTCAGAAACAGATCACTGGTGACTTTCTTGACTACACAAAGGCCAGAGTACAGATGGAGATCAGCAGGGGCTCCGCCCACCCCTCCTCCCAAGCAGAGGGGCCTTCAGGAGGAGCCCTACCATCCCAGTCACACAGACTTAAGCGTGGCTCCCAGTCCTCAGAGCATTTCATGGTTGTGAAACACTTTCAACAAGTTCTGAAGCAAAGGGAATATCCTGAATAAACTTCTATACCAAACTAACCATACATCTCCCAGCACATTTCTGATTGAGGTTTTATTGTACAGCATTATGCAAAATGTTTCTTTTCCTGTTCACAGAGCTCTTTTTAACTAAAATTTTAACATTTCTTATCTCATTTATAAAGAAATAACCAGGAGACAGAGAAAATAATCCTCAAACAGGAAAAATTAAGTATAAAACTTTAAAATTAATTTGATCAAAACACACGTCTTACATACTGACTCATAACACATGCAAATTTATATAAACTAGCTTAAAATTTATAGCATCCTGGTAGTAAAAGCCTGAATATGGTAGGGCTCTAAGCCAGTCACTGGTTGTCAGTTTACTGCTCATTACAGTAAGACTTTTTTTTAATAACTTGCCGGATTAAGGAAGTCATTAAAAACAATCTGTATATAACCCTTATGGAAGTTGCTTTTTTCAAATTAACATAAATCAAAATTCACCTTCAAAAATGACTAGGACTTTCGGAAGACTGCCCTCGTTAAACAAGATTTAATATAATCTCCATGTAAAGTAATGAGTCAGTTCATAATAAATGTTTCACCTTCTGTAATATTTTGTGACCAACACATTCTTTTAAAATGGTCTACTGCCGTCTTTGTCTTTCTGCCTCTCTCCTGGTAAGAAAAACTCGATTCAAGATTCTTTTGCAGATAATCAAAAGTCCATCAAATCAGAGAAATAAATAAGAAGAGAGGCAGTAACCACAATGGTCATGCTATGGGTACCCGAGTCAAACAGCTATGGGTTGGAGGCTACTTGCTGTGACCTTGGACAAGCTACTGAGCCTCTCCAGTCTTCCACTTCCAGTGGGCAAAACGAGGATAACAGGAGCTCCTCCTTGAAAGGTGGCCGTGAGGACTAGGGGAAAGTGCATGTTGTGAACCATCTGCAGCTCCATGAAGACCTATTACATCTTTGGTAATGCGGAAAACACCACACAATCTTTATTTAGTTCACGTATGGACTCATTTGACAAGTTATTTACTGAAGACCCACTAAGTACAAAATACAAAGATGAATAAAATACCTTCCCTGCCCTCCAGTAGGGTTCCATGAGTTAAAAATACTTAGGATACACAGAAGTCCTACATATATTCCCCTTCATGCAGCAGAATCTATAGCAATTCAATACTTAGTCATTCATGTTTTGCTTCCAAGGTTTCAGCATATGTATTACTTGGTCAGGGAAAAAATACCATAGTAATTTATAAGGTATCAATAAAACTGATTTTAAATTAGAACATTATCTTGATGCCCTCTTGGGGTTTTTGGACTGTTATTTCCTCTTCCTGGAATAAAGCTGTTGGCTCCACCCCAAAAATTTCATTAAAGACAGCTACTTTAGCTGGCCGGCTAAGCTGCTGGGGCGTGATGCTTTGACACCAAAGGTACAGGTTTTATACAGGCACCTAAGCTTTCTGACAGCTACTGTCTGCATGTGGTCCAAACTGTAGGTCACATGTGGAAGCAACTGTGGAGATGAGAGGGGCCAACTACATTCCATGACCATTGATGGGGACAGTCCAAAGCACAAGATGAATATATTACCAGAGATGGCACAGGATGAACAATCTCCCAGAAACCATAATAAAAATTACCAAGTACACACAAATATTGCACAGAACTCACAAATGTCTTTTAAACTGTCCAATCACCCCAAATCACTTCATGCCCTTCAAATTTAATGAACAGCCTCAAGGCTTGCAAGCCCTAATATTCCTATGTGTATCTGTCCTCCACCCAGAATTTGCTTCCCCTCATTTATGTAGATTCTATACATCTTATATGCAAACAGTATATAAATTAGTCACATGCAACTGCCACCTTCTTCTGAGTTTTTTTTTTCCAGTATTGTACCTATAAAATATATCCTAAATCATTCATTATCCAAATGCCTTATAATCAATGTTACTAGGTCTTACTGACAAATATGATGTGGTACATGAGTCGTCTGACTGCCCTAAAAACAAATGTGGGGGAAGTGGCTGGCAAAATTTTCCTTCCTGAATTTTCTGGGAAGGTGAATTAGCTTCAGACCCATTCCTGTACTGTGTGCCCTGTTCTTGAATCAAAATATCAACACACTTCTAACAACTGCTTGGAAAGAAGCTCAAATAGGGTAGGTGCTCAGAGGAAAAAAGTGACTCAGATTTAAGACTTGGCAAGCTATATCTCAATGGACCAGAAGCCTCATTTAAGCAACTATTAAAATTTATTGGAAAAGAAAATCTTTTCATGTTGCTATTTTTTCCCAGTAAAGTGTTTTAGTTTATTAGAAAGGCTAAACATTTTTTTCCTCCAAAGAGTGTTAACTCCACAGAGCCTTATATATTCTCATATATTATGTATGCAAATATACTCCATACAATATCAGAGGGCAATTCACAGAGAACAGAGAAGGAAACAACAGTGTATCAATTTAAAGGTAGGCTTCTAAGAGTTTTTCAAGGCTGCTAATCAGAAATGCAAAATCTAGGTCTTCTTCATACTACTTCAAAAGGGCAAAACAGTTTCAGTGATCACTTAGCCAATCTGGTTAATGTCCTTCATTAAAATATCAAAATGAACTGTATTCTAGAACAGAACTAACACAAACATAATGTTAGCCATATGCTCCTTGGAAGAAAAGCTATGACCAACCTAGACAGCATATTAAAAAGCAGACATTACTTTGCCAACAAAGGTGTGTACAGTCAAAGCTATGGTTTTTCCAGTAGTCATGTATGGATGTGAGAGCTGGACTATAAAGAAAGCTGAGAGCCAAAGAATTGATGCTTTTGAACTGTGGTGTTGGAGAAGACTCTTGAGAGTTCCATGGACTGCAAGGAGATCCAAACAGTCCATTCTAAAGGAGATCAGCCCTGGGTGTTCTTTGGAAGGAACGATGCTAAAGCTGAAACTCCAGTACTTTGGCTACGTCATGCGAAGAGTTGACTCATCGGAAAAGACTCTGATGCTGGGAGCGACTGGGGGCAGGAGGAAAAGGGGATGACAGAGGATGAGATGGCTGGATGGCATCACCGACTCGATGGATGCGAGTCTGAGTGAACTCCGGGAGTTGGTGATGGACAGGGAGGCCTGGCGTGCTGCGATTCATGGGGTCGCAAAGACTCAGATAAGACTGAGCAACTGAACTGAACAGATAAATGTTATTTCCAATTTCCCAGGTGGCTCAGCAGTAAAGAACTCACCTGCCAACACAGGTGACTAAGATGTCATCCCTGGGCCAGGAAGATCTCCTGGAGAAGGAAATGGCAACCTATTTCAGTATGCGTGCCTGGGAAAGCCTAAGAACAGAAAGGCCTGGCCAGCTATAGTCCATGGGAGTCACAAAGAGTCAGATATGACTTAACACGCATGTACATATACGTATTTATTTCCAGTAGCCAGGGTTTTACAAAATTTAAAAGAAATCAGTAACACTAATTTTAACCAGATTAATTAAACCCAGTATATCAAAAAATATGTCAACTTATAATCAATATCAAACTTATTAATGAAACATTTAATTTTTTTAAGTCTTTAACATCTAATGTGCATTTTATACTTACAGCATATCTCAATTTGGACTGGCTACAGTCCTGGTGTTCAATAAAACACATGGTGTTTGGCCATTATTAGATGACACACGTCTAAAATGTCTTCAAGTCACATTAGGAATTAATCCCAATTAATACAAATTTCTGATCTGGCCACTGTCTAAGTTCTCCAATCCAGTTGAAAGTCACCTTCTCAGAGTAGTAGACATTCCAAAATATTTTATCCCTCAGTGGAGGCTTCTGCCAAGAATGCCCTTCCCTAACCTCTCAGCAGCCAGTATTTTTAAACTTTTTATTCCTTGGCTTAAATATCACCTTCTCAAGAAATGGTCTTGCTGGGGACACTATCCAACAAGATCCCTCCCAGGAATCTCTATCATAGTCCCTTGTTTACTTCTTTCCTAGCATCTGTATCACAGCCATACAGTTCAGTTACTCAGTAATGTCCAACTCTTTGTGGCCCCATGGACTGTATCACACCAGGCTTAGCTTTCCATCACCAACTCCCAGAGCTTGTTCAAACTCGCCTCCATCAAGTCGGTGATGCCATCCAACCATCTCATCCTCTGTTGTCCACTTCTACTCCTGCCTTCGATCTTGCCCAGCATCAGGGTCTGTTCCAATGAGTCAGTCCTTCGCAACAGGTGGCCAAAGTATTGGAGCTTCAGCTTCAGCATCAGTCCTTCCATGAATATTGAGGACTGATTATCTTTGGGATTGACTGGTTTGATCTCCCTGCAGTCCAAGGGACTCTCAAGAGTCTTCTCCAATACCACAGTTTAAAAGCATCAGCTTTCTTCACAGTCCAACTCTCACACTCAGTTCAGATTAGTCGCTCAGTCAGATCAGCTTCAGCATTAGTTCTTCCAATGAATATTCAGGATTGATTTCCTTTAGGATGAGTTGGTTTACTCTCCTTGCTGTTGTCCAAGGGACTCTCAAGAGTCTTCTCCAACACCACAGTTCAAAAGCATCAAGTCCTTGGCACTCAGTTTTCCATACATCCATACATCACTACTGGAAAAACCACAGCTTTGACTAGAAGGACCTTAATTGGCAAAATAATGTCTCTGTTTTTAATACACTGGCTAGGTTGGTCATACCTTTTCTTCCAAGGAGCAAGTACACTTAATTCCATGGCTGCATTCACCACCTGCAGCAATTTTCAGTTCAGTTCAGTCGCTCAGTCATGTCCCACTCTTTGTGACCCCGTGAAATGCAGCACGCCAGGCCTCCCTGTCCATCACAAACTCCCGGAGTTCCCTCAAACTCACATCCATCAAGTCCATGATGTCATCCAGCCATCTCATCCTCTGTCGTCCCCTTCTCCTCCTGCCCACAATCCCTCCCAGCATTAGAGTCTTTTCCAATGAGTCAACTCTTCACATGAGGTGGCCAAAGTACTGGAGATTCAGCTTTAGCATCATTCCTTCCAAAGAACACCCAGGACTGATCTCTTTAGAATGGACTGATTGGACCTCCTTGCAGTTCAAGGGACTCTCAAGAGTCTTCTCCAAGACCACAGTTCAAAAGCATCAATTCTTTAGTGCTCAACTTTCTTCATAGTCCAACTCTCACATCCATACATGACTACTGGAAAAACCATAGCCTTGACTAGACGGATCTTTGTTGGCAAAGTAATGTCTCTGCTTTTGAATATGCTATCTAGGTTGGTCATAACTCTCCTTCCAAGGAGTAAGCATCTTTTAATTTCATGGCTGCAATCACTATCTGCAGTGATTTTGGAGCCCAAAAAAATAAAGTCTGACACTGTTTCCACTGTTTCCCCATCTATTTCCCATGAAGTGATGGGACCAGATGCCATGATCTTCGTTTTCTGAATGTTGAGCTTTAAACCAACTTTTTCACTACCCTCTTTCACTTTCATCAAGAGGCTTTTTAGTTGCTCTTCACTTTCTGCCATAAGGGTGGTGTCATCTGCTTATCTGAGGTTATTGATATTTCTCCCAGCAATCTTGATTCCAGCTTCTGCTTCATCCAACCCGGCATTTCACATGATATACTCTGCATAGAAGTTAAATAAGCAGGGTGACAATATACAGGCTTGACGTACTCCTTTCCTGATTTGGAACAGTCTGTTGTTCCATGTCCAGTTCTAACTGTTGCTTCTTGACCTGCACATAGATTTCTCAGGAGGCAGGTCATGTGGTCTGGTATTCCCATCTCCTTAAGAATTTTCCACAGTTTGCTGTGCTCTACACAGTCAAAGGCTTTGCGGAGTCAATAAAGCAGCAGTTCTCCTGGAACTCTCTTGCTTTATTGATGATCCAACGGATGTTGGCAATTTGATCTCTGGTTCCTCTGCCTTTTCTAAGTCCAACTTGAACATCTGGAAGCTCCCGGTTCACATACTGCTGAAGCCTGGAGCATTTCAAACATGACTTTGCTAGCATGTGAGATGAGTGCAATTGTGTGGTAGTTTGAACATTCTTTGGCATTGCCTTTCTTTGGGACTGGAATGAAAACTGACCTTTTCCAGTCCTGTGACCATTGCTGAGTTTTCCAAATTTGCTGGCATATTGACTGCAGCACTTTCACAGCATCATCTTTCAGGATTTGGCATAGTGTAACTGATACCTCCACTAGCTTTGTTCGTAGTGATGCTTCCTAAGGCCCGCTTGACTTTGCATTCAAGGATGTCAGGCTCTAGGTGAGTGATCACACCATCATGATTATCCGGGTTGTGAAGATCTTTTTTGTATAGTTCTTCTGTGTATTTTCATCACCTCTTCTTAATATCTTTTGCTTCTATTAGGTCCATACCATTTCTGTCCTTTACTGTGCCCATCTTTGCATGAAATGTTCCCTTGGTATGTCTATCTTTCTTAAAGAGATCTCTAGTCTTTCCCATTCTATTTTTTTCCTGTATTTCTTTGCAATGATCACTGAGAAAAGGCTTCTTATCTCTCCTTGCTATTCTTTGGAACTCTGCATTCAAATGGGTATGTCTTTCCTTTTCTCCTTTGCCTTTTGCTTCTCTTTTCTCAGCTATTTGTAAGGCCTCCTCAGACAACCATTTTGCCTTTTTGCATTTCTTTTTCTTTGGGATGGTCTTGGTCACTGCCTTCTGTACAATGTTATGAACTTCCATCCATACTTCATCAGGCATTGTGTCTATCAGATCTAATCCCTTGAATCTATTTGTCACTTCCACTGTTTAAAAGTCTGGGATTTGTTTTAGGTCATACCTGAATGGTCTAGTGGTTTTCCCTACTTTCTTCAATTTTAGTCTCAATTTGGCAATAAGGAGTTCATGATCTGACCAACAGTCAGCTTCTGGTCTTGTTTTTGCTGACTGTATAGAGCTTCTCCATCTTTGGCTGCAAAGAATATAAACAATCTGATTTCAGTGTTGACGATCTGGTGATGTCCTGTGTAGAGTCTTCTGTTATGTTGTTGGAAGAGGATGTTTGCTATGACCAGTGCGTTCTCTTAGCCTCACAGCCATTATTTTGATTATTTGCTTGACTACAAATCCCATGGAGACAGGCATCTTGCACTTGGTTTGTTGCCTCAATTAAAGGCTGATGAACAAACAGATGAATGCAAAACTTGATCTCTTCATGAATCAATAACTCATGCATGCATCTTGTTTTCATATTATTTTTATTATCTTGAGAGTAGAAATTATACATTCTTAAAGGGTTTATGTTCGTGGTCTCTATTTATTCTCAGCACTCAATATAATGACTGTCATGGTCAGAATAACAGCTGGGGGTAGGGGTGGTTGGTTCAAGTGCACACAGTAGGCACATCCAAAGGAGGCAAGTAGCCTTCGGATGTGGTAATTCGGAAAATGATGTAGGTGTTAGGGGAACCAATGACTGAAACTTCCTGGCCTTGTCAGGCATGACAGCAACCACTTGCATGAGTTATTGTACAACAGGAGGTCCTGGTAAGGAACACAGAACTAACCAGTTACCACCAACCCGAAGAATTTGGGAAAGGTTCAAAGAGGAAATGCCAGTCCACTCAGTTCACTTCAGTCACTCAGTCGTGTCCGACTCTTTGCGACGCCATGAACTGCAGCACGCAAGGCCTCCCTGTCCATCACCAACTCCCGGAGTTCACTCAAACTCACGTCCATCAAGTCCATGATGTCATCCAGCCATCTCATCCTCTGTCATCCCCTTCTCCTCCTTCCCACAATCCCTCCCAGCATCAGAGTCTTTGCCAATGAGTCAACTCTTCGCATGAGGTGGCCAAAGTACTGGAGTTTCAGCTTTACCATCATTCCTTCCAAAGAACACCCAGGGCTGATCTCCTTTAGAATGGACTGGTTGGATCTCCTTGCAGTCCAAGGGACTCTCAAGAGTCTTCTCCAACACCACAGTTCAAAACTATCAATTCTTCGGCACTCAGCTTTCTTCACAGTCCAACTCTCATATCTATACAGAAGCACTGGAAAAACAATAGCCTTGACTAGACGGACCTTTGTTGGCAAAGTAATGTCTCTGCTTTTCAATATGCTATCTAGCTTGGTCATCCTACCAATCTTCAAGAATCTGTCTCACAGAAATCCACTTTGGCTGAGCAATGCCTGTGCCACCAGGAAGGACCCTGAGTCAGAGTGGTTGATTAGAGACAACCCAGAAACTAACCCCATCACGTAAGGCTTCGCACTAAGAGGCAGAGCAGTTCTTCTGGGTTACTTTACCCTCTTGCTCTCCGCCCAGGCACCGGTTTCCCATATAGTCTCTTACTTTGTCAGCATGTGTGTCCCCTCAGATAATTCATTTCCAAGTGTTACAAAAAAGCCCACTCTCAGGACCTGGAACGGGTCCCCTCTTTCTGCAACACAGTGACAGGACTATTCTCAGGACAATGCTAAAAAGACAGGAAGAGAAAATAAAAACTTGACCTGCTCATATGGTCAAAAGTGGTGCCTTTTCCCTGTTGCTCCCTGACCAGTCAAGGGCAGAGGCCCCCTCCTTCAAGGTTAGCATGAGGTTTGACCTCTGGGTGAGCAAGCAAGAAGTATTTGTTGTTGCATAAATGTAACAAGGCTACCAGTTTTTCTTATTCTATAAGAGATAAATCTTCACCATAAGGGAGACATTTTTCAACTGGTTCCCCTCTTCCTGTCTCTCATCATGAACTCATCAGGTGTCTGCAGCCAGGGAGAAACAAATCTTACTCAAGTCTGACCGCTGAAAAGGCAGGATCTAAATGAACCCTGCCTGACAGACCCACCAGGTGAAGAATGCAGGCATCAGCAGTTCTTTCTGTGGCCACTCATTTAGAGAACAGTGATCCCTGGGGATCCCCTTGAAATGTTTATTTCCTAAGGAGGTTGTGGTCAAGAAAAAAAACTCCTCAGTACTGCCATTTTTGTTGTTTTCTTAAGAATACCCACACAGGTGATGAAAGAAAAGGCCAAATATAGGGCAGATATCATACTTGTTTTATATCCGTTGATTTTTAA
Source organism: Bos taurus (assembly GCF_002263795.3). Lineage (NCBI taxonomy): Eukaryota > Metazoa > Chordata > Mammalia > Artiodactyla > Bovidae > Bos > Bos taurus. The sequence goes on along the minus strand of NC_037335.1, from coordinate 55,696,747 downwards.
GTCAAAGATAACTACCTAGAGTTTTATGTAAATTTTTAGTGTGTAAAGCAACATAAAACATTAATATCAATCAGTTTAAGACACTGACTTCAGTATACTGAGGAATAAAAACTAATGAGACACAGATACTCAGAGACACAATTTTAAATCAGTGCAAAGACATGATTTCAAACAGCAGCTTTTATTTGACAACCAGGTCTGAAGATGCAAGGGTTGACCAAATATGCAAAACACTAGAAGCAGCAGCGTGAACAAAGCTAAGAATTCTATAGGCTAACCAGGAACCAGCATTCCACTAACGCGATGAGGTGCTGAAAGGGGAGTCAGGCCCCAGTGTAATCCCATCCTGTACCCCATCTCAAATGATCAGAGGTCAGAGAGCTAAATTATAAGGGAACTACAGCAAAGGTCTCAGAGCCCTGTCTCTTGTCATCCCTGACAGCTGAGAGGGCTCGGCTGTGGCTCTGGCTGACCTTTTCTCCCTCCAGTTCCTTCTTCTCCCAGCCACCCCCTAGCCCTGCCCTGACCGGGGTATCTCTGTCAATACTGTCTTCCCTGTAGCACTACAGGCTAAAGAGGTTGTTGACCCTTATTCTAACATGTCCTTTTAGGTTAATTACTTTTGTATACTCAGTGTACCCGGTGACATTTAATCACTACAGCGTTACTTGGGTAAACAGAACTGAATGGAACCAAGTGCAATTTGGCATTGAGCTAAATGGTGCAGTAATAGCAGCATGCTGAAGACCGGAAGAACATACTTTTCCTCATCACCCTGAGAAATGAGGAGAATGCAATTCTACCTATCACTATTGTATTAAAAGGAAGAATCGAATCTCAGTAGTATGCTTTTGCTGCTGCTGCTAAGTCGCTTCAGTCGTGTCCAACTCTGTGCGACCCCATAGATGGCAGCACACCAGGCTCCCCCATTTCTGGGATTCTCCAGGCAAGAACACTGGAGTGGGTTGCCATTTCCTTCTCCAATGCATGAAAGTGAAAATTGAAAGTGAAGTCGCTCAGTCATGTCTGACTCTTCGCGACCCCATGGACTGCAGCCTACCAGGCTCCTCTGTCCATGGGATTTTCCAGGCAAGAGTACTGGAGTGGGTTGCCATGCTTTTGCTACTTAATACTAAATACGACTTTGTAATGTAAGAATGGCCCAGAAAAGTTTTTGCTGAATGAATGAAGATAAAATTAACTCGAAGTGTAGTATGACTTATGTGGTATGAATGTCTCCCCCATCCGCCTCTCTTCACATGTGCCCACACACACAAGCCCACAAAGGCCATCTCAGGATAGCCCTCTGCTAGCAGCCAGCAGTCTATCGTCTTGCTACTCTTTGGGCTGCAGGCGTCCAGGGCACAGAAACCCAGATGCAGATGATCCCACCACTGAGTGTGTACAGAGCACCTCCAGGAGCAGGGGATCACTCAAAGGTCACGGAACACACTGTGGAGCCACTGAGAAAGTCTGCTCACACACACAGCCATGGACTTCCTTCTGGGGGAATGGAGGAGAGTGTACAGAGCCAGCCAGACCACTGGAGGCAGAAGTACTTCCATGGTGGACGGAAAACAAGGTTTTACTCTATCGGAAGGATAACAAAAGACTTCACAAGCAGAGCCTATAGAGTTGTGACTCTGCCGCAATCCTACAACTTGAGATGAATGGCTGCTTCTGTGTTGGCTGTTTTAGACACTGAGGGAATAAGGCACAGTCTTGGAGCGCTTCGGAGTCTGGAGGGAAGAGTGGAAGATGAAATCATCACAGGCTGCAGAGTGAGAGCGCTCTGGTGTCAAGTCTCAGCTCCACCACACACTAGCAGTTTGATTCTAGTACTTTCACCACCACCCCTCCCCTCACCTCAATTTTCAAGCCTGTAAAATGGAGATAAGGATATCTTTCCCACAGGATTGTACTGGAGATTAGATGAGCTAACTAGAAGAAGTGGCAGCTGCAGACTGTCCTTTCTTTCATGCTTGCTTCTGGAATCTGCCCCAGAAGGCAAAGGCCAAGCCTTTGTCAGCAGCCCAATCTGGGCAAGTCTCCTCTTGCCTGCCTTTGAAAGAGTTCAAAGAGAGTTATGGGCAGTTTCTCAAGCCTCAGATTCTGGGGAAAAGCCACCCTATCTGTCCAAATTTGAACATTTCCGACAGCCTATTCTCCAGTTTGGGCATCTACTTGCTCTCTTGGCTTGCTGCTCTTTTGAGAATTTCTTCTCTTTCCCCTGATTTGCAGAATTCACGCCAAACACACCTTCCAACCTGACCTGGAGTTAGGGTTAACAGGGTGAAGACCAGACTTGCAATCCCAACTTAAGTGGAACTTCACAAATGACTCCACAGTGAGTGAGCTGTCAGGACTAATGGGGTGGTAAGAAACAGCACGGACACCACCCACCCTCCCATTAATAAAAGAATACCACCAGCTACTACTGACTCGAGTACTGACCAGGTGGCAGGCACTCTGCTGGGCCCCACAGCAGTGACTTGAACACAACAGAGAGGGAGGCTGAGGACCCTATCCTCAGCACTCCCAGTAAAGAGACATTATTATTAAGAAATTAATAAATCAGTAATGTAATAAGTGCAAAAGGCAGTGTTTTACAAAGCAGATAAACCGGATGTTAAGATTGAGACTAATGACAGGGTGGTCAGGGACAGCCTCTTAAAAGAGAGGACACGCAGGCTGACAGGGGAACTAGAGCCAGTCACGTGACAGCTAGGAGAACACTGCTATAGACGGACAGATGGGCTCAAGCACAGGCCCCAGAGAGGGACAGAAGGGCTGGGCGCCTGCAGCGGAGGGAGCATGGGAAGGCCATGTTGGGAGGAGGGAGGGGCGAGGCTGTGCAGGGCACAGCAGGCCATGGTGAAGCCTGTGTTTTATTCTAAGTGCCCCTGAAGGGGAGCACGTTCTTAAAAATCACTCAGTATATCTTTGAAAAGTTCTATGTTAGAGGGGGGCCAGAGTCAGAGTTAAGACTTTTAAAAGCACTTAAGAGGAGAAAGATTATGTTGCCTACTTCCACTCTTGGTAATTAAAAATGAAGACAACTAAGTGTACAACAGAAACCTTACATGAATGTTAAAGTAGCATAATTCTGAATCAGATCATCAAAGCTGTGTGTGCCTGCTAAGCCGCTTAAGTTGTGTCCGACTCTTTGTGACCCTGTGGACTGCAGCCTGCAGCCTCCTCTGTCCATGTGATTCTCCCGCCAAGAACACTGGAGTGGGTTGCCATGCCCTCCTCCAGGGGATCTTCCCAACCCAGGGATTGGGTCTCTTAAGTCTCTTGCATTGGCAGGTAGGTTCTTTACAAGAGTCACCTGGGAAGCCCCATCAAGGCTGAGCTTTCATCATTTTTGGCACCCCTGATTTTTGAGTGCTGGTGTATGGGCTTAAGTGGGTCTGCCAGCTAACAGGGCTTTGGAACAAAACAGTGGTCCAAGGGAGATGCTGGTGGCTTGGACTGGAGGGAGCGTTGAAGAAGGGAAAAAGAGGATGATTTCAGAGAGATGCTGGGGTGTAACCCAACTCAGTGTTTTACTTCATAGTAACACATATGTGTGTGTGCACCTAAGTATGTGTGTGTTTTCCTGAGTGTACACAGGTATAGATAGATGTATGTGTATAATTAGAATGGAATCAAGTTTGTTAACACAGTGATGTCATCCTTATCTATCTGTAATCTGATCAAGGTTAGTACTGGAAAAAGAAAGGCATGAGTCTTAGGTATACCACGAGAATGCTCCTAAACTTAAGGGCCTGGAGGGACCACATGCAGCATGTGAAAAGCATCTTCCAGGCTTATCAGAGAGTCCCAGAGAGGGGAGGGTTGGAAACAACTGATCCCATCTATCAGAACTAAATTCCTATAAGGTGGAGTGTCGGGTATTCAAGACAGATGCTGAAGAGTAAATACTGATTCTTAACTCAAAGAAACTTTAAAGGAAGGAAGGTAAAACCCATTTCTGTGGTCAGCAGAATGGATTATGCAAGAGCACAGTGACCGTTCCAGAAGGACTAGGATTAATCCACTGAGACTTCCCACAGGAGAGAGAGACTGGGCACTGTTTGGGAAGGAGGAGAAAACACTATTAGGGTCCAAACCTGTGCTAAGGCCATTTTGGGCATGTGAGGAGGCTAGGCCAAGTCTGGAAGGACGTGGAGGAGAACAAGCATGGTGCCACAAAGACTCCAGAAGGTGTTATCCTCTCCGGGATGACGTCATTGGCTGAGACAAGGGGCAGGGAGCAACCAATTCAGGATCTGGCCTGGTTCTCCACTCTGGCAGCAATCACCAGTGTCAGAATCACCTGTGGAGCTTAAAGAACACCCCACCTGGGCTGCACCCAGCACTTTCACTGGAGGGGTGCAACTAGGCAACTTAAAAGCCCCCAGGTGATTGTGAAGTTGAGACTTTTAGAAAATCAGCAGCAGCTGTGGCTTCCTGTGATTAGAACTCCTAATGGACCAGACCCGCCTACGTATTAGCTAAGTCACCTCCCAGAGCACAATTAACTCAGCAACAGTGACAGCAGCCTAGACTTTATCTCCCTGCGGCTGCTCACCCAAGGAAGAACCACGTTTAACTGGTAAAAAAAAATCATGTCTTTCAAAATCCTAGTCCTGAGCTGAGGGAGAGAAAAGCCACGACCGTGTCACTTGATGAGCCCCGGAGCTCTCCACATCTCTGAACGCCTGAACGTAGTGTTACCACACACAGGTCTACAAATGCTGACAAAGTGATGTATTCTGAGTGCCATAATTAAAACAATAATCTCAATAAAGTGGGCATTATGATATAATTGGCCATCCTCAGGTATTAAGCAAACTGTGGTAAAAGCCAAGGATACTCATCACCAAGGTCAATTATAATAATTGCTTATCTGAATTACATTATTGCTATCATAAACTCCTGCTTGATTAAAACAAAAACAAAAACAATAAAAACTGATACAGCACACACCATAGGGAAATGACCTGAGAAGGAATTCTTGCTGTTCCTGTTGCTTGACTACTGCTATGTCGCTTAGTCATTTGAGAATTCACATAATCAACTTAGCAGCCTATCCCTTTAAAACAGGTATGTGTCCTCAGCTTTGCAGTCAGAGCTTATTAAGGAAAAATGCCTATCTGACATTTGCGAAGTGGCTCAGAAGGGCAACATATGGTAACATACAGGAAAATGGAGGGGCTCTAAGCTAATAATAAAATGACAGGGCACAAGAGAAAACCAAGTACTCATTTCTGTGTTAGTTGCCTTCTTCACTGCCTCTCGCAGAAACTGAGTCTCGGTTCTGCTGGTTTATAGCTTGTGGGAAAAGATTTCACCCTCCACATGCCTCTGTCAGCTTGTCTAGATTAACACTTGGGTTCAAGTAACCAGTAACCAACGGTCAACCAGGAAAGAGTCGGGAAAAGCTTTGAAGACCAGAGGAGGGAAAACAGAATTTCTGACCTTCCTTCAGTTAATTGGAATGTGTTTGGCAATCGAGGAGTATAAAACTTCTTTTTTAAGCTGTGATTAAACATCAAGACTTTGATGTTTTACACAGTATTCTTCCCCCATAATTAACTGCACTAATGAAGTTAATTAGTGGGGAAGAATGCTATATAAAACATCAAAGTCTTGATGTTTAGTGTCGCCATCAGTTCAACTAAACAGTAATAAAGAAATCATTTCTTAAAGCGCATTTATGCATGCTCAGCATTTCTATTTACAGGCTCAAATTGTATGATAGGAACATTTTTCAAAATACCCAAAGATGCTATCCACACTGCAATCCAACTGCACTGACAGCAACAACATACCATTAAATGTAGTGTAATTAAGTGGCCAAGAATGCCACATAAAGCAAAAGAATTGAGACATTTAATCACAGTTATGAGGACGGTTATAAATCTACCATTACCATGAGAGTAAAGAATGGGGGAAACCCAAGGCAAACAGCCACAAAAAGGACTATGTATAACCTGAAGGCCAGTGCTAATTGTGTATTAGATCGTGGGTTTAGCTTCAGTCAGAGAGAAAAGAAAACAGGTTAAGCTATAAACAAGAACTGCAGACATCTGGCTCTTTCCAGAACTACCAGACAGCATGGAGCATCCCTGGTCCTTTCTGTTGGATCACAGAGTGGAGGGGATGGGAGAAGACTGGGTGGCAAGATCAGCGGGAGGCCTTCTGTATGTGAGCTCACATATATGAACAGACTCCCTGAACAAAGCAGGAAATCTATCAACTTTAGGTGCAAGGGACGAGAGATGTCATCTTGTCCCCGTTACTCAAGGTATGGTTCACTGTCCAGCAGCCATGAGATCTTCTGAGAGCTTGTAAGAAATGCAGCATCGCAGGCCCACCCCCTACCTACTGACATTGCTGAATCCACACTCATTACCACTTTTGAGAAGCACCTGACCACTTCAACCTCGTCACTTTCTACAGGAAGAAACCTGAATCCCAAGGGCTAAAGTAACTCAGGCAAGCTAACACAGGGCACATACTAGAAGATGATCTTCTGGTTTTAATAAAAGGCACAGGGAATGATGCCTGCATACTGTGAAAAGAAACCAAATCTGTATAGAGAGCAGCAAGGCATCATTAATCAAAGAGGACACAAACGGGGTAAGGGGATGACAAAGGGGCTTGCTTCATTACATTTGACCGATCGGGCTGCCTTCACACCTATCTGACTTAGGCCAAGAATTCCCTCAAACACGTGTAAAGTGAAAACTCACCAATTCTGTAAATAGGAAAGATGGAAAGGGCATTAGAACGTGTAAAAACAAAACAAAACCCCAAACCCAGAGAAGGGAAAGTTCCGAGGTCTCCAGCTCGTTTTTTGAAGGGCGATGGAGACAAGACAGAAAATGTGGCATCCTGGGGCCACCTCAAGTGACCACACAACTCTAAGGAGTGCAAAGTGCACTTCTGCACACCATGCGCGGCCAGACTGACCCAAGTCCACGAGGAAGTGAGAAGAACTGGCAGGGCTTGTTGCATCACAGAAGACTGGATCCAAAGGTCAATTAAGATTTCAGAGGATGCAAAAAGGGGAACAAGAACACAGGCTACGTAAAAGCCACTGAAGCAATTTCATCATTGTTAATCCTGCAATGAATGTGTCTCTTCCCCAATAAAAATAAAACGTTGACCCCAGGACAGTAAACATTTCTGTCCTTTTCACCACTATATTCCTGGAGCCTGAGCACAGGGACTGTACCTGACTAGCCATTGAATAACATATCTTTACAAAACATTTAACAGGTAAGTTTTGTGGCTTATTATATGTAGACTGTCACTATATTTAGTATCACATGGCAATTACTAACTATCCTGATGATGAAACAAAACTGACAGATAAACTTAACTCTTGGGAGCTATATTAGTTTACTAGGGCTGCCAAGCAAACTCCCACAAACCAGGTGGCTGAAAACAGAAGCTTATTCTCTCTCACGTCTGGAGGCTGAAGTGTGAGATCAAGGTGTCGGCAGGGCCATGCTCCCTTTGAAGGCTCTGGGAAGAATCCTTCCTTGTCTCTCCAGCTTCTGGGAGTGGCTGGTAATCCTTGGTACTGCTTGGTTTGTGGCAGCATGGCTCCAATCTCTGCTTCTATCTTGATGTGGCCTTTCTCTCAGTTCATGTATTTCCCTGCCCCTACCCAAATAATGGCGACAGTTATGTCGCTGATGTGTCTCAGGTACTTCTTCTTCTAGAGGACTTTCCCACCACATCCATGTGGCCTCAGTGTTAAGGAAGAGGTACTGGCTTTTTTAAAGCTAGATTTCCACACAAAAGCTCTCCTACTCCCTTCTCATTTCTTTTAGAGTCCTGCCTCATCTCCACCTTTGGAAGTACTAAGGAATTCAATCTGTACCCATTAGCCAAAGGAAAAATATTTATACTGTGAAATAATGAACATGACCCCCCAAAACATTCTCTCTGACTCAAGACTCTGAGTGAGGCAGGGCAATAGGAAATAGGATGTGAGACCCACACACACACACCTTGTGTGCTGGGTGGCCCCTTGAGACACAGGGCTTCTGGGTTAGGGATAAAGCAAGAATACATGTGTTTTCTCCTTAAAAAAAAACAAAGCTTTGAAAAGATTAATGATACGCTTAAATGATGTGATACATACATTTTCTTAATTGTTAGGAAGTATACACCTGAAATCAATAGTCTCCATCATGAAGTTACTTCTGACTTGAAAACACTTTTTGGATAAGTAATAAGCAAACAGAAGACATTTTTAATTCAAGCCAAAGTAGCTAAAAAACAGAAATCACAATCTTACATCCTAATATTCTGCCAAGTAGTTAAGCATGATAACTGACATTCAGACATATGACCTTCTGTTCAATTCAAACGAGTTATCTTTGGATATTTTGTGACTCTTCTTGTGATTTAAATACCTCAAACTACAATCCATCTTTCGTTTTGCCATTGTTTAGGCAAAGTTTGAATAATCCCCCTACAACGGTGTTCTGGCAAACACTCTTAAATTATGTAATTCACCAGGTTTAACTCTGCTGGTATAATCACTTTCAAAGAAGATGGTTATAATACATTATCATTACAGCTATACAATCCAAGTTGAATTTTCCTTGGCTGAATTCCTAACATTTTAATGCTGAAATTGATCTGTTTTAAAAACATCATGTGAAGGGTTTTTAAATACCATACATGCCCAAGCTCTTTATTTTAAATGCTTTAGAAATGAGCTTACATAAACAGGAAAAAAAAAAAACACTGCTCTCTAATCTAGCATTAAGCATATTTCAAAGAACAACAGGCATGTTTTCAAACAAACTACTGCAGTATACAAATTACCCAGCAGGAACGAGGATAACAATGCTTCTTATGTGGGTTTAGAACCTAGAGAAAGCTGACATTTCATCAAAGTTGTCTTGGAAACAATATTCTTTGTATTATTTAAAACACAAGAGGTGCACATTTGGGTGTGGGCTATTCTCTGCCAAAGAGTCAGATCAAGAGGCTGTTGCAGTTCTGGTACAGTGATGAGGAATGGGAGTATGTAAGCACTGAAATTATGCAAGGTGTTCTCAAGAACAGAAACCTCCATAACAAAAATGCCAGGCTACCATCTGGTTCCCACTTAGGCCGATTTTTCTTTACCTCTAAGACCACTGAGTAGACTGACTACAATAGTGGCCACAATTTTCACATGTCCCTGGGTCCACGTTTGGTCATGTGACTTGCTTTGGCCAATAGTACAGTAGCAAACAATGCAGGAGAGGTTCTCCTAGACTCTGCTGCTGCCAAAAGAATAAGCCTTAGCCTGTTGGAGGGGTGGGTACAAGAGATACATGAGGAAGAACTGAAGACATTCTAAATTACCCAGCAAATTTAGCCAAGATCAGCCCAGCACAGCCCAAAGAACTCTTCCCAACTCCACAGCTAACACAAAAACTAATGAGATATAGCAAATAGTTTTCACTTTATACCATTAAGTCTTGGAAGGTTTATTACACAGCAGTGCTAACTGACATAATCATTTAATTGAGAATATGCACTACAGGAAAAAAATGCTCCTTCTCCTTTTCAAGCTATCTATATTGGAATAAATGAAAATAATGTAAAATAAAAAGTAAACTCATTCCTTTATGGTTCTCAGCCTGATAATGTCTAATTAAGAAATGAACTGACATGTATAAATGGTAAACTCTCATAAATCCATTATTGCAGCACCAGCCCCAACTAACATATGAAAAACACTGTAATTTTCAAGTAATTTCTACTTATATCATTGTATCTGCCCTTCCCTAAACTTTGTTAGGATAGTATTAACACCACCATGTTAGTGATGAGCAAACAGAACTCTAGTGAGGTAAGTGACTGCATAAGGTCACACAGATAGAGAGAAATAAAGCTGGCATTAGAATACAGGGATTCTGACTCAAGACCTCAAGTGACTGTCATGAACACCCTGACAAAAAATAAGGAGAATATGACAAGGTCAATGAGATTATTCTCACTTTATCAATTCATGGAGTAAAAAGATATAAAAAACTGTATATAGATGCAGCTGAAATAATTTAGAAAAAAAAAACAGAATGGCTCACAGTATGAATTCTAAGTTACAGTGATACTCCAGGATTACACAATTTATATATGGTTATTTTTAAAATGCCCTATCTTTAAAAAGCAATATTTTCCCAGGCCAATATTTTTGAAATAATTATCAGTATTCAAATTATGTACACAATTTTGTGAATCAAAGGAATTTCGAAGATAAAGGGATCAAAGAAATTATATCTTCATGTAATTAGTCAGGACAGGTACAGAGGAAGCTCTGTAATTGGTTCTCTCCATATGAGAGCATTAAAACAACTCTCAACTTCATGTTTATTTATGCTCAGATTAATTCTACATCTTGTCTTCATCTAAATTTCCTCCTGAGATTTTAAAAAGGTGGATAAAAACTATCTTTAAGGGTTATCATTTCATGAAAACAAGTACCACCTAAGACCCAGAAGAACGACACTGAGTCAGTAGACTCCTAAAGGGAGAAAAGGGATGAGAAAGAAAGAATTCTTTCTAAAGACAGGGAGAAGTAAACTGGGAGTTAAATTAATGGTCTAAATCAAAGGTTAGCCAACTTTTTCTGGAAATGGCTTGACAGAAATCAGATTTATTAGGTTTTAGAGGTCACATAATATATCTATTGCATAATTTTTGTTTACAACCCTTTAAAATGTATATACCACCATGGGGTCTCATGAAAGAGTTGGACATGAGCAACTAAACAATAAAAACAACCAGTCTTATAGCTCATAGGTCACTCCCTGCCAACCCCACATACAGAACCAGGAAATGGATTTGGCCAGGATTTGGGTGGGCCAAAGCTTGCCCACCCCCTCAGTCTGGTCTATATAACTGCAAGGAAATGTGGTGTATTCCCGTATTTTCCCCCAGGGTGCCCTCAACAAGAGCCAAGAGGAGAATGGAGGGTCTGCAAGGTTCCGTGATCTGCACTCCACCCCGAGAGATGCTGGAGCATTTTGACTATAGTGATTTTTAAATGCAAGAGAAAGGTCATAAATTGTCATCTGATAACTTCAGTTTCATGACTTAAACTGTGCTTATGACACTGGATAAGAAATTGCCGACTGATTGGTTTGGAGGAGAAGGGGCTAATGTTGTCCAAACATTCCTCTTTCCCTTCCCTGATTTATTCAAGAGTATAACAAATGACTACTGTAACAGAGGCACCCTGACAGTAATACAGGAGTGTTCAAAGCTGAAAAGGACAAGGTCTTTGCCCTCAAAGCCTTCTGTCCATGAAAAAGTTAGAGATAAGATAAGTACAGGAGTCCCAAGGCTGTACTTAGACACTGCACGTCAGGAAATTCTTGGGGGCCAGATGAGCTTTGGCATTTAGTATTTCTGGAATTTGAGAAAGGCAGTAAGATACATTTACTGTAGCAGGATGTGGGACAGCACCCCATAATCAAACATTAGTGTTTCCATAGTCAAAAAAACACACACGCCAAACAAAAACCCAATTTGTTTCCACAGATTTTTGGATTTCAGAGTAGTGGATAGGGAAATGGGGGCCTGCCTAATCTTATAAGACTCTGAGTATTCATTTTATCTCGCCCTCTCTTTTAAAATAAAGTTTTAAGAAAAACCACAGAATATGATAATTCCTGATCCAAACTAAGCAACTGCCAACTTCTGCACTAGGGTGGCCTTCCTCATGCACTACGTCTTTACAACAACAGGTTACCTCAGATCCAGGCAGGGTGAGTTCAAGCTAACCAAGATTTCACTAATAACATTTTCTTATGCTACTCAAACGGAGAAGGCAGTGGCACCCCACTCTAGTACTCCTGCCTGGAAAATCCCATGGATGGAGGAGGTTGGTAGGCTGCAGTCCATGGGGTCACTGAGGGTTGGACACGACTGAGCGACTTCACTTTCACTTTTCACTTTCATGCATTGGAGAAGGAAATGGCAACCCACTCCAGTGTTCTTGCCTGGAGGATCCCAGGGACGGGGGAGCCTGGTGGGCTGCCGTCTATGGGGTCACACAGAGTTGGACACGACTGAAGTGACTTAGCAGTAGCATGCTACTCAAAAGTCATTAAAAAAAAATCAAATTTAAAAAATACATAAAATAATGTCTAGTAGGCAGTTAATGAATCCTTGGAAAGTATGCAGTATGACTTTCCTAATAAATTACCCAATGAATCACTAAATACCTGTGGCTGTGTGGCTAGAAAAGGCAATAAGCTTTTAGAAGGGTCACCTTAACAGAGACATTGAATCTCCAATTCCCCAGAGAACTCCACCACCCGGTAATCTGAAAGCTAGAGATCTTCGGACCTTCTCAGTGCATATGTCCTGTTACTCGAAGAAGAAAGTCTGTGCCCAAGAGACCTTTGCCTCTGCTACAGCATCCTGCATGAAGCAAGCACTTTATCTGACAAATACCTAAAAATCCAACAAATATATAAGCTATTTTCATTTGCACACCTCAACATGAAGAATAATATAGTGTTTATTGAACTGGCAGATGAACAGTTCCTTTCATCATACTGGATAAAGTATGCTGCTGCTGCTGCTGCTAAGTCCCTTCAGTCATGTCCGACTCTGTGTGACCCCACAGACGGCAGCCCACCACGCTCCCCTGTCCCTGGGATTCTCCAGGAAAGAACACTGGAGGGGGTTGCCATTTCCTTCTCCAATGCATGAAAGTGAAAAGTGAAAGTCAAGTCGCTCAAGTCGTGTCTGACCCTTCGCAAAGCCCATGGACTGCAGCCTACCAGGCTCCTCCACCCATGGGATTTTCCAGGCAAGAGTACTGGAGTGGGGTGCCACTGCCTTCTCTGGATAAAGTATACTCAGAGACTTATTTTTAACTCATCAATACACAATTTTCCCCAGATTTAATCTGAATTTTTAGATGTAGACACAAGCTTGGAGAGCTCCTGGTCCAACTACTCTGACATTGAGTGAATGTTGAATGAAATTCACTCAGTGGGGTCCAACTCTTTGCGACCCCGTAGACTATACAGTCCATGGAATTCTCCAGGCCAAAATACTGGAGTGGGTAGCCTTTCCCTTCTCCAGGGGATCTTCCCAACCCAGGGATCGAACCCAGGTCTCCCGCATTACAGGCGGATTCTTTACCAGCTGAGCTATCAGGGAAGCTCTAACCTTAATACAACGTAAAAAAGTAGGTGTGGGACTTGTCCGAGGTACTACAGCTAGCAACAGGAAAAGCTAGGATTAGAACAAGGTCTGCAGATGGTTTCCAATTCAAGTTTGTAATTGAATTCTGCTGATAAATAAGTATGTTTATCCAAGACAATGTATACAGATTAAAGGCTACACAATATTTTTGGCCTTATCTCATTAGCCTCACAGTCATAAGTTTACAAAGGTTCTAATTGTCAAAGAGGCTGGTTTACACCTCTAACTTGATGAAACTCATCATCCCGGGATCTTTGGTAAATACACATAATTTCTACTTTGCATCGTATTTCATGTATTTCTGAATATAGTTCACATAATTCCTACTAATTTCTATAAGAGACACAGGAACTGAATAGAGTACAATATAGCTCTCTCACTTATATCACAACTGTATTACTCACTACTTGCTGTGCTAACAACTTACTGATCTGATGGTGTTGCTGTTGTTGTTACTGTTTAGTTGCTAAGTTGTGTCTAATTCTTTGGGACCCCATGGACTGTAGCCTGCCAGGCTCCTCTGAGATGGATCTGATACTCACCTTTATATACAAATAGGAATTCAAAAGAGAAATTTCATTTAGACCATCTGGTTAGGTTAATCTTTCAGTAATCCTCCCTCTGAAATTTCTGAATTTCATAAATGTAAAGAACTTCATACACTGCCCACATCTGATTCTACAGGCAAAAAAGCACCCACAATTGTACAACTACACAGGTATAAATTTAATGACAAGCCTACAAAATTCAGAAGTAGGATAATTGGAAGGATGCCTCATCTGTAAACTACTGGGATAGTACAGGCTCTATGTAAGTTTGTTTCCAGAAAAGGAAATAAAAGGTAAATCTATCAATAATTATATATAAATTCAAAATACAGTAGTGTCTTACAAAAAGCCCAATGAAGATATAACAACAAGTGATCAGGACCTGTGATTATCAAGTTGAAAAGTCCCTACCATGTCATCTTGTCCCTTGCTGTTATCAAAGTTCAGTAGTTACAGGTAATTACAATGAACATCTTGAAGGAAAAGGAAAGGACACCCTGAAAATGAGGTAAGACATGCAGATAACATGGACCTAATGCTGGTCTGCAACACGTGGTCTGGATGCTCTAGTGGTCTGCTGCTGCTGCTAAGTCGCTTCAGTCGTGTCCGACCCTGTGCGACCCCATATATGGCAGCCCACCAGGCTCCCCCATCCCTGGGATTCTCTAGGCAAGAATACTGGAGTGGGTTGCCATTTCCTTCTCCTATTGCTATTATTTCCACTGTGGATATCTTTCAAAAGATGCCACAAACTTAGTTAATTCTAGGCAGTACAACAATAGCACGCAAATAGTAATTCTGAATTAGCTAGAATACTATTTTGAATACATGATATTGGCATTTACTGAGAACTGACTAGAGGCCAAGCACTTCACAAGGTACTTTAAACACACTGTCTCATTCAATCTTGTAATAACCCAATGAAATGGATAACATTATTACTATAAAGAATCTAACTGGGAGAAATTGAGTAACTTGCAAGTCTAAGAAAAATTCTGATTTGAACCTAGATCTATCCAATTTCAAATCCATTATCTTTCAATTATACTACTGTTTGAGTCATGGCTAAAACCATCACTGTAACATGGATTTATGATGGAAAATGCATCTTCAAACATAGGAAGTAAATTAAAATACTGAACAAGTATTGCTCAACAAGTCTGAAGGAGCTCCGACATTTCATTCAGAACACCTGAGTGTATAAAAGAATGACACCAAGCTCCAATTAACACACTGGGGCTTTTACACACTAATGCACTGCCGTTAAATAGTACGTAAACAAAATACTTCATAGGGTGTATCATACAGTACACCATAAACTCTAGGTTCAGAAAAACCTGAGTGGTCATGCAACCCAGTGGGAAACCTGAGGCTTACAGAGAATAGAGGGCATGTCCAAGGTCAGATAATGTGGCAGATCCCCTGAATGTGGTGCTCTTTCTACCATATCCCTAGTTGGCTTTTTCCCCTCCTCTTTCTATATATTTTATTTTAAAAAGTAATAAAATGCACTCAATAAGTTAGACTATTGACCCAAAATAATTTCAGTGGTAACAAAAGCAATAATTTATTTACTTCTCGGTTGTGTCTTTTCTGGAAAGGCCCTGGGGAGCTAGAACAGTGAAACATCTTATTAATTAGAGTATCTAAAATAAACATCAGTGGCAATTAACAGACTATCAAATACGACAGTAGAATAAAATGAGCATAAAATATTGCCTCCTTCCTGCCAGTCCACCAGGGCAATCTAGCTTTAAGCATCCTGCTTCATGAGGCCTGTGATCCAATGAGTTCACAGTGACTGGGACAAGAGTCTAAGGTACCATTTCTATCACCTCACTTGACCTCCGTAATGTAAAGCTGAGAATTGTGCTTAAGACAGAAGTAAATGACTAACCAGGGTGGTACTGACACTGCTTAGGAAATGAAAGAGAGAGGGATGGTGAAGCCCCCAGTCACAAAGAGCTGTTAATGACTATACACTCTGAATTTACAGGATAGCCTGATATCATGCTTTATTTTTGTTTTAAATTAAAGTGGTTTGTTCAAGGTCAGATAAACAAAATTTAATTTCTGTGTATTCAGTTTAGTCCAGTCACTCAGTCGTGTCCAACTCTTTGCGACGCCATGAACCGCAGCACACCAGGCCTCCCTGTCCTTCACCAACTCCCGGAGTTCATTCAAACTCATGTCCATTGAGTCGGTGATGCCATCCAGCCATCTCATCCTCTGTCATCCCCTTCTCCTCCTGCCCCCAATCCCTCCCAGCATCAGAGTCTTTTCCAATGAGTCAACTCTTTGCATGAGGTAGCCAAATACTGGAGTTTCAGCTTCAGCTTCAGTCCTTCCAGTGAACACCCAGGACTGATCTCCTTTAGGATGGACTGGTTGGATGTCCTTGCAGTCCAAGGGACTCTCAAGAGTCTTCTCCAACACCACAGTTTAAAAGCATCAATTCTTCGGCGCTCACCTTTCTTTCTCGCTTTCTCTCTTTTCTTTTTCTCTTTCTCTCTCTTTCCAACTCTCACATCCATACTGGAAAAACCATAGCCTTGACTAGACGGATCTTTGTGGACAAAGTAATGTCTCTGCTTTTTAATATGCTGTCTAGGTTGGTCATAACTCTCCCAAGGAGTAAGCGTCTTTTAATTTCATGGCTGCAATCACCATCTGCAGTGATTTTGGAGCCCAGAAAAATAAAGTCTGACACTGTTTCCACTGTTTTCTCATCTATTTGCCATGAAGTCATGGGACCAGGTGCTATGATCTTAGTTTTCTGAATGTTGAGCTTTAAGCCAGCTTTTTCACTCTCCTCTTTCACTTTCATCAAGAGGCTCTTTAGTTCTTCTTCACTTTCTGCCGTAAGGGTGGTGTCATCTGCATATCTGAGGTTATTGATATTTCTCCCGGCAATCTTGATTCCAGCTTGTGCTTCTTCCAGCCCAGCGTTTCTCATGATGTACTCTACATATAAGTTAAATAAGCAGGGTGACAACATACAGCCTTCACGTACTTCTTTTCCTATTTGGAACAGTCTGTTGTTCCATGTCCAGTTCTGTTGCTTCCTGACCTGCACAGAGGTTTCTCAAGAGGCACATCAGGTGGTCTGGTATTCCCATCTCTTTCAGAATGTTGCAGTTTATTGTGATCCACACAATTAAAGGTTTTGGCATAGTCAATAAAGCAGAAATAGATGTTGTATTAATTCTTTGCAAGTAGACTCACAAATCAGCAAGAAATACTTTTGTCAAGCCACTGGCCCTCAATTTGGTATTTTAAAAGAAAAATCTCCATCATACGCAGGCTTCAACTTAAGTTTCAAGTTATCCTCAACAAATTGATTCAGCACTGGAATCAAGCATTCATTCCTCTGTGATTGTCACCCAACTATCCTGTCTGTTCTATTCTAAAGGTACCAAGTTGTCCTTTTTGGAGGGGGAAGGGTAGCAGAAGAGGGACAAAATAGAGAGACTGGGAAGGAAAACTCAGAACTGTACACAGGGGCCTTCTAAGCTATGAAACACGAGAGGTCCCTCCTCAACCCTTGTCCTAAAGCTCCAAAAGTCAGCTGATAAGAGTAACAGCCAAAACACGGGAAGCACAAGCATTTGTTTTTTCACCAATTAATGAAGACCAGTAAGCACAGACACAAACATCATACATGCTTATAGACACCAAAGGTAGAAAGTATCACTAAATGCAGTGATTATAAAAAACAAAAAACTTACCCTTGCTTCTCCATGAAATGACAATGATATCAAACTATAAAACCCAAATTAGGGAATTTTGTTACTGTAAGAGTATTCCTATTAATCTCAGCAAGTGGATGAAGCTGCAAGTTAAAATCTTTGTCAGATTTTTCATCTACGTAGTTTTTAACCAGACAACAGATTCCGAGCTGTAAGAGGAGGAGGATACATCTGCTGGATATGAGAAATTTGACACAAAAACACACACAGGATTGTGTAATGACATTCCAAAAGGCTGTGAAATAAAAATGGCCTCAAATTATCATTTTGGAAGTCCACAAAATATGAAGTATGAAAAACACACACCACCCATGCAAAGAGCTTACATTCTAAGGACATGAATGTAATGTCCTTAGAATTACAAAAATGATATATCCTTTTGGTGTGACTTAACAGTAAGTATTATAAGTACACAAAATCAGCATTCATTGAGTCTGAATTTTTTTGGATCTGACAGACAAGAAAGATAAGCTCATACATACTTTATTAATTGTCTTCCTAAGTGGGAGACACTTCACTGGGTCTCCTCATACATGTCTCTAATCCTCTCTCTAAAAACCCTATTCCAAGTAAGACATTAATACATAGGATGATGTTTCCATTGATCCTAGTGTAGAGATGAAAAGGACAACTCTGGGGACTCAGTTCACTTCAATTCAGTCGCTCAGTCGTGTCCAACTCTTTGCGACCCCATGAATCGCAGCACACCAGGCCTCCCTGTCCATCATGATCTGCCGGAGTTCACTCAAACTCACGTCCATCGAGTCGGTGATACCATCCAGCCATCTCATCCTCTGTCGGCCCCTTCTCCTCCTGCCCCCAATCCCTCCCAGCATCAGAGTCTTTTCCAGTGAGTCAACTCTTCGCATGAGGTGGCCAAAGTATTGGAGTTTCAGCTTTAGCATTATTCCTTCCAAAGAACACCCAAGACTGATCTCCTTCAGAATGGACTGGTTGGATCTCCTTGCAGTCCAAGGGACTCTCAAGAGTCTTCTCCAACACCACAGTTCAAAAATATCAATTCTTCCGCGCTCAGCTTTCTTCACAGTCCAACTCTCACATCCATACATGACCACTGCAAAAACCATAGCCTTGACTAGATGGACCTTTGTTGGCAAAGTAATGTCTCTGCTTTTCAATATGCTATCTAGGTTGGTCATAACTTTTCTTTCAAGGAGTAAGCATTTTTTAATTTCATGGCTGCAGTCACCATCTGCAGTGATTTTAGAGCCCAGAAAAATAAAGTCTGACACTGTTTCCCCATCTATTTCCCATGAAGTGATGGGACCTAACTTAGTTCTAATCAACTCATCTGATTACCATCTGATTAGTCCAGGTGACTGTGGCAAATCACTTAACCAACCGTGTTCCACTTTCCTCAATCTAACTTGGAGATACTAGTAAACTCCACCTTAGGAGGCTGTTTTGAATAAACAGAAAGATGGTTGGAAGGACTTAGTCGGCGCAGAATAAATGCATCTACCATGCTAATTACTTTTTATTATTATTGTCCAAGATCACAAAGAGAGCAGGCAGTAGACCTGCCTAGAACCCATGACGGTGGCTACAAGTGCATGTTTTCACTCTATACTAAGCTGCCTTTTAGATATTTTCGTTAACTTCCAGGAAAGCAGTAGACCCTGCATACGTCATGCAAAAGGATTGCAGAAGCTGAGGGCAACAAAGAGGAAGACAGGGTGCTAGGCCCAGGGACACCAGAAGCAGGAGCCACCAACCAGAACTGCCCAGTCTATAAGCTGCATCCCTCTGAGGGAAGGCAACACAGCCAGGATTGTAACCAACTGTCAACCAGGGCCAGAGGCCAGCCAACACTACTCACAGGTGACAATGGCCAATCACTGTAACTGTATTCTGAGCCTGTGGTTTCAGTGTCTGACAATAAGCCAAATTTAAGTTATACTAGAATTTTAATTTTTCTTAGGGGAAAGTTATATATGAGATACTTTCTAGATACAAAAGTAAGAGAAACCAAAATGTGCAATGTAGGGAATCAGACAGAAGCATTTCATCTGGGATGGACTCCTCCCACAAAAGCAAATACTTCTTATGGACTTCTACAGAAAATAATCTGAAAAGGAAACAACATGTTAAAAATCATGTAATATATTCCAAAGGTAAACAAACATTTCTAAAATCACTTACTGCCAATTCATGTATATGGATTCCAGGAGGTTAAGTAAATCATGAAGGAAAAACCTCCAAGACTAACCCACTTATTTAGCCTTAATGGAATTGGGTTTCCTTCAATATTGTTTTAAGTAAGTGGATTTTTGGTTGGGGTCTAGAAATTGTGTGGTTATAGGGATATTTTTGTTGTAATGGTGTTTGTTACAGTCAGATTTGATTTGTACATCTCCCAAAACAAATGTTATGACAACCAGAAAAAAATTTGGGAATCTAGGCCAAACAAAACTAGGTCTTTAAAAATTTCACTTCTTGTAAGATGCAAAGACTGTACAATTCTCTGTCATATTTATTCTGAATATCAGTGATGCATCCTCTACATTTTTGAGAGCCAAAGGCACATAATTTATAGCAGGGTTTCTGAAACTATGCCCTTTTCACTGGTTGTGGCATTTAAGGTTTGTTTTCACACATCTTGTAATGTTCTAAGACTACCCAAACTGACTGGAATTACATTTTTAAAGCATTTTTAGTTGAGTCCCTGAGCTGAGTGTTCTGCAGCCCACCTGCCCCCCTTGTACTTGTTGCTGTAACAGAACTCGAATTGCGGCTGGAGAAACTTTCCACTTAGTCTACTCCTTCTTAGCCTTTTTTGAGCTAGAGAGATGTATATTCCTTTTCCTTATCTTTTAAATAGAAATAAATCTCTACAAAGAAACATGGTGTTTAGTTCTGATAACCAGAGAAATGTGAGATTCCAAATCTGAGCTAATACACTCTCAAAATGGCATCTCAGGTAGGAAAAGGGAAGAAGAAACAAAGACTTCAGAATTCTCAAGCATAGCTGACCCCACAAAAGCTTCCTGGGCCGTCAGAGGAGACGTCACTTTTCTAAAAACAACATCTGGCGACTGGTAAAAATGGGCTGCCCCAAATACAGCCTGGTGGTTTTCAGGTACTCTCTTTCACAGAAAGGGTGATCACTGATCACCCAGGAAGATGGTTCTAAAAATCCAGACGAGGTTAATTCTTAGAAAACAGAGTCATTCTGAAAAGACATCTCAAAGGCTTTGCCAGACAGGCCCTGGCCCCCATGGGCAGCTAAACTCCTACCTGCCAGGGTCCCTCACTGCCCATCCCCGTGGGAAGGAGGCCTAGTTGTGCCAGCACTCTCCCTGGAGGGAAGCACCACCCTATGCCCAGTGTAAGCCTGCTTCTAGAACTCTGGCCTCTGTCACTCCTACTAAAAAATGTAACATTTCCTTGGACTCTGTTGGCATTGACCCTTTGAGTAATCTAACTGCACATTCTGGGCACCCTCTCCCCAAAAGGAGGGGTTCCTTATTTCTGTAACCCCTGGAAGACAGATGTGTGCAGCACAGGCCATACGACATCTTCCAGACTGACATTTTTATAGAGAAACTGAGGTTAATCTTGCTATTGGAAACACAGCAGATGGGTAGCACCCTGCGAGAATCCTTTTTTTGTCAACATTCACCTTCAGGAGCACATACTCAAAGAGGGGTGGGGTGCAGTCCGTCGCTTCCTCTGCAGGACCCAGGCCTGTGTACCCCCTGCATCCAGATGATGCAAGTGTCCTTGTTCCCTCAGACGCACCCTGCCAAGCCCAAGACCGACCGACTCTCACCTCATGACACTGCTGTGCACTCAGCCTGAAGAGAAGGAGCTGCAAATAAATCAGTATTACGGCTCAGGGATGTGGGTTCCTTCCCCAGCCAGCCAGCCTTATGACAGGGATTAGGTCTGTGAGTAGTAAACTGAGTAGGAGTAGTAGTAGCCAGAGTCCTGGCTGCTCAAGAAGCACCTGTTGGGTCTATCCCTCTCCCCACACAATGAGAGGAACACAGGATCGTGACAGTCTATGGCCCTGGAGGGAGACGTCCATTTTACAGATCATCTGACACAAAGATAAAAGAGGCTCCCAGCAAAACTCAAGGTAGACCATAGACCGTGATCCTCAGGTCACTCCTCTGGCTAGTAAGGAGGTCACTGTCAGGCTAGTTAGCAGCTTCTCCAACCAGCAGAAGCACACAGTGCTGGCACAGCAGGTGAATGGCTTTTAAAACCATGATACGGGCTGACAGGACCCTGTAAAGTTCTCCTCGTTTGGTCTCCAATTTCAACTATCAGGAGTAGAAAGTGGTTTTGGCTCTAAAACATATAAAAGTCACGTTCTCTAAAAAATAAAAAGGTCACATGTCACATTCTCAGTCGAGGCTGAACTATCTGCAATAACGAAATTCCCTTTATATTTAAATATGTGTTTAGATAGGGTAAAGTTAATTCTCAACCATCTGCACATACAAAGGTCCATTGTGTAGATTTTCTGCAGCAAAACTTTAATCTCAGAATACTTTCCTCCATAGCCTGGCACATTTCTAGTTTTCTGCTTTCTGCTGTCAGTCTTGTACTTGCTGTCAAATGCAAGTTAATTTAAATATGAAACCCCTCAAAAATACATGGAACCAAGTTACTTTCAAATTATCCATACTGTACACTAAAAAAAAAAAAAAAGGGGGGGGGGCAAGATTCACTGAGCATCTACTAAGTGACAGACACCTTTGAAAATGTACGTTACCACCCTTCAGAGCAGAAAATAGAACATTAGGGATTTAGCCTGCCCAAAGCTGGTAAATGGCAGAACGCAGGGTTTGAACCCAGGCCACCTGAGTCTACAGCCTGCTTTTCTAACCAGCATCCCTGCATGGCCTTTCACCTGCAGGCTGGCTGGGGTTCATAGGGTGTCATGTGCACCGATGTGGACAGGTCCCAACACCCACTGGCTTCCCAGCATTGAGAAATGTGGTTCAAACCAAGTGTACAAAGAGACGACTTGAGTCACCCTTTACAAGGGTGTTATTTTAGCTTTAAGAGCACAGCAAACATGAATACTGCTCCAGGAGTGAGTGGGAAAAGAGGAGGAGGGAAGAGATCTGTCTGTAAAACCAGTCTCTCCAAAACATGCTCACCCTTGTGGCCCTGGCCACAGCCTGAGGGGTGAAGTGGGTCCACCTCTTTGTCTTGGCCTAAGTGAGGTTCTCTGGAACTCATTCCTTTCAAGGGTAAGCTTTTTACTGTATTTTTGCCCAGGGTCTTTTATAATTTTGGCATCATGCTGAGTCAAGTCTGTGGAGCCTTAATCTCTCTCACTCTTTCTGGCTTGTTAACAATGAAAACTTATTGCCTTACTGTCTTTGCATATTTTCTAACTTGCATGATTTCACTACCACCTCCCTCGGGTCTTCTGTAAGACACATCACCTACTTGGTCACACAGATGTGTTTATCCCCAACTCAGTCTTTTCAGGGATTTCTTCCTTATGAACTTCAGATCTAGGTCTCTACACTTACTTGATCGTCTAGTGATAAAATATCACTCTGAGTTGCAGTTCTTTTTGACAAATTTGCCCATGAAGTTGCCACCCACCTCCCAAGGGATTACTAGTCTTTAGGACTAGAAATGTTGCAAAGATTAAAATAATCTAACATTCCTTCTATTAACATAAACTCAGTAAATTCTTCTCCACTAGAATTCCTTAAGATTTGGCCAACTGAAACCAAAGAACAATTACACAAACGTACATATATTCTTTTTGTCACTGGCAGAGGAGGAGAATCCAACAGATAATGCCAGAGAACAGAACACGGTGAAGAGGAAGCACTGGCTGCCTCCCTGCTCTGACGCTCGGTGAACGAGTACCAATAAAAGGATGTCTTATTGATGGTACCCAGGGTGCTCTGGGCCAAAATGGGGACCAAACACAAAGACATGGCTTAGCAGAACCATTCAAATACATTTCGGTACAATTTCCATTATCATAACATGGAAATGCACTGTTCCAGAGGGTGCTTTAACTTCCTAATAAATGCAGCTTCTGTCTATCTTTGCCCAGGTTTTATAAACATTTTTCTGGCCTTACTACATATTCCAAATCCTTTACTTGCCAGGAAGGCAAATTCTTTGACAGTTATCCACCTCATGCATTGTGGGAAGTCTTGCCAGTTGGTGCTTTTAGACAACTCCCAGAGACCTATTTAGAGGGACCTTTCTCCAAAGGCCACCCACCTCCACTGACCATCTGTGCAATGAAAACACACTCTGTAGACTTTCAGTCAATACGCAGAGAGAGAAGCCTTCATTGTGAGGCATTTCAAGGGGGGAGAATATGCATACAAGCCTCAGCCAAGACGACCTTACATTCTGGTTTATGATAGGGAAACTACGGGAAAATACATGCACAAATGAAGCCTGAGGAAGACCAAATGCAAAATAAAATCATCGAGCAGAAGGACAGTGGCTTCTCCGACACTCAATCATTTTCAGTCACACTATGTTGTCCAGTAACCTGCACTGATAATTCCTCATGAATAAAATGCCAGCATTATCATCTGCAGCTATGTTGTTGACATGCTTTTGCTATTTCACTAAAAATACTATTAATTTTCTGGCTTCACAACAGCTGAACTACTCCCCATTTGAATATACAAAAGAGTATTTTGTTTAAACCAAATTAAAAGCGTTCCAGTAAATGACTTCCATTCTGCTAGCTATACTATTTTAGCATATACTGTTTTTCTTAATCCTCCCTACCTCCATGTCATGCCTGTCATCTCCCAAACCCAAAATACTTCCATTATTAAAAAAATATATTTTTAAAGCTGGGGAGGGGCAATCCAGAAATGATTTGTTATAGCATTCCTGGCCAGCAACACACCTGAAGGGCATTAAGTACAGTGCAGCTTTTTTAAGGTTATAAGACACGGCGGCCTTCTTAATTCTCTCACCTCTGTAAGCCAAGGTACATAAACAGCAAACTAGTTCCCAGGTACCTGAAAAGAAAACAGTTCTAGACACACACACACAAACACACACACGCACAGACATGACCTTCCATTTCCCATCTAGATAAGTTCCGACATCCCCTATTTAAATCAGAATGAAAACCACTACTCCTGCCAAGCCCTCCTGGCATCTCACCACTTTATTTGTTCCCATTTGTATCTAATGCTTTTGTCAACAGTTCAACAAAAGTCAAAGCAAACAACCCACTGCAAACACTGGGGGTAACAGCAACAAGCAGGAATTCTTCACAATTATCCAGCCCAGCTGCTCCGAGCTCCTCCGGGCTGCTTTCATTTACAACAATGTCAACAAAAGGCTGAAACCCAATAACTAGATGGGTCAATACGGCCACTGTATACCCTCTGGAGGAGGAAACGCTGCACTCCTCCTTCTCTGCTTCAGCAAACATGTAGAATAATGCAGTCAGATGGACAAGTGCTTGTCTAATCATTTGTTATGTGAATTATTCAACGACTTGCCCAGTAAACTACTGAACAGGGCTCTTTAAATATTTCTGTGGCACTTCCAGCTGTCCAACCATGGAAGCACATGAAAGGAACAGGAGCAGATGAAAACAGAAATCATGACCTGAGTTGGCTCCAAGTGATAATCTTTAATCTAAGAAAGCAGAGTCTTTACAACTAATCCTTTTAGGTCTAACCTTGCTGGGCACTGTCACTACAGATCCATACTTCCCTGTGGCCCAGACTGAGGGTGGGGCCCAGTGAAAAGCCATTCAGGGCAACCCATGACCCTGGTGCCTTTCACAAGCACTGTGAACAGGTACAATATACACTGATGATTTTTAATGAAGTATTTTAAAAGCCGCGCTAGGCCTGGAGAATCCCAGGGACAGGGGAGCCTGGTGGGCTGCCGTCTACGGGGTCGCACAGCGTTGGTCACGACTGAAGTGAGTTAGCAGCAGGCATGTTCTGCATGTGTGTGGGCTCAGTTGTGTCTGGCTCTTTGCGATCCCATGGACTGTAGCCCACCACCACAAATTCTCTGTCCATGGAATTTTCCAGGTGAGAATACTGGAGTGGGTTGCCGTTTCCACCTACAAAGCGAAGTTTAAAAGTACCTTTTGTGAAGATGATATCTGACAATGTCAATTCTCTGGCCTAATTTTGAATAAAATGTCAATGTTTATTTAATAAAGAACTATTCTGAGATGTAACAGTTTCAAATCCTCACTTCTCTTTCTTTTCTCTTAAACATATGGCTTGTGAAACCACATACAAACCAAAGAGCTCGATAAGAGGGGACTAACCTAGGGTCTGGGCACTCATTCAGTTTTCTCTTAGGACCAAGAGGACATGTCCACCCACACCCTCTGCCTACCTCGCTCTAAACCAAGAGCTGGGTTGGGTATAAGGACCCTGAAATTTCCTGCCCAAAGGCCCACATACAAAGTCTTTTTTCTTGGAGTCTCCAAGAAAAAGACTATTAGTGTGAGCACACCCAGACCAAAGGGGTGCTACTGGGGTGTAAGGAAGCTTTGACATGAGAGTTGGGGCATCAATAAAAAAATATGTGAAGGCCCACGTTGTCTGGCAATGAACTCCTATGGGAGCCTGAGAATTGTGAATTCAAACCTGGCCTTTCAGATGATTATGAAGATATATTTATTAACTCAATTTATAACTTTAAAATACTTAAACATACGATTTGAGGGACTCTATTTGTAATCTTTACCAGATCCCACAAAGGCTAAGGGTTGGCCTAACAGGAAAGTATCGTGTACAATTTTGGGAACCTCATCTTTTGAGATTGTCCCATCACCAAACATTCCACTGCAATACTGTGTGTGTATAAGAAAATGATGTGAGAAATTTTTCCCTTAAGTACCATTTGTTTTTATAGATTCATATATCCACAACAGTAATGAAAGTATGATTTTATTTCTATTAATACTTTAAAAACATATTAAGAATTAAAAAGTTAAAAATAGAATTCAAAGATTATTCTTGATTGCTGCACCAGTATATATGGTAAGAATAAAATATCAGGATGCTGGAAATCTGTTCCCTTCTATATTATTTGTGTTCTCTTTCCTTTTCCAGCCTTCCACATCCAGATTACAAAATTACTGCTTTTAACACACTTAACATCTGTCAAACACAGATGAAGGAAACAGTAGAGATTCAAACTCATTCAAACTCATTTCCTCTCCTCACTATAGCCAGCTTACTCACTGCCATTTACTGCTGTAGAATGTTCATTTCTAACCAGGAATATCCAACAATTCTTAGTTTGGGACATAAAGAATTGTGCTTTCAAAAAAACAAATATTTGTCCAGGACATGAATTCTACTCCCTCCTAAAGGTCTTTCATATTTCCTGTAACTGTTGTATTTCAGAGGCTGCCTTCAACTAACAATTACAAAGTTGATAAACTTTTAAAAAAACTCTTGAAAGAAGAAAATTCCATCTGAAAGTAAAAGAGGCTATTTACTGGAGGCAGCAACAGAAAACTTTTTTTTTTCCCCAATCAGAGAAACTACTTGAAAAGCAAATGAGTGGAATTCAAACATCCAGAAGTCTGATAATATTTTAGCTCTACGGCCCAATTGTTTCACTGATTCCTACAAAATGGTATCTGAATAAAAGTAAAAGGCACCATCAAGATGGGAAGCCTACAGAACTTTGCCACTGGCACTACCCTTGGTGTTTGCTAAAGGTTCCCTTTTTGCATGTATTTGCACACTAGCCCCGGCAGCTTCCTCAGAAGATCGCCTTTAGAAGCTAGTCCTCCAAACAGCACAGACTAGTTCTATATGTACATTTTAAGGGAATCTGGGACTAACTGGAAGCTCAAAGAAATGAAGAGGAATGATTCATTAATGCATCTTTTTCTACTCAGAAGGCAGCATATCCCAAGTTGCATACTTCAGCAGGAAAACATCTTGAGGGGCGGGACTATACCTAATTTTACTATGCATCCCAATGACCCAATGCAGGCCTATTTGCCCTCTAGCTGCCAAACTGACACCTACTAGCTTACTTTAAATAATTTAGAAGGTACTGCTCAATTTTCAAGTTCATCTGTCAAGACCAAAAGGTTGTGAAATCAGAAACCATTAAAATAATAATCTTTGTTTAGCTGTCTAACAGGAAATCAGGAAAATCTCTCAGCTACAGAGGTACAGTTGTTCCTTTTTAATAGCCAAAGGAAAACATACAAACTGACAAGGAGTTCTTCCTACTTATATGCCCCTCAATATTAATGACCATCAAGCAAATCAAATGGACTAGCACGAAGCAGAGTTTTGTCTAAGACATTTATGAACAAAATTTCTCACTTCACATGTTATACATAACAGACCACAGCCAGCATGAGACATTTTATAGTAATAGTCTTCCTTCATCCCCAGGAAAGAGGGCTCCCTAAGGGAGAATGGAGACTGAGGAAAAAAGGGTAGGAGAAAAATAGGTAGAGAAGGAACTGAAAATGATGAGGGTGAGCAAAACAGTTTCCAAGGGAGCATCTGCCACTGACAGGAGGAAGGGAACACACAGTCTGTGGAGGGTGCGCAGTGCGGGCAAGAACTGAAGACACTCCCGTCAGGAGCGGGGGAGTAACTGCAACTCCAGCAGTACCAAAGTACTGCTCCTCAATGTGCCTCTGTTTAGTCACAGTTGGCTCTCTTCTCCCAAGGACAGAACTGTCACCAGCTCAATTTAAAATTTCTCTAAATAAGGTCTGACTAGGTTACTATCAGATTTTATTATCAAAACAGATTCCAGCCTAAACGTCCGATTCAGGAGTCTCATTCTGACTAGTCTAATATGGTTTGGTTCTAATCCCTGCAGCAGGGACTGGGGCTGGTACAAGGATGTGGAATAAGTCAGAGACCTTTCAGGTCCAGATAGCTGTGGTATAAACAGAAGTGATTATTTCAATTTTCTCTACAGGTTATTTTTTCAGGGCAGTCCAATAAACCCAATAATGCCCAGATTTACTAGGACATTTTTTATTCATTTCCCTATATACCTGAAGGTATATAGCCCTGAGACTGCTGTGGGGCCAAACACCCGCACTGCTTCATGCAACACTAGGCTACATCTCCCTTCACTTGCCGCTCCACCAACCACTTCTGGGCCAGACCCTGGGGAATACTCCAGATTACCCCTCCACACAGTGTCACAGGCACAAGCCCACATGGGCCAATCAGTGCCAAGAAAAGAACAAACTAAAAAAGATTAATTCACAGATGTTCATGCATTTCACATACACTGTGCCCCATGGTCCGTTGCTAGGGCAACAGGAGACCACCAGTGCGCGCTTTATTGGCTTTATGAAGTGCGTCTCAGGGACTACAGTCCGAGAAATGCTGCATAATAATACTGAGGCTTTTCTGAAGCCTTGTTTTCAGTGTTTATCCACATTTAACCTTCTGAGTATTATAAAGAGCATCGTTATGCACAGCCTTCAGCCCCGCCTACCACCACCTCAACTTTCTGTTTAGAAACATTAAAAAGTATCTCATGGGGGTCCATTCTGGGAAGATTCATGTTATACTGCTCAATCAATTCCACCAGAAAGAAAAAAAAAAGGCCTACACCCATTTAAAAGATCACTATATTAATGCAGTCGACCATATCAACCATTTCTGAACAGTAAAGCTACAAAACCAAAATACACACATGCCCCTTATTTTCTATGCATCAGGAGAAAGCTTTGCTTTTGAATATCAGGGGTCGGTTTTAACCAGATAAAACAGCTGAACCAGTGAGCCTGTACTGAAGTCTCTCCCTGACCTACAGAACTTTCTATAATGATGGTACTCTCCCATGGTGGCGCTGGCATGGCAGTTACAAGAGCCATACATGGCTGCCAAGGACTTGAAGTGTCACAGTGCAACTGAGGAACTAGATTTTTACATTTTATTTCATTTTAACTGATTTAAATTTAATAGCTTGCTGTGGCTAGTGGCTACCATATTGTACAGTGCAGTTTTATTGGCTTACCAGACAACTACGTAGGTTTGGAAAAGTTCATAAATACACTGTCTCTTCATGCTTTTAGTTTCTGCTTAATTCATAACACACAAACTACAAGTAAATGTACACAGAACAGTATTCAGGACTGTGGCTGCCTCTTGCTGTGTGGCTCCAAACAGCCTTCGGTACTCAGCCTCATCAGCCTGGTTCTTTGTCCCACAGGCCCCAGGGATGGAAGAGTGACTTCCCTCCTCCCCCACCCAGGGTGGGAGGTTAAAATCACAAATGTCACAAGTCTCAGAGCAGTAGCACAGATCAAGTGTTAATCTAAAGGGAAGGGGTGGGTGAGGGGGCAGAATACAGGCTGGCGGGGGCAAGGGAGGATCTGGAATGAAGAGGAGAAAAATAAAGCCAGTGAATAGATCAATAGAAGCAACAGCTTACATTCAGATTCACAGGAGAAAGAACACACCGAGACAATCATTTCCTGGGAAAAGCTCAGGCCTAATGAGAATTTACTCTGCGCCTTTATGTGACAACCAGCCCTTTTGTGGCACGGGCTTCGTGACTGACAGGAACCCAGGGCCCCTTAATAGGATTTCCATATTATTTCCAACACCTGCCCAGAAGTTATTTGTTTACATTGAAGGAGGCAAGACTCTCAAATCAGACATCTGCTTCTAGTTCAGGCATATCTTAGGAAACCATCTAGAAAGCAGCTTTGTTACCATGGTGACATTTTTATTTTTTTCCCCCTTTAGATGGCTCAAAACATTAGCATTTCCAATTTTATTTTGTTGTTCAAAAGGCCAAATGTCACTCAAGAAAACAGAAGTTTAAAGAAAGATAAATGAATTCTCGAAAATTTCTAAAATAATTAAAATGGCCATAAGGAAGAATAAATAAAAATGAGGTGTTGCTATATTGCCTACTGGCTTCTCTCACTGGGTGGCATCACTAACCTGTTAACCTCCCTTTGCCCTCCCCTTCTCTTAAATATGAACACTCAGCAACTTGAAAAGTATCGATTTGGGAGGGAAAAGAAAAAAATTCAAGAATCCTTAGGGTATGTATGATACAATTAAATAGGGAGTCCATTTTCATGAAAAAGAATTCCTCAAGCTCACCCTACAGTCATGGTGAGGGACAGGAAAGGGTAAGCTTGTCGTGAACATCAGTGGCTGATGAAGGGATGGAATATTAAACAGTGTGAGGGAAGAAAGGTAGACTGCTTGTGAGGAGACTTCATGCAAGTGTATGCTGCTGCTTTCCCCATTTCTAGTGAGCAAAACCAGAGGCATCACTGAACCTAGGGATGGGGGGAGGACGGGGCTTAGCCACCAATTACATCTAAACAATAAACTGGAATTACAACTATCACACATAAACAGGAATTAACATGACTACACTAGTTTTGTTTTGTGTGTGTGTGTGTGTTTGGCCATACCATGTGGGACCCAGGATCTTCGTTCCCTGACCAAGGATCGAATCTGTGTCCCCTAAAGTGGAAGCACAGAGTCCTAACCACTGGACCACCAGGGACTTCCCGAAAGTTCTATCAGCTGACACTTAAAATGCCTTTTTAAAGTTGTAAAATTTATTACACACAGAGATATTTGGACTAGTTCCGAATAAGGAATCTGACAAACTCATATGATTTACTTTGTTCAGTTTTTAGATTCAAAGTAAAACAACCAAGTATTCAACTCTAAGATTTAGTTTTGATTTGCTAGACCTAAGCAGCATTTAGTTTTGAAATACGATTTCATTAGTTTCATCTAACAGCAAGTTTATTAAAAGAATCCAAAACTCTTGCAGCAGGTATTAGTCAGCCCTCAGCAAACTTCCTTTCCTCTTTCATGAAGCTCAAATCTTGTTCAACCATGTCCCAAGGCACCTGCCACGGTAATTATTAGATATGACTCCTCTTCACGTTCAAAATTAAAACCCTTGTTAGCGGCTGGCCCCCAGGTGCAGAGAATCTTTAACCCAGAAGATATGTGGAGTACTTCAAAGCACCATAAAACAAAATATATAAGTTGGATAGAAGTAAGTGTTGCAGCAGAAATAACTTAAGAAATAGAGAACTGAGGATACTGAGCATCCCTGTAGGTAATTTTATGATTTTTCCAGAGTGGGCTACGGTAAGTGTTACTATATATGAATGTAAAAAAGATGGTGAGGCATTCTTTTAAATAATTCTTTTGGAAGAATTATCTACATTTTGAGAAACAAATGCTTCTAAAATTCAAATGCCAGTTTAAACAAATAAATATTGAGCCCCCTTTAAATTTTAAAAAGATATGTTGAATAAAAACTTTATGATGTATTATTTTTGCAAGAGATGAAATGCAGTCTAATTAAGAAAATTAAGAGACATTAAACTTTAGGATGAAAATGTTTGTCTGGAAACTAAGAGGGTTGATTTATGGAGGAAAAGAATTGAAATGCCCTTGCCAAAAATCATCTGGGGAAGGCAGATCCCACAACCAGTCTGCCCCTGTTAATTAATATTTGTTCTGCCTCAGTGATTGGTAGAGGAGGGTGCAGCCAACACGGCTTCCCCAGTCTCACACTGATCCCTTCATGCTCACCACCTGAGGACCAGCTATGCCCTAAAGATATTTATTCATCTGTTCAACAAACAAACAATTACAACATATTTTCTGGAGTTAGGGCACCTGTTACATTTCACACATGTAAAATGCCTAGAAGCAGGTATCAATTCAATATTGAACAAATTACTGCAACATAATCCCGTAGATAGTACTAAATTCCTGATTATTCTATGATAAGGTAATCCCAAACAGGAGTATGGTAGAAACAAATGTCTCCACAAAGAACTAAAAAAGCAAGCATAATGCTAAAACACTTACTTTTAAATTACCATCTTATTTTGGAAAATTAAATCCTTGAAGGGTAAACTTTAGAACATTAAACTATTTCCCTGCCACTCAATACTCAAAATGAAATATAATTACCACCGTGCTTATTTGGCTTAATGGTATGGCCAACTGGTAGAAGTCCAGTTGAGTTACTGGAGAAGGCAATGGCAGCCACTCCAGTACTCTCGCCTGGAAAATCCCATGGACGGAGGAGCCTGGTGGGCTGCAGTCCATGGGGTCGCTAAGAGTCGGGCACGACTGGGTGACTTTACTTTCACTTTTCACTTTCATGCACTGGAGAAGGAAATGGCAACCCACTCCAGTGTTCTTTCTTGCCTGGAGAATCCCAGGGAAGGGGGAGCCTGATGGGCTGCCGTCTATGGGATTGCACAGAGTCGGACACGACTGAAGCGCCTTAGCAGCAGCATGGCCAACTTTATTGTTGAAATACCTCCTATGGTATAAGATTTGTATTGCAAAATTCACTTCTGGAACAGGACTGAATAACCGAAGAAAACAGTTACATTTCAAACTCTTGGAAAAATGCCTAGAGTAGTAAGTAACTACTTTGAAATCCAGAGAAGTTAAGTGACTTGCCCATTGACACACAGCTGACCTAGAGAGATCCTAATTCTACCAGTTGGCCAAAAAGTTTGTTTGGGTTTTTCCATGTTACAGAAAAGCCCAAATGAACTTTTTGGCCAACCCAATAATACAATTTCCTTCCTACTCATCCTTGATTTGTCCTCCCACTCAGTTTCACAAAGAAGGTAAGATTCTTGCCCTTAAAGAGCTGAAAATTTAGTGGGAGAAACCCACGCTCTGTTGGAGCACAGGGCATCTAGGACACTACCCACTTGAAAATATATTTTTAAAAGTGTATCTTAAGCAATTACATGTATGTTTGGAAAATGGAGTTGGATTGCAAATACATGATAGTCTGTGTCTGAAAGTAAAAGCATACAAATAGGATCTTATCTATTTTATTGATCATCAGTATACATTTCTAAAAATGTTACTGCCTTGATCATTAATAAACTTCATTGAACATACATGCAAACCTAGATGTCATTCTTCTACCTATTCCCTCATCATAAGAAAGACTCTTCTTGGTGCACTGCAGCACAAAGTCTTCGTGACACCATTGGGAAGTACACAGAGACATTCAGAATATGGGCCCCCCATAGGAAGGCTGGCCCAGGTTCTTCAACAAGTTAGTGGCACAAAAAATTTTAAAAGGAGGGAAACTCTTGCAAACCAATTATTTGAAATAATCATAGAAATCTGTTTGTAGGCTAGATATTAGAAGCTAGAAGCTATCAAGGAATTATCAAGTGATCGAGGGCATTATGGTGACCAAAAAAATGTCCATTCTTTAGAGAAAGTGTTCATTTTAAGTACTGGAGTACACAAGGGTAAAATGCATGCTGGAATCGCCTCCTTTGAGGATAGCTATGGCTATGTAAACTTGGGCAAGGCCTCAATACCTCCAAACCTTTAATCATATACAAAATAACAAACAAAGCTTTCCTCACCAACTACCTTCACGATGAAATCTGAACTATGAGCTATGCATGCTCAGAGATCAGTGGGGTTGACTGCATAAGTAGGGTTTCACATAATTTTTCAATAGGTTAGAGTGGACAGAGACCAAGTTACAGCCCTTAATGACACACCCTTTCTTAGATTACTGATGTCTAAGGGGACAGCAGGAGATAACGCAAGCCCCGCTACAGTTTAGTTTGTTGGTGGTGTTTGTTTTTTAATTATATCCTCTCTTTATAGTATTTTATGGATTTCAACTTTAGGCCTTTGTCTTCTAAAGTCTATAGGCAATTCCACCAAGCTTTCTCAGGAAGGATAAGATTACACAGGTGCATGGGGGAAGGGAAGTGAGTGTTAAAACCCCAACTGCCTGGGTTATCTACATTTTGAGAAACAAATGCTTCTAAAATTCAAATTCCAGTTTAAACAAATAAATATTGAGCCCCCTTAAAATTTAAAGAAGATTATGTTGAACAAAAACTTTATGATGTAATATTTTTGCAAGAGATGAAATGCATTCTAATTAAGAAAATTAAGAGACATTAAACTTCAGGCCTCTCCTACTGGCCCACCCTTCCTCCTCAAGTGGCTTCTTCTCTGTTTTCTCCCACAAAGGACATGCCAAGTGGTTAAACATATTAAAGGCACTCTTTTCTGATGGATATTTCTTTGCAACAGTAAAAAGAGACAGAAGGGAATAAAAACCAAGTTACACAGGTCACACAAGACCCTGGAACAGAACCTTTCACCATTAAATTTTAATGCATAAAGTGAACCAGCCAACAGAAGTAACCATTCTGTTAATTCAAGCTAAAAACCCACTTTCACCTGTAACACTCAACTAATGAGGCTAAAGGGCTTTCTTGGCCTGAATCATACACTTCAATTTGAACAAAAGAGCCTTAGTCTAATTGTCCATTGATAAACCTTTACTGACAATAGAGAATAACCAGAGACAAGAAGAAAAAAAAAAAAAAAACCAAAGTATGACGCTGGAGTCATCTACACAGAATAAATACCAAAATCTAGCGAAGACAGGAAAAAGAGGCATTGCCATAGATACAACTAATATGCAGATCATTATGAAGACCCTTAAACAAAAACAAGGAATCCATTCAGGAGCAGGTAACATAGCAAACAGACCCACAGAAAAACATTTCACTTGAAAAATATCTTTATGTAAAAATTTTTTTTAAGTGCACTATTCATACTTACTATACCAGCAAAAATTACAAAAGCTATTAAGTTCAGGATTGGCGGATTGTGTGAAAATATACTCAAATATTGCATCTGGCATTTTTAAATGTTGCAGCACTTCTGGAGGTTCATTTGGCAATGTACAAAAATCACTAAAAACGATCATACTCTGATGATGCATATGGCACTTTGGGAAAGACAATCCAATGAAATAATGAAAGTAAAAACACCACCACTTCGAGGAAAACAATGTAATTATGCTATATTTTACAATCAAAAAACTGCAAATTCCTCATGGGCCTGACTTGAGGTTACTGCATGCTGGAGAAAAAAACAAGAATACATAATATACTTAAGAAGGACTTAGGAAGTAATAAGGCCAGCACAATAATACCAACTTGGGAGAGGCCATGGAGCTAATCAATAGTTGGTGATAGTGAATTTTGCCATTTATATTCAAGTTGGTCTTGATTTTGGTGGCTATTTTTTGCTAGGAGGTATAGGCCTTTGGGGTATAATAAAATTAATTTCTCAATTTCAGATTCCTACTAAATTTTAGGGAATCTGGGCTTCACAATTCTTAATCCTTACCCTCACATCAGTCAATGAGGTGGAAACAGTGATGTGAGGAACCTAATGATATCCTCTCATGAACTGAGACCTCCAGCAGCTAGGGAGCTCCTGGAAGCAGATGGGAATGTCTGCTCTGTCACCACTGTGGGGACACCAACTTCTGCCCCTCAGCACACAGGAGGGAGGGGCGGAGGAAGATTTTATCACCTCAGAAAATATTTCATTGGTTTCACATGGATCTTTTCAAGATAAACTCCAGAAGATGCTGAAAAAGCTCCCACTCAGGAAGGAGAAGTAGGAACTTCTTTTGTGCTTTCTACCCTTCCAACTAAGAGCGTGAGTGGACCATGGTCTGTATTTCCTGCCATGTTCAGCCTCTAAATCCAGGGCTTACAATGGGCACATGAACGTGGGTACTGGATGGCCAAGTGACAAGCAGGTGCCTTGGATCCTTCCTATTAAAGCCCCAGAATACACACCATTCTGTTTCTCCTCACCAAATAAAATGATCCTTGGGTTCCTACAGTGCTTTCTCTTTTAGGTTCATATTTACATTCTCCATCCTTGTTGAAAAACGTCAGGTACAAGTCTGCAAATAACAGGCTTATGAATGAACTTGGCTACTGGAGCTATAGAAAACAAGATCAATAAAGCCAACAGTACTTGGTTTAGTAGCCACAGAACCTTCAAGAAGAGAAAAGGAAGAAAAAAAGACCAACACTTTAACAAGGGAATTTCTTTCGTTTTTACTTGCCACCTAAAGGTAAAGCACCTTAATTACCTTAATCTTTAGAGTAAGTTTAAATTTATATTTTATAAGCTATTCTGAAATCTGTCCTGTTTAATAATCTGTAACATCAAGAAAACATTTTAAAGTGTCTCTCACAATTAAACCCATCCACAACCTCATATAAATCAAAATTTTGCTACCATATCAAAATGTTACACTGGGACTATATAACATTGCCCACATCCTCATTACATGCAACACTAATTACTACCAGCAGATTCAGAATTTTCTGCACATTAGAGGCTTTTAGAGAGCTATAAAAAATTTCAGGCACCATTAATTTAAATTTGTATTGAAATTTCCTTTTGACAGATGGCCAAAAATTACTTATTATTTAGAGTACCAGAGCAGCCTGTTTGCACATTAGAAGAGGAAAGGGAAAAATTAAAAGCAAGAAGGAAATTTATGTCACGTTCATTACCTGTTAAATGTTAAGGAGCATTATCCTGCATGAATAAATTATTTCATACAAGCCTGACTCCAGCTGCAGGCAACTGGCATGCTCCGGCTGATAAAAACCATCTCCAGTCACACAGCAGACAATCATAAAAAGCCCCTCTTAACCAGGAACCACTTATGGGAGGATGAGGACGATCGATGGAACAAGCAACTAACAGCTTTTCTGAGTGTCACAGAACACATTTATAAAAATTAGTGAACTATTTCACCTAGCAAAGCCACAGGACAGCTCCAAACCTGACACAGTGCAACTTCAATTCAAAAACGGTACCCAACAAAAATATCTATTTATAGCTACCATTCCACAATAAATCAAGGCAAAATCATCCGCCTCTATTTCCTTTTGCTTCTCCCCTGGTTTCCAAGCTACACAGATACTTACTCCCAGACTCATCTTGAATGATTATATACGATTTCAAAATATACCCTACTCTGGCGTGAGGAACTATAAAATGAAACTGACGCAAAAGTGTGCACTGGAGTATAAATATTTTCAGTCTTCTGGGAGTGGGGTATGAGAGGAGGCTTCTGTTTAGCTCACTGGCCTGCCTGTGAAGGTATGTATTTATCATACGAAGGCAGGGAATGGTTATGTCACTGGCCTCAGAATAACTAGGCTGGCTTCCCAAGGGCTGCTACCAGCAAATCCTGGTCAATGCCATTTACGTACTACTTCCTAAGTACATATGTGCGGAGAACTTACTACACTCTGATTAAGAAAGCTTTTGAGTTTAGGTATTGATGCTCATACTAACAACAAAGTACACAACTGTAAATGCAAAATTAAGTAATTCAAAGTGTGCAGTTCCTATTTGTCAATGTTGACATTTCTATGGGTATGCAGATACCCTTCCAAATTACAAAGATTTTTGAAGGGTAAAATAGATATATTTTATTTTCTATCATTTAATGGCTTCGGGGAAAAACTCTACTTCCTCTTTATTATTAAAAAAAAATAAGGAATAAAGAAGCATTCAAAGTGATAGCACAGGTGGTTTCAAGGGAAGATTTTAGTTTCTGTATGCATAACTTCATTAAAAGCTCCAAGAGATGTAACTGCATATGCTCTAAAACATTCAACTACTGTAAAATACAACGAATTGACAGCATCTGTACTTGAGAACTTCCTTTGCTTTCTAATCTATACAAAATATAAATGGCATGTATAACACAATTATCCACAATACAGCAGCATATTTACATTGTGCATGATCCAAAAGTTATCAAGCAATTTCATACTTTACTCATTTCCTGCCACAGTTGCCTGTTTTTCTTGTTTCCTTACTATACAAATTCAGGTATCCTTAGCACACCTCATTATGGTATTACACAAGCACATCCAAATCATTAGGCCCTAGAATACTTTTCCTCTTTCCCTATAACTTCTCTATAAAGACACAGAGGAGGCAGGTAAGACAGATGTAAAACCCAAGGAGAATAACTTGCTATACTGGAAACCAAGATGTCATTAAACTAAGAAACAAAACAAACAAAAAACAATTCATTCTGGTGAAGAAAAATGCTCTTAAACGTTTTAATAAAGAGTTTTGTAGGCTGGAACTGTTTCCCAAAATGTGTATTTCCTTATAAATAGATTTTTTCCCCATCATTACCTATCTTACAGCCAAAGCTTAACTCAAGAAAAGCAGTTATTCTTTTTCACATGGCAAAGACATAATAAAAAGAGCAACACAAGCCAGATCTTATAATTCAATCTTGGTCTATAAATCTTGATTCTGATAGAGAAATAGGACCAATTTTTTCAAAAATCTCAAATGCACAACTGAAAGAATCTAAAAATGCAGTTCACCACTATTTGGTGAAGCCCATCAAATCATCTTGGTAAACCTCAAAGAATCCACTACTAGGTTTATTCAAATTGTTTATAGCCTGATGGCAAGTCATTCCTTCATCTGTAACTTTGAGTCCTACCTTGATGGAGTCTCTGTCTATAGGCAAAACAGCAGCAACAAGGGCAGGTCAAGAGGGGAGAAGAAGGCAAAAAAGAAAAGTACCAGTTAGTTTACATAAAATCACACACTTGTCAAATTTGATCTCTACTAAATAATAAATAACACAGATGTCAACTTTTCTGTAAAGTTAATTAATTAAAATTAATTACTACTTGACCAGATCCACAGAGCACCAAGCTACCTTTGACATAATTTCAGAAACCAAAGCTGGATATTCTTGTTATTTATACTCCTTATTGACTTTTCCATTTAAGTGTTTACAGACACACCTCAGTTCTGGACCATAGCACTAAGATAACTATATGACAAACAGTACAGAGTTTCTAACATCAGAGAAGGGACATTTATGTTTATGTGATAAAAATCATTTACCCAAGATTATAATTCATGGTAATGGCACTGAAACAAGAAGAGATATGGGGTTTTAATTATAACCACACCCTTCCGACCAAGAACCACCCATTGTAGGACTAAGTAAATTCCCACAAAGGAATGCTGGGAGAGACTTTCATTTGCTTTTGTGTCATTAAATAATAAAAGCTATTAATAAGCACCATACAAACATATAGTTAGATCACAATGTGTCTGCATTATCATCTATTTCAGTGGAGGGAAGAAACCAAACTAGAAAGAACACAACTTAAAATCATTTACATAAACAACCGTGTTGTTCTTATACACAGAAATGAGTTAATTTCATGCTTCTAAAGAGACTGGGTGAGAGAGGTAGTTAAACCAACTTCTCAATTACTAAGACTACCTAAATTATTTTCTTACCTGCAAGATTTTCACTGCATTATACAGACTGACCTGATTTAAAAATAATAATTAGGTCTGTCAAATTATGAAGTGAGCCTTTATCAGTAAAA
Organism: Bos taurus; assembly: GCF_002263795.3. Taxonomy (NCBI): domain Eukaryota; kingdom Metazoa; phylum Chordata; class Mammalia; order Artiodactyla; family Bovidae; genus Bos; species Bos taurus. Next base: position 55,656,980 of record NC_037335.1, on the reverse strand, counting down.
CCTTCCCCAAAATGGATTCGGTCAAAATTAGCTAATAATGCCACTCACAATTTCAAACACAGAGCACTGTGGCACTTCATTACTGATTTAGACTTGGGGATGCAGCTAAGGATCAGAGGCAATAACCAGGAAATGTGTCCCCCTATACCTTTGGGGAGCGTATTAACTCTTGCCAGTCAATAGGGGACCACTGTGCAAAGACTGCTTCCGATCATTAATTTACCTTCCAGGGGAAATCCTTTGTTTAGCCACAGGTAAAATGAAATCCAGAAACAGGCAAACAAGGACATCCAGACTGACCCTCAGCAGCAGACAGGTGATACCAGACAGACATTCTGAGAAAATCACTCACCTCTTTGGTGATCACTGTCATGATGCTTCTTCTCATCTTTAATTGGAAGGTGGGACTGGCCTCCCAGGGCACTGGAGAGGGCCAGAAGGCCGGCACTGCTACCAATGGGCGGAATGGCAGGAGGCTGAAGCCCCGAAGGGTGTGGGGTCAGAGGCACTGGCAGACCATGTCCATGTGATAGATGCTGGGCCTGGAGTTGCTGCTGCTGTGAGAAACGAGACAAAGATATTGAACTTGTTCCTTGTATCTGAGTCACCCCTCAACAACAAAAGGAGAGGAAAGTGGTGCAAGAAGACCCTGGAAAGCCCAGCACCCATGAAAGAAAAGATTTATCCTTTATAAATACATATAAAGGGTCAGACATCCCATATATATATATATATATACACACATATATTTTTTTTTAAGGGAGGGAGATGAATAATAGAGAAACGCTATATTTTTTACTTGGATTTGTTGGTTTTGCAATGCACTGTAAATAACCTAATTTTTAAATAATGAAATTATCTAGGTTACTTTTAATAGCTGAAATTAGACTTCTTCAACAAAGCGTCTGTATTTTGGTCTCCAAAAACATAGAGCCTCACTATAATACATCTCTAATCAAAACATATACGTGACTAACTGTTAAAGCAGTTATGCTGAAGGAAAAAAAGCTGAAAATTGAGAAAATTAGTGTTAAACAGTTCTCCCAGAACCGCTACACAGCATGCGGCCAGAGTTAATTTGAAAGAGAAAACCTGAATTAACAACCCAGAAAAGGAAACTGGTTGCAGCCACCGTTTTAAGCCCTTTTAAGTGTCCTCAGCGGTACTTGAGCAAATTACTAAAGAAAATCTAATGTAGCAAGGCTTGGGTCCTCCTGTAGGCTTGCTCAATAATGCTGAAATAATTGGGCACTCTGCGCACGTTTAGTGATGCTCGAATGAAAAGCTAGAGGCCTGCCCTTGTACTCTTCTCCAGCGGCCGCCTGTGTGTTGTGACAGGTTTATCTGAGTGGGACTGTGATGCATGCACCAGTAACTGTGCTGACAAGAGTTTAAAGTCATTTTTACCAGCACACACTGGCAACACATGGAGAAAGCCCTCAAGAGGCTGGAAAGGGAGTGCTTGACCTCCGCCGAAGCAAAGCAAGGATTCGGGAACCTCAGTGGGTAGCCCTCCCTGCCTCTTCCAAGGGGGAGGAGCGGGGCTCGGTTAAGTTAAGCATGTCCCTCAACAGGAGTCCCGTCAACCAAGACTCTGCTTAACAACGTTCTGTCAGAACATGTGTTGAGAAACTCTTAGACTAACTTCTGTAGTGATTACATTTTAATTAATACCTTGAGAATCACTTTTCAGGCCTATCCTATAATACCTAAACAGTCTTCTCTATAATTTTCTTTCCAAGCAGGACTGCACAAAATAGCTTTCTCAAAAATGTGTGGGGTGGCACCTTCTGCTTCCCTTCACTGGTAAGGATGATCTTAAAAGTACTTCAGCAGTTGTGACCAAAAAATATGAGCACAAAATATTTTCTAAACATATGGAAAAAAGGTCTATGAAGAAACAAGGCCTTTAGGTAAACATATGGCAAATTTATTTCAAAACCTTGTTCTACTGAAATAGCCAGAAAATTGCTCCAATTCACTTTCTTCTCTAAATCTTCTAATACTTCCTTGTGTGCACAGGATGGGCACGTAGCCACTTTCTGTCTCAGATGAAGAGTCCAGTCAGCAAGCATTTATTAAGAGCCTGCATATTGCCTAGAGAATCCCATGGACTAAGGAGCCTGGTGGGCTACAGTCCATGGGCTCACAAAGACTCGGACACGACTGAGTGACTAACACTTTCACTTTATGTCCTCTTACCACCTTTCCTAGGCTCTAAGCTTTGTGAGAATCCGCATCTGACACACACCCTAGCTAACTAGAGGTTCACATAGTATCTGAGCAATTAAAAATGTTTATTTCATTATAAAACATTAAAAACAAACAAATCCTAAGCTAAAAGCAATGTCTCAGTTGCCCAAGTGTTTCACTTTTCTTTTTGTCTCAAAGGACCAAAAATAAGCGCTTCATTTTCCCATTCAACCAGAACTTTCCAAAAGTGAAAAATATATACCCCTAGTCTGCAGCACATGCGATTCACAGTGAAGGCTCACCTGTGCTCTATTCTATCTCATAATAGCTCTAACACTGGTGGTCTGCTCTTCTCCACTGTGCCTGTCTTAGGAGAGAGGGGATCCCTTTTGCCTTCCAAGGCTCAGACTCCTCGCCTTCACCTGCCATCTCTTTTCTTCCCTCTCCCTTTGCTGCTCCATCGATTCTCCAACTCTCTGCTGCTGGTTCTGTCAATGATCTTGTTCTGCTGCTTGCAAGCATCATCTCTAGCATTTTAACACCTATCTAACACTAAAAGATCTTGAAGTAGCACTTTTTCAGGAGGGGAAAAAACACTATATTTTAATCACTTTTTGTGTTCTCCACTGCCCCAAACAAAATATCTTCCATAAAACTGGCAGTAAATAAATGTTTATTAAATTTAAATAACCTTCCTTTACTCTCTTCAGCTAGGTCTGTAAGTATATATCCTTGTCTGTGCAGAGCCAAACATCTTTAAAAACTAGTGTCAACAACCCCCTCCTGTATACACACACACACCCCTTACTGCTTAATTCCCCATAATCTGGATTTCAGGCCCATCAATCTGAAAAACTGATGACCATTCAGATAGCAATTTTTCAAGGTTTCACAGTGGCTTTTCTCTCTGACATATCTACAGCCAGAGCCAGTATATCCTCCTCATGAGACTCTCCCCTACCTGCTTTGGAAACCCAAAGTGATCACTCAGTCTCTCTTTGTTACCTCTCTGAATGCTGTGAAATTTCCTTCTAGACTTCTCCTTCTGTTCACTATAGAGTCCCAAGCCTTTTGCTGCATTCCTACGCTCCAGTACCCCGGTGTAACTCCTCCCCATACAATTCTACTTGGCAGTCCAGCATTACCTGAAAAACTTTAACAAAACCTACCCCCTAAGTAACTTTCGCTGCCTCAAGTTACCAGTCACCACTCATTTGTTTTCCTTTTGTGTTTCTATATCCATCATCCTGGAATCCTGTCAATTCTCAGTCCCACCATATCAGTTAGACCCTCAGCACCCCATACTTTGATTAGTACAAATCTGCACTAGCTCATTTCGACTGCAGTGAACCCACAATGCATCATCACTGCCAATACTTTTTTCTTAATCCATGGCCGCTCCTGTCTCTTAGAACCACCTCTTCATTACTTATCAAAGTTGTACTCAGCTATCCTGCTCAGCTCATGTTTCACCGGTTCTGCAAAGGCCTCTCCAAACACACCTTGCGTCTACTATCTCATAGGACTCCCTCTATCATCATTCACTGGCACAGGCTGCCTCATAAAGGTACTGTTACTCATCTGCTTATGGAGAAGACGACCTTGACTTGTCAACAAGATTGTGACCTTCCAGGGAGAAGACAGAAGCCTCAGGACTCTGTACCCTGGCACCTGGCTCACCACTATTTAGTCATATGGCTGCATATTTAAAGTTTTGGGTAAATTAATTTTCAACTAAATATAGAGTTCCTATATATTCTCTACGCAACTTCTACTAATGCAAAAACGTCTTACATACCTGTACACTTTATCAAAACCAAAAATAAAAAAAAATTACATACCCAGAGAACTTATCAAAACTAAAAAATTAACATTGTACATTACTATTAATCTAACACAGAATTCATTCTGATTTCTCTAGCTTTCCATTAATGTCATTTTTCTGTTCCAGAACGCCACACTGCCCTGAGGTTTTAATTTTTCACTTGTTTTTACAACAAAATTATAAAGTCTTTTCAAAGATTTCATGAATGACAACATCCAGATTATAATCGTAATGTTGAATAGATTATGCCTTGAATTTAGGAGAGAAAAAAATGAGAGGGGGCTACCCATAAACCCATTTTGTAAGTCATCCATTATACATACAAAATTTTAAACAAACAAGAACACTCAGGGCATCCTATAGAAAGGAGCTATTTTTAGCAAGTGTTTAAAATATAAAACTATAAAATAAAAATGAGGTTAAATTACCAAAAGATGGATGATAAAAATGTAAGACAGATATACTGAAATACTTTAGTAGGTTTTTAAATGTTTACATCAATAAAAGAAATCACTTTCTATATTCAGTGGTCATTTTTAAGCTTCTTTGTAAGTCTCTCCCTAGAAACTAGCCTAGCAGTAGAGTGACAGGTATAATTGATAATGATTCCCAGTTAGTCAATAAAACCAATGTATTAGTGACCATCTTTAAATAAAAACACCACTCTAATCACAAAGCAACAGGGTAAAAAAAAAATGTTTATAAGGAAAAAATAAAAAACAAACAAAAAAAGAGCAGGGAATACACTATAGTGCCACTTGAACATTAAAATAATATATACTCTATGTAACCATAACTGAAAAACACTGACAAAGATATACATATTGGAAAAATTCTTCTGGCTGTGCCTCCTTGGCCGTCACTATCTTGGGTGCCTTATTTAAAAAAGAAAACACTCTCTTATCTCAAACCACAACACAAAATAAAAATCTTTTTTTTTTCTTTTCCCTTGATAGGCCATTCAAGAGAATAAACACTAAAATGGAGTGAACGTTAAGCTTAAGCAAATAAGTACTCCATCAGGATAATTAATTTAATTGTGAAAAAGAGCCAGTAATTATTTCTGAAAATATATAGCAATGAGGTAGTAGATACAGCCTCAATTCTGTTAACAGTTTTTACTGAAGTTTCTGAAACAAAGAATTATCTCCTCACATATTCAAGTCTGGAATGAGGGCAAAAAAGAACTACTAACGGATCAAGTTCAGAGGAAATGTCTTTCTGCCAGCAAAAAAAGAAATTCTTTTTAATCAAATGTCCCCAATTCCTTGACCAATCCCTGAGCAAGAGCAGTGTGAGTGTAGAGGTTCAGTCTACACAAATCCCTGGCAACTCTAGACAACTCCAACTGGAAACCAAGCAGAGGTTTTCTTGTCCAGCACCTCTCACTCTATAATTCTATCAACAGGAAAATCCTGCAGAGATTAAAAAATAAAAAACAACAACTTTCTTAGAAGTAATGACACCCTAGTAGCAATGACCACACTTGGTGCCATATCTTGGCTTCTTTAAATAAACAAACAAACAAAAAAAGGTGAGCCTGCTCCATCCTTGCCAGAAAGTAAGATTAACAGGTATGACAAACAGGACAACGGGTCAACTCGAAGGGGTGCTCACTGGCAAAACTCGAGACAATTCAAGCATCATGAAGAATAAAAACTGTAATAGATTACAACATAATTTTAAAAACAGTTGCCAGGATTAGACTCCATGGTACCCCCAAGAAAACAGGCGTACCAGTGGGTCATGAGGCCAAGAATCAGAGAAGAGTTCTCAGGACCACAACCATGCTTCCAACCAGTTGGCCAAGTTGGGTGCACTGAACATGTGTGCCCCGACCCAACCAGAAGACCTGATTCTATGAGGAAAATAAGAAAGGGACCAGACACAGGAACTGGGCAAGAGAAGGCAACAAACTCTGAAATAAAGCGGCAAGCACAGAAAACGCCTGAGACTGGGCTGGTATCTATACTCCCTGGGTTGTGAAGATGCCCTTTAGTAGGAACCCTATCTGTGGGGGCTGAGATGAGTCTGAGAAAGGAAATCCTGGATGATATGTAAGGAGGCACCATAATGAAGGGACATCAGAGCCACTCAGCTAGAATCTTTATCATCTCTGTGAGCAAGAGCAGGTCACTTCATGACCTCAAGTTTCTTTATGTAAAATGTGGGAAAAGGTATAAAACCTACCTCTCCAAGGCTGCTGGGAAAATTTTATAAGATTGAGCATATAAAACCCTTAGCATGATGCCCAATAAATGATTGCTTCTATCATTGGAAAAAAGTATCCAAAAGTCTATATTTACACACCTACTCACTCACTCACACTGGGAAGGAGCAAGGGGGAAGGCAGGAAAGAATATTATTTTAAAAGGAAAAGAATTTAGAATTTACCACCTCATTACTCCAAATCTATTCACAGCATCAAGAAATACTAAAACCACTGGGTGAAATGTTGCTGGGGAACAGGTTATTCAGTGTCAAAGGATATCCGCACAGATGATTAGCTTCAACAATAATGTGATACAACTGGGAAATACACAACATCAGTCAGGGAGTGTTTTCACTAAAAATACTTAACCTGAATCTAGGTGGCTCAGATGGTAAAGAATCTGCCTGCAGTGCAGGAGATTCTGGTTCGACTCCTGGGTCGGGAAGATCCCATGGAGAAGAAAGTGGCAACCCACTCCAGTATTCTTGCCTAGATAGTCCCATGGACAGGAGTCTGGCAGGCAGCAGTCCATGGGATGGCAAAGAGTTGGACACAACAGAGCAACTAACACTTTCACTTTCAAACATGAGAAAACAACCGCACAAGTCCAGATTGTAGGGCATTCCATAAGACCGTCATTTTGAAGATTCCAGGTCAAAGTCATAAAGTGAAATGTTTGGGAACTGTTTCTCAGCAGCGTGAGAGAAGACTGAAGAGACAGCACAACAAAAGCACTCCTGTACGTGCAGAACAGATTGAGGGACAATTGCTGAGAAGAAAGATGTGGTATCAAGGACATTTTCTGGACAAATGTGAATATGAACTATACACTCCATAGATGGATGTCTTAACTCTATCACGCTCATGCTGGAAAACTACAGGAGATGCACACTGATGTATTACGGGGTGAATATTATCAAGTCTTCCTCTTTCAAACAATTCAGCACACACAAAATATAAGTCTTCTGTCTGCATGCATACACGTACAAAGCAAAAGTGACAAAATGTTAATTGGTGAATCTAGGTCTTGCCTGGAGAATCCCAGGGACGGGGGAGCCCGGTGGGCTGCCGTCTGTGGGGTCGCAGAGTCGGACACAACTGAAGCGACTTAGCAGCAGCAGCAGGTCTAGGTGATGAGTTGTTGCTGTTGTTTAGTTGCTAAGTTATATCTGACTCTTTTGCAACCCTATCAACTGTAGCTTCTCTGTCCATGGGATTTCCCAGGCAAGAATACTAGAGTGGGTTGCCACTTTCTTCTCCAGGGAATCTTCCTGATCTAGGGATCAAACCCACATCTCCTGCACTACAGGCGAATTCTTTATCACTGAGTCACCTGGGAAGCCCAGGTGATGAGTACACTTTGTTTTACGGTTCTTTCCACTCCCCTGTAGTTGTAGAGGTGGGGAAAACAGGATGCACCCTTCTAGCCAGAAAACTGGGAGTTCCTGCTCTGAACAAATCTCTCTAGCAAAAGCTAGAATATAAAAAAGAACAAAGGAAGGAAATTTACAATCTAAGCTTATTCCTTCTTGATGATTTAAAACATGAGATTTACTGCAGGGGAAAGATGGGCATTTACAGTAACCTAAGAAAGATTATCACTGCAAGGCTAAGTTTCTCACACCAAAACCACAGATCTCTCTTGTCCTCAAAATCTCTGAATGACCTTTAAGGGGAAAACAGGTAACAAGTAAAGAAGAAAATTCCATGAGTCCTGTTCCAAGGATTCTACTGTCTTAACTTGCAGTTTTAACTCAACAAAGTAATAACAGTGAGAAAAGGAAAGGAAAAAAAACTTGAATTGTTATATTAACTTCCCCATTAGAAATCCTATTAGAATTTTTTTTTTTCTGAATTGATCCACAGTTTACTAGGAAAAGTATTTCTAAGCAAATCAATAATTGAAATAAAATTTCCTGGAGGTTTTTGTTTATAAACTACTTAAAGAAGTTTTTGAAGAGATTTTATATATGCACAATGGAATATTACTCAGCTATTAAGAAGAATGCATTTAACGAATCAGTGCCAATGAGGTGGATGAAACTGGAGCCTATTATACACAGAAAAGTCAGAAAGAAAAACACCAATACAGTATATTAACGCATATATATGGAATTTAGAAAGATGGTAATGATGACCCTATATGCGAGACAGCAAAAGAGACACAGATATAAAGAACAGACTTTTGGACTCTGGGAGAAGGTGAGTGGGATGATTTGAGAGAATAGCACTGAAACATATGTATATTACCATATGTGAAACAGACCACCAGTCCAGATTCGATGCATGAGACAGGGCGCTCAGGACCAGTGCACTGAGATGACCCTGAGGGATGGGATGGGGAGGGAGGTGGGAGCGGGGTGCAGGATGGGGGACACATATACACCCATGGCTGATTCATGTCAATGTATGGCAAAAACCACTACAATACTGTAATTAGCCTCCAATTAAAATAAATTTTTTAAAAAAGAATTTTTTGAAAAGATTTTAATACATTATCTTACTTAAACCAATGCTTCCATTTTGTGTTGGAATCAAGCCAAGGGATCCTGCTTAGACAAGTTTTCTTTGTTACTTTACAGTATTTTTTAAAAGTAAAGTTGTATCTGAAAAGCCTATCTACTTTAGATTTTTCAGTAACCCTGAAGTTGCCCTTAGAACTTCAGATGACAGATTAGTTGCTTTCCAACATTTCTGACCACAACTAGTGTGTGTGCATGCTGTACATCTGCACAGAATACACAAGAAAATGAAACAACAGTTTAACAAATGCCAAATACTATGTGTGGCACACTTCTGTATTTTCTATTCGCTTCTTTTTCTAAATAAAAAATGTTCACTACTGATTTCACTACTTAGTCAATCTAGGAACTGTAATTTGAACAACACTGAACCAGGCTGTGATGCTGAGATTTACCATAAGAAACATATATTTGGTCTTAGTTACACTTCCAGACACAGAGCTCCAAAAATCCTTGGGATTTACAAAGCAAAGAGAGCAATAAAAGGTGCTTTTTGTTAGGTTAATGAGGTGACTTCTGGAGGGCTCTTAGGGGTGGGAGCTGGTTGCTAAGGGAACCAGCCACTTAACTGAAGGTTGGACCTTTCAGTCTCAGCCACCAGACCTTCAAGGAGAGAGGGGAGAGTAGCTGGAACTGAAGTTAGTCACCAGTGCACTGCCACTGATTTGGGCCAACTATGCATATGTAATGAAACCTCCAGAACAACCAAAGGACAAGGTTTGGAAAGCTACCAGTCTGGTGAAACACTGGGAGATGTGGGGAAGAGCAGAGCACTTGGAAAGTGCGTGGAGGCTCTGCGCCCCTCCCCCATGTCTTGCTCTGTGCATCTCTTCCATGTGACTGTTCCTCAGTTACATCCTTTTATTAAAAAATGGGTGATTTGGTATGTTAGGGCTTCCCAGGGGGCACAGTGGTAAAGAATCTGCCTGCAGGAGATCCAAAAGATACAGGTTTAATCCCCGGGTTGGGAAGATCCCCAGGAGAAGGAAATGACAACTGATTCCAGTATTCTTACCTAGAAAACTCCATGGATAGAGAACCCTGGAGGGCTACACTCCAGGGGGTCGAAAAGAGTCAGACTTAACTGAGCAACTGAGTACACACACAATTTGGTAAGTTAAACGTTTCTCCGAGTTCTGTGAGCTGCTGTGGCTAATTAATTAAACTAAATGAGGAGATTGTTAAAAACACAGAATAATCTAGATTTAGGGCTGGTGTCTAAGGTGTAGGGAGTAGGGGCATTCTTGTGCGGCTGGCCCTTAGCCTGTGGGGTGTGATGCTATCTCCAGATGAACTGTACGACACACCCAGCTGGTGAACTGCTTGGCCATCTGACAAACTAAACCACACTGAAACTGGGTGCAGAATTCTACAGGCCAATACCTGCACATGTGGGCCTAATTGTAGAGTACAGAACACAAGTCCTCACCATCCAGCCCAGTGAAGTACCTGCTGCCCCAACAGGGCCTTCCCTCGCTAGGGAGTTCTTAACATAATTGCTAAGTAACGGTTCATTCGTAAGAATTAGAAACAGCCCCTTTGAGGAAGTGACCTTAGAACTAAGACTTGAAGGATGAGAACGAGAGCATCTTGCAGAGAGCGGAGAGAAGAGAATCTGAGATGAGAGGAAACAGCTGCCAAGGTCCAGAACTGGAAAGAAGCCTGTGGTGACAAAGGAAGAAAAGGAAGTCTGGTGGGAACCCAGTGAGCAAGGAGGAAGTGGGGCTGGATGCAACATTATGGGAATCAGATAATAGACACAAAGGGCTTCACACTTTCACTTAAGAATAATGAGAGCTTTAAGCAGTAATGAGTCTGTTTTGTAAAGTTTGAACTTTTAGCTTGTCCATAACTGGTATAAGGTGGATAACTGTATGTGTTAACCTCTTAAACCTAGATAACTGTATGGTTAGCCTCATCTCACTTTCTGGCTTATATTTTCATTTTCTTTAAGACATCTTCTGATGAATAGATACTTTAACTGAGTAATATCTTTTCCTTATGGTTTGAGCTTTCTGTGACCTATTAAGAAATCCTTCTCTATCCCAAGATAAAAAGTCTTCTTGGGTGTTTTAAAGTTCTGTCTTTTTATATTTTTCAGGTAGACTTCTGCATATAATGAAACAGGTGGATCCAATTTCATTTTTTCCCCCACAAAAATAACCAATTAACCCCCTAGTGTCCATCTTTTTCCCTATTGATCTGCCTGCCTGTCTGGCATATATAATTGGAACAATTTCTGAGTACTTTACTCTGCTTCATTGGTCTATATTAAGACATAGAAAAACTTCTATTTCTGCGTTTTGACTGTGCCAAAGCCTTTGACTGCATGGATCACAATAAACTGTGGAAAATTCTGAAAGAGATGGGAATACCAAACAACCTGACCTGCCTCTTGAGAAATCTGTATGCAGGTCAGGAAGCAACAGTTAGAACTGGACATGGAACAACAGACTGGTTCCAAACAGAAAAAGGAGTATGTCAAGGCTGTATATTGTCACCCAGTATTATTTAACTTATATGCAGAGTACATCATGAGAAACGCTGGGCTGGAAGAAGCACAAGCTGGAATCAAGATTGCCGGGAGAAATATCAATAACCTCAAATATGCAGGTGACACCACCCTTATGGCAGAAAGTGAAGAAGAACTGAAGAGTCTTGTGATGAAAGTGAAAGAGGAGAGTGAAAAAGTTGGCTTAAAACTCAACATTCAGAAAATTAAGATCATGGCATCCAGTCCCATGACTTCATGGGAAATAGATGGGGAAACAATGGAAATAGTGACAGACTTTATTTTCTTGGGCTCCAAAATCACTGAAGATGGTGACTGTAGCCATGAAATTAAAAGACACTTACTCCTTGGAAGGAAAGTTATGACCAACCTAGACAGCATATTAAAAAGCAGAGACATTACTTTGCCAACAAAGGTCCATCTAGTCAAGGCTATGGTTTTTCAAGTAGTCATGTATGGATGTGAGAGTTGGATTATAAAGAAAGCTGAGTGCCGAAGAATTGATGCTTTTGAACATGGTGTTGGAGAAGCCTTTTGAGAGTCCCTTGAACTGCAAGGAGATCCAACAAGTCCTTCCTAAAGGAGATCAATCCTGAGTGTTCACTAGTGATGCTGAAGCTGAAACTCCAATACTTTGGCCACCTAATGCGAAGAACTGCCTCACCTGAAAAGACCCTGATGCTGGGAAAGATTGAAGGTGGGAGGACAAGGGGACGAAAGAGGATGAGAGGGTTGGATGGCATCACGGATTTAATGGACATGAGTCTGGGTGGACTCCGGGAGTTGGTAATGGACAGGGAAGCCTGGGGTGCTGCAGTCCATGGGGTTGCAAAGAGTCAGACACAACTGAGTGACTAAACTGAACTGAATAGGCATTCTGAGCTAGAGTATTATATAACCTAAACATTCATAATGGTATGTGGAGACTAGGTCTGACAGTGGCCAGGATATAAGGAGAGATCAGCAAGAAGGTAATAAAGGGATTCAAACCAAAAAATGATGATGATTTGGATTAGGGTTGTAGCAGTACAAGTGGCAAAGAGAAGAAGGACTTAAGATCTATTCTGGAGATGGCACTAAAAGACACGGTTATGGAAGGAGAAGGCCTCCCTGGTGGCTCAACTGGTAAAGAACCGACCTGGCCATGCAGGACATGCCAAGAGACGCAGGTTCGATCCCTGGGTCAGGCAACCCACTCCAGTTATTTTTGCCTAGAAAATTCCTTGGACAGAGTAGCCTGGCAGACTACAGTCCATGGGGTTGCAAAGAGTCAGACATGACTGATCAAGCATGCACAAACACACGGAAAGAGAAGGGGAAGAGAAATTCAAGATACCTTGCAAAGATATGCAGAGAATGCTCAGTTGTGTACGGCTCTTTGCAACCCCATGGACCCACCAGGCTCCGCTCTCCAGGAATTTTTCAGGCAAAAATATTAGAGTGGGCTGCCATTTCCTACTCCAGGGAATCTTCCTGACCCAGGTATCGAACCAGCGTCTTTTGTTGTCTCCGGCACTGGCAGGCAGATTCTTTACCACTGTGCCACCTGGGCTTCCAAAGCAAAGACAGGCCCCAAGCAACTGGGTAGATGGTTGTACTATTTATTCACATGGGTCAGAAGAGAGGAGAAATGAGCCTGTAAGTACAATCTTTGTAATTTTTAATTAATATCTTTATAGAGTAGTTTTAGGTTCACAGTTATAGCTTTTTTAAGATTAGAAAAGTTTTATGTATAATGTGAAAAAGCAGAATGGAAAGAAACTTAAAGTAGCATATAATCATACCACCCAAAGGAAACTATAATGTTAACGAGTCCATCTAGCATTTTTTCAATGCATATATAAGCATTTTAAACAAAAATATCATGCTACCTATAATTTAAAATGATTATTTTCCTACTCAGTGTATCAGAGAACATTTTCCCAAGCCTCTAAATAATGCTTTGACTACATCACTTGTAATGGCTGTATAGTACATGCCATTGTATAGGTATTAGAGTTCATTTAAGTGGTCCCCCAACTGGTTAAAGGTTAGGCTGCCAATTCTGTCTGATATGTATGGAGAGTCACCATGGTTCAACAGTATATCAGTTAAGACAGTTCCTCTGCAAATTATAGACCACCCAGATAAAAGTGACCTAATAATAGGGGTTTTTATTTCTCACATAACAAGTTTAGGGTTGGCTGAATGATAGCAATATCAAGGCTCTGGGTCAACATCTCTGGTTTTCCTGATCCCTCTCACATGCCATTTCCCCCAAAATGGCTGCTGCAGCACTGAACATTAACTGGCCCTTTCACAACCAAGGTAAAGCAGAGAAAAAGGGCAATTTTCTCTTTATGGGTCTTTCTGTTGACGAGGGGGGGAAAAAAAAAGGCATCTCTTTACATCTCATTGCCTTGGACAGGGTTAATGCCCCACAGCTCATCTGTGAGGAAGGCTGGATGGAGCACCTGGATGTTTTAGCTTCCAAGAGTAGGAGGCAGGTTCAGCCTGAAGAAACAACCAAAAAAGTTGCCTTGACATTATCTTTGCTTGTAGACCATTTGAGGATACAAGCTTGAAAGAAACCTCAAAACAACGTTTGAGTTTTCAATCCAGGTAGACAGCAGCCTGAATTGTACTCCTGCCCTCAATAGTTTCTTTTCTCAGGTATTAACTGTGTCCATAAATTGCTTTGGGTCAACCTAGAGCAACATCTGGGGAAATAAAAAAAATATATACACATGACTGCCACTTTGCTATGGGATCACAATGGCCCTGGCCCTGTCAGTCACAGAAGACAACCTGGGCACTGAGATAAACTCTCCCCCCTTTACTTGAATCTGTCAAGGGAAAAAAATCCAGGAGACTCACAAAACAGAATAGCCACGGAGCTGCCTTAAAAAGGATGAAAAAAAGTGCCATTAAGTTTTACTTAAAAGCTTTAGGGGATAGGATTAGCTCTAGGCCTTGCTTATTAGATCAACAGCATCATTTAAGTTTGCAATATTACTAGATCTAGTGAAGCAGTTTTTCCCAAGTAGGATGGATAAAATTTTTCTCAAGACGGAGAAATGAGAGAAAAAGTACACAGTTTCTCATAAAGGAATGAGAAAATTTCAAAAATAGGAGTCCCCCAACTCTCCCAGCAAACTCTAAACATTCTAAGTTACTTATATCCCCCTTACTGGCTTCCCAGGTATCTCAAATGGTAAAGAAATCTGCCTGCAAAGTGGGAGACCTGGGTTCAATACCTGGGTCAGGAAGATCCACTGGAGAAGGGCATGGAAACCCACTCTGGTATTCTTGCCTGGAGAATCCAGAGACAGAGGAGTCTGGTGGGCTACAGTCCATGGGGTCACAAAGAGTCAGACTAAGGGACCAACACACACACACTACTGGCCCAGCCCTCTGCTATGGTCCTCCAGAAGTTATCCCCCTCCCTCACCCACTACTTCCTCTAATGAGCTACTTGTAAGGCTTTTGCTTTCACTGGTTAACTGCTATCCTAATTGGTATCCCCATGTGCTTGATTTATAACTTTGCATAAACATGATTTACCAGTCTATGGATCTAGCCATCCCATGAAATCACAAGCACAGGGATCAAGAGGCAGGGACCAGTTCTTAATCATCATTGAGCCTCAGAACTTTAAAAGATGCCTGTATGAACAGGAGACTAATAAAGTAGTCTCAAAGATTTACATGCCTGCATTTTCTTTTGATATAGTTATGTGAAGGTAGCTGCTGGCTCCAGATAATCCCTCCTAATAAAAAAAAAAAATCCCAAGCAGTCATTATCATTAGTTATTCAAGATTAAGTGTTTAATGTGGTTAACTTATTTTCCACAATACCTATGACAATATCAACACAATGCAGGGTTTTTGTTTTTTTTTTACCCACCAATAGTTTAAGAAACTCACTCATCCCCTGGGCACTATTTAGAAACAAATTCAGTGTAACTTCTGATTTACAAGTTTCTGAACAATTATGCAGCAATGTCTCCTTATGATGCTCTAGACAACTGCCTTCTGTCTACACTCTTGCCAAAAAAGTACAGTACTGTATCAGGCTCTTGTGCAGTTTTTGATTCTTGCTAAGGCATAGGCTCAAACATTTTTTGTGTCCTTAAAGACTTTTTGTGAACCTAAGACAAAAATTTCTTCTCTGGACAATGTACGTCTTTCACAACCCCCAACACACAATTTTGCCAGTGCTTCAGGGAGCTAATGGAAAGCTTGATAGCCAAGCATGAAATCCAAGATGCAAAGACCCAGGTTAAAAATACTTGTCTTGGTAGTGGTGTTTATGAAAACTTTTATTCTTATATATGACACTAAGTTACAACACCCGATGTTGTAGATGTCGTAGATAAGCTGACCACCTGATGTGAAGAGCTGACTCATTTGAAAAGACCCCAATGCTGGGAAAGATTGAGGGCGGGAGGACAAGAGGATGACAGAGGATGAGATGGTTGGATGGCATCACCAACTCAATGGACATGAGTTTGTGTAAACTCCAGGAGTTGGTGATGGACAGGGAGGCCTGGCGTGCTGAAGTTCATGGGGTCGCAAAGAGTCGGGACACGACTGAGCGACTGAACTGAAACTGAAGTTACAACAGACATGAAGAAACATAGTATGAGTCAGGAGTATTCAACCAATATGTGGAACTACACACACTTCAACTTAGCCTAACCAATCAGTATGGATATCAGGCACACCAGATTTCACTTTCCTCATTGAGGTCTGGACACTAAACACTGGACAATACTATACTGGATCTCAAGATAAAGAGCCTATTGATCCCAGAGTCAAAGAACAGCGTTGAGAGAACGAATAAGGGACAAGTGTAACAAAATGGTTAAATGGGTGCGTTCTGAAATCAGTCTAAGTTTGATCCCCAGTTCTGCCACTTCCTCCCTGTGTGGCCTTCAGAAAACTACTCACCCCTTCAGAGCTTCAGTTTCATTATTTGTAAAGCTAGGACAATAATACTCCCTTCCACTTGGAGTGGCTATGAAGCTTAAACAAAATCATGTCTGCAAATGCTAAGCACAGTACTGACACAAAGCAAATACTCCATAAATGCTTATTTGTAATTACCCTTTGAGGAAGAAGAACATAAGGATAGGCATGTAAATCTAGAGAAATAGCTGACACAGAAGTCCCGCAAGTTCTAAAATAAAAATGTCACAGTCATCAAAACCAACAGGCTTACAAACCATACAATGTTAGAAAACTGGACAGTACTTTTGTGGCTACTATCTCCAGCCCTGAATTCTATAGTTTTCATCTATAGGATGAAAATACTCTTAAATGCCTAAGATTCCCTACAAGTGACACACAGGATTATGTATTTCTAATGAGTCCATACTCCCTTCTTCTCAATCTTGGCTCAATATTATGGGGCAAAAACCCAAAATGCTAGGTCAAAATAGAATATTTGCTTATTTAACAAATATTTACTAAACAGTTATTAAATAAACAAATTATTGCATGTTTCCTGAACAATTATGAGTATCATACAAATATTTATTGAAAACAATGAGCTCCATATTGTTCTAGGCACCATGACTATAAAAGGGAACAAGATCCCACCTGCCAGTGAAGGGAAATTCACAAATACACATGAACAAATAAATGGTAAAAGTTTTGAGGAAAATAAAAACAGGCTACTTTACAGAGAATGAATTGGGTGTGAAAGAGCTACTAAAGTTTGCCAGCTAGGCAAGTCCTTTCTCAGGAGGTAACATTTAAGCTGAGATTTTAAAGAGGAGCATGAGGAAGACCATGTCAAGACATGGAAGAAGGGGTTTCTAGAAGGTAGAAGAGCTGATGCACGATCACTCAGTCAGGAAGATGCCTGGGGTGGCCAGGGATGGAAGAAAGAGACCAAAGGGGCTGAAAGAAGTCACATGAAGAGAGTGAAGAGTATGTGAAATAGAAGAGGTGGGTGAAAAGCCAGCTCACACAGAGACTTGCAGGCCATGGTAAGAAATTCAGACTTCACTCTAACCAAAATAAACAACCATCAGAGACAAACTATAACCAGGGAGCAATAAGATCCAATTAATATTTTAGAAAAAGATCACTCTGGCTGCTGTGTGCAGGAGGAAGAAGACAAAGACAGATGCACAAACAAGAAACCCGATCAAGAGGAAGTTGTAGGAGACCAGCGCAAGTACAGCACAGACCTGTCCTCCCCCTGGGGACAGGGGGAGATGGCCGAAGTAGGCATCTTAGAGAGAAAAGTCTAGAGGCAAAACAGACACCATCTTTAAAATGAGGTAAAGTTGTGCTATTGAGCTTAGATTCTTCGCATTCATCCATCAGCCAGTCTCTTGGATACTGACAGTTAAGGACTAGAGTTCTGAGGGGTACTGGGAAAGAAGGCAATCAAGAAAAAAAGAACACAAAAAAACACAAAATGGACTAGGGAATTATCAATCATCAAATCTACAGAAATCAAGACAGTGTGTCATGACTGGCAAAAGAAACCCCAAAAAAGACACCCAGTCTAATAGAACAAAATACGAGTCCAGAAAATGCACCCACACGATACAGTCAATAGATTTTCGAAAAATGGTGTGGGAACAATTGAATTAAATATTCATCTAGGGAAAAGAAAAAGAAAAGAAACTCAACCCAAATCCCCATATCTTACACCATAAACAAAATTTAACTAAAACTGGATCATGGTTCTAAAAGTAAAACTTTTACAAGAAAATATAAGAGAAAAATGTTTGTGGCCTTGGGTGAGGCAAAAGGTACTGAGAAACAACATCAAAAGTTAAGACTCATTAAAAAAAAGTCATAAATTAGACAATGTTAAAAACTCCTGCTCTTCAACAGACATAAAAAAAATTAAAGGATGACTACAGATTGGGAGAAAATGTTTGAAAAATACATAAAGTACTTATGTTGAATAATTTTAAAAAATCTCATTAATGATTAAAAAAACAGACTGAAGAAAAACAGACAAAGATGTGAACAGATACTTATCAAAGAAGATACAGAGATGGCAAATAAGCACAAGACACTCAACATCTTTAGCTATTAGGGAAATGCACAAAAACACAAGTACTACTATATACCTATCGGAAATGTCTAAAAATGCCCCAAAGCTATACCAAGTGCTAAAGAATGTGGAGCAAAGGTTCTTTCGTACATATTAGTGAGAGAAAAACAGAATGGTCATTTGGGGAAACTGTGTCAAGTTACAAGAACAAGACCATGTCAGTTACTTTAAACATATATTAACCACGACAACTTCTGGGGAAAACAACAAAATTTACAAAACTCTGTATGTTAATTTATTAGCACTCCATCCACAATCACCAAACCCTGGAGATAAGCCAACTGTCCCTTTCAAGGGATGAGTGGCTAAAACAAAGTGGTATATTCATACAATGGAATATTATTCAGCTATACAAACGAACTAACTGCCAATATAGGAAACCACACAGACAAATCTCCAATGTATTTTGCTAAGTGAAAATGAAAACTCAAAAGGCTACATAGTGCATAATTTCATTTATATGACAGTATCAAAAAGGATCATTTTGGGAGGGAAAAAGCCATCATGGGCAGTTGCCAGAAGTAGGGTAGGGAAAAGGACTGACCACAAAAAACAAGGGGATTTGGGATGGCAGAGCAAGGCAGGAGAGAAATATTCTGTATCTTGATTGGGATTTGGGATGGCAGAGCAAGGCAGGAGAGAAATATTCTGTATCTTGATAGTGGTGGTCGTCACATGACTGTACTGGATTGTCAAAATGCATAAAACTATAACCTTTAAAGGGTAAATTCTACTTTATGTAAATTGTACCTTGATAAATATTTTAAAGTATACATAATAATGAGTGAGTAATGCTCTGTATTTCAAATATTTAAAAAAAATACAAATTTATAAATAAATGCAGCCTAGTTTTTACCATGTTTTCTATTACTTGTTTCTCTATTTTGCTGTCCTTGGACATTAACATTTTATCGAAATTAAAATGTGCTAATAAAAATTGATTTACATGTGGTAAAATGTGAAACCAAAAAGTTTACAAATACCAAAATGTTAGTAAGATGATTTAAATGTAATCTGAGGATCTTTTCGGAACATGTTTCATAAAACATTTAAAATACTCAAAGTAAAAATGAAATGTGCCTCTTTGATAGGCTGCAACGAATGAACAACTTGATGTAATGATTAAATTATTCTTGCTGCTGCTGCTGCTAAGTCGCTTCAGTCGTGTCCGACTCTGTGCGACCCCAGAGAAGGCAGTCCACCAGACTCCCCTGTCCCTGGGATTCTCCAGGCAAGAACACTAGAGTGGGTTGCTATTTCCTTCTCCAATGCATGAAAGTGGAAAGTGAAAGTAAGTCACTCAGTCGTGTCTGACTCTTAGCGATCCCACGGACTGCAGCCTACCAGGCTCCTCCATCCATGGGATTTTCCAGGCAAGAGTACTGGAGTGGGGTGCCATTGCCTTCTCCGAAATTATTCTTACTAGTCTATAAAAGGTTTCCATCTTTTCATAAAAGTCCTTAGAAGTAAGATCACAAATGTATTTTTAAGTAGATTGATATCCTAGAGAGCTTTGAGGAGGACACACACCAACCATCCTTAAAACTTAGTCTAAGGCATCTATCCTCTAATTGCCTGTTTGGTGGGGAGCCTGTCTTCTCTCTCCCAGCTCTGAAGACACAAGGCAGGCTGGGTCTATGAGGGAAAAGGTCTGGCTACATGGGAGTTAGCTGGTGATGCTGTTTGTAGAAACATTACTGGGAAGAAGTCAGTAAGAGAACTAGAAAAGCAGAAGCAAAACTTGGTAAGGGGAGGAGGAGACCCAGGGTGGAGAGAGGCTTCACTCTCGGTTCAGACGGTAAAGAGTCTTCTGCAGTGAAGGAGACCCTGGTTCAATCCCTGGGTTGGGAAGATACCCTGGAGAAGGGAATGGCCACCCACTCCAGTATTCTTGCCTGGAGAATTCCATGGACAGAGAAGCCCACCAGGCCATAGTCCCTGGGATAGCAAAGAGCTGGACATGACCAAGCAACTAACACTTTCACTTCTCAACCAATACAAAAAGGAATAACAATGTGCAAGCTTGCAAGTTGCCTTGAGTGAAATCTTTTCTGTGTAACAGTTCCACCTAGTCCTCTGGACCCCAACACAGGCTCAACCTGCTGTGCACTGGTGTAAATGAAAGGCAGACAGGTCACTCCACCTTCTTCTAGTGAAAGCCAAAGCCCACGTGCTTTAAGCTAAGTCACATGTACCCACCCAGACACACTCTGCAGCTCCTCTAACACTGTTTGCCTAACTCTACCTGGAGCTACGGAAATGCATTTATTAGGGGAAAGGAGGGAGTGAAGGGCTTCTCTTGCAACAAGAGCAGAATAGTAGCATGTCAGGTTAGCAACAAATAAAAACAAAACTGACAAACTTCTAGAAATTTCTTCCAGAGAAGCTTTGTAACAGAAATCAACAGAGTGCATATCATAAACACAAATCAGAAATTTTGTTCCTTATCTAGGTTTTTTAGAGAGTTCTGAAGTAGAGACAGAGTTTTAAAATTACTTAAATATATGAGTCTTTGTTATGAAAGGAAATTACTGCCTCTTAGAGCCTCATCAAATTATAGCACAAAGATTAGATTATAGCTACATCACTCAGTAACACAATCCCCTGGATCCACAATAAATGAACAAGTTTAAAAAAAAAAAAGTGAAAGCAGACATACCAATATAAGAGGGAGAAATGTGTAGAATAACGTTAAAACTGCTTTTTTTGACTCAGATACAATCATGTTTATCATGCTTTGTGAAAGCAGGTAAGCAAAGCCCTACAACTGCAGAAGACCAACCCCCTACCCCCAACCTTAATCCCATCAATCTGTGTACATCAGGTAGCCAATGGCCAGCACTTTTGTAAAGACTTTAAGCTCCAGGTACACTGTCGAGTAATGACAAAGCTAGAATAACAATCTCTGATAAAACACAAATCTATTTTATAGCTTGTTTTTAAGTTTATTCCATATTATGTACATTTGGAAAATACCCAACAGTAACCAGAAAGGAGAATAACAAGAAAGCGAAGCTCATTGAAAAGTAGCTTTCAGTTATTGTCAGTTCATTGAAAAGTAGTCATTTAAAAAATAAGGTAAAAGCTGAGATGTTAAAAAAAAAAGTTTCATGCATAGAACTCACATCAGAAAACAAACTACGACTGTGGCACTTGAGTTCAATTGCCTGCCTATACCAGAAAGCCCCCTTAAAGAGGTTGAGACCTATGAGGTCAAATAC
This sequence comes from Bos taurus, assembly GCF_002263795.3. Lineage (NCBI taxonomy): Eukaryota > Metazoa > Chordata > Mammalia > Artiodactyla > Bovidae > Bos > Bos taurus. The sequence continues at coordinate 55,635,433 of NC_037335.1, read as the reverse complement.
TGAGCTTCTTAGATCCCCCAGGAATGCATGGCTGCATCTGGAGAAGTGATTTCAGAACAGGAGTGGCTCTGGGGAAAGTGATCAGGGAAAGAGGGAACCTTAAAACAAGGTAGTCAATCACTACTTCAGGCAACTGAGCTCCATCCAGCTGGAACCCTCAGTGAAGGAATATATGCAAAATGCACTTCAAAATCACCCAACTAATGGAGAGGAGGGAAGCACTCCACTGAGTCTGGGACGATCCCATAGTGGGAAGAAACTCCTTCACACTCACAGGCAGAAGTGAAAAGTGGATTCCCCACAGTAAGGACTCGGGAAACACAAGAGCCTCCCAGGCAGCTGAGGAGAGGTGTTGCCAAGCCACAGAAAAAAACCTGTAATGGGAATGACGAGAGAAAGGTAGATAAGGAGAGTATGAGGGTAAGGTGGGCCCAGGAAGGATAACAACGCTTCCGCACTGCAGAGATACCTGCGCCCAAAGGGTTAACAGCATAACCGCTGCAAGTTTAACAATACCCCTGGAAAGCCCTTTATTAGCAAACACAGAAGAGAAAAAGTACAGCTCTCAGATACTTCAAACTTCTCAAATTTTGTGCTATTGGAGACTGTGATGTAAAGGAGGGGAAAACACATATACACATTTTTAATATATACACATATTCCTATCTATCAGGGCGGTTTTTGCCTAATGGCTAATTAGTTTATAAAAACAACAAGGGAAACTATCATAATGGTGGATCTAAATGTCTCTGAAACTTAAAATGGCTGTTTTTAAATGTATAATGGAAAAAGAAGGACATACCATTTTAAAACTGTCATACTGCAAGATGTCGTGCCATAATGCCAATCTGAAATGCATATAGGGGTGGGTGTGTGTGTGTAATTTAAGAGCCAATCATATGACAAGGACAATAAAACAAAATGCTAAGATGAAGGGGGAAAAAAACCCCAAGGGTATTGTCTTTATTTTTTTTTTAACTAACTCAAATACATAGGATGGTAAAGGCAGAGTCATTTAAATCATTTCCTTAGTAATACAAGTAATATTTAAATAGATTTAATAGTGCTGCTCCAAACCAATGAATTATGGGTTTAAAACCTATTAAAATGTAATGTTTTTTTCCTAAGCTGAGAGGAGAGAGATTTAAATCCACTGAATTTTAATATTTCAGCTTGAGCTGCAGGAGGTAGAGAAAGTCCAAATGAACTATTCCATCAGCACCATTCAAGCATGAACATTTTAATCAGTTTTACTTCCTTGGAGTTCTCTAACACAGTTTACGCTGTCATTCTGAAAGCACTTAACACAGAGAGTGTGAAAAACCACCAAGGCTTGTTATTGCCTTCACAATTGATGGCAAATAATTTTGCAGACTTCCTATCATTAAAATGTCACTGCTAAAAATTGAGGTTCAGCATTTCTTGTGCTAAACTGCATTTTCCTACAACACCCAAGGCATACCTGTTCTTAAGGATTTTTTAAGGGGGTGTGCTTTTTTAAAAAAATGCATATTTACATCATTTCTTTGCTCAAAGAGGTTAAGAAAGTAGAGGAAGGAATCCAGAGGAACCCCATTTCCTATTTTTACAGGCCAAACATTTTCTTTTCCAATGTCCATACTGACAAAACTTTTTTTCTTAATGGTAGTTTCTTTGGTGAAATTCTTATGAGGCTCCAACTTAGCCTCCTTTATTATTCACACAGCATGTGCTGATTATATAGTGTAATGGATTTAAAAAATATTTTAAGATAGTCAGATGACTCAATTTAATAATACAGGAAATGAAAACATCATTTCTAATTAGATCATATTACTGATTTAAAACTACAGTTTGTGTGTTGTTCCAACAGTGTGATCTTATAGAGATTCTAATTTAAAAACACAGTGGCTAGCAGGACACATGACATGATTTAACTCGATACAGAACATTCCCACAGCCCGTTTGGAGGAGCTCTGGGAAAGCTTCGAGGAAATGTGAAAAAACGAACAATTCAAAGCAAAACAGGAAATATTAACTATAGAAAGCAACACAGGCCTTTCCCTGGGTTTTTTTCCTTATAAATAAAAGACAAATGATATTTAACTTATTTCAATCTATCAACAGTTTTAAACTGAACATGACCTGTGAAAGAAATCATTATAACTGTGTTTCATTCCATTAAACACAACTAGCTTATTGTCAAGAGAACAAGCCGCCTCTCCAGGTTTCAGGCTCACTTCAGCTTTTTGCATTTAAACTGCATGGATCACTGGTTTGGCTCATTTACCAACGAAGGTAGAATAATATTGCAGAGTTAAAAAGGTGCTTCATCAGATTTCATTAAATTGGGGAACATTTGCACTTGTCTGGATGGTGTGCCTACATATAAAACAGATACGCATGCAGTGGCAAATAAATGAAGGTCTGCAGGGGCTTAGATGGGTCTTTGCCTCTCAGGAGGGAAATTTCCCTTGGTGCAGAAAATCACTGTTGACTACCTAAAAAATTAAGTCACAAAAATCTAAAACTGACCCCTCATCACTTTTGGCAGCAGGTCAAAATATCACCACCTCACAACACAGCTATGCCTAATGGGGCACAGAACAGCAGGTGCATTTAAAGGTACACAATGTTGTAACTCTGAAAGGTACTGGACACAAGGCAATTAAGAAGTGCTGAAACAAAGAAAAAGAACAGCAGCCACAGAAATGCATCAGGTGAGCTGGTTGTGATGGGGCTCTTCCCTTTGCACTTGGTTTGTGATTTCCCAAAACTGCTGGTTTTGTTTTTCTATTTCTGCAATCTGTTTTTCAGAATAGTCAGATTACGTGATTTTGATTCCATTTTCAGCTCAGATACGAATAATTTGGAATTGCCACCAAATCCAGACTACAGCACACACTGCTTTGACAGCATGCAGCTCTACTGAATTAGTTCTTCAAATAAGTTTTTAGGTCACCAAATTAAATTAGCTTTAATAATTAAACCCATATATGCACAATATGTCTGTCAGTTACTCAGCTACAGTCTAATATATCATCTTCTGCCTGAGAAAAGGCAATCTGCCATCCCATTCAAAACAAAGTATGTAAAAATGAAATAGATATAATAAAAGTGTTAAAAATATATCTGATGTGACAAAAGAAAGGGAACTTGTTCTGCTTTTATATCTTCCCTCATATCTTTAAGCAACATCCAACACAAAACAATGCACTTTTGATTTAGATTAATCTCGCCACTGTACAGACAGTAACTAATAAGACTCAAAAGAAACAAAAAAACATTCCAGAAAAGGCTGTCCACCAGACATGAGATAGGCCAGCTACCTGTATTTCAGAAGTTCATATAAAAATAAACACCACACCAGAAATGACCCAGGAGGCTCTCTTATGGGTCCTCACCCACACATTCTCTCCTTCAACAGGAGACAGGATAGCAGGTGGGAAAAGTAGGTTCTATGCCGAGTGACCTTGAGAGATTTGGTAACCGAACTATATCCCAACAGGAACACAACAAGTGCTTCAAGCAAACACAGCTGGTATGAACATATACGCTAATGTGAAAATTCAAGCTCTCTCAGTGTTTAAAAAGAAAATTGTTACACTGCCGTTCTCTGGAATTTCTGGAAATAAAAACTAATTGTGAAATGTATTCATCTCTCATCTCTCCCCTACCCCCGGGGACACAGAAAATGTACAAGAAAGGAGTCTCTACATGGCTTGTTGTGATTCATCCTCTTCTTTCCAAGGGGCACTTCCAAGGAAATAAAGGTTACTCTTCTCCATTTACTATGCCTTCTAATCTATTACCAGTATTTTCTTGTGGTCAGAGGGACACAAAATAGAGCTCAAAATAGCCCATTAAAAAACAAGTTGCAATCAGACTATAGTTCCACCACCATCGGCAGCCATCCCAGAGTTCTGATTTCCTTGTTAAAAGACAGAGGCATAATTGAAGCAATATCTTCACTTCAGATTGATTATCAGGCGACCCTTATCCGCATCTTCACTCAGCAATTTGAATTTTAATGAAAGTAAATGGAATAATTAGCATTTCAAAGTGTGTTTGATACACTGAGGGCAAAAAAAGAGAAAAGACTTTTGTGTATAATCTATACACGAGAAAGTATTGGGGCGGGGGCAGGGGGCAGAAAGAGGAAAGTACAGTTGACATGTCTTCATTAAAACAACCTACAGAACCACTTCTAACAGCTGCATAAACAGAGATGTGAATATTGTGCTTTTTTCAGCTAGGATTTCTTGCCTTTCTAAGTTTTAGCACCTTTTTTTATTACTGGTTACCTTAACTGAGGAGAACAAAAATGTAAGTGGAATTGGAGTAACTGCTCTAACCCATGAATTCCAGCAGGATTTCTAAGCAATGTTACTGGTACTATGAGGGATTTTCCAAACGGGCCGCTGATTTTGCAAAAAGCTATATAGTCATCTATCATTTTTACTACAAATGGACACTAGTCTAAGAACCACTCATCAAAGGGGAGGAAGAATAGCAGAGAGATGTGAAAATGTATATTTTATTTCACTAAACATGATATTAAGACAATCTATATTTGAGGAAAGATAAAAGAAATCAGGTCATTTTAACATTAGGGCAATCTGTGTCTTTTGACTGGCAATAGGCTAGTGACAGAGGCTGATTGCGAAGGAAAGAAATACTATGAAAAAGAACTACTCAGTCTCCCTAGGGGAAGAATTTTCAGGAACATGTCAATTGGAATTGGTGAGAATGTGTCCAGAGTTTCTGAGGTAGCCATCAAACTTTGTGAGATTGAAGGCAAAGTGCTCCATTTCACTGTGTGATCCTCTACTGCCTTTTGCCTCTTCAATTGAACAAAATTTAGAGAGAGAGCGAGAGAGAGCCAGTGACAAACACTAAGATGATCAGAGCTAAAATGGAAAGGCCACGTACCCCAATGATGGCGTTCAGTTCTGCCATGGTCACCTGCTTGGCCCGTTCCACAGCCTGCACCACTTGTTGCTGGTGCTATAAATGAAGATCAGAAACAGAATACAATTATTTGTTTTCTGGTCAGTCAAGAACAGCTTTTCCTAACATGTCCTCTAACTTTAATTACATGCAAAACAGGATTCAGGGGGTCTCCATATTCAAATAAAAGCCCCGAGTGGTGGAAGACTAACTGTCTAGGGTACCTCTGTTTCTACAAAGCTAAGGAGTAACTGGACGTCCAATCGCAGGGATCATCCCTGCGCCCCCATGAAGGATGCTCGCTTACAACTGATAGAAGCAGTTAAGTTGTACTTTCGAGTCAGTAGTACACTGTGACCCAACACCTTCCGATATAGTAACAAAACCAAACAACCCATCCCACCTGCTTTCTCTGTATCCCCTTACTCTCTGCCACCAACAAAAAATATGTTTTGAAAATATTTCCTATAAGCACTTATTTTTAAGTTTCCACCTGGTATTTGCTAGAGAAGACACTAGAAGGACACACAGACTTCAATGTTTGCTTCTTCTGTAAACGTGAAAAAGTGCTCATATTTTTACTTCTGCCAGGAAGGGCTGCATATTTAAAAGATATTAAAAATGTACAACTCTTGCCAACAGTAAAGTTTAAGGACTTCAGGTATTTCTTTTAAATGCAATAGGAAAACTAAAATCCTAAAGTTATTTTTCTTTTGAAAACTTAGGATGGAGAGTATAGGAAAATCCCTCTGACCACGATTCAACTCTAAAGAGAAAAAGCAATATCTGATTTTAGTAATTTTTCTAATATAAGAATAGTTAAATGGCGTAGAAGTCTCTGCCTGGAGGCACTCATACCTGGACATACACAAGTACTTACACAAGTACCCCAAAATGTAAATATTATTCCCAACTAAATACACTTGAACACTCTAGTACATACTCAATTCAGTCTAAAATAGGTCTTTCGTGAATATTTTTCAACTCGGTTTAGTAAACGAAGAGCCAAAGACTGTGCTATGAAACAGGTACTCCTCTGTGTGGCTAGGGAGAGTCTTCTTTTGGTTGATTCCAGTTGAGAAATGTACTAATTTCTCTACTGATCTGAAGTGCATATGAAGCTCAGCTATCATACTACTTAATGCACAGAAAGAGCAAGGCCATCAGTTCTATGTAACCTACCTAATACTACATTCCAAAGTACCCAAACACACAGTTACTGGGATAAACTTGGTGACCACTATTTCCATCTCCCAGCTGAGTAGGGTGGTAGTGGGGGAGGTGACGTGCGAAAGGAAACTGCTTTAGTTTATCGACATGTGGTGTCTTCACTCTTGATTTCCTAATCTTTATTTTATGCCCATGAATAAAGCAAAGCAAGTTGTCAAATAATAGATCAGTGCATTATACCTTGATTCTTTTAATTACAAGAGTTTATTTCCAAATAAGAGCTTCAGAAGCAATTCCCCAAATCTTGATAGATATTTCCATCTATCTTTAAAATATTTGCCAAAGTGAAATAATTCACTTTCCTCTTTCTCTGAAAGTAAAAATCCTAAAGATTCATGAAAACACTAGAGGGAACAGAGAGGCATAAGTGATAAAAACGGCCAATCATAGTCATTCTCCTCTGAAGACTACCTGACCATATCATATATGTTTACTGAATGGCTTCCATGTGCCAAGCACAGAGCTCATATTTAGATTTAGGACAAATCTGGTTGTCAGCATAGTGAAAACTAGCAGCACTTGGAAAGTAGAAAAACCAAACAAACAAAAACCCTGCAGAAGATCCTGGGAATTAGCTAATACTCAAAGTGAACTTATGGACAAAAATTTTTATGGCATTTTTTACCTTTTACTTTCCAACACTCAACAATGGCTGCTCAAAACTTCCAAGAAACTGAAAGCCAAAGGAATACATGTACACTTATCCAAAACACATATCTCATTCCATTCATGCACCCATTCGTTAAACTCAAGTTTTTAAAAGCTCTTACCCTGTGCCATTTCTGTACATTACTTAAACACTTCCATATACTGAAATATCATCTCCTTCACATTAAGTATTCAAAGAACAGTTCCATGAGAGAGAGATGCAGAAAATACATCTTGTTAGGGCCTTTCTACCATGAAGATTGCTCAACTCTTGCTTCATAAACTGGATTCCAACTGCCAAGATGAGCAGAGATGCCTTAGGCAGTGGGGATATCTTTCTGACTTGGCATTAAAATCAGGTACATTTACTGAGAAAACCAGAAACACACCAGTGAACCGTAACACTGACATCAGATGCTTTTATAGAAACTCTTGCTAAAGAGCTAAAATGACAATGGAAGTCATGATTCAGCTCCTTCCTTTTCTATCATGGCAATGGCCATGGGCTAATACCACAACTGAACTTTACCTGTAGTTCAGGATTTTACTTCCCTATTTCTGCTTACAACTGTGAATCATATGGCACTTAAGGACTTTTTCAACAGGGGCTCCCTAAGACAAAGAATGCACCCTCCCTTGTGAGTTCTGAAAGCACCAGAAACACTCCGACACTGCTCACCTCAGCCACACATTAACACTGTATCACACCCTGAAGAAGCAGCAGGAAGGGCAAATGATCATAAAAGAATGAACACTGAAGGAATAAAACCCAAAATACTCTCACAAGTGCACCCAAAGAGGCACTGTTTTTCCATTTTCAAATTTTAACATATTAAGCTCTCTGGCTCAGAAGATACAGCAAGTTTTCACATCTTCTTACAACTGTGATCGCTCTCCCATTATGTCTGCCCTCTCTTCCTCTTCTCTTCCCCTTCCCCATCTGCTCCTCTCCTCCCACTCCACCCACATCTCATTTCCTCTCCCACTTCCTGCCGATCTCCTCTGTGGCCTCACCGCAAGTGGTGACAGCCACTCTAGCCCCAGTAAATCTGGAGGAGCAAGAGTCCTGTGACCAGTCTCACTGCTCAAGCTGCTCACTCAGATACTCAGTCTGAACTTTCTATCAGTATCACCAAGTAAGGAGCCACTAGGAATGTATTAATAGCCACAGGTCTCTGAGACAGGAAGCCTCCAAAACTGGGATTTGGAAGAGGAAAAAAAAGTTGGGGAGGGGGGGGACTCAGATATTTATTCTTTAAAATACTGTGATTTATCATTTTCTAAAAAAATCCAAAAGAACACAAACAAACAAAAATACCTCGATTCTGATTATGGCTGCACAACTCTGAAGATTTACTAAAAATTACTGAATTGCACACCTAAAATGATTTTATGATGTGTAAATTACATGTCAATAAAATACTGTGATTTAGGGAATACATGCATGGTTGTAAAAAAGGACTAGTAAAATGAAACTCTATACATTAAATCACTTGCCTACTTAACTTTTATCATCATAAAATTACCTTTTGCACTTAATCAGTTAAAGTACTGAAAACATTTTTTCCTACAAGAAAGAGACTAAAACAATATAAGCTTATGATAAGTCCAATAAAGCCTACTGAAAATTAGGCATTTACAAACCACTAGAATATAGATTCCTTATATGTTGAACATACTTTTCACAATACCTGCCATGGCAATACTTTGGGACATGGCAATAAAACTTTTTTAAATCTAAAAAACTTTAAGAAAACTACATCACAACTTAAGAATTTTTTTTTTAATATCACTCTTTTTGATAGGGGTAGTAAGGACAGATATGTACAGGGAACTAGGTTTCTTCTCCAGATATGTGGAGATGCAAAAGTGAGAAAGAGATAATGCCACTCCCCCCACACACACATATATCTTCCATAGGTGGCACAGTGGTAAAAATCTGCCTGCCAATGCAAGAGATACAGGAGACGCAGGTCCAAGCCCTGGGTCAGGAAGATCCCCTGGAGTAGGAAATGGCAACCCACTCCAGTATTCTGACCTGGAAAATCCCATGGACAGAGAAGCCTGGAGGGCTAGAGTCCACGGGGTCGCAAAGAGTTGGACATGACTGAGCGCGCGCGCGCACACACACACACACACACACACACGTCGTGTCCCTCCCACACACACACAATTCACACAGAGCATCTTATAATACAAGGATTTAAACGACAAGGGAAGATTATTAGCAGGAATGGTTAGCACAGTTCCTGAGGCAACAAGGAAAGGCTTTGTTTTCTTATTCATTCATTCAATTATTTATTAAGCACCTACTGTGTGTCAAGCACTGTGGTAGGAACCAAGATTAATGAATAAGACAGTGAATACTCAAGAGGTTTTGTAATTACAATTGCAGGATAGTTTCCACAAAGATGACAGGATGCTACACAATTGCTTATCAGAAAAACAGCTAATCAAACCTTAGAGCTGTAGAAAGATTCTTTAAGGAAGTGGTCCTAAGAACTGAGACTAGGAGAACGGTCAGGAGTTCTGTGAGTAAAAAGGAAGGAGAAACGAAGCGGAGGCAGAGGGAACAGCTTGGATAAGGTTCCGAAGTATAAAGAAACATGTCTATCAAGAAACAGAAAGAATGTGTGGCTGCAGAAGGACGGTGGAGGAGGGGACAAAGTTGGAAAGATATGGCAAGGTAGGATGCTGAGGCCCTTCCTGGGCATAGCAAAGACACACATGGAAAACTCTTTCAAGTGGAAGAGGTATTCACAGGTCAACAGAGGTAGGCATTCACATGTCATCTGAGTATGGTGCAGGCATACTCCACAGAACCACATTCTAGAGGGGAGTGAACTCTGCGAGGCAGGAGGAGCCAAACAGTGAAAAGCTTTGCATGACAGGCAAAGAAGCTGGACTTTACCCTGGGACGATACTTATTTAAAAATTTTAAGCTGCGGAGTGCTATCAGTTCTGCATTTTAGTCAGATGGATCCGGTAATAGTGAAGAAGGTGGATGGCAGGGGGGTGAACCAGATTAGAGGAAGAGAGCTAATGCAATATTCTAAAGGGAAAGATACTGGGGCCTGAACTCACAACCTCATGCACAAGCTTTATCCACTTTGGGGCAATGGGCTCTATTATTGAGTAGAAATCGATCTCCCTGTAACTTCTTCCCACCCAATTTGCCTCTAATTTCTCTTCCACAGTAGTGCACCTCAAAGATTTGAAAATGGCATGATGCATGTTTTCAATTTTCTTCATTCCAGGTTAAACATCTCGAGGTCACTGTCTCTCAGAGACCCATCCTTCTAGATACTCCTCTGGTTGTACCCAACATGCCCATCCAGATTCAAGTGGATCCTGAGCAGATCAAACCCCAGTAGAAGTGTCACTCCATGTCTATTAAGTCAGACTAAAACCCACTGAGCCTTCTTCAGCAGTTTACTAGCACAAATAAGCTTTAAATTTAACCAAAATCCTTCTAGTCAGTCTTTCCTAAATATTATTCCAAGAAATGTTAGTCCCCTAAGAAATTAGGTATTACTTACACAAAATTTTAAAACTCACAAGATTTAATTCAACTAACACCAGGCAAACTGCTCATTTGCTCAGTTTCAAATCTCAAAAGAGGGCAAATACGTACGCAGGCCTTTCCAAATAATCTTGGCTGTGGAACTTTGGCTCTCAGGACACACTTTGGAAACTGTCGCCTGTGTCTTTCTCGTACTGACCACGTGGCCTTGTCTTCATCATTCTCAAGAACTCACATGCAGGCAAGGCGTTCTTTATTGATATATCCAATAAGCTCTACAGGTCCAGAGCCTTCCAACACAAAACTCCGCGATGTTGGAAATGTTCTAATCTGTGCTGTAGTGCCTAGCCAAATATGGGTGGATAGTAAGCACCCGAAACGTGACTACTGTGACTGAGAAACTGAGTTTTTAACAATATTTAACTTTGAAAAGTCAAAGTGAAAGCATTAGTCACTCAAGTCATGTGCACTCTCGGCGACCCCATGGACTATAGCCCTCCAAGCTTCTCTGTCCAAGGGATTCTCCAGGCAAGAATACTGGAGCGGACTGCCATTCTCTTCTCCAGGGGAACTTCCCGACCCAGGGATCAAACCTGGGTCTCTCACATTGTAGACAGACTCCTTACTATTTGAGCCACAAAGCCACTCATATTTAACCTTAATTTAAATCTAGATAGCCACTTATGGCTACGGCTACAATGCAGCTCTAACCTAAGGTACCTTAAAGCTTAGGTCCAGTAATAATCCAACTGCTATCTAACAGAAAGTCAAAGAAATGAGTCAGGTTCTCAAATATGTACCAATTTTCTTGGACACATACTGATAAGAATTGGCATTGCTGCCTTTGGAAGGAGGCCCACATTTGATTAAGTGTGTTCAAAATAATGATTTGAATTATTTTTCTTTTTCTTGTTTATATTCACAATGCAAGGCAAAAAAGCCTACAGAAAAAAAGTTCTCCCTCTTGAGAACCATCTTTCATTTCCTAAGGGGAAGCAGGTTATGATGCTACCATAAGGATCTCACCAAGTATCCAACTGTCAATCAAAATATACGACCATGCAGAACAAGCCAATTAGTCAACCATGGAACATGGGACAGGATTATGCTCTGATGCCTCATTCAGTGTTGTAAGAAATAATGTTTTAAATGAAAGGCTGCCCAATGTAAAAAGTAGAAAACTGGTCCAAATCCTCTAAAGCCCCGATCCAGGTGCGTTAGTCATTTTAGGACATTCCTTAGACATGACAGCACGTCACAACACATTACCAACACTGATAAAATGGCATGAATGCGAAGCAGACATGTCCGGTGAAGGCTGCTGGCACTTAATGAATGATCTCGGAAGATGGTCTTACAGGTGTCACTGCATACTTATCAGGGGATCCCTGGTGATTTCAGCCAAGCTCTCCTACATCAAACCATGTTATCCACAAGCCATTGATTCCTTACAAAGTTAACAAGGAATAAGACAAGTTAACCTGGTGCCATTATGAGGCGAGAACACTGCCACCAGTCCATGTAACCACTGCATTTTGTTCATTTCCTCCCTAAGGCACAATATGAAAGTGACTGATCACAGTTTTCAACTTCTATTTTCCAATTATTCTATACATGCAAAATGCAGTTCAGAGTAATTCAGTATCATGTTAAGCTAGGTGCCAAAAAAAATTTAAAAAAAAAAAAAAAAACAGCACTACACATACAACTGTACCTCATAACATAGTGAAAGGTTTTGTTTTTCATCAAATTAAAAAGACCAAATTTATGGAAAGTAGAAATACGAAACAGAAATTCATGTGTCATTTGATTTGATTGGCTATCTTAGCCTACTGGAACTTATGGTATCAGTACTATACAATTGTAATTACTATATAATTGTGTATTATTTTTCTACTATTTAAATGCAAGGTAGACCACCTAAATAAACCTATAGAATTCTAGAGAAAACACAACTACTTGGTACTACTACTCATTAGAAAAGCTAACAAGGAAATAAAAAGTTTTAAGTTAAAATTAAATTTGCCCTCAAAGCATTCAAGTTGGAATGTTCCCTTTTCTTTAGATAAAATATAAGAATAAAAGTAAAATGGCTTAAAATTTTTACTTCTAAAAATTCTAATGATCAGAGAGCTTTTTTGTTAAAATGTGTTCAAAACAATGATTTGAATTCTTTTTTTTCTTCCAAGTTAATAATCACGGATGCAAGGCAAAAAGAGCTGCTCACTCCAATCTGGGCTCCTCAGCAAAGGAATTGCAGAAGTCTAAAGGAAGAGGGTAATATTTATCTCCTTGGCACCAAAGGCCCTAGAAACAAGTTGTAACAACCTGTTGAAAACAAGGTTAAAGATGAATAATGTAATTTCTCCAAATCTAACGATGACCATGGTTTAATAAATGGGAATTAGGAAGCCACTGGTCCTAAGGAACCACTTCCTGTTCTTTCACTGTGTCCAGTTAGGTACAAACATACCTTTCAGGTTACTTCAGGCTGTGGATACAAATGGCTTGAAGTCCAAGACACTAAAATGGATCAAATTGGTGCTACAAAACAATCAACCTGAGCTACTTTTTCCTGAGATGTCTTAAAATGCCACAAAACCAAGAATGACTTATCCAATTTATTTTCCATGATTTGGAGGGGAAGGAAACTGTCAAAAAATTGTGATTCCATTTTTTCCAGCTCAAGGACAAGATGTATGCACAAGAGTATGTCTGAGATAGACGAGGGGTATGTCTGAGATAGATATAATGTAAGGGTTCACAAATGTTCCACTTATCAGAAGCTATTTCCTTAACAACAAGCAGCATTTTCCTTCTAGCAAGGCTACTATAAAATATGGCAGGCCTATGAGTGATTCCTATAACCCAGTCTTCAATTAAGAGGTGTCTTCAAAAGTCTCTGTGCTTTTTACAAAGTATGGGCATAAACACAGGCTGTGCATCTAGATCTAGACAGCCCACAGGGCCCACCACTGTTTAAGTCAGGTTCCTTTCCACCCTCTGTGGATGTATGAATGATAAACAATACTTGATGGGTGACTCTTTTCCCTACAGTTTAGACCCTGGAGGAGATTTCTATAACAAGAACTATGCATTATTTTATGTTTTCTGTGATTGCTAAAATATGGGTTGTGCTGATTATATAGTCAGAGCTAAAGTTTGTAACAAACACATACCATTGGTTCAATATGACTTCCCTTCAAATCAACACTGGCAATAATAATAATGCTCACTATTTTATGCATAGCACTGTATCTAGAAACAATTGCTAGCTGTCTCCTGAAATCCTTTCTCTTCTGTTAAGTTTAAGTTTTAGGTGGGCATACTCAGCTAGGACTGCACTTCCAAGTCTCCCTTGCAACTAGCTATGGGCACATAACTAGGCACTGGCCACTGCAAAGTGAGCACAAATGGGAGCAGCATTCACATCATGTCCTTAAGAAAGAGAAAGCACATGTCCTGTCTCATCCTTCCTGCTGGCTGGGGGAGGACATGGTAGTGCAAGCATGATGAATATCAACAGAGAAGGAAGTTGACTTCACAATATTGTGGAGTCACCAAATTAGCTACAGGTGCTTCTATGCAAACTGTTATTTGAGAGGAAAACAAACTTGCCCAAATCACTATTCCTTTAGTCTCTTTAACAGCAGCCTGATACCCAGCTAGGTCTTTTACATGATCACTAGTCCACAAAGCTCCATCTAGTCAAGGCTATGGTTTTTACAGTGGTCATGTATGGATGTAAGAGTTGGACTGTGAAGAAAGCTGAGCGCTGAAGAATTGATGCTTTTGAACTGTGGTGTTGGAGAAGACTCGAGAGTCCCTTGGACTGCAAAGAGATCCAACCAGTCCATCCTAAAGGAGATCAGTCCTGAGTGTTCATTGGAAGGACTGATGTTGAAGCTGAAACTCCAATACTTTGGCCACCTGATGCGAAGAGCTGACTCATTTGAAAAGACCCTGATGCTGGGAAAGATTGAGAGGAGGAGGAGAAGGGGATTACAGAGGATGAGATGGTTGGATGGCATCACCGACTAATGGACATGGGTTTGGGTGGACTCCGGGAGTTGGTGATGGACAGGGAGGCCTGGCGTGCTGCGGTTCACGGGGTCGCAAAAAGTCGGACACGACTGAGCGACTGAAGTCCTCATATAGCAACCCTGCAGTACAGGTGTCCCATTTTTCAGATAAGAAAACTTCAATCCAAAAAAAATAAATAAATAAAAGTATTGTGTTCAACATGATAAAAGAAGCAAGTGGCTAAGCCAGGATCTGGTCCCAAGTCTGCCTGACCTTGGGCTCTTAGTACACTGCTTCACGAATAACCTAATTCTTTCAACGAACTCTGCTCCTTATTAGGGAAGCAACAAGTTTCTGAAAAATACAAACATTACTCCGGGGAAAGAAGACTTTCAACTATCACATAATACATTACCATCTACTGACCTATAGTCTATTAGGGGTTTGAAGTTCTCAAATGTCTTAAGAACACCTGTCGGTCACCATGAAACATACTCTCAAAAATAAACTATTCCATTTTATAATTCAAGGGGGGGAAAGTCCAAAAAGCACAAATGTCGTCTAAGTAAGATCCTTAGCTAGTGCCCAATATTTACTTAATGCTTAATCTAATAGGATAAGAGAATACTTACTGGTTTCCCAAAAATATTCCCTCCATTCTGAAAGATGGTATTCCCTCAGTCCTGGAAGATGGTCTGTGTGGAGCTAACCACCCACAGGCTGCAAACAGCCCCTGGAGCTGCAGGCCTAGCTCACCTCACAGGAAGACCGCCAGCCAGTCCTTTTGGAAGCATTACCTTCAACTCCTCCCAGTTTTTACCAAGTCCCTCCTCTCCAAATGCCTTGGGACCCAAAATAAGCTGGAATAAAATTCATTTGCCAAGAAATGTTGAAACAACGACAACTACTGGCATTTACTATCCCCAGTGCTTTACATTTTAATACATACAATACACACTGCAAAAGGGGTTCCTCTCATCATGTATGGGAATATTACAACTCACAGAGATGAACTCTCCCAGTATAAAGCCAGTAAGAGCCAGAGTTGGTGCAAATGCCAAATTAGCAGAAACACTGTGCCCTGCTGCCAGGGCGTAACAAGTGGCACATAGTTTTCAATCTGCATTAGAATCTCCCTAAATGTATGTCCCTGGAAAGGGGGCAAGGGGACACTGGAGACAAGGCCATAAGTATGGACTTTTAGACATTCTTCAATTTTGCTGAGGGCTCCTAAGGTCTAAGGGTCTTCAAGCTATATCCTGAAATTGCTGATGAAAAAAGAGAGTTCATCCACAGAAACTACTTGGAAAAACAAAATTAACTCCAGCTAAGCCGCCAGGTATTTAAAACAGCCAGTCTCCCAACAGGGTTGAGAAATTTTTTTTTTTTAATAGTTCTGTGGGTAGAACACAGACCCCATCCAAAACCACTGCATCTCCTGAGGTGAGCTCTACAGGTTGAACACCTTGAAGAGCTGTCACCCTTTTGGATCTTTGCTGGTTGGGGAGAGACAGGTGTTTACTAAACGGGAAAACTATTTTGAGGAGCTACAAGAAAATCACCCCTGAGCCCTACCCAATATGCCTCACTGAATTTTCAGCTAGTTCACAGTTCACAGGCTATTGTTTTAATTTATACTTTTTTCTTCTGTAAGGACATCAGAGGAAGACAAGCAATACTCGTTCTTCCAAAGAGCAGTGAGTAAAAGGGGAGGAGGCCTGGCTCCAGGTCCTCTTAGAAGGGAACTCAGAGCTTCCTCGGCTGTTGCTCAGCTACTATTGCCAGTCAGCCTCAATAGCTGCTTATTATTATGTGCCAAATTGCACACAGACAATCCCAGGTAATCCTCACAGCAATCATATGTGCTACATGCTATTATTAACATCATCCTATTGATGAGGAAACTGAGGCTTAAAGAGGCAAATCACTTGCTAAAGGTCATCCCACTTAACTAGGTTATAGTAAGCCACGCAATTTGTAACAGGGAGCCCAGCACTGGGCTCAGACGTGAGCCCATCTCCTGCTTATGGAACTGCCAACAGGAAGCTGATTATAGTTCCTCCTCAGCAAACGAGACTTGAAGTGAGACAGAGGACTTCCCATTTACTACTTTGAGATTTGCCTTTGAAATCTGAGGGCCACAGGATATAAAGAAGTCTTACCCATCCCCTAACACCAAAACAAAGTGGGAGAAAAGAGCAGCTTCAGGTAGATGAGGACTCACTCATAGGTTTCTTGAAATCCTGATTTAAGGATCCTGTGAAATTTTTAAGAGTTGTAAGAGATGATTACTCACTTCATGTAAACAGTTGGCAATATCTCTGGGACTCTGGAAGTAGCTGAGAGTGCGGTAAGCACATCACTGAAATAGAGATGGGCTATAATTTTTTAAAGTGTTTTAGTGAAACCTAATAATACTTTTCTCTGATGTTACATACATAGACATACTCCAAATCTTTGAGCTATAATTATACAACTTATTTCCCCCTCAAAAGTCTTGTAGGTAAAACTAAATTTATCCAATAGTTGTCATCCAGTACTATATATACATTTTTTTAATTTTAGAAAATGCAATACACCAGACACAAGCGATATTAAGTAGGTACATTAATCAGCATATGGGAACTAAATTAAAAATAGACTTATTTAGACATCTGTAAATTTACCTCCTGCTCCTGGGAAACTCCAAAAAATGCCTCCAATCACTGTCCTGTAGCTTACACACTATAGTCTTCAGGACTAGTCTTTTTTTTTCTAAATACTTTTAGAAATAAAACCACTTTTTATTTACTTTTAGTTTCATTTGCTTTTTAAATAAAAATATTTCACAATGAATTCTAACGCCACAGCTGCCACCCTGGCAGCAAGACTGTCACACAGAGAGCTGGTGTTAAGAGATCAGATTAAAAGCCTTCAGTCCCAGCACCAAGTGACGCTTGCAGCCATGCAAGAGTGATTTTCCATGCCTCTGAAGAGACAGGAAATAGAATTCATCTTCCTCTAATAACCTGTCTCCTCCCCACCCTCCAGATTACAGTCCATCTGGCCTCAGGATAGAAGCGAGGAGTGTGACGCTCACAGAATGCCCAGAAGAGGAAACAAGGTGGGCAGTGTTCAGACACAAAACATCACAGAGGCCTAGAATGGACAGGAACAAACATGTCAGAGGCCCACACATTAAAGGCTATACACACACCTTAGGACACTAAGAAAGGAAAAGTCAATTAGATCCAAAGCAAGCAGAAGAGAAGACATACACAGAATCAGGACTTAGAAAACCGTAACACAGGTCATTCATGACACATGTCAAGGATTTCAACCAAGAAATGTCAAAAGTATTAGGGAAATAAGTAGCAGTGAGATTATGACGCCCATCCTCCCAGCTTAAAGCAGAAAAGGAGTTGCCGTATCTCCCTACGGCTTTCCTCTACAGGGGACGACTTCCTGAGCCAATTAATTCCAGTCCAGTCTTGCTCAGCACCACTACCATTACACATTCTGTTCCTACCGGGCCTGCTCACACAAACAACATAACTCACGTGGGAAAACGACCTACTGGCAAATGAGCTAGCTCCACCAACACCCTAAGATCTCCTCCCACATCTGAACATAACCCCACAGATCCCGCAAAAAATGCCACGGGAATAAGCTGTACTGGTAATTATGCGTAGGAGTCTATGCCTGAGGAAGTCTAAAATCTAACACCACCCCAAGAAAAATTCAGACTTTCTCCTTCTGCCTTGGGGAACACCACCTCAGCCTGTCCGTAGCACAATCGGATACACATTTCTTCCCACTGGCCATCTCCATAAAGCAGAGCTGCTTAAAGAGACACACGCTGGTCTGATCAGGCAAGGGGCAGCCAGGCTTCCTAAAGAAATGCAAATGGACCCCTTTAGTGCTTTCACCACTCCATGTAATCTGGTCAACAAGCAAATCCTGAGTAGAAATAGGTAAATGGGTATACAGTGGGTGGTGGTTTTGTGGTTACAGCTAAAGGATGAGAAAGACAATACATCCTTTGTTGTTTGTGATCCACAAGAGCATTTGAATTCAGGATGTTAATTTAAGTCCACAGTTTGTGAATACGAGAGCCCCTAAAGGATATATTCCCACTGAAAGGTCGTCATGGCTATTGAGATCTAACCCAATAATGACCAAACAAGAAGTCAGACAGGGATCCACATACCTCTAACACACATGCATGTTCAAACACTGGCTGCATGCTAACCTCAGCACATGCCCACTGGCAGGCAGGCAAGTGAACTGCCCTCCGGAAAAGCAACGTGACACAACCAAAGGGTAGGAGTATAAAAGTGCCTTGGTGCCTTCCAGCCCACGGCAAGCACTGTGGCTGCAAGGCATACAGCTACTCCATTTATTAGCTTCTTCCTTCTCACAGCTGATCTGATCTGAGCAAATGAAGAATTCAGTAGTCCAGAAGCAAAAATTCCCTCTCCAGCCGTGCACCCAAACTTTGTAACTACTAAAAGCAAGCAAGCAAGCGGTGGGGGGGGGGGGGGGGGGGGGGGGGGGGGGGGGCCCACCAGGAA
This sequence comes from Bos taurus, assembly GCF_002263795.3. Lineage (NCBI taxonomy): Eukaryota > Metazoa > Chordata > Mammalia > Artiodactyla > Bovidae > Bos > Bos taurus. The sequence continues at coordinate 55,616,527 of NC_037335.1, read as the reverse complement.
GCACAATGCAATCAAAATGAACCTTCTCATCCCACCCTGTGCACACCTGTGGGCAGCATGCACATGTCCACCAGGAGGAGCAGAAGCAAGCAAGGTGAGCTGCACGCTGGGGCGTGGCCAGGCGTGAAGACCGTGGTACTGAGAATTGAGTCCAGAGTCCATCCTTTGTGTCTTTTCCCAAATGCACCCATTATATAAAGATTTCACCAGGTAATAAGAAGTAACTTTTGAAAAGCTGCTGGCCAAAAGTTACATTAGCCTGTTTACTATGAAAAGCCTTTATGTTTGATATAGCTTCTGCCAACTCTTAATGCTCAGTGACAAAAGTGTAGAACCAGCTGCTGTCCTCTGGGCAATTTTTCAATCTGCCCTATTAGATGCCGTTATGACGAAATCAAAATTCTGAGCAACACTACATAGTCCAATGACAGCAAAGTATTTTAATAACTGAATTTTGCTTAGCACATTAGAAAATACTCCATTATATAAAAACAACCATATTCCAATGGATGTTAGTAAGGTGTGGAAGTTGGAGTGCGAACATTGTATCTTAGAAATACGCAATGCAAATACCAAGAGACAGACAAGGCCAAAGAGTCAAGTTTTATCTGCAAAATCACTAAAATGGTACCTTCCAGCCCAATGCTTGAAACCACCTGCCTTACCTCTTGGGACAGGAAAGGAATGACTTGTGCACAGATAGCGTTCAGCCTCTTGACAATCTCTGCCTGCAAAAAAAAAAGAAAGAAAGAAAAAAAAAAAGGAAAGGAAAGCAATAAAGAGAACAGTCAGCTGGTTACAAATTCCCGAAATATTAGCAGGCTGATATTAAAACACACTTTATATTCTGGCAGGAGTATTTCCTAAGGAAGAGGCAAACTATCATCAGCAAGCCCATTAGAAGGAGGCAGTGACAACAGTGCCACGTTAATACCACAACTTATTAACCAGCATTCATCTTAAAAAGTCAATCTTCAAGCAGCAGGACAACATAAAAAGGAATTTAATTTTCATGACTGGAAATCTGTTTTCAAAAGCGTTTAACAGGACCCTTATTCACTCTATGTGGTTCTTTATAAAACCTTGTCTTTGAGTTTAGATGGTAAAGATACATCCTTCCCTACACCCCAACTTTTCTCAGTGAACTCACTGGACTTCTACATTTGTGGCCTTTGCTTTAAATAAACATCAGCACTGGGATTTCATAATCAAGTCTCCAACCTTCCAAATGAACAGCACCCAACCCACCTACATGACCTAATTAATTCAGATCCTTAGTTATATACTGCTGGGAAATGCCATGTTTTCCTCAATCATTAAAACTTCCAAATGTGCCCCATCAGGGTTTTCAGTGTGCAAAAAAGCAATTGTTTATATATGGAGACTAACCTCAGGAACATTAATTACCACCGTACTATAGAGCTGTAAAAGTCCCAATAATGTCAGATAATAGTTTATTCTCTATTAATTTTTTAAGTGTTCAAATTTTAGACAAATAGCATGCTACAGTAAGTTAAAAATAAAAAAGAAATACCAATACATTTTCTATAAAAAGCTACCCAGAGCTTCACTGATTTTCACCTTAATTTATATTAGCAGATGGCTCCTTATATAGTTTGGGCTTCCCTGGTGGCTCAGAGGTTAAAGCGTCTGCCTCCAATGCAGGAGACCCGGGTTTGATCCCTGGGTCAGGAAGATCCCCTGGAGAAGGAAATGGTAACCCACTCCAGTATTCTTGCCTGGAGACTCCCATGGACGGAGAAGCCTGGTAGGCTACAGTCCACGGGGTAGCAGAGTCATGTAGACACAGGGTTTTTATACACATACATACAAAAATTTTTTCCAGTTTTATTGAGATATAATTGACATACAACACTCTATAAGGTTAAGGTGTACAGCATAATGATTTGACTTACATAAACTGTGAAAAGATGACTGCAGTTAAGTTCAGTTAACATCTATCAAAATAGCTTATTTTTAAATGACAGAGTAGGGAAAAGGAGAGGCAAGAACTGATGGGAGACAGAAAACAAAAAGCAATCACTATACCTGAGACATTCTTAACATAAATTCCATCCACAGTCAGTTCCTCATTTTATAAGAGGACAAAAATTCTCCTTTTCTTGCTAAGTCATAACCAGAATGACAGCGACACTCTACTTGTGCAATCTAGGTTTCCTTCTTTTCTCAGCAACCCTTTTGACTTTGTGGCTATGCGATCTTTTAAATACTTGCACCTTAAAAACTTTGCCAGCCAAGAGAAAACACAAATTCACCATGAAGTTTCAGACGTCAGCTTTCCATTCCAGCCTGCATTCCTAATAGGATGGACAAAAACCCAGCACCAATAAGCAGCAGTGAATAAGGACCCAACTGTGCTGACCTGATTTAATTTACTGCCCTGGCCCCGTGGAGCATTTAGCTATCCTTTAAGAATGCTTAAACCACCATGAAAAGCTGCAATGGGAATCACCAAACCACTCTCCACCTGGATGAACATACCACAGTGGTTATAGGGTGAAATTCCAGCGCGAGCTGAGAAAATAGAGTAGCATTCACCAGACTGAAAGCACTAGTCTCAGAGGCATTTGGTTGTTAAGCTTTTTGTAGGGAGAGGTGGAGGGGGAGAGAATAAAAGATAATGAGACACTTTGGGGCAGACCAAACTGATGATTCTAATGCTCAGAACCATCTGCCAAGCATATTTTCCTCATTATGTTGTTTACATAAATAAAATAGTCCCTTGCTAGGAGGGTTGAAAAATGTGTGGGCACATAAGAAAACTGAGTTCTTTAGTTTGCCTACATAATCTAGGCAATAAAAACTACTCTAAGGAAACTCACTCATCTGGCAAAATAAAAACCAAGTAGTATTTATTTTGCTCCTTTAATTTGGGGCTGAGGCTATGTTAAGTCTGAGCAACTATGAAAACACAAACCTACACTTCCTCAAAAATAAATATAGGAAAGTCAGAAAGTCCTTTTATTGATTCATGTATGTTAACACACACACACAACAGGACCGGGGGTGGCAGGGGCAGAAACCTTCCAAACTTTTGTCTTTAAAGGTCTCCTTTTGTCTAAAAGACTTCTTAATTTCTCTAAGTTGTCACGCCAATGGATCTTCCTGGTCTGGCTAATTGGCATCAGGGGGGTTGGATGCGTGTGTGATTTCATGAAATTAAGCAGGTCATTCCTCACTTTGAAAGCTAAAGTTGCCTCGGAAACACTGCTGCTTCCATGGTCATCTCATTTTGCCTCTTTTGTCCCATAGGACCCAGCTTTAGGGAAGCATCATTTATTTACAGGCCTTTCCACTGGCTTCACCGATCAGCCAATAATACTGTGGACACACACTTCTAATGGCCTATGTTTTGAAACTGAGTCTAATCTAATGGCGTGGGGCCCAAACTCCTTTTCCAGCACAGCCATTAAAGGATGTAGGTTATTGCTGTTGTCACCATTGATATTTGTCATTGTAATGTAATTAGGGCCCTAAAATGATGCATTACAGCCCTTGGCACAGCTTCTATTAAAATCTTTTCTTCTGCTCACTGAACTGCGACCTGCTTTCTGATGAATAACAGACAGACAGCTTTAGGGTAAGGAGCAGATTCATCAAAGAAGTATTTTTCAGCTTTGCAGAAAGAAAGGGAGTGTGGGGGCGGGGAGGCAACCTAGGAGGAAAAGCACCAGGGGAGGAAAAGCCACAATACACATTTGAATTTCATCTGACCACTTGAAATTCTGATTGCATCTGACGAATCTTGCTTAGACAATATATTCCCAGTCTTCGAATCTCATGGTTAATCAGGGCTCTAATCTGCTATCCATCAGCCTATGCCAGCACTGTAGCTTCCAATCAACTTTATAGGTGAAGCGGCTCCGGCATCCCTGAGCAAGTCCATTCACAGATAGCCCATTTAAACGGGCAGAGACTCTGAAATACTGCTGTGGGGCTTTCTGGATGTTATCATGGTATTCAGTGCTTTATGGAACTGCTAACTATTGCTTCAGATGCCAGTGATATTCCAAAACAGCATTAATGGCCCCCATAAAAGAACAATTGCTCATGCCAAAATACAACAAAATTATTGTTTTTGCAGCCATAGTTTGTCAAATACATTAACAATCTTGACATTTTTATTATGACTTCCTCAATCCATCAAGATATTCATTTTTTTTTAATTCCACACGTATTTTCCTACCCTCAATTCACGACCATTCTATCTCCTCTTCCTATAATTTCCGACCCTTATGCCACCCTCCAATAAGAACCAACAAAAACAATGACCATCCCGCTACAAAAAAAAAAAACCTGTTTGCACAAAATATTTTAGGAAAAGGCAACTTAACAAAAAGGGCATTCTATGAAAGTCTCTTGGTTACGCACTTGACACCTGGCACACGAATGCTGACAGGCTAACTAACCCCCGAAACTGGTGATGGCCAGTAGACTGGCAGCATGACCAGTTAGTAATGAAACAAAAAACACTGAGAAAAACCATGTATACCCTTTTTCTTCACACTCCAACTCAAGAATCACTGCAAAATTTATTAACTACCTTGCATCATGGGAAAGCAATGTCATGCACTGAAAAGAATGTCACAATTCAATCCCTTAAAATGTATCAAATACATGTGTTCCCCATCCTCCAATTAAAATAAATAAATTTATATTTTTAAAAAAATGTATCGAATACTATGACACATTATATCACATAAATTCTTTATTACTTGTAACAAATTACACTAGTTATTTAAGACAAAAATAGTTAAGCCTACACTTGAACTGAATTACATCCCCTCAAATCGTCCTAATATAATAAAATATTTAATTCTTATTTTGATTATTTCTGCCTATATGATTTCCTTAAAAAATAAATTTTACTTTAATGACATAATAAACTTGAAAGTATAGATTAGTTTATCAAAGACATGCATCAAAAGTAACGGTTTAAAAAATGTTTGTTTTTGTTCTCTCATCAAAATAGGAACAACACTATATAGTATTGTTGAAGTAAAACAGAATAACAAAACAATACTATTTCAGTATCCAGTGGGGTGAGAGGGAGGTGCAAAAAAACAATTATAGTTTCAGGAAAACATTCTCAAAGAGTAACATTTCACAGTTAATTTGTTTTTATACAGCAGTTTCTCTGCCAAAAAAATTTAAGATGAATCTATTTATTGTATTCTTTATCAAGAACATACACCATATACATAAACACAAAAAAACTGAAAAAAAATCCCCACTTATTCTGTCTGAAATGCTTTTCAGAATAAGTACAAATAAATTCAAGTCTCTCCTTTAAGCCCCTTTCACTACTAGAGAACTGAGACTATTTTTTTAAATTTTAACCAGAAAATAAATTACCTTGATTTGTTCTAAATTATGTGAGAAACAGTACAATTTCTGGAACTAATCCTGCCTGTCCACAGATTAAAAAGTCAGAAGACTAAAGAGAAATTCTTCCCAACTTAATAAACATAGGAAAAAAACATGTGAGTTGTAGTATAAACTGACAACAAGTGTTTATCTTGTCATCAAAATTCAACTTTACAAAAGAGGTAAGGACATGTTAATAAATAAAATTAACTGTATTTTTTTTAAGCCAGACTGGAGTAAGGCTTAGAGATTTAGATCGAAGGTACTGTCAGCATTGCTAGCAAGCTGATAAACCAGATGCATAAAGGTGATTATTTTGCACAAAATATTTTATACTGCTCAATAAAGCAATATAATGAAGTAGTAACATTGTAAGAATCAATTTAACAGGACATCTATGAGTTCCCTAAAGGACTGATTCAAACTAAGAAGACTTTTTTTTCCCCTGGAAAGTATTAAGACAATTCTAAAAGCTCTCATCATTCTACTTCCTCTAACGAGAAAGAGGTACTATATAGAAATAATTATATTACCTTCAATGATATGAAAGTGCCAATAATCAAATATTTTTTATTCACTCCCCTCCCCTAGGGAGTAGCAATGAGTCTATTAATTGTAATAATTCAAGCAAGGTCAATTTGCTTTGTGTTTTGAACCCATGTTTACACCACTTACCGCGTGCTAAGAGTGCTTTTAAAGTACCCAGCGAGCAGTTATCTGCATACACTGAGGTTCCCCATTCCTTTGTTCTAACAAGATAAATGAGTGCAGTGCTAGTGCAGGAACACACGGCATGATGTCTTTCCCAGAGAGTATCACAGAATGCCTACATTTCATGAAACTCTTCCCATCTGTCCCCAAAGGTGAAGCTGTATTTCACTGATGCATTTCTCCAATAGTTTAAAAAAAGTGCCCCTTGAGCTTTCTAGAAGGTCTTTAAGGGAATTACCAATTTGCTTGCCCTACCAACATATTCTGGGCTCTGGTTACTGTATTTAAATACTGTTCCTAATGGGATGAGTGATAGTTTATCATGGTTGAGAATGACAATCATTTTGCCAGACAGACATCCAGTTACTCCCACAAGGTCAAATCATTTAAGTTCTCAAGTCTGAAAAATACTGGAACCAATGATAAGGTTATACTCAGCTCTACCAGAGGGGTGGGGCAAGGACCAGCCTTCACAGAATCAGGTGGAACTGGTCAGAGACCTGATGACTGAGTCCAGAGACACTCAAGTTCTGCACGTGCTCATTTCCTCTGCACTCGTGGGCCAGCATATCACACAGCAAGACCTGCCAGCTATTTTCTGTTATCTCCTGTGTCTCACTTACTGTCTTCTTTTTTCTGCCCCACTCTTTCCCAATGACATAAATGTACAGGTGCCTTGAATGTGCACTTACGATTAAGCATTTTCATTCCTAGTAATAATGAAAGAGACAAACATTCCGTGTACCCATAGTAGGAGAGGATCAGTCAGTTCAATTCAGTTGCTCAGTCATGTCCAACTCGTTGACACCTCAAGTTCTAAAGTATGCCAGGCATCCCTGTCCTTCACCATCTCCCAGAGCTTGCTCAAATTCATGTTCATTAAGTCGGTGAAGCCATCCAACCATCTCATCCTCTGTCATTCCCTTCCCCTCCCGCCTTCAATCGTTCCCAGCATCAGGGTGTCTTTTCCAATGAGTCAGTTCTTCACAATAGATGGCCAAAGTATTGGAGCTTCAGCTTCAGCATCAGTCCTGCCAATGAATGTTCAAGACTCATTTCCTTTAGGATTACTTGGTTTGATCTCCTTGCAGTCCAAGGGACTCTCAAGAGTCTTCTCCAACACCATACTTCAAAAGCATCACTTCTTCAGTTCTCAGCTTTCTTTACAGTCCAACTCTCACATCCATACATGACTGCTGGAAAAACCATAGCTTTGATTAGATGGACCTCTGTTGGCAAAGTAATGTCCCCACTTTTTAATATGCTGTCTAGGTTGGTCGTAGCTTTTCTTCCAAGGAGCAAGTGTCTTTTAATTTCATGGCTGCAGTCACTATTCACAGTGATTTTGGAGCCCAAGAAAATAAAGTCTCTCACTGTTTCCATTGTTTCCCCATCTATTTGCCACGAAGTGATGGGACCGGATGCCATCTTAGTTTTTTGAATGTTGAGTTTTAAGTCAGCTTTTTCACTCTCCTCTTTCACTTTCTTCAAGAGGTTCTTTAGTTCTTCTTTGCTTTCTGCCATAAGGGTGGTGTCATCTGCATATCTGAAGTTATTGATATTTCTCCTGGCAATCTTGATTCCAGCTTGTGCTCATCCAGCCCAGCATTCTGCATGATGTACTCTGCATACAAGTTAAATAAGCAGGGTGACAATACACAGACTTGACCAACTCCTTTTCCAATTTGGAACCATTCCATTGTTCCATGTCCGGTTCTAACTGTTGCTTCTTGACCTGCATACAGATTTCTCAGGAGGCAAGTCAGGTGGTCTGGTAATCTCACTCCTTAAGAATTTTCCACAGTTTGCTGTGATCCACACAATCAAAGGCAAGATCATTCACCTTTATTTTCCCCAGCATTATCTATATGATTCACATTCATGTGAGAAACATCTGAAGACAGGAATTTGAATATTGGAATAAAACTAGCAAGAAAATCAAGAACAATAATGGGTCTTCCCAAGTTCTCATCAAGTACACCTATTCCCAGGAAAGCCTCAAGGCACCTTTCATAACACAGAGAGCCAAGCTCTACTTTTCAGTCTGCCCTCTTAAACTGGGCTACAGGCTTCCTCTATACTCAGTCATCAGGTCTCTGACCAGCTCCAGCTAACTGTTTCTCTACATCCATATTCCTCAGCATTTCCCTTTCTCCTGTGCTTTTCAATTCTACAATGACCCCCATCGGTTTCCTCTTCCTCCTCCCAATTATATAAAACTCCAATTCTTCAAAGCCATCACTGCCAAGATAACCCTTCCATCCCCTTCAACTGTTTCCTCTATTTAATAAAACGGTTCTTTTCAAAACCGGAGTTGTGCTCTTGCACAGCCTGCACTCCTGCTGCCCTGTCAAACATGTGCACTACCATCCTGCAAGGGCCTCCATCCACAGGGCTGCTGCAGTTCTGACTCTGGCATCAAAAACGGGGATAAATCAAGCCTGGCAAGGGTAAGGGAGAGGCCCTCTGCCTGGAGCCACCTTTCTCAGATCTCATGACTCATTCCCGACTCATCATTTCAGTCTCAGTCCACACAACACCTCCTCAAATATCTTCACTCACCATCCTCGGAGACTTCTTCTCCCTGTCATTCTCCAGCTCATTTACAGTCTTCTTCACAACATTTATAATCACCTGAAATTATCTCAGCTATGTTTTTGTTCACATGTACTACAGTAGTGCTTCGCAAACTTTAGTGTGCGTAATAATCACCTGGGTATCTGCTTAAAACGCAAGCTAGAGTGGGGCCTAAGAGTCTACACTTCTAACAAACTGCAAAGTGCCACTGGCCCTAGAGGTCTGCAGACCACACTCTGAGTAGCAAGGTTCCAGAGAATGGAGGATCAATGAGGGCAGAGATAGATCTGTCTATACCCCAACCCTGATTTGTAGAAAACACTCAAAATACTTGTTGAATGACAAGAAACTGTAATCCAGGTCCGGTGGTTGGAATCTCCTGGAATCTTTTGCAAGCATACTAACATTGTCTGGGAATAGTTAGAACACTTCAACCATAAAGGGATACCCACCTAGAGAAGAACTGCTTATACTGATTTGGTATGCTTACCTATCCAACACACAACTTTTCTGGCATTTAGGATGGCACACTGCTCAGGAAGAATAATAAGTAATCACAGCAGGCCACAAAAGGAAATGCAAATCTACTCTGGACAATTTCTGCCTGATAAGTAAATGATTAAAGCTTTCATTCTGAAACCCTGGCAGAACGTGTGTTTTAAAAGATCATCTGAGAAGTACAAAGGAGATGGCACTCAACCTCCTTTCTGAGATTATTCACACCAGATTGTGATCACCTGACCCACTGGAGATGGGGGTATTTGTTAGATGGCATGCTAGGAGGGCACCTTGTATGGTGAGTCATGATAAATCTCCCCAGTGGTATCTCCAGAGTGAATTAGTAATGATTCTAACAGCTCAAGAGAAGGCCCTACCAGGGCACCAGCACCCCTCACGGGTCTCACAGGAAGAGCAATTCCTGACAGTTCCAGGTGTAGTGGGTCACAGAGGTCATACACACGAGCTCAAGTGTAGACTACCTCAGCCCCATCTACCCTGCTCAGAAGTCAGACACTCAGTGCCAGGCTTGGGGACAGTGGACACAGCCACAGAAGGAAGACCCCCTTAGAGATGATGTCATCAGAATCCCTTCCAAACAAGTCCAAGAATTGCTGCAGCACCACACTTAGGGGATCTCGTGTATGGATTTAGATACACAAACCCAATCCCCACCCCCAGACAAACCTGTGTAAATATGCTCACTGGAAGAGGGTTCTAACACTTCGGAAGTTTTAACTTCAGATTTACTAATCCCTTGCCTGTTCCTGCAGAGTTTTCCCGTCACTGGAGCAGTGTACGACACACACAAGTCCACTAGAACTCACTGATTCCTCACCCAAACTGTCAGTGACTCACACAGGTGCGATTCCTATGAACTGGGAGAAGCTGCCAGTGACAGGCTGTTTAAGAAATTAATTTAAAAAGAAGTCCCATACCACAGACTCAGAGCTCTCTATAACCAGAAAAAGAACAGTATTTTCCCTATCATCAGGCTCACATTCACCTCTGCGTGTTTTCTTCTTTAATATTTTACCAGGCAGCTGAGAAAATTAAACACATAGAACACGACTTATCATCTACTTGTGTTCCTATATTCCTAGTTACTTTTAAAATGTATATCTAGCTGCTTTTTATTGTGAGGGAGTTAAAAAATTTTAAACATGTGAACCTTAGGAACAGCCAAAACCACGAATATAACACTGCCTTTCTGTCCAATCAACAAATATTTATCAGGCACCTACAATCTGTCAGGCTTACTTGAAGTGCTGACACAGGGAGGGAGATACAGGAGTGAACAAGACAAGTGAGTCCCTGCTGTCATAGAGTTCACACTCTGGGGGTGGCGGGAGCAGGAGACAGAAGCAAACACAAGTAGATGGAGAGGAATTTCAGATGCTGAACCGTGCTAGGAAAAAGATAAAAGGGTGTGTGTTGGGGTGGGGGGAACTTGAAGAGAAAAGCCTGGGGAAAGGGGTGTATCTGGTTTACTTGAGAGGTCAATGAAAGACAAAGAAGCAACTTAAAAGTGAAATGTGGCTGGAAGCAGCACTACCCAAAGTAGGTTCTGTGCCAAGCAATGCAGATGTTCTTAACAGGTATTATATACATAAAGAACTTCTTGGTCAAATGGCCACACAGAGCTTAAATAAAGTTAAACAGGTTTCTTTCCTGCTGATATCCCAAAGCCTCTCAATGGACAACGTGATAAATCTTTGAAAAGGTGTATATAAAAATGCAGGACTAATCAAGCTTCTTTGACTGTGGAATCCTTTCTTCTCAGAGCTCTTAGAAGAGATTATATTTCATGGGAAGCACTAAGCTGGTCAATGGTTTCCAGCCCTAGATTTACACTAATATTAGTAGTGGATCTTTCCCAAACACCAACGCCCAGGCGTCACCCCAGACCGATGAACTCACACTCTCAGAGGGGCGAACACACATGTCAGCATTTTATTTTAAAGCTCCCCAGGTGATTCTAATGCACAGACAGGATTGAAAACCATTAAGCTGGAGCATGGGATGCATGCAATAAAAAAACAGAGTGGAAAATAAGGACAGAAAGGGTTCACTGGGGTCAGGCTGTGGAAGGTCTTGAATGCCACACTAAAGAGCTTGAACTTTATTTGGGAGGCAGCAAGGACCTATCAAGGACGATTCCTAAGACAGCTATGATAAATACCAGACAGGAGGTCAAGACACTCCAGGGCATTTCTGCTCTCCACCCTGCTTCTTGTCACTGATTGTGTTGGAGTGGCTGTGGAAGGACAGGAGAGATTTATAACCACAAAACATACCACAAGAGGAAAGATAGAGGATGAAAGACAATTTCAGAATAGGAACAATATGAATTCCCACTGCACCACAAACGTAGGAAATTCAACAAGGCATTTTCAGACACCGGCTCTTTCATTCACTCCTACTCCAACCTGGGAGTGACAGCAGAATCAGAGGTGAATGCCAAACTGATCTGGACCCTTCTGAAGTTTTTGCTTCCCTGGTGGCTCAGATGGTAGAGTCTACCTGCAGTGCGGGAGACCTGGGTTCAATCCTTGGGTCGAGAACATCCCCTGGAGAAGGAAATGGTAATCCACTCCAGTATCCTTGCCTGGAAAATTCCATGGACGGAGGAAGGAGCCTGGCAGGCTACAGTCCATGGGGTCGCAAAAAGTCAGACATGACTGAGCGACTTCACTTTCACTTGAAATTTTTATAAACTAGTACAGATGAAGACTAAATGGAAATAAACACGGTAACAGCATGTGGTACCTAGGAGGTACACAAAAAGCCCAACAACATATGGGGAAGGGTGGAAGAAACTCCTTCCTGCTGAAGTCATTACAGTGACTTTCCGGGGAGAAAGCAACACCATGTGAGCCACATTAATTCCCTAGTTTTTCAATACTTGTCTGAATACTGCCAGGCACTATGTTACCCTCTGAGAAAAGAGGAGAAGAACAAGTCAAGATTTATAAAGCCCATAATCTAACAAATGAGACAAACACAAGAAAAAACAAAACACTGGGTATTTTTAAATGCTTTCACAGGAGATACTATTTTCCTGAGTAAAGTTGAAGTGAGTCTGCTAGACAAAGGAGAGAGGGCAGGGAAAGGGTCAAGAACATTCCACTAAAGGATCAGCCTGATTCTACAAACAGGGAAGGGGAAAACAAGATAAGGCCGAATAGGCAGGTCCAGAAGAACCCAAGGTACTGGGATTATCTCCAAAACGGTTAGACCTGTTAGGAGACAACCAGATTACCCACAGTGAGTCATCTTAAATATGGTGGTAAAGGTACGACTACTCATGATCATGATCAGTATCATCCTCCGCATCCTAACAAGCACAGATGCCTTCCTCTCGGCCAGGTATTTCACTTCAGTGGAGAACAATTTTAAGAGGATGACCCCCGCCCCCATTTTACAGATAAAGCCACAGAAGAGTAAACTGGTTAATCCATGCACCATGATCAGATAGCTGGCGAGAAGGAGACAAATGTGGGAGTATGGGAGAACAGCAAAAGACCACAGGACTGACAAGGTGTGGCTACTGAAAGGGAAAGGCAATCATTACCTGCCTCTGGGTTTCTGGCTTGAGAAATGGGGTGGATGGTGCTGGCATTTCCTGAGATAAAGATCACAGGACCACAAGCAGACTTGTGGGGGAGGATGTCATCTGGGGACATGTTGAGTCTAAGTACTTGTGACATATTCAAGGGAAAGGAGGACTAGGTTACATGCAATGGTCTCAGAGCAAAGATCCAGGCTGTAGGGAAAAAAATGTCCACCTACTGAGAATGGACAAGATCATCTAGGTAAAAGTTGTAAAAGTTTAAGAGGCTAGAGCCATGTTGGAAATACTGGCTGGACTGCATGGAGTAGAGAAGGGCCCTTAAAGAATGACACAATACAGATAGATACAGAAGTATACCCAGAGCTCCTGTAAGCCCAGATAAAGGAGCAGAGAAGGCCAAGGCTGTAGACAAGGTGATGAGCTTCGAGGCTAGCATAGCTGTCCTGGCATGACAACAAGGGTCTGACAAGGAATAATGGGGAGGGCAAGGAAAGGAGGCAGGCCACACAGGGAGAATCAGCAGCATGCTGTGACGTCACTAGATTTGGACAATAGGAGGAAGTAAGGAATCCATGATTTCAATGTGCAAAGCCTGCATATGGTGCCACCATTCATTAAGATAGGGAAGTCACAAGGCTGATTTCAAGGTTTACCTGGGGGGACAGTTATGGAAAGGTACAGGAAGAATCCAGACTCAAGTGGCAGAACATTCTGCAAAGCATACCAGATACTGTGAATGACAAACTGTGGAGCCCCAAATCTCAAGGAGACTCTAATTACCACTGACTTTAAGCAAACCCTAAGTGATCTGGGACTCTGTTTCTACAACCATGAAATGGGAAGAATGCTGCTGCCCCACATCTCATTGGCAGAAGTATTTATGAGTAGACTTATTAATATAATCCCTTAAGATATGTACTACTATTTGTTTTAAGACAGACTGAGATTAGATAGTGCTACAAATTGAGTAGCTGTATTGTTAGGTATCGATTGAAGCTTAGGGCTCTTCCTGTCTCTCAATTAAGAAGACATCACTCACTAATTTATACTACATGGGGGAAGGGCTCCAGATCTTGAAGGGGGTGGGAGGACAGACTCCCAGGCACAGTAATAATAAAGGACAGTCCCTCCAATTGATGGCAAAGAGGAATGAGGTCAAAGGCCCAGGCCCAGAAAATCTGCTGTTTCTCCACTTTCCTGTACTGTGACCCAGAAAAGACATTCTCGGTATTTATGTTTTGCTACTGGCAAAGGATCTCTCTTCCTCTTTTCTTGGTAAACAGATACTTGCCCTGGATGCAGTAAATTTTATATATTGTAGTAAAGAGTAAAGAATAGGCTGGGGGAGAGGAGAAGAGATGGAGGGGAAGTCAGGCTCAATTTCAAAGCTTCTTGCAATTTAAGACTACAGACAACAGTTGAGCCTTACAGAAATATATTGTGTTAGGAAGATGATGAAAATGAAAAACAAAATTTCTTTCTAAAGCAAGTCATTAAATTTAAGAATTCAGAAGTACTCAGAAGAATTTAAACAAGTTTTGCATTAACCAAAACACAAGCTGCAGGGTGTCTCAGCTTCCTACTTGTGACTGTCAGATGCCTTAACTTAATATTTTACACATGTTGAACTTGATCTTACCTTTCACCTAAGTGGCTTTTAAATTTACTTTATTCTGGGGGTTAAACTTTCCTTCATTTTATGAACCTCAATTTATCTATTCCTAATTCATAAAACAACTCTGATAAACCTTCTGATTTAATATTCCAAAGCACTGCTACTGAAAGTAGTCAGTCCCCAAACTGCTACTCTCAGCAAGAAACTAACGGGCTCGTTTCAGCTAGATGGGGGTTTTTTGTTGTTGCTGTTTCTCGGTTTTGTTTTTTCAACAATAAAGATATTCCTGATGGGGCGGGGGGGTGGGTGGGGGGGCGATGGCGCGTACACGGATTATAGTCTGGTTGGGGCTTCCCAGGGGCTCGGTGGTAAAGAATCTGTCTGCCAATGCAGGAGATGTGGGTTCGATCCATAGGTCAGGAAGATCCCCCAGAGGAGGAAACGGTAACCCACTCTAGTATTCTTGCCTGAGAAATCCCACAGACAGAGGAACCTGGCAGGTTATAGTACATAGGGTCTCACAGAGTCAGACACAACTTAGCAATTAAGCACACATGTGCAAGCTCTTTAAAGCCCACCATCAGCAAATAGTTGAAGGACTTGCACGAGTCCATGGACCACAGCGAGTAGTACAGCTCTAGATCAACATTCCTACAATGCAAACTGTAACTTCTTATTGCCTAGGACTTTAAAATAGGTGATAGACAACCTAACCCTTCATGGCCACAAAATTCTCCAACACAGCTCCAATAAGGAGCATTCCCTGATGCCCTGCCTGGTTGTGTAGAGACACAAGTGTCCACAGTTATATTTACTTCAGGGTGGGTGACAGCCTAGAAGTCAGTTCTGCAGACACCCTAGCCACAGGGTCTTCCCATGAGATCATGCTGCCTGCTAGTCTGCTGCGGTGCTACAACAAACAAAAATAAAATACCACAATTATATACTGAATTCTTAATTCTAAATGACAGGGTTAAAGGAGAGCATGGCACATGTCACAGCTTAAGGATGCCTGCCCATCTTTCACAACAAAATACACTCCAAAATTAAGAGTTTTGCTTTAATTTTCATTTTCTGCAAAGAACATGCCAACATGTGAAACTAAATTACAACAAAATATACTATTTCACGATTCTTGTTGCCCATTCACTGAACATATCACTCAGGAACTAGAGACCAATATGAGCAGGGCAGCCATTGAAGGATGAGAAGAAAGAAAACAATTTGAAAGCATTAAGTACTCATCAGAGTGGGGTCTCAGTGAGCAGAGAGGGGAGAGATGAAAAGTGCCCCTCATCTCCGTAGCCATGAAACAACCCCAGACATCAGCTGAAGCTCAGTCAGGTTACCTAAGCAATGTACCATTAAAATTGCTTCCATCTGTTGAACTGCTCCAGAGATGCTTGTCTAAACTTAAATGAGAAGTTACACAGAGACACCACACTGCCTATCAATCTTGACATCCTAAGTGGAGACTCTCATTCAAGCAGCACATGGACTCCCAAGCACTACCAAAACTATACCATGGAAATAAAAATTAACAGACTTGAAAAAAAATTCTGGAGGCTTTGGTTCCTTGCCACTCAAAAAGTGGTTGTTGGACCAACAGAATGTACATCACGGGAGCATTAGAAAAGGAGAATATAAGGCACCACTTTAGACCCACAGAAACAATCTCATTTTACCATGATCCCCAGTGATTAGTAGGCATATTACAGTGTGGAAGCACTCTAGTTCACTGGCTCTCAAACCTGCCGCAAATCAGAAACATCCCTGGAGCGTTTAGAAAAATACTGATGCCCAGGTCGCAGGTTAGGGAGCCTGAGAATCAGTACCTTATAAAACATACTGATCCAGTCCTATTCCCTTGTTTTACGGAAATGGATGAGAAACTGAGACTCAGAAAAGTTAGATGATTTGTCAAGATCACAGGAAGTTACTGGCTGAATTAACAGTAGATCCTAAAAAAATCTTTAGGACTGTGCTGCCCATTTTTAAAAAAGTCAAAGAAACCTCACAGTTACCAATAAATCAAGCGAATTTTAAATATCTAAGGTTTCATTTCTCTTCGCTTTCTACCATAAGAAATTATCTGCATATCTGAGGTTATTGATATTTCTCACAGCAATCTTGATTCCAGCTTGTGCTTCATCCGGCTCAGCATTTTGCATGATGTACTCTTGCATATAGGTTAAATAAGCAAGTTAAATAAATAAACAATCTACAGCCTTGAGGTACTCCTTTCCCAATTTGGAACCAGTCTATTGTTACATGTCCAGTTCTAACTGTTGCTTTTGACCTGCATACAGACATCTCAGGAGACAGGTCAGGTGGTCTGGTATTCCCATCTCCTTAAGAATTTTCCACAGTTTGTTGTGATCCACACAGTCAAAGGCTTTGGCATAGTCAATAAAGCAGAAATAGATGTTTTTCTGTAAGTCTCTTGCTTTTTCAATGATCCAACAGATGTGGCAATTTGATCTCTGGTTCCTCTGCCTTCTCTAAATCCAGCTTGAACAACTGGAATTTCACCATTCATGTACTGTTGAAGCCTGCTTGGGGAATTTTGAGCATTACTTTGCTAGCTAGCGTGTGAGATGAGTGCAATTGTGCGGAAGTTTGAACATTGTTTGGCATTGCCTCTCTTTGGGATTGGAATGAAAACTGACCTTTTCCAGTCCTATGGCCACTGCTGAGTTTTCCAATTTTGCTGGCGTATTGAGTGCAGCACGTACACTAAAAAGCCTCTTGATGAAAGTGAAAGAGGAGAGTGAAAAAGTTGGCTTAAAACTCAACATTCAGAAAACGAAGATCATGGCATCCTGTCCCATCACTTCATGGGAAATAGATGGGGAAACAGTGGAAACAGAGGCAGACTTTATTTTGGGGGGGCTCCAAAATCACTGCAGATGGTGACTGTAGCCATGAAATTAAAAGACGCTTGCTCCTTGGAAGAAAAGCTATGACCAATCTATACAGCATATTAAAAAGCACAGACGTTACTTTACCAACAAAGATCCATCTAATCAAAGCTATGGTTTTTCTAGTAGTCATGTATGGATGTGAGAGTTGGACTATAAAGAAAGCTGAGCGCCGAAGAATTGATGCTTTTGAACTGTGATGCTGAGAAGACTCTTGAGAATCCCTTGGACTGCAAGGAGATCAAACCAGTCCATCCTAAAGGAAATAAGCCCTGAATATTCACTGGAAGGACTGAAGCTGAAACTCCAATACTCTGGCCACCTGATGTAAAGAACTGACTCATTAGAAAAGACTCTGATGCTGGGAAAGATTGAAGGCAGGAGAAGGGGATGACAGAGGATGAGATGGTTGCATGGCATCACTGATGCAATGGACATGAATTTGAGTAGGCTCCAGCAGTTGGTGATGGACAGGGAGGCCTGGCGTGCTGCAGTCCACGAGGTCACAAAGAGTCAGACATGACTGAGCGACTGAACTGAAGGTTTCATTTTGGTATATGCTTTTCAATACTTCTGTACTTTTAAATGAAATAAAAGCATGCTTATGTTTATTTTATGTATAACCCCTTGAACCTCGTCTAGTATTTTTCGACAGCAGGGGTGGGTGGTAGGGGGGACATAATTCTCCGTCAGTCACAGTGCAATCAGTGGAGACACAGTGAATACTGAGTCTTAGGCTTATTGCCTAGGTCAGAGTGATAGGACCATGAATGATTCTTTTTCTTTCTAAAATCTCTGTATTATTTTTTTTAACAAAAACAAAAACCAAAAAGAAAAAAGCAGCCCCAAACCACCTATTAAAGATCCAATTTAACTCTGATAGAAAAGTTCAAAACCAAGGACAATCGCTGTGTTCTGACAAAAGTTCCCAAAAGTACAGAAGTGATACTTGGCATACCTAAGACAAGAAACTTTTGCTGAGGTTGATGGTTATGTCATTACATTTAAAACGCCTATAAATTAGCACTAGATACATGGGGGTGTGGTGAGAGGTGTGGGTGGAGTGAAGGAAATTAAAAGCTGCGGTCAGACTTAAAAAAAAATACCCCATAAAGCAACGTATGTTTCTGACAGTTGAAACAGACTGCATGACAGACAGCAAAACCACATTTCCGCATGTTTTTTTTTTTTTTTTTGGAATGGATCTGTGGCTTTATGCCACCAAGCAATATTTTGGTTTACCAAAATGTACTCTATGGCCTTTTAATTTCATGTTTACTTAACTTTCCTTACTATCACTGCTGTTCTCACTCAACTAGACCAGCTTAAGACAAGTGTCCTAAAAGGGGGAGAAGGCTTTAAAATACAGAATACGCTTCAAATTAGGAAAAAAGGAAAATTAATCACACACATGTAATTCACATCAACTAAAGCACTCATTGTAATCTGGGCATTTAGCTCATACGTAATGAACAATGGAATAATTATTTCTTTGGAAATACAGTCGTTTCTCAAGGCAATTACAGAGACTTGGCCTGTTTACATAAAATTTCTCAACACAAAAAAGATAAAGAATCACTGACCTATCCATAGATGTTGGCTGAATGATAAAAAAATGTAAAAGCAACAGAAGAAAAGAATGACTGAAGCAAAGAGTTTCCATAGCTGATGAATAATTTAAAGGATTCTGTACCTATTTTTAATGTTAAAAAAAAAAACCAAACTTAAAAAGGATAAAAGCCAAAATCAGATAATTTGCAAACTCCCACTATTGTATCTATATAAAGGTAATGGCAGTAATCAAGCAAAATGATGAAGAGACTCTCTCTCATACATTGACACAAAGGTCTAACACCTTCCTTAAAATGATAAGTTCCAAAAACCACAGCCCACAAAGGGCTGCCTGGCAAAGTCCACTGTGGTCTGGGTACAGAATGAAGGCACAAACCCAAATGTAGCTGAAAACGAACTCTTGAGGTTTTTGGCAGGAGATGAAGGGAAGGTGCTAATACAGAGGCAGAAGTGAACCCACAAACTCCCTGTCCTCCTCCTCTGTTTCTATCCCGTGCTTCTCCCTAGGCACCTCGTCCACTGGTATAACCAAGACCGAGTTTCCCCTCCAAGGTCTCTTCTCTTAAGGGTACCTTGATTCTGAGAGTTCACAGAGGTCAATGTCTCAGGTCTTTCTGTGCTCATTTCCACACTCTGCATTCAGGGTCACTTGGAGTCCTCCTTTCCAGGACATGTCATGTCTTCAGCCCAGCCTCTCTCCTTCATGTCCCTCTCCACTCACATCATGTCAACCAACATTTATTGAACATTTCCTGTCAGGCCCCATGCAAGTTGCTGAGAATAAAGCAAATTAGCCAACAGACATGGTCCCTGCCCTACTGTTCTTCCTTACACTTTCCTTCAACAGCCCATGTAATAGAAGTAGCACTTCAGACTTTCTATAATGCTTCCCAGACCCACGTCCTCAACCATTTCCTGTATCAACCAACCAGGCTGAGAATGGTTGTAGCCACCACTTGAACATGGACATCACTTTTCCTGCCTCTGTGCCTTCCACTTGGAATCCTCCTTTGAAATCCAAAGTGAAATCCACTTGAAATCCTTCCCTTCTTCCTGCCCAAAAGACCTCTTCCTCTGAGGTCCCACTAAAACGTCCCCACACCCTCTGTAACAGCATTCTTAATCACTTCCAAGCCAGGAAGACTTCCTCCTCTTCTGCCTATGTCACAAATGTGTCACCACCACACACTGCCATGTACTGTCCACACTGGTACAAATGCCATTAGAATATTAGAATCTCATGCAGGCAAGCTTTCAACCTCCCCTATCTCCCTAACCCTCAAAGTGGGCTCCACAAAGTATGAGACCAGTTAGCATGTGTTGAATGAACAGTTACAAGCCACTATCACCTCTGCCTTCCATTTGGGGGTGTCCAGCACTACTGACTTAACTCTGCAACTCTATCAAACTCTATCATTGAGGGAAGAATAAACGATGTCACGACAATTTAGTTCTTTTTTTTCAGGTTTAAGTCTTTAGGTTATAATCTTCTTAAGCTTCGTAAGGTCTGAAGTGAAGTGAAGTGAAAGTCACTCAGTTGTGTCTGACTCTTTGCGACCCTGTGGACTATACAGTCCATGGAATTCTCCAAGCCAGAATACTGGAGTGGGTAGCCTTTCCCTTCTCCGGGGGATCTTCCCAACCCAGGGATCGAACCCAGGTCTCCAGCACTGCGGGTGGATTCTTTACCAGCTGAGCCACCAGGGAAGCCCAAGAATATTGGAATGGGTAGCCTATCCCTTCTCCAGCAGATCTTCTGGACCCAGGAATCAAACCGGGGTCTCCTGCATTGCAGGCAGATTCTTTACCAACTGTGCTATCAGGGAAGCCCTTGTAAGGTCTAGTTCTAAATATTTCAGTTTGAGAAGCTAAAAATTTCTATTCAGAAAATTAATCTTTGTATGAGCTTCAAACAAACAAAAATGACAAATGTAAAAAAGAAAACTGTAAAACTAAAAAAGAAAAACTGGAAATTATAAATCTGGAAAGTTGGCATGAACACCATCTCAGAACAAATTCAACAAAGACCTCACCAAACTTTTTTTCTATATACATCCTGAACTGATGCCAAATATGCTATGAGTTCTTGCTTAGACAGTAAGGCAATCCTATCAGCTCTGTTTAGATCTGGTTAAAGTAGGTCCTAACCATGGGTCTCCTTCCTGGGTCAGCCATATCAAGCATTTGTAAATGAGCTGCTATTTAAGAAGGCTTCTGTGCAAAAATGTACTATGTCTGACCCAGGTTCTCCTAAATCTGAAACCTCAAAAATGTAAAAAAAACAAAAAAAAAAAGTTTTTTTTTTTTTTTAAAGGCTTACAAGGAAGAGCTGTCATCTCCACACTCCTGGAACCTACATACAGGAAAAATTTTAAGGACACTCTGGAATTTTGCAGGACGCACTTTCTCTACTAAAATGTCCAAACAAAAAAAATTTAAAAGCCCAAACAAGCACTCTGGATTCCCCAACTTGGCCAAAAAACATTCAAGCACGTAGCTGTGAAATTGCCACTATGTTTTTTATTGGCCACTTTAGGTGAACTATAATATTTTTTGAGGTTAACCAAAACAGACATACTTAGAAGTAATAAAGCCATACTTCCAAACAGTTCTATGTTCTCCCCCAAATCAAAAGCCTTTAAAATAGTCATCTACATTCATAGCAAGGCACAACAGAATATGCAAGGGAAAAAAATAAACCCAAATAAAACAAGTTCAATGAACAGTGGCCAAAACATTTAAAGATATAATAAACTCATATTCTAGATGCATAGGCTACTTAGAAAACTCCAGGTTCCATTCTGTTTACCACAATGTAATCAGGACTAGACAAAGTACAACACACTTTGATCTAACCAAGAAGCTAAGGGAAAGAGCAGAAGGACTATCTTACAGTAAAAGCTGCCCTAATTTCTCAGCTGGAGTAGATCAAGCCAAGGTGTTACACTGAATTCTCAGGTGGCCCAGTCTATCCTATGTTGGTAATAACCAAACAGGTATCTCCAGAAAATGGCTGAAACACAGACACTGTTCAACATGAACAGAGGAAGGCTATCGAAAGACAATACTTTTAAAAAACTGTTACCTAAAAGGAACTACATTCGAAAAACGAAGATCATGGCATCCAGTCCTATCACCTCATGGCAGGCAGACAGGGGAAAAGTGCAAACAGTGTCAGATTTCACTTTCTTGGGCTCCAAAATCAATGCGGATGGTGACTGCAGCCACAAAATTAAAAGACACTTTCTCCTTGGAAGAAAAGCTAGACAACGGATTAAAAAAAGCAGAGACATCACTTTGTAGACAAAAGTCCATATAGTCAAAGCTATGGTTTTTCCAGTAGTCATGTATGAATGTGAGAGTTGGACTATAAAGAAAGCTGAGCGCCGAAGAATTGATGCTTTTGAACTGTGGTGTTGGAGAAGACTCTTGAGAGTCCCTTGGACTGCAAGGAGATCAAACCAATTAATCCTAAAGGAAATGAGCCCTGAACATTCACTGGCAGGACGGATGCTGAAGCTCCAATACTTTGGCCACCTGATGCAAAGAGCTGACTCATTTGAAAAGACCCTGATGCTGGGAAAGATTGAGGGCAAGAGGAGAAGGGGGCAACAGAGGATGAGATAGTTGGATGGCATCACCAATTCAATGGACATGAGTTTGAGCAAACTCAGGGAGATAGTGAAGGACAGGGAAGCCTGATGTGCTGCAGTCCATGGGGTCACAAAGAGTTGGACACAATTTAGTGACTGAACAACAACAGAAAGGAACTAAAAAGTGACTAATTCTGGGACCCTCAATGGGTAGCAAGACAAACTGGCCTCACTTAAAACAAGAAATTTCCAATGAAAATGATGATTACAGAAAACCATGTAACATTCTCATTCTGAACTTGAAATAAGAACCCATTACCACCAACTCAACTCTGCTTATCATCATAAGAAAGGGAGAACACCACCTGAAAATACAAGTATGGTTTGACAGGTTCTCTCATAATGATACAATTAGCTAGAGAAGTCAGACAAAGCTGATTCTTGGCTTCTACCCATTTGATGCTAGTAGCACCTCTAAGCTCTGACAACCAGAAGTATCTACAGATACTGCCAAATGTCCTTGGGAGAAACGATCTGCTCTGTTTGATAGCACTGCTCTAGAGAAATAATTTCAAACTCCTTTTGGGTCCTGGTTTCCTCCCTGGATCAGTGAGTGCTATGAACTCTTCTCCCACAGAAAAAGGCACACAGTTTTGCATATAAGTTCAAGGACTCTGTGGATACTTTAAAACCCAGTCAAGGACCCCCCCAATTCCAATTCTCATCCCAGGCAGGCACTCAATAATTTTTCAGTCCTCTGGACATTCCCACGTGGTTATAAAAGGTACTGTGCCTGTTTTAGAAATGTCATGGTCAGAAGCACAAAAATATAGGCCTGTGGTCATCAGGCCATAAGCCAGCAGTGCAATCTACAATAAAGATGAACCATCGGTTCAGTGACCCAGTGCACATTTTCACAAAAAAAGCATACTACTTTTCCCCAACCTGGAATAACTAACCAATTCACGGCAGTGTGCATGGCCCTGCAGCCCTGGCTGAAAAACTACCCTCAACCCATGTTTCCACTCAACTGTTACAATAGCATAAAGTCCTGAAGCAAATAAAGGAATTGTTTTGCAAATTAAAAACTGAATCTGAAGACCAAAGCTATTTCCACTTGGTTAAAAAAAAAGAAGTGTTCCATCCACTTGTATGGTTAGTGAAGCAGAGCCAGAGCAGGGGTTGGGCAGTGAGGCAGAAAAAGCCGCTTGAGTTAAGGGGAAGACTGCTCCCCTCCACACCACTTCTCTACAAGGATTAGGGGGCAAAGAACTTGCTAATCTGGGAACACAAAAAGCTTTTTCTGATACAAATATATATATCCCAAAGTAGACCCACTATTATTTGTAACACTTTTAAGTTCACTGTGTGCAGAACACTGCAGGCTAGCTAGATACATTTAAAAGCCAAAACCAAAACAAACTTACCATATTAAAAACAGTCCTTTAGGAGGGGGGGTCTGAGGCTGGGCTGACTCTTGCATCTTATACCCTGTAAAGTCCTGGGCAAATTTCTTAGCTTCTCTTTACCTTACTTTCCTCATACACAATGGTGGCAACCAGATCCCTTCCTTAATTAAGGGTTATAATTTAAACAAATCAACGAGCTTCCCTTGTGGCTCTCAGGTGGTAAAGAATCCACCTGCAATGCAGGAGACCTGGGTTCAATCCCTGGGTTGGGACGATCCCCTGGAGAAGGGAAAGGGTACCCACTCCAGTATTCTGGCCTGGAGAATTCCATGGACTGTACAGTCCATGGGGTCGCAAAGAGTCAGACACAACTGAGTGACTTTCACTTCACTTAAATCAATACATCTGAAACATCTAGCGCACCTGTTGGTTTGCAGTAGGTGCTCAACTGTTACCTGGTATTATCATTAATATTTGTCAAAGGTACACATATAGACAAACTTCCCTGGTGGCTCATTGGTAAAGAATCCACCTGCCAGTGCAGGAGACTCAGGTTCGATCCTGGGATCCCTGGGTCGGGAAGATCCCCTGGAAAAGGAAATGGCAACCCACTTCAGTATTTTTGCCTGGGAAATCTCATAGACAGCAGAGCCTGGCAGGCTATAGTCCATGGGGTTGCAAAAGAATCGGACATGACTCAGCAACTAAGGAACAACAATACATACGGACAATCTGTACCTACACAGAGTCACTGATACTCTCTTAACCTAGAGAAAGACACATAATATGTGGCCATACCTATGGAATTAGCAACAAAGCACATGGTTCTAGGTGATAAAATATTGGCAATAGTAGGATTTTTTTGGTTTCTGTTTTTTTTTTTCTGTCTACAATAGCCTAAAACTGTTCAAACAAAAATTCTTAAAAAAAATTTTTCATCACACATAGAATTGATTCAAAACCTTAACTGAACAGCATGCCACTACATGTCAAGCAATGAAATTATGAATAGACCTTTTGCTAACGCTGGTCATTTTAAAACCATATGAATCCAATCCTCAATTTAAAAAATTCTCCTCACCAGCTCAAGGGCCTGTGGCAGAGTCCTGCCTAAGAGCTCAGAAATAAAGCTCATGTACTAGTGGTTGACATTCCACTATAGGAAATGCAGTACAAATGAAGAATTAAACCATCCCTTCAATTGTTTCAGCCTTTCCTCTATTAAGTTCCAAAAACTGTTTTCAGGTGTCAGACACAGCAGGAACAAACCACCTTCTCTTTTGGAGCGCACACCTTAGTGATGGAACCTGATCTCTACTATGTCCTTCATTCACCAAAGGCCAAGATTATACATTTCCCCCTCGCACCCCCTTTTTTTTTTTTTTTTTTACCTACAGTTAACTTATAAGCCAAGTTGAAAAGTCCAAACTTAACTCTAAGTAAAAGACAATGCAAGAAGCCCAGTGACTTAAGCTCTCAAATTCACTGTAAGCCAGTTTACAGGCCTGCTTTACCCTGAGTATCATCAAGGTAAACCTTAGCTAAAGAAACTGACATCTACACTGGATTCTGGAAGCGTAACTAATCCCAGGAGCTAATTGCTGTTGTTGTTTAGTCACTAAATTGTGTCTGACTCTTGTGACCCCAAGGATTTGTAGCTGGCCAGGCTCCTCTGTCCATGGAATGTCCCAGAGAAGAATACTGGAATGAATTGCCATTTCCTTCTCCAGGGAATCTTCCCAACCCAGGGATCAAACGCACATCTCCTGCAATGGCAGGTGGATTCTTTACTGCTGAGCCACCAGAGCTAATTACACAACAGGTAATAAACTACTACATATTCTCCTCTAGCACTTTAGGAGAAAATTATTGGACCACATTTCAATTCACATGATTTCAGAAGCTGTATGATTAAATTTTCCAATGCTTTTCCAACACTATATACGCCAAAAGAAAAGTATAAAAACAAATCACTTTAAAGCAGCACTAGAATTATATACATACAAAATATATTTAATTTTAGGGAATTCCCAAGTGGTCCAGCGGTGAGGACTTGGCCTTTCACTGCCAGGGCCCAGGTTTGATCCCCAGTCAGGGAACTATTAATATGTGTATCATGGCCAAAAAAAAAAAAAAAAAAACCACAAGAAACCATATGACATTAATATTACATGTTTTACAATAACTATTCTAGTTGTGCATCAACATTACTCTGGCATGAATGATGGCCTTCAGGGAGCCAGTGAATTATGAACCATCCGCGAATTAACTGAGGGAGTTTGTCATTTAAAACTGGTGTCTTATTTTATTCATCCAAAAGATGGGGAAATGCTTTAGCAACAGTATTGGAATCTAAATAAAATCATGAATGAGAAAGTATCCTATAAAATATAAAATACAATAGGTTAATTTTGGAGTTTAAAAAAACAAAAACCTCTGAAAATAGGTGTTAAAAGGGACTTTCTGAGACTGAAAAGAAGTCTCCATTTCTGTCCATTGGGTCATAGAAAATAACCAGAAGAGTCATTTTAGACAAAAGGACTAAGAGATCTCAGTGTTTACTTACACTCTTATTTGAAGCTAAGAAAAGCAAAGTGCTGAGAAGTTAAGGTACTCAGCAACATCACACAGCTGGGTACTGGCAAGGTCAGAACTGGAATCTGAAAGCCCTGATTCAGGAAAGTACTTTGGTGGACATAGGAGAGTATTCCAAACAGCATCTGAAATGTTTGGAGATTCGACAGAAATACCTACCACACCAGTGATCTGAAATTGAGTCAAATCGAGGATCTGTCTTACTGGTAGGCTGATTTCAAGAAGTTATTTAACTTCTATGCGCCTGAGCCTCCTCCTTAACAACATGGAAATAACAATGATAATATAGAGCAGTAACCTCATAAGATTATTGTGAGAATAAGTAAAATATTACCTCTAAACAAGCTCTCTAAAATCACTTATTGTTATGATTAGGATTCTTATACTTTCAATGACACGGTACCCTTTCCACCAATAAAAAACTAAGATATCTTCATTTCCTTGTCCCCTGAAAAGAAGCAGAAGCTTGCATTTTTACTGATTTGAAGTTAGCAAAGCATACCATACTATGGCTAAGATCAATATCTCCCCAAACTCACTCAAACCACAAGTACACAGACCTATTAATAGTAAAAGAATTCTTCAGATACACTCTGACAAGTGAGAGAGGGATGTTCAAACTGAATTTTAAATTCAGTTAGGGAAGATTCATGTTTCCATCTTTAAGAAGGCAAATCCCACATGCTAAAATACATGTATTCTACTTTAACTAGCCTAACTTGCTCCTAAAAAGCAAACCAAACTCAGGTGCTTTTTACTTCATCTTTCCTGTCATTTTTCCACAAATTTAGTCTGTAGGCACCACAGGCCTTACTAGGCTTGGAAGCTCAACGTTTGTTATCCTACAACCTCCATACACCCTTAAAAATACCGTACACATTCTTGGCCCCCTCGATCTGAATGCAGGGACTCCCTCATTTACCAAATATTTCACGCACACCTACTGTGTGGCAGGCACAGTTCTCAGCACCAGGGACATAGCAGAGGCCATCAACACCCCTGTTCTCACAGAGCCTTAATTTCAAGTGGGAGCAAGGAGGCTGGCGAGAAACAAGTTTATACCTAGTGTTTGCACAGTATACTTAAGGAATGCGAACACAGGCAGTTTCACTAAGCGCTGTGCTCACAGTGGAGCTCTAGGCTTCGTATTTTAACTTCCGATCCCAAGCCTCCATTTTGGCAGGGCCGGGACTCTGGAAACAGCAGAGAGGAGAGGGAGGTTGTGTGTGTGCTCACACACACACAGGGATCAGGTCTCTGGCAACACTCTAACACTTTGTGGAGGGCCAGGAGCATCCCCATCTTCTCATGCTGCATACAGCCAAGAACACCCCAGAAACAAGTGCACTGTTTGGTGTTTGGGAACAGTGCGGTCAGTGCAGGGAGCCCTGAGAGGAAAGTCAAGAAACCTACTGTTTCCCTTTCGGCCAGCAGCACCTTGGACGCCCGCTGACCCGCATGAACCCTGGACTACCAGCCCGCGTGCTGATCCTCCTGTACTGTGACACCAGGCTAGTCCCTTAAGCCCTTAAGCCCCGGTGTCATCTGTTCAAGGAGGCCAGTGGAATGACACTGCTTGGCAAACTGTCGGGGACTCCACTGAAAACTAAATACAGGGATCCAAGCTTGCTACTTGCTTTACAGGAACACCAGGAAGATTAAGGAGAACATATAAAACGCCTTAAGCTCTCTGTAAAGAAAGGTGTTACAGGGAACTAGTGCTCGTAATTTCTACAATTATTCTTCTTTCAGTTATATTTCCTTGCATTTTCAGATTCTTTATCCAAAATAACCCAGACTTTCAGAAGCAGAATATGTATTTCAAAAATAAAAACACAATCCCAATTAGAATAACAATTAAGTGAAGCTTGCTAGGAAATCAGAAAGTCAATATCCACCTTCCTTGGCTCCACCTCTCCTGCCTAAGCTGCGGGGTGAGTATGGGGGCCGAGATACAGCAGGCCGGAGAGGTTGTAGGTGGAGCCCAGGAGGGCTGCCAGCATTTCTCTCCATCTATCACAGAAGCTCCCTCCACAACACAACTTGTGAAGTATTTGTGGGCAAAATCTTCAAAAATGACAAAGTGACCCACACACCAGATGGCAGAGGACCTGAGCGGCATCTGGGAATGTTTTTCTTTTGCTTTTTTGACAATCCAGCTAAGAAAACCCACACTTCCCTTTGTCCCCCTGGATGGAGTACGGTTACACACAGCAACTCTGAGGAAAGCTGGGCTCGGTGGTAGAGAAACTGTCAAAGCCTGGCATAAACACTAGGTCAAGTCCAGTGAAAACAGAGAGGGCATATAGATTTGCATTGATGATTGCCAGCCAAATCCCTCTTTACAGACAGAAAGCAACCACCACTGACAGCTGTTACTAAGGCCACATCAAAATGACTCTAATTTTTGCTTCTGACTAAAACTCCTCAGGCCCTTCCCTCTTAGGAGTAAACAGTCATGAACTCTCTTCTCAGTGAACTTACTCTGAACAAGTCAAGTCCTCAGTCTCGCGAACTGTCATCATCAGTGTAAATATTCATCATCGTTCGCACCTACACGCGCTGCCTCCCACTTCTCTCCAACAGCCCAGCCCACAGAACTGATGGTAAATGAGCCACGAGACCACTGGATCTGCCACCACGGCTAAAGTACTAGAGGTTTTTAAGAGGAGGTGTGGGGAGGGAAAAAGGGAAAACATCTAAATTTCACATCCCTTTCACTGGCTCTGGAGCCATCAAGTGATTACTATTGTCCTGAAGCCATAAACCAGTCTATCCAGTCAAGTCAAATAAAAACATTCTCACTAAAAACAAACACAAATTGCTTCTAACCACATATTTGAAACATTTAATTCACAATTGCCTTTACCTACTCTATGGTGCAAAACAAAAAGTTAAAAAAAAAAAAAAAAACAATTCTAGGAAAGACAAAATGAAGAAAGCAAGAACCAAGGGCCAGCACCTGCACTATCCCGGCCTCACTGACGCTGGAACAGCACCTAAAAAGATGCATCTTATCCCTCAGTCCACTAATCCAACCCGGCTCAAACTAGTATCATTTAGAATACAAGGAATTTTGTCCAGCAAATAAAACAAATGCAACAAAAACAAGCACTATCCAGTAGGGACTAAGGGACATTGAGAAAGGAAATATCCCTTCATTTGAATGCTGCAAAGAAAGTCTTTTAACAGTATAAGCAAAACATTTGCCTTCATTTAAAATTTTGAGTTGTGAGCGATTTCCTGCATCTAAGAACCTCTTTTTGAACTACAAAGAGGCCACAAAACATCACATTTTCCCCTCCCAGCTTCCCCCTTCAAAAACCCACAAGATGGTGATTAACAAACAGCCCGTTGTCTTCAGGCATAGTTTTAGAGGCCACAAGGAAAAGATAAAAGTTAAATGGAAAAGCAAGTTGGTAAACAAATGAGAAATAGGTTACCCAGGGAGGAAGCAAATTCATCTTGATAAATAAGCAGCTCTCTTCGCCCCCATGCGTGGGAGACTCCAGGCGAAAGCGACCCTAGCCCTCTCACCCACTGAAAGCAGTCTAGATGGAGAAAGAGCTCAGGCCAAGCCTCTGGCCCCGACTCCAAGCAGAGATGCAGAGAATGCCCCCACACTCCAGGAGTCTGGTATAAGCCCAAAGTGCAGTGGCTCAAGGGCAAACCCAAGGACTAGCCCAGCCTTCCAGGAGTTCTCCATTCCAGAAATGTGCTGGGGCCTGATCTCCAAACAAAGGCAGACCCATCGCCCAACAAACACCCTTCCAGGTAAATTCATCTCAAATCCAGAATCCACTACCTAATAACTGTATCACCTTGTGCAGATCTGATTCTGTTTAATCATTCCTTGATGGGTCATAATCCCTTTCTTAGGATCTTTGTGAGAATTAAAGAATTCTGGCCATGTGCCCAGATCAGCTATAAGCACAAGCCAGATACGTAATGAACATTCAGGTCTACTGAAAGGAAATTCCAATTCCATTCAACAATCACTGCTTCAGGTGAAAAATCTTCAGATATTCTATAAAACCTCAGAAAGAAACTTAAGAACCCAACATGCAAGAAGAGAAAAGGGGGAAATCCACACAATCCAGAAAATGCTAATTATGCACATACCTTGACTGGTTAAATTTCCTCCTCCAGACCTCCTTCTCTTGAAGGTCCAGTGACATGTAAAATAACAGCTCCTGTGCCCTGCCCAAGGCACTGACACTCGGTTTCAACTGTCCAAATACTAGATCCTCTAAATTTGGGGGAAAAATTTACTTAAAATCTACATATATCTACACTTACAAAATAAAACTGAAGCTAGCCCTCATCCCATGGCAACCCACTCCAGAGTTCTTGCCTGGAGAATCCCGGGGACGGAGGAGCCTGGTGGGCTGCTGTCTATGGGGTCGCACAGAGTTGGACACGACTGAAGCAACTTAGCAGCAGCCCTCATCCCAAAATGTCCAATCAGAGAGGCAGGGGAAAAATTATCACCAATGACTTCCCTTTAGTTCATGTTAATTATAGAATACTACTGAAGGATTAAGTAATCATAAAATAGAAGAGATGGCTTTAAACCTTTAATGAAAAACAAAAACACAAGTCCCCTCCCCTCCATGCTCTCCTAATTATATCTTGAGCTTTTCGCACAATTACTGAAATTTCACTTGTAATCTCTCTTTGAGAATTTCTGGTCCGGCAGTGTCCGGCACTGTTTAGCCCCTCTAGATTATTATTTCCTAAGGTTTATACAGCAAAAGAAAGTTCTGGCAGCAAAATTTTCACTGGTTTATTAAGTTACTTTGCGCTAAAACATCCCACCTTCGATAATTCCCTTTCATTATTACACAAGAGTTCAATCACATTCATTCCTGAAAACCTGTCACTACATAAGAAGACAACAGCCATATTTTTTCCCACATGCTCAAACACCTACTCCTGCATCTACTCCTCCAATCCAAGCATATACAGTCTAAGACAAGACAAGTACAAGTAATTAGTAAAGCTTCACAAATAAAGTTTCCTTATGGGAAACCTGGTCTAAACAGAACTTTAAACAAAGTGTTTGCTTCCACTGCAAGCACTGTCCCCAGATAAATTTACTGCGCCCTAGAATCAAGTACACTCAAGGCTGGAATGCCAGGCCAGTCGTGTATTACTTCAACCTCAATAAATCTCTTTTTACTCTCCAAATCCTCGGGTGCTTTCTAAAATAGTTCACGAAAAAGCACCAACCTAATTAACAACAGCTTCCTCTGCAACTGTGGCCTTGATTTCACTTATTTACACATTAACTGCAGCCTCCTTTTGGCCAATCCAGTCTATTCTCTGTACCATGCCGAGCCTTTTATCTGCCCTGGACAGCATTTTCTCCAGCAGATGAAGTAGATGCCGATTGATTTGCTGTCGAGCATGGTAAATTAATAGCAACAAATTGCTGAGGGCCCGTCTCCCTGCTCCACCATGCTTCGGCAGTTTTGCTTTATTTGCTCCATGATGGGCAGCAGTCGGCCTCTTCAAGTCAATTTCTTCTTAACAACCTGCAATACTTTTCAATGGTGAAAATAGAGCTGTTCCTTGTAAGTCAGAAATCAATATCCTATTGCCCTTAGAAAATGCTAAACAAGCAGTATTGGCAATCCACTTGGTACTAGAGGGTATCAGATATAATGCAAATCTATACTGCTTCCCTCCTTGTAGTTATTACAATTTGCTAAAAGGTTCCTAATGTCATTTATCATCATTTACCATCGACCAGAGAGGCTATGATTATGATATCCTATCAGTTGGCAAGGCCCTTTCATTTCTATTCAATTAATATTTTAGCAGCACTCAAATGGTTGTGCCCAAGTCTTGTAATAAAATTTACATGGCTTATAGTGAAACAGGAGTTTGCTTGCTCTGATTGGAAAAAAATAATAACTATATATACACATATATGTGCAAACTAAACACGTATGGGTGCTCAGTTGCTCAGTTGTGGCTGACTCTGTGACCCTCATGGACATAGGCCACCAGGCTTCTCTGTCCATGGAATTTTCCACGCAAGAATACTGGAGTGAGTCACCATTTCCTTCTCCAAAACATGTATATGTTCATATATAAAGACAGAGACATGTACATACATATGCAGTACATTAGAATGTAAGTTCTAAGTGTTGCAGACTTCTAATATTTTCCAATTTCTAAAATTCAAATACTAAGCTAATTTTTTAAATGCAAGTAGATTGGCAGGTTGCAGACTATTAACTATGAGAAAATCATAGATGTTCTCGAAATGTAGTATGTTCATCTCCATTTACAGTTCCTACAGGTCGAATTTACATATCCATTGTTCCTAATCTACATCCAATATTCACTTTTTAAAGTGGTAACTGCCTGCTGTCAGATTAAATCAGGGCCTCTTCTTTAATCACAGCATTACAGGTGAAGGATGGCAACATGCAGCATTTAGCAATGTTATCAACTGAACACACCACCCCGTTCTGCCCACAGTCACTGACCCATTTAGAAGCCACTCTGTATGTATAAGGAACAATCAGCATGGGGGGTGGGGGGGGGACAAAAAAAGTAACAACTAAACCACTGGCCAGTACCTGTCCCATTCAAAACAAAAAACAAAAAGACCCAACTGAGGGAAATCCTTAGGGAATGAAGGCCAATGTTCTTTCATTCTTAAAAATCCCATTATGAAGAAATCACAATAAAACATGTGCCATTTCCAACCATGTCCCACTTATCATCTTCATTTTCATGCTAGAACTTAAAGACAGTGGCATAACATTAATTCACTTTACAGCCTAGAACACTCCACGCTAACTTTTTTGGGTTTTCTCCCAACTTCAGCTCTATTGATCCTACTAAAGATTACCAGAAATTAGATTCATATTTTATGCTCTAATTCCATGTCATGTCACTGAGTTCTCCTTTAAAAACAAAAAAAAATCAACTAATTCTACCAGACTAATGCTATTTACTCAGTTACCAAAATTTAAATTAATTATGTTCTCAAACATAATTGTTAAAAATTGGCAACATTATGCAGGCTTAATTAAGATTAAATCCAATTTACTAAATGTACTTTAATTGGTACTAATTACATTAGCTTTCATTTCAGAATGACAAATTCCCCATAGGTTTCACTTTACAGTCCTCTATCAGAATCAGCACAGGGTGACTGACGTCGAACATCATACAGAAAGGGGAGGGACCATAAATACTGGACCCCCCACCCTGCCTGTCACTGCTCTGCGCTTTTATCCTTTTATCAATTTGCTAAGTCACAGAGTCATGACTCCATCACAGACATCATTTTCTGTTCCAGTGAAAAATTTCTCTAAAAATAAATACTCTGTGGCTGGCAGCAGGCAAGAACAGGAGCATTAACCAAAAAACACACAAAGGTTTCAAATATCAGGGCCACCAATTACTAGGGTACTTCCAAGGACTCCAGGGACTCCTACTCTTGAACCCTTCAGAGACACAAATCTAATAAGTGAATAAGCCTAACCCGATCTTGAGAACTAGGCCCAATTATGCCGCAGGGCAACTTCCCTGCCTTATTGCTGCTTTCCATTACGAGGGTATCCAGTGAGTGCATCTGGAAGAGAGGCCAAGAGGAACCAAGGCTGTCTGCCTAGGAAAACAAATAAAGACAGATATGCCTCTGTGCTTAAGGGGGGAAAGAAAGAAAATATAATAAGTAGGTGGTTTGCAGGGCTGTCTGTATTTCATAATGTGATAAACTGCCCTCAGGATTCTTGATATGATTGAATTTAAAAGCAAGAGAAAAAAAGGGAAAATGTACTCCATTCTCAGTTTTAAATGGGTGGCATTTGAGGCCAGCTGGACAAGAAGATGACAGAATTACAGAAGTATAAAATGTGTAAAATTAAGGGATCTTATAGAGCACCTCCTGCCCCCTAAAAGAAATACATACACCCAAATACAAGCTCTGTGCCTCTCAGAATTGTAAACAGTATAAAGAGATCTGGAAACTAAGTGGTAATAAGATACAGGAGGAGAAATAAAAGGATATTAATCACCTGGTCCAGTCTTTAAAAAGACAGTAATTAGTACTGGGTGGTGGATGAGGACCAAAAAAAAAAAGGGGGGGCAAGGTGGGGGACGGACATGTACAAGATCCAGATCTAAAGTGACATCATGTATTGAGCACAATTAACAAACAGTATCTT
This sequence comes from Bos taurus, assembly GCF_002263795.3. Taxonomy (NCBI): domain Eukaryota; kingdom Metazoa; phylum Chordata; class Mammalia; order Artiodactyla; family Bovidae; genus Bos; species Bos taurus. Next base: position 55,581,882 of record NC_037335.1, on the reverse strand, counting down.
TCATGTGAATTATTTATGTAAGGTAGAGCTAAGGGGCTTCAAGCTAACCCAAGCATAAGTTTGATGGATTTTGTTTAAGCAGGAGATATTTACATGACTTATCTGAACAGACATGGCAAGGATGCCAAAATAATAAAAAATTTTAACATGAGACAAACTATACTATAATGCTAATACTGACATAACCAATAGCACATGAAGTTAAAAAAAAAGTATCTGAAATAACCAATGTGACGACGTTTTTTTTTCCCCAACTTTGTTTTCAAATTGTTAGACAAATTGTTAGACAAATTTTATTGTCTAACAGTCATCTTTTAAAGATGTGAGTATGTTTTGAGTATGTAGTAATTAACCATATTGAAAAAAGAATCCATACATAGAAGAGTTTAACAGTATGTGATCATTTTACATTTTTTAACTTTAGAAGGTAATGAAATCCATGAATATAAGAGAGGAAAAGCATTAAGTTTTCCCTCATCTTTTTCCAGCAGGTAAACACATACACACCTATTCCCAAATGGCTGATGAGACAGATCTGAAGCACTTTATCACTTAAAACAAATGTCTCTTATTATTATTATTGCCAAACAGTATTTATACATATATGCTATTTTTCTTTCTAGGAAACTTAAACCAAGCCATTTTATTCAGTCTCTTGCAAAAAAAGTGTGGTTCAGTCATACCTCTCAACACTTTCGGACTAATCATTTTTTTTCTTTCCTCTTTCTGTTTTTTTGGCTGAACTGTTAGATTTCAAGACCCAGTGTTGAACCTTATTACATCCTCCTATCAGGCTCATGTAGTCTGTGCAAATTTTGGAAGGAACAGTTACAGTTCCTGGTAAGACCAACTAAGTTGCCTCTGGGGGCCAGTACAAGGAATTTACATCAGTTTCTTTTGTAGTGCCACAGATTTCATTTTGATCCTCTCAGCTCACCCTCTATCCATTCTTTCATACCAACCCAAGGAAAGCTCCAGACAATTTACAATTTTACATTTTAATATTTTCCAAGAAAAGCTTTCATTAGGCAAGTCTGCAGTGTTCAAAATAAATTAATTCTTTCAAAAGAAAAACATTTTAAAATTTTAGCACCTGCTTTGGAAAGTGTACAAAGTTTAATATGCATTCAAACACTTTAAATTACATTGTTAAAGGATTAAAATGAAGGTAATATGCTAAACAGATGAGGAACCACACCTGAATAAAGAGCATTCTCTCCAGTACATGGACTTTTAAAATACAGGTGGCCACAAAAACGTGCAGAATCAAACTGCAAAACATACAACTTCCTTTCCAAAGTGCACAGTTACTGTCATTTAAAACACTTATAAAGAAATAATAGCTTACCTGCTTGTGCATTTCTATATTCAACCCATAGGACATCTCATAATACTGTCAAAGAAGGAAAAGCAATTAATTTTGAGCCTTTCATCAAACAAGCTTCCTAGTTTGTTCAAAATGTCCCCAAGCAAACATAAAAGCCTCACCTAAACCAAAATATCCATCCTTCCAATGATGGTACATCAGGAAGAACACTCTATGAGTATCTTCAGCTTAATAAACTAAAAGCCACCTTAAGACACAGAATCTAAGAGAATAACTCACAAAAGTAAGAAAATCAAGCTCAAACATAGCATTCTTAACACCTCCAAGGATCTTTGTACATCACAAGCGGATGACTCACAAAGGTCTGATGAAAATGTGGTACTCTATGGACTCTAATTCCTAGGCACAGCAGGCAAGTTCATAACAAAAACAACACGCCTCATACAAATGCTGAGGCTTTGACATGAACTATTTGAAACGGTGATGCTATTTCAGAGTTTCTCATTTTAAGGACACTACTCATGTTCATACATTCATACAAAGGAAAAAGGCTTGATAGGAAATGAATGAGTTACTCTAGAGCCTTTATGAACAAGAGTAAAAATATACTTGGTAATACTTCTGAAAAAGCTGATCTGATTGTTTTAAACATGTAGTATAACTGGCATTAAAGAAATTCTGGGAGAACGAATCGGTTATACAGGAGACTACAACAATCCACAGTGCAACAGTATGGAAACTGAAAACACACAAAACACGCAAATACACATACATTAGGAATATACAATGTAAAGGAAGAACAGGGAAGAAAAATCTGAAAAGATGTCTAGTGTCTTTTCTTATTCACCATTGTTTAAAAGAAATAAAACACATTTAAAACTTTAACAGTTTACTGAAAAATTCTCTGGTTAAAAGCTGTTTGAAGCAAGAGCAATAAAACAACAAAGAAAACCACTAACACAAAAACATTTTGCCTATGAATCCCAACGAAATGTAAATGAGGTTTTTGTTTTTTTTTCAATCTGTAAAAGCAAAGCACAGAAAATTATACCCTGTGCAACTAAACTTTTTGAAAATTCAAATCAAAGCTGGTTGTCAGAGGCAAGTTATAACATCCTCGAATTACAGGTTGCTAATGGTCGCATTCCCACAACTTCAACTGCACTGGCACAGCGACTATCCTCTAATCCTGCAGCCTCCAGCAATCTGAACATATTTCTAGCTTTTGGTACCCCAAACTAATAGGTACTCTGAATCTGCGACACAGTTTTCTTACCATCACATAATGCCGCTGCATCTCTGTCTTCTCACTGGCGAGTTTCTCACATTCCAGTTTCAGGCTGTTCAAGAAATAAGGAAATCTAAGTACAACCCAGATCTTGACTTACATCCTTCAAATACACATTCCCTCCTCTAAATCATCACCTATAAAACACCGTATCAACTATCTTAAGTACCACCCTCATTACGGAAAAACAGGCAGGAGAGAAAAGGGTGAGTGGAACCAGTCCCGGCTTGTCCTTTCAACAAGGATCAAATGTGGGGGGTTTTGCTTAAGAAAAAAACCCTCTAGCCAATTAACTCCAGAATCTCATTCAGAAACGAATATTCACTAAATTCACTAAACACAACATGAACGAGGAAATAAACATCAATAATGCCTACATCTCCAAGCAATAGTAAGTCCCCTAAAAATGTCACAAGGGAGTTTTTTCCTTAATGTTCCACGAAAAGATTAATGAAAACACGAATCAAGCATGTCTTATGAATGATGTCTTATTTTTTCCCTCCAAAACACAGAGACAAGTTGAATACCACCACCCAGGGGCAAGGCGTGGATCAGGTTCAGTGGCTTGTTTTGGTTCTGTAATGTATGAAATAAGCAGTACAAGCCATTAAAAATCCAGCGAAAGAAAAATATTTCAAAGGCACTCTAAGATCTAATGATTGTCTCTTCAGACGAAAACATTTTTTCAGCATAAAAGTAATGAAATCGCCTCCTTGGCGACTTCCTAAGGCTCTGAGCTCTCGGTTTCAGTGGAATGGCAGAAAGAAATAAGGAATCAAGCCCGGAATAATAGGACCAAGAAAGTCAAAACGCCCCAGAACGTTCCCAACCATCCATTCGCCTGGCCCCAATAAATCAATATTGAAAGTTTGGCCTCAGCGTTTTCCAAGTGTCCCCAGTTTCGATTGTTCGGCCTTTTTTTTTAATTTACGGGAAAAGGACGAAACGCTTAATTTCTTTACACCTGCCTAAGAAAAAGAGGCCTTGACTTGCCCTTTCTGCCCACAAGGAAACATGGTAATACCTTTGTGGTGGCGGAAAACAAAACGGGGGGTGGGGGGTGGGGGCCGGTGTATGTTGAGGGAAGACAAGAGCTAAGCAAACAGAAGGATCAGCTAAAGTCAATATCTTTACCTGTGGTACTGAGCCTGTAAAAACTGAAACTCTTCCTTAATCCGATCACAGGACTCGGAAATTGTAAATTTAAAGGGTTGAGCAGGCTGATGCGGTGCCTAAAGAACAACAATAAAATATTTAATTAGCCCACAGCAGAAGCGAGGCAGAGAGATGGAGAAAACACCACGCGGCACTGGCGGGAGGGTGGGGGGTGTCATCGCAGGCAAAGAACGAGGAAAACTCTCCTCCCGCCCCCTCCCCTGGCCGCACAGCCGGGCCGAGGCTGGCCCCGGGCCCCCGCGTTCTGACGCCCGCCCGGGAGCCTGCGGGCTCGAGACCCCGCTCCCTTCCCACGTCAACGGCGGGGGCCCCGGGGCCGGCGCGCCGCGCCCACAGCCTCCCCACCCGGAATCGAAACTGGCCCGTCGGGGGGACGCGCGCCATGGCGTCGGGCCGCGGTCAGGTCGGGGAAGGGGGCACGCGGCAGCCACTCTCCCGTCGGTCCGTCGGCGGGCTAGCTGATCCCCGGGGCCCGCGGCGCGAAGGGCCGGCGCCCCGCACTCCCGAGCCGCCGCCGGACACGCCGCGCCGCCGCGGAGGGCGCCCTCCCCGCCCCGGCGCGGAGTCGCGCCTCCTCCATCACTCGCCACCCCTCCTCCAGGAGTCGCGGCGCGGGGACGGCGAACAGCTCCGCGCGGCTTCCAGGAGCTTCAAAGACAACAATAAGAAAATGGCTACAACTCAATTGCTTCTCCGCAACCCCTCTCCGAAAGTGCCCCCGCGCCCGGGGAGAAGAGAGGCGGGGGGTGGAGGGCGACTCTCGAGCTGCGTGCGGGGTTTGGGCCGCCCTCCACGCCCCTCAGGCCAAAGACACAACTCAGCGCGCAGGGGGCGACGCGGGGAATCCCCCGGCGCCCGGCAAGCCCGCGCCCCCACCGCCCGCACTCACCGGGTGTCTGGTCTGCGGGTACATCTTGCTCAGGTCGCGAATCATCCAAACCGATTTAGTTGGCTGCGCTGGGCAGAGGCGCGCGGCTCATTGGCTTTAATGGCCCCGAGGAGGAGGCAGCGGCGGCGGAGGCGGCCGGCCGGGTCCGAGAGGCGGCCCGGACGGTCCTGGCCCCCGCTGGGTCTCGCGTGACGCGGGCGGCAAGAACGCGCGGCGGCGGCGCCTGGCTGCGGGCGGCCGAACCGCTCCGCATTCCCCGCGGGCGTCACTGGCCCGCCGCGGGCATTGTCCGGCGCGCGTCTCCCGCGGCAACGCTCCGACGTTCGCTCCGCTGAGGCGCGCCCGCCGAGCCCGGTGCCGCGGCCGCGCCGCTCACCCCAGACGGGAAAGTGCGAGCTCCGCGCCCCAGCGCCCGCCGGCAGCGCCGCCCGTTCGCTCGCTGGCTCGCTCGGCGTCCCACTCCAAACTTTTTTTTATTTGTCTTTTAATTGGTTGTTATTCCTCCGAATGAATGATCTCTCTCTTCTTTCCTAAAAGCAAACACAAACTCCTTTGGTTCGGAAGAGGTCTCGGCGGTGCTTTTGGTTTCTCTGGAGATTTTTTTCACCTCACAGCAACGATCTTTTAAAAGGCACCTTTTAGCTTCTTTTACCACATCTCATTTCCTTATTTTTCTTCCTTCCTGTTTTCTTGTCTTTTTTTTAACCCCAAATTGAAGGGGATTATAAAAATAAAAGAGTGAAACGCTTGCGGCTTTTTTTTTTTTAATTCTCTCTCCTTTCAAACTCTGCGAACAGCACCTCAAAATAATATACAAGTGTGTGAGAGGGGGAAGAAAGCAGCCAACAGCTGAAACACCCGCTCAGAACAGCTCTAACAACACGCTCTGTGTAGGTGACTTCTTTGACCAAATTTAGCAGCCGCTAATCATTAACATTCTGATACATATTCACAACCGTCCTCGGAGGGACCGCGGAGCATCCCGGGAGATGTAGTCCGCCTCTAGCGACGGTAGCTGAAGATTCAGCCAAATTGACTACAATCACCGGCCGGCCACGCGACCACTTTGGGGGGCTCTCCAAGCGTCCCTCCCACCCCCGGCGCGGTAGGCGTCTCCAACAACCAATCAGAGATGGCTGAACATTAATCGCCGTTCTGTGTTACTGCCCATCATTTCACTGCTGACAAATGGCGAACTAGAGGGGAGGAGCCGGCCGGGCTGGAACCCACGTGGGGCCCGGGCGTCGTCCGTGGCTCGGACCAATGAATGCAACGAAATGGGGTGAGCGGAGGCGGGGCGGAGATGGCACACCTAAGGCGGAGCTTCGCCTTGGCTGACGTTCCTTAGCGCGAGCGTTCGAACCGGGGAAACATTTGTTCGGCTGTCAATCAAAGTAACGTGGGCCTCGGAGCAGCGGTGGCGGCTGCTGCTGCTGCCCTGGCTGCATCTTCAGAACTGGATGTTGGTGGCGGTGGTGGCGGCAAAATAAAGAGGGTACAGGGGGCGGTAAGACTGGAAGTTAGTCAGAAGATCTCCTTCCGAGTCTCATCTTCCTTCCCTCCCCCCACCAACCCAAACATCCACGGCCCCTTGCTCCGGGCCGCGCCAGGAATGCGGACTAATTAGGGTCCAATGTCTCCTTAAAGAGACAAGCTCGGCCTTGTGTAACGCTCCGAAACCCCTGTTGAGACAAGAGAGGGAGGATCACGCCGATCCCACTTCGTTCGGTTCACATCAATTTTACGCACCGCTGGAGCCGGCATAATTTTCCGTGTGAACGCGGATTCAGGCTCCTGTTCTTGTTCAGAGCCTGAGACTGAGCTGCAAGACGCTGACCCGGGCGGGGGGCGGGAACGCGGGAGGAGGGGTGGCCCTCCGAGTCCCGAGCGGGCTGTGATTGCCGTTTAACCCCAAAGTGGGGCCACCTTCCCCAAGCAATTCTGCAAAGAAGCTCCCCAGGACGCTCAGACTGAGGGTCGCGGGGGCGTCAGCGTGGAGTTTCGGGGTGGGACTGGAAGCCCGAGGTGGGCAGGGGTCGCCCGATTCCCGGAGAAACTTTGTCGAGAGAGCCACCTGCACTCCGCAGACTATCAGTTGGTCAGCGGGAAAAATAAGGTCATCTAGATGCTGGTCCCCGCCACAGGGAAGAAAACGAACCTTCACGCCCCAAGATGCTCCCTCTCCCAGATCAGCAGTAAGAAGACTGCCCTCATTTTCCCGTTTTTTGGAAGAGCAAGTCGAGCTTGTCGCGGTTGAAACGGGCAGGAAGCCACGCGAGAGGTGGCGGGTCGGCCACGGTTGGGGACCAGGGCTGGAAAGGTGGGGGCGTGTCCGGGGGTTGGAACCTCGAGGGGAGGGCATCCCTATGATAGAGGCTAAGGAATATGAGTGGACTTTGTGGCAATAAGGGACCGGCAGCTTTTCCACCACTAGTTCTCGTCCAGCCAGGGGCAGCTCCCTGGGTTAAGGGGAAGCTGTGCGGCTTTCAATCTTTCCTAGCTAGCCTCCAACTTTGAGAGGGGCGGGAGGAATTCAGATAAAATCAAGCGGGGCGGGGTGTGCGTGGCTAACTTAAAAGATCTGAGTTTTGGATGTGTATTTTTGAGTGTCCTTTCCCTACTCTAACTTGAGACATTGACCGAGATGGCTCAGCATTCATGAAGAATTCTTCTTAATAATATCCCTTGATTCAGTGGACGAATCCAACGAATGTACTAGTTACTGTCCAACCTAGCACATTCTATGATCCTCTCTCTGCGCTGGGTACTTTAAAGGACTGGTTCTAAGGAAGTTTTTGGTGGTCTTCACCTTCCTCTATTTTTTGTTTTTACTAAAATCCTGCAACTAGACTTCACAGAATGTTTCAATTCAGCAAATATCTTCCCCCTTCCCAAAATAAGAGAGTGGAGGATTCCACGGGCCTTTTCTGAATTTCCTCTGTCCTGTACCCAAACACAGGTGGCTTTTGAGTGCTTAAAATGTGGCCAGTCCAAAATGAGATGTGCTGCATCTACACTTTAAGAAGCTTTGAAGACTGAGCACAAAAAAAGAAAAAAAAGTGAAATAACTCAATATGTGTGTACTTAGTCTCTCAGTTGTGTCCGACTCTTGCGGTCCCATAGACTAGCCTGCTGGGCTCCTCTGTCCATGGAATTCTCCAGGCAAGAACTGGAATGGGTTGCCATTTCCTTCTTTATGTTGCTCACATATTTCCATTGGACTGCACGATTTTAAAACATTCCCAAGAACCAAACCAGTCAATCCTAAAGGAAATCAACACTGAATATTCATTGGGAGGACTCATGCTAAAGCTGAAGCTCCAATATTTTGGCCACCTGATGTGCAGAGCCAACTGACTGGAAAAGACCCCAATGCTGTGAAAGATTGAGGGCAGGAGGCAAAGGGGTGACAGGATGAGACGGTTGGATGGCATCTTCGACTCAATGAACATGAGTTTGAGCAGACTCTGAGAGATAGTGAAGGACAGTGAAGCCTGGCGTGCTGCAGTCTATGGGGTCGCAAAGAATCAGGCAGTACTTAGCGACTGAAAAACAAAACAAGAACCAAAAATTTAAAGACTTGGGTGATACGGTTTCTACACTAGGACACTGAATCTTCTAAAAACGTGAACGTGAAGTCACTCAGTCGTGTCCGACTCTTTGCGACCCCATGGACTGTAGCCTACCAGGCTCCTCTGTCCATGGGATTTTCCAGGCAATAGTACTGGAGTGGATTGCCATTTCCTTCTCCAAGGGATCTTCCCAGCTGAGGGATCGAACCCGGGTCTCCCGCATCATAGACAGATACTTTACCATCTGAGCCACAGCAATTATTCTGGGGCTGGCTATTTATTCCCACCCCACTGGAGTTTTTCAATAGTTTGTTAAATTATCCATAGTGCCTCTGTAGGAAGTTCTGGCCAGAATCTTAGCAAGTTCCATGAGAACAGAGGCCTGGTTATGTTCACAGCCTCACTCCAAACGCCCAGAATGATGTCTGACATATAGTTGGTGGTCAGTAAATATTTTTTAATGGCATTAGTGACCAAAAGCCATGCTGTGTCAATACAGAAAGATTTGGCATCATTTAGGCCATATTTATGGAAATTCTGTGCAGTTATGTCTCAGGAAAGGGAATGAGAATCCTAATAAGAGAACCTGAAAAGCCACTGAAGGGGTCAGTGGACAAAGGGGAAACTATGCTGTTTTGGAAGTATCAAATACTTGTATTAGGGACCTTTGTCCTAATCTCTTTTGACAGTTTGTGTCAACAAAACACTGGCTGGAGAAATAAGGATGTTTATTTTTTATTGAGTGTAATTTTAAAATGCATCACTTGGATATGTTTCACATTTTGACCATGTTGCAGATCTACATAATTCACAGGGATATCTCAGAAAGATGCCACGTGAAGCAACCCATAGCCCAGCCTAGGTCCCAACACAAGAGTATCTCCTCTGCTCTCTGCCTGTGCTTCTGTCGTTGCAGTTCTCCCAAACTGTTTAGCCAAGCTGTGACATCACTTGAGGGCTTGTGTTATCCCTACTCCACAGTTGGGGAGTGGGGATGGGGTTGAGGCTCAGAAGCAGCTTTCAGTTTAGAAGCTAAGCCAGGAGCTTTCAATCTTAAAGTGATATGCAAAGCAAGCATATTGTTTCCACTTATATGCTCTAAATAATTTATTCCTCAATCAAATATTTATTGAACACCTAGTATGTGCCAGGATAAGGGAATTTAGCAGTAACTGTGGCTAGTTTTGATTTATCAGCTCTCAGCTCCAAATGTATCCATCATCTTTGCCTGCTCTGTGAATATGGATCTGGGCCCTTAAAATAGTTTCTTTTGCCCCTGGTACCAAAGCTTTTACAGTAGAGGGCACTGGAAAGACATAGGAAGTGATGTTTCTGGTTCTGGTATGCAAGCCTAGCAGGTTCCTACAGCACAGGTGACAATCAGCACAGAGCAGCCAGCAGCTTCCTCCACGATCCTCCTTAAGTAGTTCTGGAGTTGAGTGCCCCTGATGAGACATCTTCCTAAACAGCTTTCCCTCCACCTCAGAGGATGTGTTTCCAGTAAGGTCTGGAATGTGGGTTTCTGGATTTTGGGAGAAAGGCAAGATTTCCAGCAGGGTCCGCCCACTCCAGCTGTGCCCTCTTGAGCAAGGTCTTGATTTCAGCTGTAGATTATGTGTGGGTCTTGGGGAAGCTGTTTCTTGAGTCATCTATTTCAGCCCTAGAGATAATGGCTGCTCTGTATATCTGCTATTTTTATATTCTTTACCTCTTACTCACCAATCCCACTTTACGCCCACTTCCTGTCATAGTTAATAATTCTTTATCCTAAACTTTCCTTGTTCAAATTACTACATGTTTTTCCTCTAAATTGGACTCAGACTGATACATAAACAGCATAAGCAAAATCTCTTCCCTGTTGGGGCTTACATCCTGATCAAGGGAGTCAGAGAAACAGTTGAACAAGTAGCAAGCAGCAAAATGTAAAAGTGGAGGTAAATGGTATGCAGAGAAATAAAGCAGGGTGGGGGTAGGTGTGGCTGGTGTGGTATAACTCGTTTAGATGGGAGGTTATGGAAGGCTTCTTGGAGGAGATGACCCAGGTGCCAGAGGCAGAGAGTATGGGTCTTTCTCGTCCCAAAAGAACCCCTGGTTGACGATAGGAAGCTTCTTTCACCTTACTCACCCTGGTACTAACGGGGCGCTTCAGGATAAATGGCTAAGTGTGTGGGAATGATGAGTAGCATCCTGTCTTTAACAGCCATATCTTATGTTAGCAATAGTTCTGACTGTTTGGAGAGATCCTGAATTTCTAGCTAGTCTGAACAATTAGTAGTCCGAATATTTAGAAGGAGCAGTGAGTTTCTTTATACTCCAAGCTGATAAAGCAATTCATATTTAAGAAACACACTATTAAAAACAACCCTCTTACTTGAGAAATACTCATGTTATCTTTACTTGAGTCTAGAGGAAAACTTCAAGAGATTTTTCTGCTCCATTCAGCCTCTGCCTTTAAGCAAATAAGGTATTATTATCCCCACTTTAAAGATTAATCAACTGAGGCTCAGGAAGAAGTTACTTGCTAAAAGTTGTAGAGCTTGCAAGTAGTGAAGCAGAGATCACAACTTCTGTCTTCTACCTCCTTATTTCTTATCTGTACAAAACTTGAGTTCCACAAGTGGATATTGAATTTATGCAATTTAAGTGCACCTCACCCCACCTGCTTGGTTTACTCCTTTCTCAGCAGATATTTTCTGGCTAAAATAAAAGTGGAGGGTGAATTAGGTAGATGACTGTGTTACAGCTGCCACTGGGCAAAAGCTGAACCCAAGGACTCCCAAGGCTACAGGAAGCAAATCTGGCTCCCTTCCTCCCATCAGCCTCTCACCTCAGAGTCTCTGAAGGCTTGAGAAATACAGTTCAAGAGAGAGGAACTGTGCTTAAGCTCGGGTCCTTTTACTTTTCACAACAGCAGGGTTCACACCCATTCAGCTGCTCTTGCCATGCCTTCACACTGGCTCCCACCGGTGCTAACTATCACAACAGCCTGCAGGTAGATATTACAGGGGGAAAACTGTGCATTTACTTTCTGAAAATGGGCAGCGTGGGAATGGGGTAGGGGTAGGAAAGTATAACTCAATTCCATACTGCTTTGTTCGAGAAAATAATTCTTGAAAGTCCAGTATTATTTTCACTGGAATTGTGAAAATTCACAATTAACCTGATCTGGTTAACTCTGCCTACTCTTTTAACCTTTCTGATTTCAGTCATATTGTATCTCATCCATAAAGGAGGCATGATCCCTCCATGCTAAATGCAAACATTTGCAGCTCGAAAAATGTTTTGTTTTATAATTTGGAACTTGCATTGGTCATATAGAACAGGTCTACATTCAAGATCATCTGCCAAGCTTGATCACCTTTTCTTTCCCTCTTCCAAAGCAATCTGGGATGAGTGTTGTTTGGAAGAAGTAGAAGCAGTGCACTTTGTTGAAAATTGATCAGTTGTCTTATAAAGTGAGCAAAACCGTAAGAGTCTATGTGGGCTCCCACTGTCATAATTCAATTCAGGACGTGTCTTCAACTATTATGTAGCTTGGAACAATTCTGGCAAATCACATGACTTCCTTTAATAGAAATCCATGTAAAATAGTGTGAATGAACCATCATCCACAGTGTAAACTCTGGTCCAGTGCACTACTATGTTTAGAAAAGACTGATATTCTGGGAAGTTTTCATTCATAGAGACACCCCCAATTTGCTGTTTGGCTCTATGAAAAAAAAGATTTGTATGATTTTTATTAAATAGGTCCATAAGTGATCATTTGATACCTTATCTCTGTATGGGCCATGAGGGTTTACCTACAACTGCCACATATTATTACCTCTGGTATTAGCAGTATGTAAGGGAGCAAGAGGAGAAGGCAATGGCACCCCACTCCAGCACTCTTGCCTGGAAAATCCCATGGATGGAGGAGCCTGGTAGGCTACAGTCCATGGGGTCTCTAAGAGTCGGACGCAACTGAGCGACTTCACTTTCACTTTTCACTTTTCACTTTCATTCATTGGAGAAGGAAATGGCAACCCACTCCAGTGTTCTTGCCTGGAGAATCCCAGGGACAGGGGAGCCTGGTGGGCTGCCGTCTCTGGGGTCGCACAGAGTCGGACACGACTGAAGTGACTTAGCAAGGGAGCAAGAAGATAGGATGGATGGGTATTAAAATCCCATTTTACAAATGAGGAAACGGATGTGCAGAAAAATCAATGGCCTCCTGAAGATTATACAGCTAGTAAACAAGCAAGTTGGGAATCCAACCTGAGCTTTCAGATTCCACTTCTTTCCAGTCCACTAGAGCTGCTCTCTGAACGGCTCAGTCATAGACACCACCCATCCATTGATCAGTCTAACCACACTTCTTCGTCTCCCCTCATTTCACAGCACAGTTAACAAGAGCATAATTGGCATACCTTTTCCCAGCACAGTTACTAGAGTGCAGTGTTTTTGTAGCTTAGGGTTGATTTCTGAATCTAATTTTTGTTCACTCATTCTCCATTCTCAGTTTATAATCCAAATCAAGGCATTTTTGTATAATTTATCCAGAGAGAATTTCAGCAGAAATTAAGGCTTTTAAAAGGGAAGCCATGCTGAAAATAATCTTATAATTTCCAGGAATGACGTTCATCAAGGATTTAAACAGTAGCATAGACAACCGTCTCTCTTTACACACTTAAGGAATTTGGTGCTTATGCTTTCTCGAAAGGAAACAGTTTGTTTTTCAGTCCTGGGAGGATTCCATATTCTTTAAAAACTGTAAGATGTGTAATTAATCATGTAGGAAATGATTTATTATTATGGTAATTGTCATATATATTTTAATAAGACATTGAAAATGGAAAATAAAGAATTGTCAAATATTTATTGCAAGTTGTATTTAGAAACATTTATATAACATTTAGATTGCTATGCAGCAATCAGTATTCACTAACAACTTGCTCCAAAAACAGTAAACATGTGAATCATGTTGTAAAAATTAGTCAGATTCAGAAATCTCCTCGAAGATCAAAAAAAAATAAATAAAGTGTAATAAGTTTTTACACTGGCGAGTAAAAACTGCACTGGGAAAAAATATCCTAACTGTACATATTTTATCTGTTCAACAGCAGAGTGTTGACAACAGTCTCACACAACCACATCTGACACTTCATTTTGACAGTTCACTTTTTGTTGAATGAAGTATGTTAGTCACATACGTTTTTGGATTATTTATGCAATTCTTAGGGAAATTTATAATCAAAGTTGCATCAAACTAAGTTTAATTAAATTTTTATTATCTGTAAAGCTACTTCATACACAACTAGAAGTTTAATAATTATTAAAATACACATATAAAATTTATGTGTGCCTATGGCTGGTTCTGGAGAAGGTGATGGCACCCACTCCAGTACTCTTGCCTGGAAAACCCCATGGATGGAGGAGCCTGGTAGGCTGCAGTCCATGGGGTCACTAGGAGTCAGACATGACTGAGCGACTTCACTTTCACTTTTCACTTTCATGCATTGGAGAAGGAAATGGCAACTCACTCCAGTGTTCTTGCCTGGAGAATCCCAGGGACGGGGGAGCCTGGTGGGCTGCCGTCTCTGGGGTCGCACAGAGTCGGACATGACTGAAATGACTTAGCAGCAGCAGCAGCAGCATGGCTGGTTCATGTTGAGGTTTGACAGAAAATAGCAAAATTCTGTAGAGCAATTATCCTTCAATAAAAAATAAATTAATTTTAAAAACCCACAAATATATACAAAGTCATACCTTCAGTTCAGTTCAGTCGCTCAGTCGTGTCTGACTCTTTGCGACCCATGGACTGCAACGCGCCAGGACTCTCTGTCCTTCACCAACTCCCAGAGTTTACTCAAACTCATGTCTATCGAGTCGGTGATGCCATCCAACCATCTCATCCTCTGTCATCCCCTTCTCCTCCTGCCTTCAATCTTTCCCAGCATCAGAGTCTTTTCCAATGAGTCAGCTCTTCACATCAGGTGGCCAAAGTACTGGAGTTTCAGCTTCAGCTTCAGTCATTCCAATGAATATTCAGGGATTATTTCCTTTAGGATAGACTGGTTTGATCTCCTTGCAATCCAAGGGACTCTCAAGAGTCTTCTCCAACACCATACTTCAAAAGCATCAGTTCTATGGCACTCAGCTTTCTTTATAGTCCAACTCTCACATCCATACATGACTACTGGAAAAACCACAGCCTTGACTAGATGGACCTTTGTTGACAAAGTAATGTCTCTGCTTTTTAATATGCTGTCTAGGTTATCATAACTTTTCTTCCAAGGAGTGTCTTTTTCATTTCATGGCTGCAGTCACCATCTTCAGTGATTTTGGAGCCCCCCAAAATAAAGTCTGCCACTGTTTCCATGTTTCTCCATCTATTTGCCATGAAGTCATGGGACTGGATGCCATGATCTTAGATTTCTGAATGTTGAGCATTAAGCCAATCTTTTCACTTTCCTCTTTCACTTTCATCAAAAGGCTCTTTAGTTCTTCTTCACGTTCTGCCATAAGGGTGGTGTCATCTGCATATCTGAGGTTATTGATATTTCTCCCAGCAATCTTGATTCCAGCTTGTGCTTTCTCCAGCCCAGAGTTTCTCATGACATACTCTGCATATAAGTTAAATAAGCAAGGTGACAATATATAGCCTTGACATACTCCTTTTCCTATCTGGAACCAGTCTGTTGTTCTGTGTCCAGTTCTAACTGCTCTTTCCTGACCTGCATACAGGTTTCTCATGAGGCCGTTCAGATGGGCTGGTATTCCCATCTCCTTCAGAATTCTCCACAGTTTATTGTGATCCACAGAGTCAAAGGCTTTGGCATAGTCAATAAAGCAGAAGCAGATGTTTGTCTGGAACTCTCTTGCTTTTTCAATGACCCAGAAGATGTTTGCAATTTGATCTCTGGTTCCTCTGCCTTTTCTAAAAGGAGCTTGAACATCTGGAAGTTCACGGTTCACGTATTGCTGAAGCCTGGCTTGGAGAATTTTGAGCATTCCTTTTCTAGCGTGTGAGATGAGTACAATTGTGCGGTAGTTTGAGCATTCTTTGGCATTGCCTTTCTTTGGGATTGGAATGAAAAGTGACCTTTTCCAGTCCTGTGGCCACTGCTGAGTTTTCCAAATTTGCTGGCATATTGAGTGCAGCACTTTCACAGCATCATCTTTTAGGATTTGAAATAGCTCAACTGGAATTCCATCACCTACACTAGCTTTGTTCGTAGTGATGCTTCCTAAGGCCCATTTGACTTCACATTCCAGGATGTCTGGCTCTAGGTGAGTGATCACACCATTGTGATTATCTGGGTCATGAAGATGTTTTTTGTACAGTTCTTCTGTGTAATCTTGCCACGTCTTCTTAATATCTACTGCTTCTGTTAGGTCCATACTATTTCTGTCCTTTATTGAGCCCATCTTTGCATGAAATATTCCTTTGGGAGAAGGAATTGCCAAATAAAGTACTAACTAGTCAATTCAACTGGAAATTTAAATAGTGATAAAAGGGATGTGTGATTGTTTTTTACGTTTTGATTGTCAAGACCTAGGGAACTGGAAAGCCTGTAATTTCTATTATGAACCTTACCTCATGGTCTTCAATTACGTCTTATGAAGGACCTGTATTTATTTCACAGTTAGGTTACATGTAATCAACCCCAGTGGTAGCTAACATTTACTAAGTGTGCCAGATATTGTCATATAAATGATCTACCTGTATTTCATCTTCATCTTAAAGGTGAGCCCATGGACTATTGAACAGGTTCCCTAACTTGCATAAATCCACCCAACCTGCTCACTGCAGAGTAATAGTCCATCCCAGGGGATTTCCCTGGCAGTACAGTTGATAGGAATCTGCCTTCCCATATTGGGAACACAGGCTCAGTCCCTGGTCCAAGAAGATCCCACATGCCCACATGCCATGGAGGAACTAAAACCCATGAGCCTCAATTACTGAGCCCACGTGCTGCAAGTTCAGAAGCCCGTATACCTAGAGCCTATGCTCCATAAGAGAAGCCACCACAATGAGAAGTTTACACACCACAACTAGTGAGTAGGCCCTGCTTGCCCAGCTACAGAAAAGTCTGCACAGCAACAAAGACCCAGCACAGCCAAAAGCAAATAAATTATTTCTAAAAATCTGCATTCTAAAAAAAATTGCAAACCCAAGATTATTTCTGTAGAAGAGTTTCTTGTTTTATTTTTGCCATTTTCAAACAATCCTTTTCTAAGTCAGAAAGAAGAATGACACTTAGATACATCATTTTGATATAAAGTATATTTTGTTTTTAGGGAATAAGCTGTGGTTAATAATACATTTTGTAAATCTTGCTATGCTAGGGGTTTTTCTTTAAGAGAATTTTGATACGAACCAGTGAGTCAGCAAATGGTTGCTAAATTTATATTTCCTCCACTGAACAAGATTAAATCCTAATTCATTCAAATTATTTTCATGTTCCGATTAATCAAATGACCCAGTCGCTAAGCCCATCTTTTCATTTTTTATCTTTTATTTTTTAATTCTCATTAGAGGAAGTAGTCACTAAAATTCACATTTAAAATATAGAACTAGGAACCATACTCAAGCAACTATCCACAGCCTATTGTCAAAATACTATCCTGGGAATTTAGAAATAGTTTAAGTTTCAGGCATGGCAACATGCAAAAAATCTAATCATAAAGGAAGTTATCATGAATAGCGGATACACACACACACACACACACACACATCCCATGAGTATCAACAGTTGATTTCATAGATAATTTCCTGCCTGCTGATGGCTACTCCCAAATCTTTCTTTAATTACAGAGCAAGATTGATAATACATAATAGTATAGTTTAATTAGCTATGTTTCTTATGTTTAGACCAATGAGCAATGTTGTAATGTACTTATTTTGATTAGATAAAAAATATGTGAAGCAAGAACAAGACACCCTTTGTTTGAGAAGATCCTTGACACATTTTAGGTTGACTGTTTCATAAAGATTCTTTTTTTCTCAGAAAGTTTCACTTGAGATAAAAGTCTAATGAAAAAAAAATTTTTTTTCAGAGCTGTTTCTGCTAACAACTTAGATTTACAAGGGCTTTGAATGTCAGAAAAATTCAGATTTTCATATCAAAGTCAAAAACAGAAATAAGCCAAATTCAAGTGTTTGTTTTCTGAAGCACTGCTGAATATATTGTCCGGTTAGTACCACGGAAGGCTGAAAGCAAAACACGGGTGGGTCTGCCAAACAATCCCTGACTCTGTTTATAACAACTGAAGCTGTGCCTTTCATATCAGAGTTCCATCAGAACGGGGAGGGGGAGGAACAGATAAGCTCATCAGTGAAATAGTAGTCTTTAACAACAACCAGTCACTTCCTGCAATCAAAACCATGCTAGCATGTGGCTTGTTCAAATAAAAATTACTGGACTGGAGCCAAACAAGGAAAAAGTAATTGATAATGTGGTTTTTCAGAAACCATCCATCCATCAAATGTGTCAGTCCTTCATAATACTTTATTTCCCTTCTGAACAAAGATCTTTAAAATTCATTGTGTGCACTTAAAAACAAAGTGTCCTTGTGCTGGTTTATAAAGATTCTCTTTTAGTTTGGGTTTGTTTTGTTATTTGATTACATTCCCTCCCATCCTGCTTTTTTTTTTTTTTTTTAACAGATAGTTGCTGGAAATTTCTGCCATTCTTAAACAAAGCATCTTTGTGCTGTATCAGCTTGCATTTTCCTTGGATTGTATTTGGATGATGCCTTTTCACTGACTTCAGCACTGGAGTATTGTAGCCACAGCTCTAGTAAGTAGACTGTAACAAACAGATTCACTGGCCCTTTTTGTTTGTTGCAGCCTATTAACCTTCTGGTGGGAAATGCTACTCAGAGTAAGGCATCGGAGTTATTTCAAGCAGAATTTAAAACTGATGAGAAAATACTGGTTCATACTTGCAGCTAGAAAAAGTCATTAACAGTTAATACTATAAAAAATGTTCCATCTCCAGTAATCCCTCCAATACAACGCAAATGTCTTTTAACTAAAACCTTCCATTCATTTTTGGATCTGAAAGATCAGTTTGCAAAACTGATCATAGCTTAGCTCACTGTCACTATCCAAAACAAACTTCTGTAATGTACATTTCAGCAACATTCACTTGCTTTCACTTTTGATGACTTCCATATTAAAGTCAAGGCTACTGGAGATTTAGTGTCTTACACTCATACACACATTTGCCCTAAATATGGTAAAAATTACACTTCAAAATGCATATTTAAAGGAATATGATGGTTTCCCTTAAAATCATGTTTTAAATGACAGTCATGTGATTAAAACACTGTAACTGAAAAAAAGAGAAATAATTAATGAGGTTTTGGTGCACAAAAATTATGATGGAAAACATCCCTGTGATTCTGTGGTTTTTCACTTCTTTTAGCTGCCTATTTACAAGCAAATGCCATCATATTATGACCTCTTTTGTGTTCTCCTAGTACTATCAGCTCTTGACCTGACAATTACTTTAAGTTTATATTTAGATCTTCTGGCAGTGTCTTGGGACAAACTAGCCAGGAGAAAGGCCCTTAGAGATAGTTGTTCCTTGTATAGCCAGCTAAGACCTGGCCAGAGAAACCACTCCTATTATCTCACCAGCCATCTCAATAAAGTTTCTTTTTAAAGAAAGCCAGGAAAAAAAAGCTTCAGAGGCAGCACAAAACCCCTACACTATGGCAGGTCCTGCTCCTGGAATTTCTCTTTTGGCCTGCTCTGAAATAACACTAAAAAAATATCACATTTATACAAGATAATATTAACAGTTTTCACGTGTAACCTCTTTTCCGTCTATGAAATACTAATACTAGAATAGCAAAAAGAAGCAAATATTCACTCTTCATCCAAAGATTGTTACATGAAGAAATACAAAATGTGCCAGGCTCAGGGGTTATTTTTGGTGGGGGAGACATCAATTTGGAAATGGCAAAGAGGTCAACTACTAAGTCAACATCCACAGTGGGTCCCTTGAAAAATGAAGATCTCATTTAGTTTTTTTGATGGGAAATTGCCAAGAAAATCAATGATACAAATTTTGCCTTCAGAAGTATTCACAAGAATGGGCTATGGGAACAAGTAAAATATCTTCATTCTTTGTTTTTCTGCTAGAATTTACTACATATTCAGTTTTGCCTGTTGACTCATGCTAAGCCTGTGGTGAGATAAAAATGAAACAGGTTAATTTTTTAATAATAGTTTGATGCATTTGATTTTGTTTGATTGGTTCACATTTTCTTAAACTGAGCCCCTCCTCATTCTGCCAGAGGCATCCAAAAAGCATGCCTCCTAGAAGTTTAAGGATTCCTATAGAAATGGTTCAGAAAGGGGAAAAAATCTAATATTTCATTTCTGATATAAAAAAGGATTTTTTTTTTTTTGTCAAAAGTCAATGTAGTCTCGAGAGCCAAGCCTTGTCAAAACAGAAGACTTTTCAAATTCACTGTTTTAGTCTCATGGAGAGCTAGGCAGAACTGAGTAGATGAGTTTCATCCATGGAAAGGGGAACCTAGGTGATGAAGCTTTCTGCCCTGGAGTAACAGAAAGATGCAGTGACAAGAAACAAAAAGCCCGCAGCAGACTCTCACTGTGGAGGGGCTGTGGAGAAAAGGAGGTGAGGGAGGAAGGTTAGTAGGGGTTAGAAGATGCCTCCGTCTTCTTGGAGGCAATGCTCTTTGGACAGGAACACGTGTTACACACAAACTATCCACTCATTTCATGTACACAGGTGTTCACGTTTTCACATCTCTGAAATCAGAATGCATCAGGACGTGTACATGGATCTTCCTAGACACTTACTTTCTTTTTTAAGCAGCATAAAGAGCAGTGGTAGATCTTAAAAGCAATGGCATCTTTGATTCAATAAGATGTGCTAAATTGAGTGAAAAGGTGAAGAGAGGGGATTCTGCTCTCCTTTCTACCTGGGGCTCTGTGAGGCTTGAACCTTGCACCCACCCTCAGCAACCAAGAGCAACCATAGCCAAGTAAACTCAGAGATTCCCCCAAATGAGGCATAAGGTGGACCTCCTGAACTGCTGTCTGCTTCTCCATGGCATGAATGAGACCCAGAAGAGCCAAGGGGAGTCTGGAAAGTTACAGGAGAGTCTGACAGGAAGTTTCTAGAAGGAAGGCGGCTGCTGTGTAGGGGCAGCAGTGAGGACTTCGGAGCAGATGCCCAAGTCAGCTTCCACGGGGAGCTCAGCATTAGCAAGGGCAATGCGGGGCTAAGTCACCAGGGAAGTGACTAGCTCCAGATTCACATGGAGGAGAATGCTGACCATCAGTCATGCTGGCCCTGGGCTCCAAGATCAGCTCCCAGTAGAACCTCCCAAAAGGAGAGCCACCAACCCTCAGCAGTCTTTGGTTCCCGGGCAGCCCAGGCCAGTTTCTCCACAGCCAACCTCATGAGGATCCAAGGTAGACTCTGCTGACCTGAAGACCCAGTTACCCTATAACCACCACAAAGCCACAGAGCCCCACCGCTCCCCATGTCCTACCTGCTGAAGGACCAGGGAAAACAGGGAGAGGAAACCAGGAATCTGAAAGATGGTGTATTTCTTCCAAAATAGAGCATTTAGGTAGAAAAAGTGTAAAAATTAATCAAGAAGATGAAATCTTCCGGGTTGTTAAAAGAAATTGAGCTTTTTATTTTTCCCTTGCTACCCAGTTAAGCATTTATAAAAGGGATCAGTTAATAGAAAAATGAAAGAAACTGTGCTTTCTATTAACATCTGATTTGTACTGTAAGTGAATACGTGACTCTAGAACTTTAGAATGATGAAGTCTAGAATTTAGAGAGTGATTATATGAGAACCTTACAAAATATAATGTGGCAGTTGGTTAGTTGTTAAGTTGTGTCTGACTCTTGGGACCCCACGGACTGGTGCCCAACAGCCTCCTCTGTCCGTGAGATTTCCCAGACAAGAAAACTGAAGTGGGTAGCCATTTCCTTCTCCAGGGGATCTTCCTGACCCTGGGATCGAGCCTGGGTCTCCTGCATTGCAGGCGGATTCTTTACTGACGGAGCCACCAGGGAAGCAAGTATAAGGTAGCCATTAACACAAGTCTGTGAGAGAGAGAGAGATCATCTTTCAATTATGCGTAAATTGGCAAATTGTGATTCTGTGACCTATATTGTCATATTAATGGTGCTTTCATTGAACCAAAGGATGTTGTCATTATTAACACTGTTTCTGCATCTTAGTATTTCTTGATCCTGGTCAAGAAAGAAGCAGATCCTATGGGTGGGTTATGAACTTTTAATATAATAAACACATGTGAAAACAGAAATCTCAGCATCAGAATAAATTATTTTATGCTTGTTGAGGGGAACTTTCAAGAAACAGTGCAAAATAGTAGAAGAAAAAAAGGTGAGCAGATGCTAGGGACATATGGGCAAGTGGTTTTGAGGGCCTGAGAAAAAAGACAATCGGAGAGGAGAAATAGAAATGGTACTATGGTTCCTTTCTGGATGTGTCAGCTCTGTGATCTACCCCTCGCATCTTAACTCCCACCTGTGTCCTTCCTTATAGCTGTGCTGCAAAGAGAGGAAGACAGTGGCTCCTACTCTTGATCTGCTGTCTAATAACCCCATCCTCGGTTGAGTCTCATTGCCTATTGGGAAATGCTTCCTTGAGTGAGGAATATAACCTGCTTTATTCTGCCTTCAGCCCCAGACTCAGGATTCCTATAGCCCTCCTGCCACCTCAATATATGGGAGGACAGAGTAGACACCAAGTGATGGACCGTTCTTTCATGAGATGGAGCACACTGAACATCTCTTTTGATGCAAACAAGTCCCCTTCGTTAGAAAGCTGGTCTTATTGACTGAGAACCGTTATCACAGTGAGACAGAATGAGAGGAAACAGTTAAGCATGTTCTCCCCCCGTCCTTTTTGTGTTTATAGCTGCCCAGAAATGAACATCAATATTTAAATGTCTGAATTATCTTAGGCTTGTAAAAAACCAATTAGCTGCTCCCTGGGCCCAGTGTCTGGGGCCTCTGCAGGGCATAGTATGGGACTGTTTAGTTCTTGCGGTCAGAGGCAGGGAACTCTGGGAGCGGTCAGAGTGGCAAGGGTCATTGCTGGGTTAGTGGGGTTCCCCTGGGACCATCCATCCTGAAGGGACAGGAATCTGCAACAGCCCTTTAAGGCCATCAGAAAGGATTCGGCAGGACTATTGGCAGCACAAAGACCACTTGGCCAGAAGAGCTGCATCATGGAAAACACACCACAGACTGGAGCCTTCGATGCCGAGCAGTTCGGGGTCTTCACTGCTGACAAGTAGAAACCTTGAGACTTAGAAGACCTTGGTCAGCTATAGTAATTCTGGTTCCTCTGAAGAAATAAGTCCTCCTCCCCAGCCAGAGCTTACATGTCTGTGTCTGAACGTAGGGCCCCATCTTTAGACTTAGCACATCCTATGCAGGGACATTTTGCTTGGCCTGGACCATGGGGACGAGGGATCATGTTCGTTAGGAAGGTTTCCCGTTTCCTTAGTCCAGATTTGCATGGTTTCTAGCTCTCAGAGGACCAGGATTATTATCTCATTTGTGTTAGATTTTTTTTTTCCTGGAAGACATCATTTGTTGCTTACCCAATATCTAGTCACTCATGTCTTCCTTACTGACAAAACCCCATATCTGTTTGTGACAACACAGGACCCAGCCCTAGGGGGGATACATGACTTTCCACCTACCCTGGAAGCTGGGGGTGCTGAAAGAAGTGGAAGCAGGAGATGCCAGGAGGATGGTTTGTGGGAAAGATTTCCCTCCCTCATCAAAGAGGACAGATGCAGCCAGCTTGGCTGTCCCCAGCTTGATCTCAGACACATTGTCTGGAGCTGCACTGGGATCAGCACTTGGCTGATTAGAGTATAGAAGTCAGAGGTCGTTGTACCCCATACTTCTGCTGCTGCTGCTAAGTCGCTTCCATCGTGTCAGACTCTGTGTGACCCCATAGACAGCAGCCCACCAGGCTCCCCCGTCCCTGGGATTCTCCAGGCAAGAACACTGGAGTGGGTTGCCATGTCCTTCTCCAGTGCATGAAAGTGAAAAGTGAAAGTGAAGTCACTCAGTCGTGTCTGATCCTCAGCGAGCCGATGGACTGCAGCCTACCAGGCAGTCTCCTCCATCCATGGCATTTTCCAGGCAAGAGTACTGGAGTGGGGTGCCATTGCCTTCTCCAGTTGTATCCCATACTTTCACTTATTTAACACATATTTATTGAGCACCTGCTACCTTTCAAGCTCAATAAACGAGACACTGACCTGTGTTTGAGGTCCACATTTATTGCTCCTCTCAGGCACTGCATCGCCCTTGGCTCCTTTTTGCAGTAGAAATGACTGCAATACATACATGAAAATGTAAAATAAAAGAGGACAGGGAGTCATAGAAGCTATTAGATATTGAGAGTTTAATGGGAGAGTGGGAAATGTGACTTGGAAAATGGACAGAAGACAAGGAGGCAGGCTGGGCATCAGGAACCACAGCCACTGTTACTCCCAAGAACGGTCAACTCAGAATGAGGCCATGGCCTCCATCACAGCCTCCCTGAAGGCTGGACCGCATCTACTGCTGCTGCTGACTTCCACCCACATTCTAGAGCCAGTATCTCAGAAGTAAGCACCAGATTCTGCTGAACGTCCTCATCTGCCTCCATGTTGACAGTCTCAGGAATGAGTGGTGTCTCCACTCTTGTCCAGTTTTGTGTGGATGGAGAGAACAAGAATCACCCTCCTGCCAAGGCTATCTTCACAGCATATGAGGGCTACTCCAAAAGAAAATTGAAACAGTCTAGAAGGAAGTGCCAAAGCTAGGTAGCCAAAATTTTTAAGTTCATGATGGTGAAAATAATTTACAGAGAGTATCACAATTTTCAAGGTAGAAAACAGTAAAAATAACTTTCATACAGTATTTTAAAGTATTCAAAGTACATCTGATCATCACAATACTGAGATGCATGCAGAACAGGTGTTTTATCTGAGCCTCAAAGAGATGAAATTATTTTAATAGAACATGAGGTGTTCAGTGATTATCTGAGTTTTTATTTAAAAAGAAAGAAATATGTAACCTTTAAGTATGTGACAGTTTCAACTGGGGATGGCATTAGCATATCTGGAGTGCAAATATAATCTTCTGTAGACAGTGTTGATTTATATATGCAAATGAACTAGTTTTCCAAAAAGTGAAGGTATTCTACCTGGAAGTGAAGGTTTTTTCATATGAGCCTCTTCTCAAATTTTATCTCAAAGGCTTATCAAACTTTTAAATTCTTATCCCATAAAGACAAAGCCACATAGCTGACCTGATCTTACACTTAATTGATGTAAAACAAGAAGAGCGAAACATGACATATGTCCTGTTACTTGCCTATTTCTTGACTTTCCCAGACATAACTAATTAATCATGGCATTTGTTCCTCAGAATCCTTCTGGATGCAGCACTGAAAGCAGTCCTACCAATCGATCCTCGTGGGCAATCCTAGAGGAGCAATGTTCAGTATGGAGTTTTGGTAGTCAAGGATTTCTTTTGTTTGCCCAGAATGTTGGAAGTTCTAGGAAAAGCACCCTTCTTCCTCTGAAAAATCTTCAAGAATGTGACCTAAATCCTGGCTTGTTAAGCAGATCTGAAGCTATGGGTTAAACTGTAGCTTCAGTCTCTTGGAATTCAAATACCATCTCCATCAAGACTGAAGTTTCGGAAGATGTTATAGAAAATGTCATGATGGTAGAGTGTGGGGACTGCCTCTTGGGTACTCAGTATGGGGCTGCAAGAGAAAGATGTGCTTGGCCTCTGTTGAAAGCTGACCAGCAGGAGAGAGAAATGGCTTTGTTAAACCAATTCTTTTCTGTCCTTCTCTAGTGGTCCTATATGGCTGAAGGGCTGATATCCAGGCACTGGTAAATTGCAAAAATCTATTTCTCAGCCCAAGCTAAAGTGACATACTGGCAAAATGCCAGGGGAATTAGGAAGTCTGATGTCCCAGGCTCCTCCCAAGCATTAGCCGGGGTTAGAAGAGAGATTAGTTTTGCCTCCCTTCTCCATCTATCCTTCCGAGCACAAGACAGAGTCAGAGATCTAATTCCTTAAACTAAGGCCTAGACAGAGGCTTGGATAAAAAAGTGAAAGTGATGTTCTGTTTTCTGGACCACATTTCTGGCACCTAAGAAGTTATGATGTTGCCAGAGAAATCTCAAATCTGAATACAGGAGTTTAAACCCTGAGGAAATCCTTAGACCTTTAGATCTACACCCATTGTAGGTGAGCTGGATGGTTGAGGTGTTCAAACTTCCCGAAGCCTGTCTCCTTTCTCTCATGGTTGCTGCTGATGGAAATGGAAGAGGAAAATCTCCCAGCTGGCAGAACCAGAGCCACCAGATTGGCCAATTAAAGAACTCAATATACTGCCAGGGAAATGATTCAATACATAGATGCCAATGAGACCTACTAAAGTCATCATTTATCTTATTATCCCTGATGTGGCGGTAGGTGGGGTTGGGGGGGGGCGATACTGGAATCACTCTTCTCCCAAGGCCACATGTGTAGAATCCCTGAGGGCCACTTTGAAAGGAAATCGAGCATTCCTGGACAAAGATCAACAGGAAGACTCAGTGCTGCTGCTGCTGCTAAGTTGCTTCAGTCATGTCCGACTCTGTGCGACCCCATAGACGGCAGCCCACCAGGCTCCCCCATCCCTGGGATTCTCCAGGCAAGAACACTGGAGTGGGTTGCCATTTCCTTCTCCAATGCACAAAAGTGAAAAGTGACAGTGAAGTCACTCAGTTGTGTCCAATTCTTAGCGATCCCATGGACTGCAGCCCAGCAGGCTCCTCCGTCCATGGGATTTTCCAGGCAAAAGTACTGGAGTGGGGTGCCATTGCCTTCTCCAGTGCTAGGGTTAACATTTGCCTCTATATGTGGCTTCTCCATCTCCCATTTCTAAGTGGTAAGTTTTGATTGTCATTCTCCTAATTTTCTGATACCACTACACATTAATATCTTAAAAGTCACATCTACAGTGAACAGACAAGAACAAACATCACTCTGTGATACTAGACATTCAGCTACTTGCTTCAAGGTGAGCTGAATACCATCTATGTTTACATGTGGGATTATTAAATTAAACTGGTGGTGATATTGGTTATCTATTTCCACAAAAATTCTATTAACACACAACCACAAAATCCAGTGGCTTAAGACAATAACCATTTATTTAGCTCCTGAGTTTGCGGGTTGCTTGGGCATCTCTTCAGTCTTGGCTGAGTTTGACTGACATTGTCTGAGCTTACTCATGAGTCCCACCCTCAGCTGGTGGGATTGTAGGGGGCTTGCCAGGTAAAATGGCCTCACCTAGAATGATCTGGCTGTGCCTCCAGGCTCTTTCATCCTCCATCAGACTAGCCTGGGTTCATACTAATGTTGGTGGCAGAGATCTAATAGAAGAGCAGAAGTACACAGGGGCTTTCTCGCGCCTAGGCTCAGAACTAGCCCACTGTCCCTTCTATCATGTTCAATTGGCTTTAGTAAGTCACAGGCCAGCCTGGACTCAAAGGATGGGGAAATAGACTCTACCTGTTAATGGAAATAGTTGCAAAAGGCATGGGTAGAGGGCAAAGAGGGGATTTAGAGTTATTTTGCAGCCAGTCATCTACAGAGGCTGTGGGGGAATTATTTACATAGGAAGATGGTATATGAGAGAGCTGGTTGACCAAGAGATGGATAGTGGTAGAGATTTATCTCTAAGATGTGCCCATACTCTTCTGTTCTTTTACAAGCAACACTCACCCCGTCCTCTAAGAAATGTTTATTTTAACCACTGCTGCTGCTAAGTCACTTCAGTTGTGTCCGACTCTGTGCGACCTCACAGACAGCAGCCCACCAGGCTCCCCCATCCCTGGGATTCTCCAGGCAAGAACACTGGAGTGGGTTGCCATTTCCTTCTGAGTGCTGAAGAACAGATGCTTTTGAACTGTGGTGTTGGAGAAGACTCTTGAGAGTCCCTTGGACTGCAAGGAGATCCAACCAGTCCATCCTAAAGGAAATCAGTCCTGAATATCCATTGGAAGGACTGATGCTGAAGCTGAAACTCCCAAACTTTGGCCACCTGATGTGGAGAACTGACTCATTGGAAAAGACCCTGATGCTGGGAAAGATAAAAGGCGGGAGGAGAAGGGGATGACAGAGGATGAGATGGTTGGATGGCATCACTGACTCAATGGACATGAGTTTGAGTAAACTCCTGGAGTTGGTGAAGGACAGAGAGGCCTAGAGTGCTGCAGTCCATGGGGTTGCAAAGAGTTGGACACGACTGAGTGACTGAACTGAACTGAACTGACATCTTCCTATTGATTCTGCTTCCTGGGCCATAGTGATCAGACAGAGACAAGCACCTGACCCAGCTAGGTTAATCAGAGGTTAACCTCCCTGTCCACAACTAGACAAAGGACAGGACCTAATTAAGGTTACTCAAAATGCTTTTATAGGTGTGAGAGCTAGGAACTTGTGAATCCAGGAGTTGACATCAGCCATGGCAGCATAGACAAAGCAAGCCTGCAACTATGAAACTGACATTCAGAGAGAAGCAAGAGGAAAGAAAGACGATAGAGTTTAGGGAACCCCAGTTCCTGGTACAGTTATTCCAGAACCATGTCACACTCATCCTTCCTATGAGTTTGTTTTGAAAGGCAAACATTCTCTGTTTTTGGAAAAAATAACTAAAGTTGGAGCTGGTCCATTGCAACTGAGGTGGTCTGCTACAGGAGTAATTTGAGACATAGACCTCTGGCCCCAAAATATCCTCTCATCCTCTCACAACTAAGAACTAGGCAGAGAGTTGCCATTTTCTCTACTAGCAATTCAATTTTTGGTTTAGGAGGTGTATGAATCGGAATGAGCCATGGTTTTTGACACCTCCTTATATGGCCTGGAAAGCCTTTCCACCCCTGACTTTGCAAACCTGTTTTCATGTTTCAACATTCAGCCCAATGTCACCTACACACTTAGGCTTCTTTTACTCCTCTTTTTCTGCTACTTTTAAATTAGGGGGTTTCCCTGCTTCATGCTCCAAAAATACTTTAGATATATTTCTAGGCTACTACTCATATACCATATTCTATGCTCGCAGCTCTTATGTACCCCCTTAGTGAAATTATGATTCCTTCCTTTAAGTTAAACACTAAAACATGTATTATTTACCTTTGTATTCTTCAGACTTAGTATTGCATTGCTTTTAATAAAAAATGCAAGTTTTTAAAGTTTAGTCTATTAAAACTTTAAGCCATTAATATCTTAGCTTGATTCATTGACAAACATTATTTAAGAACATACTCATTCAACCATCAGTTCTGAATCTTGACTGCACATTAGAATCACCTAGGGAGCTTTTTAAATATATTGATGCTTGAGCCTCACCTCAGACCAACTAAATCAGAATTTCTGGGATAGGGGCCCAGGCATCAATATTTTTTAATAGATTTACAAGTGGTTCTAATATGCAGCCAGGATTAAGAACTGCCCTATATGAAGGAAGTTTCTATCTCTTACAGAAAAGCAAGAGCCAAAGGAAAGATTCCATTTAGTTGGAAGGAAGCCTTCATGAAAGTGATGGCTTTTGAATTAAATTTTAATGGAAGGGTAGAATTTCAGGAGGGAAACATAAGGGGAAAAAAATGGAATGTGGAAAAACAGAGAGCACCAGCTTCTCTGCAGTGTAGGGGTGTAATGAGAGATAGGATTTAGAGCATTATTGTGTGAGGCATTTTATATATTTTTCTCAACGAATCTTCACAATTAACTTCTGAGGGAAGAACTATTTTGTGGATGAGAAGGCTGAAGCACAGACAATTTAAACACTTGTTTAAGACTGTACTACTAGCTCCTGGTGGATCTGGGACTTCAGCCCAGGTCTGGCTTGTTTTCTTAGCCAAGGCATACAACTCCACCCCGGGGCTGGAAGGCCTGCTGCACCTGTTGGCAGCTACCTTTTTTTCCGGCCTCTGCTTCTTCTAGCAGAAGCCACTAAAGGGCTTGTAGAGCAGAGTCTGAACCATCTGACTTCTTGAGTGACTATCAACAGGGTGAGAGCACGTGGTCGTGGCCTGTGTTCTCCTGCCAGGTGAGTCAAGTGATGCTTAGCGTGGTTGCTGTCCAAAGTGAGCGCTGGTCAGCCAGGCAGGACCAGTGGACCAAGGGAAGCTCACCGAGCTCTGGAACTGCCATGGCTCCTTTTGGTGACTGAGATTTCCCAGAATTGCTTCTCTGAAATATTTGTTTCATGTCTCCATTGTCCATATTTATTTCACTCCTGATTTTAGAAATGACCACAGGGCACTGTTCCCAGACGCCACAACTCTCCTCTCCCAAGCAGGCTATGGTCCCCTGATCACTTGCATTGAGTCCTATTTGTTCTTCCTCCAAACTGGCCTCATGCTGCTAAGCCACATGCCTGAGCCAGCCAAGGCAAGACCTAGACTGGATCATGCCTGTCGGACTAAGCTCTGAAGAGACATTATTAAATGTTCTTTAACAAGGGAGTGCTAGATCAAGTAATAGGATTTTTCTAGAAGAGCTAGAAGATGAGACTAAATATAGTTAGGAGGTATATTATTTAGAACTCTCTTGTTGCATGTGACAGAAACCTCAATTCAATCTCAAAAAGAAGGATAAATTAACTAATATCACTGAAAGTGCAATACTCATTTCTTCAGGCCTATTGTGATCCAGGGGCTCAAACAACATTATTGGGTATTAGACTCTCCAGTTTTTCTGCATTACGTTCATGGGCTTCATTCTTAAACTCCATACAGGTGCCCCATAACTGTAAGATTATACCACTGCTAGTGCTAGTCATTCTGGCAGAAAAGACTTTTTGAGGGGTGTACATTTGCAAGACTCTAAATTAACCATGTTTGGATTAACATGGGTTTATGCTCATATCTTTAAGCCAATCAATGTGCCCAAGAGGGATGGAATTTTGATGTTAGAGCAGGCCCAGTATATGAGTCCACCTCTGAATGAATCAACACAACTAAGGAAATTCATGGCTTTGGTAGTCGAAATGTGGGTCATGTGATCCATCTCAAACCACATGATCTGAGATTAGACATGGAGTGGCTTCCCAAAGGAAACCTGGGGGAAAAGAGAGCAGATACCAGTGTGGCAAAAACTTTACTACACACATCACCACTACATGAAGCTGTTTCAGAAATGCAGATCTGGCCCAGATAAAGCCTCCTCTAGCCTGTGGCAATAACAAGGAATATAACAGAATTGTCTTCAGCAGCCTACAATTCACACATCTGCACTAGCACAGGCTGGCACACAGCCACAAGGCAAATCTGATCAGTTTGGAGCCAGTGAATTCTTTCTCATCTCTTCTGCTAAATATGGCTTAAGCTATGGGGCAGTCAAAGCTTCAGGAAATTTACAGCAACATCTCAGCCTTCCATGCTAATGGATAGCATGGATAATTGAATTCCACTGTTAACCTCAATATGTCATTTTACATAAATATTTTAATTTCATCGTTAACCTTTTTGTCAAAGTTGTTAGCAAGTCATTAAATTGGCTTACTGAGGGGGTTCCATTTTTATATCTTCTTCTGGGCTATCATCTGATACAGAAACTGGCCAAGTCATCCGGAGTTGGAGAAGTATCCAGGCTCAATAATGTATAATTGTCTATTTATCCTGGATATTCCAAAGTAGAGTGAGAATTATTATTTATATCTTTATAATATTGTAATATTTGGAGCACTGAAGTCTATGCAATAACATGGATAATGCTTGGCTCTCCGTATTTGGTTTGGTGGATCAGTATGTTTTATAAAAGCAGCTTAACATGTTAGTAAAGCTGGTTTACACTGACAGATGCAATGTGGCCATATGCACATTACACAATTCTATCACATTTCTCAGAATTTCATTGAACAAAGCTGACATGGAATAAGTTTAAGGCCTACAGCAAAACCATTCTATTAGCACCTTTCAGGACTTTAATATAGATTCAGTGGAATTATCAAACTTAGCTACCAGTGTTCAGAGTAATCATTGTAGGAAAGGGGAGGACAAATATTCCAATTTAGATGGAATGGTGCAGAACAGAGAACATCCGTGAATGGCAGGGGATTGCAAGTAGACAAAGATCAATTTAGAACCTTCTTCCTTGGCTGACTCTTCACCTGGGTTCACCCTGCCTCTGATGTCTTTTCTTTTGCATTTTATGTGATTAGCTTTCAAGCAAAAGTTTTAAAGAACATTAGTCATCTTTTTCAATATTAAAAAAAAAGTGTATAATGCACTATTTTCAGAGAAAGAAGCAATAGAGTGTTTAGAATCTTGGGTTCTGAGGATTTCCCTAGTGGCCCAGTGGCTAAGATTCTGTGTTCCCAATGCTGGGGCCCCAGATTCAACCCCTAGTCAGGAAACTAGATCCCACATGCCGCAACTAAGAGTTTACATGCCGAAACTAAAGATACTGCATGCTGCAATGAAGATTGAAGATCCTGCGTGCTGCAACTAAGACCCAAAATAAATAAATACAAATTCTTGGGCTCTGTAGTCTGATGGCCCCCATAACGCTAGTCATTTATTTCTGGTCATGTGACTTACAAAAGTTAAGGAACTTCCTTTAGCCTCAATTCTTCATCCATATGATGCTAAAATAGAGACAATAATAATAATTAACCTGTAGGTAGTTTGACACATAGTCAACATTCAATAAGGGATAGCTATCATCATCATCACCATTATCATTAATTTATACTTCTAGCAAAAAAATGTTTTTTAAGTATCTTTTTGAGGGGAGCACTAATTTTGAAGTCAGGAGAGTCTCCTGAGAGAAGAAAAGTGATTTATTCATTTTCATGTTTATACATATATATAAACATATATAATCTGCTATAGCTTCCCTCATAGCTCAGTCGGTAAAGAATTTGCCTGCAACGCAGGAGACCTAGGTTCAATTCCTGGGTTGGGAAGATCCCCTGGAGAAGGAAATGGCAACCCACTCCAGTATTCTTGCCTGGAGAATCCTATGGACAGAAGTCTGGCAGGCTGCAGTCCATGGGGTCGCAAGAGTTGGACATGACTTAGTGACTAAACCACCACCAATCTGCTTTAAGGGTGTGATCAGGAGTGATTTTTAAGCAAAGGTCAGAGTGAGAGCCTTCTTATTTTAACATCCATTAGCTCTTGCTATTAATGCAAAGGAGAGTGCAGGATGTCTTAGAACATTTTATTTCAGCCAAGCAAACACAGCATGGGCACTCTGGCACATAAGGAGAAATAAACATGCTTATGCAATGCTCCAGGTTTTCAGAAATGCCTTTAGCCATGTTTTTCTTCATAAGCATTAGCCTGAAGCACTTAGCATGAGCCCTCATGTGAACACATGTGTAAATGAACAGACCCCATTCCTGCCCTGCTTTATAGCACTTTGTTCTACTTCTCTTTCACTTATCCCTCCAGGTCCACAATCTACCCTTCTTACTCTGGGCCCAGGAAGCTGACCCACACCAACCAGCTCCCTTGTCTTTTGGTTTTGGTTGGGATCTACGATTAGGCCGCACGAGCACATGAGAGGGCAGGAGGAACAGAATGTTAGGTCATCTATTCTTTGGTCCCCCGCCCCCGCTCCCCTTGCCAGAATCAGGATTGCGCTTAACCCGCCTCCTTCCTTCAGTGGTCCTTTCCATTCAGCCACCCACAGGGGCCTAGAGACAAGCCCAATGCTGACAGTAGTTCCCTGTCTGCTAAACCCCAACCCAAGGAACTGCCTTAAACCCTGCTGCTTCCCCCAAGCCCTGACCAACTGCACCTTTGTAAACAAGAACCTTTGTAAAGTAAACCCAGAGGTTCACTTTAGATGAGCCATCCATTTCCTGCTGTTTCTTATCTATTCCTTATGTATAGTTTAGTCTTACACAGTACCTTGACAGAAAGTTCAATATTTCTCCCATTGACTGTTAAAAAAATTAACAAAACAAATACAGTGTTTTTCCAAGTTCCATTAACATAACTGGTACTGTTTCTACAGATCTATCAGCAAGAGCTGTCTTAACAAGTGAAAAAAAGTGGAAGTGTTAGTCCCTCAGTCCTGTCTGACTCTTTGTGCCCTCCATGGACTATGGCCTGCCGGGCTCCTCTGTCCATGGAATTCTCCAGGCAAGAATACTGGAGTGGGTTGTAATTTACTACTTCAGGGAATCTTCCTGATCCAGGGATCAAACTTTGGTCTCCTGCCTTGCAGATAAATTCTTTACTCTCTGATCACCAGGGAAGCCCATTTGAAATAACATAATGTCTATCAATAGTGAAAATCCAGTATTAAGAGAAAGAAAAATTCACTCAAGCTTTAATCACCCCATACACTAAACTGCTTTCATTTTCTTATTGTCTACTCATAGGACCAATGCACTTTCTTTTATTCTTATTTCATGTAATATCATGCATTTTACATAGATTCTTATCATTTAAAAAATTTTTAAATTACTTTTTCCATTGAAAGCATTAAGTGTAACTTCTTTGACATTTTCCCTCTCACTATCATGAAGGTGGCAAATTATTTTTACTTAGACACTGGGATGAAATTTTATTACAGGACCAAATATGTTACTTTGGAAACAGGTTCAAAGAATTCATTATTGGACTCAGATCTCATAATTGGAAACAAATTCACACATATCAAATTCCTTAATTAGCACATGTCAAACTTTCTCTCGTTTTTGTTGTTGGAAGTAACTTCACTGATGGTTTAAGTTTTTTTTGCTCCTATAAGCGCATCTCCTTATAACCTTTCCACCTGATCTCACATGCCTTGCCTTTATATTTTGTTTTTAAAAAATCTGCTTTCGAACTGTTAGAGCAGAGTGGGAAAAGTGATTCTTGAAACATAGGTCAACAACATTCAAATCTGAGCTAGGAGAAAACAAAACAAAGAAAGAAATTTTTCTGGGAAAAAAATTTTTGTCATCTTTAATCCAGAGTATATAGATTAAAATCTGGCCGAATTAATTCCTCCTCCTGGATTGAATCACAAACTGTTAGCGTCTTTATTGAAGAGCCTGAGCCTGTGTTCAAACTTCTATATTGGAAATAAGCTATACAATGATGCAGAGCCCCACACTGACACACTGTTCTATTAAGTAAACATGTCCCTAAATTCATCAGGTAATTTTGAGAAATTATGTAAGCAACCCTAGTTTGTCTAATATTGTCCACAAGTGTGGGCCATTTACTTTAAATATATAGTAAAAATTTGCAGTAACATTGCCTTATCTGCCAATTTGCTAATACCTTAATCATCATGAGTATGACTATTATTTTGTATTGCTAGTTCCTTGCTACTCAAAGAATGGTTTGTGGACCAGTGACACTGAGATCATCTGAGCAATAGAAATCCAGAATATCAGGCCCTACACAGATCTTCTGAATCAGAATCTGCATTTTAACAAGATTCCCTGGGATATATTAGAGTTTAAGAAGCACTGATTGTACTTCACATTTGTCTAATACAAGAAAAAATGTGTTTCTTACTTATTTTCAGACATTTAAATCACAGATGTGCAAAAGGATTTTAGAAATGATCTAGCCCTGCATTCCCCCCGTGTATTCCATGGAACACTCATCTCCTAGAATGTCAATAGAAGTTATGCTGAAAAAAATGTAGGAAATATTGCTGGTTAAATAATGCAAATAATTTTCTTTACTACAGGATTTCTCGGAGTCTTTAATAAACTTATAGGCATTGTGATTCTCCAGGGAGGGATGGGGAAAAAATTTAAACTGTGTTGAGTTCAGTTGCTCAATTGTGTCCAACTCTTTGCTACCCCGTGGACTGCAGGACACCAGGCCTCCATGTCCATCATCAACTGCCAGAGTTTACTCAAATTCATGTCCACTGAGTTGGTGATGCCATCCAACCATCTCATCCTCTGTTGTCCCCTTCTCCTCCTCCTTCAATCTTTCCCAGCTTCAGGGTCTTTTCAAATTAGTCAACTCTGCATCAGGTGGCCAAAGTATTGGAGTTTCAGCTTTAGCATCAGTCCTTCCAATGGATATTCAGGACTGATTTCATTTAGGATGGACTGGTTGGAGCTCCTTGCAGTCCAAGGGACTCTCAAGAGGCTTCTCCAACAACACAGTTCAAAAGCATCAGTTCTTCGGCGCTCAGCTTTCTTTATAGACCAACACTCACATCCATACATGACTACTGGAAAAACCATAGCTTTGACTAGACAGACCTTTGTTGGCAAAGTAATGTCTCTGCTTTTGAATATGCTGTTTATGTTGGTCGTAACTTTTCTTCCAAGGAGTAATTGTCTTTTAATTTCATGGCTGCAATCACCATCTGCAATGATTTTGGAGCTCCAAAAAATAAAGTCAGCCACTGTTTCCACTGTTTCCCCATCTATTTGCCATGAAGTGATGGGACCGGATGCCATGATTTTAGTTTTCTGAATGTTGAGTTTTAAGCCAACTTTTTCACTCTCCTCTTTCACTTTCATCAAGAGGCTCTTTATTTCTTAATTTTCTGTCATAAGGATGGTGTCCTCTGCATATCTGAGGTTATTAATATTTCTCCCAGCAATCTTGATTCCAGCTTGTCCTTACTCCAGCCCAGTGTTTCTCATGATGTACTCTGCATATAAGTTAAATAAGCAGGGTGACAATATACAGCCTTGATGGACTCTTTTTCCTATTTGGAACCAGTCTGTTGTTCCATGTCCAGTTCTAACTGTTGCTTCCTGACCTACATACAGATTTCTCAAGAGGCAAGTCAGGTGGTATGGTATTCCAATCTGTTTCAGAATTTTCCACAGTTTATTGTGATCCAATCCACACAATCAATGGCTTTGGCATAGTCAATAAAGCAGAAATATATGTTTTTCTGAAAGTCTCTTGCTTTTTTGATGATCCAGCGGATGTTTGCAATTTGATCTCTGGTTCCTCTGCCTTTTCTAAAACCAGCTTGAACATCTGGAAGTTCATGGTTCACGTATTGCTGATGCCTGGCTTGGAGAATTTTGAGCATTATTTTGCTAGTGACTGAGATGAGTGCAATTGTGCGGTAGTGTGAGCATTCTTTGGCACTGACTTTCTTTGGGATTGCAAAGAAAACTGACCTTTTCCAGTCCTGTGGCCACTGCTGAGGTTTCCAAATTTGCTGACATATTGAGTGCAGCATTTTCACAGCATCATAATTTAGGATTTGAAATAGCTCAACTGGAATTCCATCACCTACACTAGCTTTGTTTGTAGTGATGCTTCATAAGGCCCACTTGACTTCACATTCCAGGATGTCTGGTTCTAGGTGAGTGATTACACAATTGTGATTATTTGGGTTGTGGAGATCTTTTTTGTACAGTTCTTCTGTGTATTCTTGCCACCTCTTCTTAATATCTTCTGCTTCTGTTAGGTCCATACCATTTCTGTCCTTTATCGAGCCCATCTTTGCATGAAATGTTCCCATTGTATCTCTAGTTTTCTTGAAGAGATCTCTAGTCTTTCCCATTCTATTGTTTTCCTCTATTTCTTTGCACTGATCACTGAGGAAGGCTTTCTTATCTCTCCTTGCTATTCTTTG
Source organism: Bos taurus (assembly GCF_002263795.3). Lineage (NCBI taxonomy): Eukaryota > Metazoa > Chordata > Mammalia > Artiodactyla > Bovidae > Bos > Bos taurus. Next base: position 55,545,023 of record NC_037335.1, on the reverse strand, counting down.
GAACTCTACATTCAGATGCTTATATCTTTCCTTTTCTCCTTTGCTTTTTGCTTCTCTTCTTTTCACAGCTATTTGTAAGGCCTCCCCAGACAGCCATTTTGATTTTTTGCATTTCTTTTTCTTGGGGATGGTCTTGATCCCTGTCTCCTGTACGATGTCATGAACCTCCATCCATAGTTCATCAGGCACTCTGCCTATCAGATCTAGTCCCTTAAATCTATTTCTCACTTCTGCTATATAATTGTTAAGGATTTGATTTATGTCATACCTGAATGGTCTAGTGGTTTTCCCTACTTTCTTCAGTTTAAGTCTGAATTTGGCAATAATGAGTTCATGATCTGAGCCACAGTCAGTTCCTGGTCTTGTTTTTGCTGACTGTATAGAGCTTCTCCATCTTTGGCTTCAAAGAATATAATTAACCTGATTTCAATATTGACCATCTGGTGATGTCCATGTGTAGAGTCTTCTCTTGTGTTGTTGGAAGAGGATGTTTGCTATGACCAGTGTGTTCTCTTGGCAAAACTCTATTAGACTTTGTCCTGCTTCATTCCGTATTCCAAGTCCAAATTTGCCTGTTACCCCAGGTGTTTCTTGACTTCCTACTTTTGCATTCCAGTCCCCTATAAGGAAAAGGACATCTTTTTTGGGTGTTAGTTCTAGAAGGTCTTGTAGGTCTTCATAGAACTGTTCAACTTCCGCTTCTTCAGCATTACTGTTCGGGGCATAGACTTGGATTACCATGATATTGGATGGTTTGCCTGGAAACAAACAGAGATCATTCTGTCATTTTTGAGATTGCATCCAAGTACTGCATTTCGGACTCTTTTGTTGACTATGATGGCTCCTCCATTTCTTCTAAGGGATTCTTGTTCACAGTAGTAGATATAATGGTCATCTGAGTTAAATTCACCCATTCCAGTCCATTTTACTTCGCTGATTCCTAAAATGTCGATGTTCACTCTTGCCATGTCCTGTTTGACCACTTCCAATTTGCCTTGATTCATGGACCTAACATTCCAGGTTCCTATGCAATATTGCTCTTTACAGCATCAGACCTTGCTTCCATCACCACATCCACCACTGGGTGTTGTTTTTGCTTTGGCTCCGTCTCTTTATTCTTTCTGGAGTTATTTCTCCACTGATCTCCAGTAGCATACTGGGCACCTACCGACCTGAGGAGTTCATCTTTCAGTGTCCTATCTTTTTGCCTTTTCATAGTGTTCATGGGATTCTCAAGGCAAGAATACTGAAATGGCTTTCCATTCCCTTCCCCAGTAGATCACAAATTGTCAGAACTCTCCACCATGACCCATCTGTCTTGGGTGGCCCTACATGGCATGGCTTATAGTTTCACTGAGTTAGACAAGGCTGTGGTCCATGTGATTAGATTGGTTAGTTTTCTGTGATTGTGATTTTCAGTCTCTGCCCTCTGATGGAGAATGATAAGAGGCTTATGGAAGCTTCCTAGTGGAAGAGACTGATTCAGGTAGAAACTGGGTCTTGTTCTCATTGGGGGGGGGCCATGCTCAGTAAATCATTAATCCAATTTTCTGTTGATGGGTGCAGCTATGTTCCCTCCCTGCTATTTACCTGGGTCCAAACTATGGTGGCCCTTAGTTTGGTGGCCCAAACTAAGACTTCCCTGGTGGCTCAGGCAGTAAAGCCTCTGCCTACAATGCAGGAGACCTGGGTTCAATCCCTGGGTCGGGAAGATCCTCTGGAGAAGGAAATGGCAAACCCACTCCAGTACTCTTGTCTGGAAAATCTCATGGATGGAAGAGCCTGGTAGGCTACAGTCCGTGGGGTCGCAAAGAGTTGGACATGACTAAGCGACTTCACCTTACCTAAACTATGGTGGAAGTAATGAAGACAATGTTGACCTCCCTCAAAAGATCCCTTGCATGTACTGCTACACTCTGTGCCCCCAACCCTGCAGCAGACCCCCACCAACCCATGCCTCCGCCCCCGAGACTCCTGGACATCCACAGGCAAGTCTGGGGGCAGTCCCCCGTGGGATCACTGCTCCTTTCTTCTGGGTCCTGGTGCACAAGGTTCTGTTGTGCCCTCCGAGAGTCTATTTCCTGAGTCGATTTCCCAGTCCCGTGTAAGTTCTGGCAGCTCTATGGTGGGGTTAATGGTGACCTCCTCCAAGAGGGCTTATGCCATACTGAAGTCTGCTGCACCCAGAGCCTCTGTCCCTGTGGCAGACAACCGCTGAGCCGTACCTCCACAGGAGATGCTCAAACACAGTTCTGTCTCAGTCTCTGTGGAGTCCCTGGGTCCTGGTGCTCACAAGGTTTGACTGAGCCCTCTGAGTGCCTCTGGCAGGAATGGGGTTTGATTCTAAATGCGAATTCGCCCCTCCTACCATCTCGCTGGGGCTTCTCCTTTGCCCTTGGACATGGGGTGTCTCCTCACAGCTGCTCCAGCGCCTACCGTCTTATTGGGGTTTCTCTGACCTTGGACGTGGAGTATCTCCACACGGCGGTGCAGTGAAGTGCAGCCGCCACTCCTGACCTTGGATATGGGGTATCTCTTCTCAGCTGCTTGATGCTCTAGCGCTAGCTGGAGTGTATTACAAACTGTGAGTGTATTGCAAACGTATTTGGATACAGTGCATTATTTTCAACAAGTTATCTGATAGGACTAGTGTCCACTTGAATATGTTTTGAAAATATTTACCTAGTTAAATTCCTCACCTAACAGACTCATATAGTTTATTTTCATCATCTTATTTGAGTAAAACAAGGTGCATGTTAAGTCACTTCAGTTGTGTCAGACTCTTTGCAACCCTATGGACTGTAGCCCACCAGGCTCCTTTGTCCATGGGATTCTCCAGGCAAGAATACTGGAATGGTTTGTTGTGCCCTTCTCCAGGGTATATTCTCAACCCAGGGATAGAACCCACGTCTCTTATGTCTACCTGCATTGGCAGGCAGGTTCTTTATCACTCGCGGCACCTGGGAATTTACTCTAATTTCTTATTGATTTTTCAGTAGGAAAGTGACTGCTGCTGTATTAGTTAAGACTAAAAAAATAAACAGACCCAAAATGTAATGGCTTGCTCACATAGAGGTCAGGTTTTTTCCTAAGGTGGTAAGTATCAAAAACTGTGAAAGTCTGAGATCCTACTCTATTCACAAGCTCACGAGTTAGCCTACCACAGATTTCTGGAAGCTGGCAGAAGACACAAAATGTCCAGGTCAGAGACAAATGACCTGATTACTCATGCCACAGAAAGCAGAATGAGCTTCATGTTTGTGTCATTTTCCCGTGTTCTCCAAGTCCCACAGGGCAATGTGAAGTGTCCCACGTGAACACTGCACACAGGGTGGGTCTGAGTTAAGGAAAGAATCCTTCAGCTTAGGGAGCATGCATCTTTCATAGTGAGTTGCAAGCAAAGATACTTTTTGCCCCAGAGGGAGATATTATATTAACTACACTGGACAATAAAGCAACCTGTGCTTTGCTTCTGTGGGGGACACTATCTCCATCTTCTGAGGCTGTTCACTATCTTTACATCTTTGAAAAGATAGCCTGAAAAAACAGTGGCCAATGCTTCTGCTCACAGGACATGGAGAAACATGAAAGGCCCATGGAGAATTTTCTCCCAACATTTCAGGGTATGAAAGTGAGTAGGTATTCTACTCCACAGAGTTATTCAGAAATCAGACTGATGGTGACTCTTTACACATGCTTCTGAGGCACAGTGGGAGGAATGGGTGTCACGATTCCAGACATCAGGAAGGGGAAGGGTGTGGAAGAGCATATGAGGATGGTTTTCTGAGCCATGAGTCAAAGTGGTGCACACCACTTCTTACTATTCTGTCCCTCAGATGTGGGCACTTGGGCACATGGCCACACTACACTGCAGAAGGAGAATGGGAAAGGAAGTCACACTTTGTGCCCCGGAATGGGAGAAGAGGTTTGGAGGACACCCAGAAGTCTCTACCACATTGCCAGTTTTGATAGTGATTTAGCTACAAGTTTCTCTGTTTTCATCTCAAGGAAAAAATTAGTAAACCTACTCATAAATACTTTAGAGATGGGTCTTTTATACTTTACAGCATCATAGAATTTTAGAATTGGAAGAGTCTTCAGAACCATATTTTTAGTCCATCCACCCTTCAGTTTAGGGGTGAAGAAACTGAAATCAGAGAAGGTAAATGGCTTAGGCTGTGTGACTTCCTAAACATAGTTGGTTAGTTGGCTGAGTTGACATTTCCAGACCTCTGTGCCACTGCTGCACTTTGACCTGTGCCAAACTTGTAGGCTCATGGGACTTTTTTGTATATTAAATTATCATTCCCTAGTGATCTGTTTTTTATATTTGGTATTTTGATAATCAGTAATCAGGATATATGTATATATATATATAATTTTATTGAGGGATATAATTGATTTACAATGTTATGTTAATTTCTGCTGTATAGCAAAGTGACTCAGTTATACATTTATACTCTTTTTCATATTCTTTTCCATTATAGTTCATCAGAGGATACTGAATATAGTTTCCTGTATTATACAGAAGGATCTTGTTGTTTACCCATCCTATATATAACACTTTACATCTGCTAATCCCAATCTCCTGATGATTGGTATTTCTTAAATCACTGAGTGTGTATGTGAATTGTTCATTCATTTATTCATTTAAGAAATATTTATTGAGCCCTATAATGACAGACACTACTCTAGTTACTGGGAATGCAGCTGTGAGTGGGCCAGGCAAGGTCATATTTTCATAGACCTAATATGGAGGTGATATTCTGTGATATTTAGAATACAGTTGAGTCTTCAGCATGAGAGACACTATGGTTCATTTATGATGCAAGTCTTCATGTATGGATTTAAAAATTTTTCACTTCTTATTTTCAGCTTAAAGCAGACTACACAAAATTTACAGTGTTTTAAGTTTCATCACAAATAGTTTATAGCAAGACTCCCTTTGTATTTATATAGGAACTAACCTTTTAGAATAAGCTTATGCATTATTTCTATAACAAATAAGTTATAATTTTTTGTTGCATTTGGGTGGATGGTTTTTATTATGCTAAAGACAGAGGTCTATTTCAAGTCTCAAAACTGAGTGGAATATTTTTTAACAGAAATCTCATTCACATGTTTTGACTTATCAGAGCGTTTTATGTTTACTTAAAAAATTTCTTTTTGTTCCCTAGAGAAGTCCATAATGTACTCAGTACAAATTGAACATCAGAACTATAATGTAGTCAAATGAGAGAATAAAATTCAGGAGAAACTGTTAAGTCTTGCTCTTTGAAAGAAAAATCTATGTTCTTATATTACATTGTGCATATGTATTATGGAAATATCTGAAAGATACACAGCACACCATGCACAAAACTATTGTTTATGAACAAGTGTATATAATGCAGTTTATTGAAAAAGGGTTCAATTTAAAGTAATAGTGCATGAAATAAGCATAATGTGGCATGCTGCAAAGAGGTCTAGATTGTGAGTGTCAGGAATTAGAATCTAATCCTGATGATGTTTAAAACAGACTATACAATATAAGTATTTGTATAGCATTTTATGGTTGACAAAGCTTTTTAAAAAAATTAACAATAGATAATATTCATTGAACACTTACCACATGCCAGATATGGTGATGTCATTCATTTAATTCTCTCAACATCTCAATGAAGTGTTTACTCCCTCTCACCACCCTACTCTCCAACCTCATTCTCCTGGGGATCTGATCCACAGACTGCTTGGACCCCTCTCATCCCAGACTGGGACACTAGGGAAAGCCTCTGCATCCCTCTGGAAACACGGTTCCCTCCTTTCGGAATTCAACTTTGGTTACATGGTGCTGATTAGTTGATGGTATGGGGAAGGTTACCTGAATACATAACCACGTTGTTTTTCAATTTCTGTGTCTCACCAGGGTCAATGGAAGAAGTAGACAGGCCTACAGTTCTCTAGGGCATTCATGCCTAGATTAACCTATTTACAGACCTCATAAAATCCTCTTCTTTGTTGCTTCTTTAACTTCACCCCTGTGCTGACCCAGAGGGGGTCTCTACCCTCACCCTGCCTGGGTGGTCCCCAGTGTTGCCTATTTCTTTGTGTCCAACGCAGAATTGCACATCTGCCACCTCCCATTAACATGTCATTATAAAACAGTGAGTGGGTTTCAGTTCCTGGCCAAATTATTTGACACCAGTGCATGTCTTCCTTGGAAGTACTCCAATTCTATTTTATTTTTTGTTTACTTCCAAGTGTGTACAAACTGTCTATGCTTTCTTGATCCAAATTGTACAAAGACTGAGGTATTTACTTCCCATTATATCTTCATGTTTCCCCACCCTCCCATTCTTGTAAGGTTTTTAAATGTCAGCTTGATTTTCTTTACTTATGCCCATTTATTTCTCAGTTACCATTGGACGACCTTTTATATCATGTTCTTTTCCTTTTGGTAAATTCTATCATATTACATTAATTGTAAGATGTATATTTTTTCATGTTTTTAACATGTCTGAAACAGCATGCACATCACAGTGGTTGCCGTCTTTCCATTAGCTATAGCACTTTAAAAATTTCTTCATGGAACATAAAGAGTTCCTGGATTTGATATTAAAGCTAATAAAGTCATAACAAATGAAGAGTTTGCAGTTTGTACAATGAGGTACCACCTCATACTGGTCAGAATGGCCATCATTAAAATATCTACAAATAACAAATGCTGAAGAGGGTATGGAGAAAAGGGAACCCTCCTACACTGTTGATGGCTGTAAGTTGGTACAGCCACTATGAAAATAGTATGGATGTTCCTCAAAAAACTAAAAATAGAGTTGCTGTATGATCCAGCCATCCCACTCCTTGGCATATATCCAGACAAAACTATAATTTAAAAAGATAAGTACACCCCTATGTTCTTAACAATACTATTTACAATAGCCAAGACAAGGAAACGATCTAAATGTCCATCGATGGAAGAATAGATAAAGATGTGGTACATATATATGATGGAATACTACTCAGCTATAAAAAGAATGAAATAATGCCATTTACAGCAGCTTGGATACATACAGAGATTATCAAGCTGAGTGAAGTAAGTCAGACAGAGAAAGACAAGTACCATATGATATCACTTATATGTAGAATCTAAAATATGACAAGAAATTATCTATGAAAAACAAACAGATTCACAGACATAGAGAACAGATTTGTGGTTGCCAACAGATGCAAATATTATATACAGAATGGGTAAGCAACAAGATCCTACTGTAAAGTACAAGGAAATATATTCAATATCATGAGATATTGGGAAAGAATATGAAAAAAAATGTATAGGTCACTTAATTGTTTTTGTCTTCAGTTATGCTATCTTAACTTCAGTCACTCAGTCGTATTTGACTCTTTGCAACCCCATGAATCGCAGCACGCCAGGCCTCCCTGTCCATCACCAACTCCCGGAGTTTACCCAAACTCATGTCCATCGAGTCGGTGATGCCATCCAGCTATCTCATCCTCTGTCGTCCCCTTCTCCTCCTGCCCCCAATCCCTCCAAGCATCAGAGTCTTTCCCAATGAGTCAACTCTTCACATGAGGTGGCCAAAGTACTGGAGTTTCAGCCTCAGCATCAGTCCTTCCAATGAACATCCAGGACTGATCTCCTTTAGAATGGACTGGTTGGATCTCCTTGCAGTCCAAGGGACTCTCATGAGCCTTCTTCAACACCACAGTTCACAAGCATCAATTCTTTGGCACTCAGCTTTCTTCACAGTACAACTCTCACATCCATACATGACTACTGGAAAAACCATAGCCTTGACTAGATGGACCTTTGTTGGCAAACTAATGTCTCTGCTTTTTAATGTGCTATCTAGGTTGGTCATAACTTTCCTTCCAAGGAGTAAGTGTCTTTTAATTTCATGGCTGCAGTCACCATCTGCAGTGATTTTGGAGCCCCCCAAAATAAAGTCTGACACTGTTTCCCCATCTATTTCCCATGAAGTGATGGGACCGGATGCCATATCTTCGTTTTCTGAATGTTGAGCTTTAAGCCAACTTTTTCACTCTCCACTTTCACTTTCATCAAGAGGCTTTTTAATTCCTCTTCACTTTCTGCCATAAGGGTGGTGTCATCTGCATATCTGAGGTTACTGATATTTCTCCTGGAAGTCTTGATTCCCGCTTGTGCTTGTTCCAGCCCAGCGTTTATACCATCTTAAATTCATGAATTTGGCTAGACAAACCTCTAAGATCTTGGTCACCTCTAATATTCAGATTTGAAATAGATCCAATTTTATTTTTAAATGTTTAAATAGTTTAAAAATACTGTCCAGTGCAGGTAATATGAGCACATGGCATAAAATTTAAAAAGTAGCATAGGAAATATAAGGAAAAGTAGCTTTCCATCTATTGCCCCAGCCACTCACGTCTACTCCCTAGGGTAAATACTGCCGCACTCTTGTGTGCGTGTTCCAGTGACATTCTACGCATATAAAGCCAATAGATGTGACATTTTCAAATGCTCAACCATGAATTCACACTTGCATCTCCAATACCAATCCTACAATATAGGACTCAGTCTAGTTTTCTCCTTTTCAAATTTGTAGCTCCCATCTACAACATCATTCACAGTAAGCATCAATCTTTATAAGCAATCTCTTGGGTCATCTTCCTTCTATTTTAGGAGCATCCTTGTCAACTCACCTGTCTGACACTCTGCTCTAAGCTGTTTTCCCTACTGGCCCTTCCCCCATGTTCATGCCCTTCTCATCCCTGACATTTGGGTTCTGACATCTCACACTGGTAGGCTTGGCAGATAAAATAAAGGGCATCTAGTTAAATCCAAATTTCAGGTAAATGATCAATTTTTTTTAGTGTGTGTTCCAAATATTGTGGCAAACAAGCTTACATTAAAAATATTAATAATTCATTGATTGAAATTTAAGTTTAACTAGACTTCCTTTTTTTTTATTTGCTAAATTTGGCAACCTCACATACAGGGCCACCCATCAGGACCCAGTGTGGAACCTTCCTCACTTCACTGGAGTTTTAACATCCCAAGCTGAATTACTCTCTCCCCCACTCTCTCTGCCTTACTCAGCCCTACCTAATGAAAAAAAAAAAGAGAGAGAGAGGAGGGGGGAGGCATGAAAAGGGAGAAATGAAAGGAAGAAAGAGGGAAAAGAAAAGAAGACAGTGAGGGGAAGAGGAAGAATACATTAGGTTTTTAAAATTTAGATTTATGAAATTAAATTTTGATGATTTATTACAAAACACAGAGACAAAAATTCTAGCTAGATTCAAGGAATATTAAACTATATCAATAAGAACTACACTGAGATATATAATTGAATCACTTTTCTGTACACCCGAGACGAATGCAATATTATAAATCAACTATACTTCCATTTTAAAAGAGAACTATACTGAAGAGATAATTTTGGAAATTCAGGAGGGTTATCAACTCCTGTTTGGGGCAAAATTTATTGTTGGTGCTTACCACCTCCCCATTCAGGAAAAAAAATATAATGCAGAAAAAATATTTCAGGGTAATGAGCCTTCTTTATAATTACAAGGAAGGAACATATGCATTGTACAAAACACAGAAAGAAGGAATAGTTTTCTTTCTTTCCTAATAGCTGTGGGCAAATGGGACATCAATGGAAAGAACATAGCTGGGAGCTCCCTCTGTCCTGCATAAGGTCTTACGATGGCTGTGGAGGAAAGGGGAACTTAAGGGGGAAAGAAATGTGGGCTTTTCAGCCAAACACAACCTAGCTCCAAAGTTTTGTTTTCTACTTATTACCTAGGGCAGGGGATAGGTTATTTAGTCTTCCAATAACTATTTCTTCTCCTGTTCAAACAATGCAGGTAATGGAGGGGATCAAAAAGAGTAAAACAGAACAGAGGTTCTCAAAGTGTGGCTCTCAGACCGGCCTCAAATAAGATCTCGTTAGACTTGTAAATTACTGTGTGCTTAGTCACTCAGTCATGTCTGACTCTTTGCGACCCGGTGGATGGTAGCCCTCCAGGCTTCTCTGTCCTGGAGGAAGACTTGTCCAGGAGTGGGTCGCCATGCCCTCCTCTAGGGGATCTTCCCAACCCAGAGATCAAACCCAGGTCTCCTGCATTGCAGGTGGATTCTTTACCATCTGAGCCACTGTTATAAATTACTAGCCCCACCCTAGACCTTCAGAATCTGACCTATGGATTCTTCGGTGTAATGAGTCCTTCAGGTGATTATGGCACAACTAAAAATTGAGAACCACTGAGACAGAAGTCCCTATTTACACGGAGTCCATGTGCAAAGTGGTAACTAGCTTTAAAAGCATGTTTGTTCTTTATCTGTTGTCTTTCCTTGTTTCTCCAACTCTATTTTTTCATTAGAATTTATGTGTTACCTGCACCTTATCTGTTAAAAGGAAAAGAGGACTGAGAGGGGTGCTTGGGGAGAGGCTGCTCTGCTGAGTCTGACTCATGCCTCACGATCCTGACACCCACCCCCTGATGCTCTAGAAGTCTCCAGGGCTCCTGACACAGGCCACTGCCCTGTGCCCAAACACTATCCAACCAACTCCTGTCAAACCTGAAGAAGAGGACAAGGAAGAATTCTTGCAGCAAGAATTTGTTCTCAGGGTCCAATCTGCACTTGTGACATCCTCCCGTCTCTCCAATCTACCCTCTTCACTGCACTGGGCCATCTTCCTAAATAAAATATCAGATCCTTACCACTGTTCTACTAAAACCTTTGTAGGAGCCATAAGATTTTGCCCTTAAGATTTGGCAAGGCAAGATTTGGCAAGATATGTAAGGCAGTTCACAGTCTGACCCCAAAGGGCCTCTTCACCCTCATGCATCTCTCTCTTTCTGTATACCCCACCTCTCCCTAACCCCCCCTCACTTCTCCTCACCCCTAATTGGGACACTGATGAAAAGAAAACAGCTGGGAGCTCCCTCTGTCCTGCATAAGGTTTCAGGATGGATGTGGAGGAAAAGGAGAAGGTGAAGGGGAAAAAACATAGACTTTAAATAAACCAAACACAAGCCAGCTTACAACACACACAGGCACATGCTGAACTTGGCCAGCTGGAAAAGCCAGTGGCCAGACAGCACTTCCTGGAGAATATCACCCTTAGCTGATCATGAAGTACATAGAAGAGGAACAGATGTGAGACAGCGCAGGAAACTACAACATGAACTAATGGGGATCATTTCTGAAGTTTAAGTTACTAGGGGAAGTGTGGAGATAGGTAAAGCTGGAAAAGTGGGCTCAGGGCAGTTCTTTAATGACTTGCTCAATGTCCAACAAAAATCAAGCTGCACATCCATATGCAAATTTAAGACTAGATACATTAGGTTGTTTTTGTTTGGGTCTTAGTAATGGGCTTCCCTGGCTGCTCAGCCGGTAAAGAATGTGCCTGTAATACAGGTCGGGAAGATGCCCTGGAGGAGGGAATGGCAACCCATTCCAATGTTCTTGCCTGGAGAATTCCTTGGACAGAGGAGCCGTGTTATTTTCTCCCTTAAATAGCTGAAGAAACTAAAACTCCTAGAAGATATGTCATTGACCCATGGGATGTTCACACTATAAAATTGTAAATAGATACCTTTCCAAGCCAATGCCATGCTCCTAACTGCTACATTCTTCCGCAACCAGGGCTTTGACTGTCTTTTAAAAATCAGAGCTTGACTTCAAATTTGGAGTACAACTCTGGATCCAACTCAAAACCTTTTCACTGAGGTCCTCAATTTAGAGGAATTACTGTTTTGACCTTAAGAGAATTATTTCCTTGTTATTGGAAGCTTAATTGTTTGTTATTATTTGTTCCTTAACCATGCTGGCTAAGAGTAATCTGAGATTTGCACAACTATTTATTTTGTGGATCTCCTTGATAAATTCTTGACAGAGGGCCTCCTCTGTCTGCACAGCTGGTATCAATATCCATAAAAGGCCATTTATTCAATTTGTCAGCTCTGTGAGTGTCAATTTCCTAGAGTGGTGTCTTTAGTGGCCTCCACTTATGTTTGAAACATTTTTATGAATGTATTTACTTCTGAATTCTTTTCTGAAAAGATGTGGAAAAAACAACCTTGAAAATAATATTTTGTTCTTGAAGAGCTGGGCTCTTGTTCTCAATCTTTTAGGAGTGGGTTGACAAAACTTACATCTAAGGAAGCACAGTGTAACCTTAAAGTGTAGGAAAAAAACAGAGAAATAAGTGTGTCAAATGTCTAACTGGACTTATTTGAAATGACTTAACAATGTCAATATTAATGAATATGATATTAATAGTAAAATGATGGCTGATAAGTAATTTTAGTTAAGTCTCTAAATTTTTTAAAAGGTTTCCTTTCTACATTGGCAAAACTTTGCTATATACCTCAAGGGCAAAAAAGATTATTAATTCTTTTTTTCCTCCACTTAAAAATTATCAACATAAAGATACATCTTAAATTGGAAACTTTTTTAAATTAATGAAATTTGTCCTGCTAGATCTCTCGAACTTTCATGCCTTTGCAAGGCAAAAGATTTGGGTTGTTTCTAGAATTGATACAGAACTTACTCTACAGCAGTGAACCAAAAAATATTTGTTGAAGCAGTAAATGAAAGTATTATTAAACCAAATCAACCAGCCTAAAAATACATTTAGCTACTACTTCATCATTTTGCGTTGTGCACTATGTATATTGGGCTTCCCTGCTGGCTCAGGTGGTAAAGAATCCGCCTGCAATGCGGGAGACCTGGGTTCAATCTCTGGCTGGGAGGATCCCCTGGAGAAGTGAATGGCTACCCACTCTAGTATTCTTAACTGGAGAATTCCATGGACTGTATAGTCCATGGGGTCGCAAAGAGTCAGACACGACTGAGTGACTTTCACTTCACTACATATATTGGGGCTACCTTGGTGGCTCAGACAGTGGTAAAGAATCTGCCTGCCAATGCAGGAAACAGAGTTCAATCCCTAGATTCAGAAGATCCCCTGGATAAGGAAGTGGCAACCCACTTCAGTATTCTTCCCTGGGAAATCCCTTGGACAGAGGAGCCTGGCAAGCCATAGTCCTTGGGGTTGCAGAAGAGTCAGACATGACTTAGGAACTAAACAAAAACAACTATATATATCTTATAACATGGCTTCCATTTAAAATAAGTTAATTGCTACTTCTAGATATTTATTTTATAAAGTGGCACACGTGCAAAGCAAAACAGTATTGATACAGAAATACTCATTGCAGCATAGGATGTAATAGCCTCAGATTGAAGCAACTTAAATGTCTGCCTTTAGAAAACTAGTCATGTCCCTGTAATAGAATACTGTGTGTGTGTGTGTGTGTGTATGCTTAGTTGCTTCAGTCATATACAACTCTCTGTGACCCCATGGACTGTAGCCCAGAAAGCTCCTCTGTCCGTGGGATTATCCCAGCAAGAATACTAGGGTGGCTTGCCATTTCTTCCCCCAAGGGATCTTCCTGACCCACAGGTTGAACAAGCATATCCTGTGGCTCCTGCACTGGCAGGTGGATTCTTTAGAATTCGAACCACCTGGGAAACCCTATAATGTAATACTATGCAGTCATTATAAACAACTGGCATCTCTATATATCATTAAGTGAAAACAAAAGAGGAGTGCTTTTATTTTGAAACCATCTCAAACTTGCAGAACACCTGCAAAGATGATATGAAAACCTTGTTCTTTCCAAACTTTTCAAGAATAAGTTGCAGACATAATGTTCCATCACTTTTAATTACTTTTACTGTATATTTCCTCCTCCTCCCCCCACAAAAGAGCACTCTCTTGCTATACCATTAATCAAACATCAAAGTCAGGAAATTGGCATCAGTTTGTTCCAGCCACCTACTCCCCAGCCTCCTTTCCAGTTTTGTTAATTATATTAATAAAGTTCTATACAGTAAAAGGGTCCAGTCCAGAATCACACATTGCATTTAGCTGTCACTGAGTTTTAGTCTCTGCTCACTCTGTAACAGTTCCTCTTTGTCTATCCTTAACTTTCACGACCTTGATATTTTTGATAGTTGCAAGCCAGTCAATGTGTAGAATATCTCTTATTTGGGCTTGTCAGCTATTTCCTCATGATTAGATATAGGTTATGCAGAGTACATCAAGAGAAACGCTGGGCTGGAAGAAGCACAAGCTGGAATCAAGATTGCCGGGAGAAATATCGATAACCTCAGATATGCAGATGACACCACCCTGATGGCAGAAAGTGAAGAGGAACTAAAAAGCCTCTTGATGAAAGTGAAAGAGGAGAGTGAAAATGTTGGCTTAAAGCTCAACATTCAGAAAACGAAGATCATGGCATCTGGTCCCATCATTTAATGGGAAATAGATGGGGAAACAGTGGAAACAGTGTCAGACTTTATTTTTGGGGGCTCCAAAATCACTGCAGATGGTGACTGCAGCCATGAAATTAAAAGACGCTTACTCCTTGGAAGGAAAGTTATGACCAACCTAGATAGCATATTCAAAAGCAGAGACATTACTTTGCCAACAAAGGTCCATCTAGTCAAGGCTATGGTTTTTCCAGTGGTCATGTATGGATGTGAGAGTTGGACTGTGAAGAAAGCTGAGCGCGGAAGAATTGATATTTTTGAACTGTGATGTTGGAGAAGACTCTTGAGAGTCCCTTGGACTGCAAGGAGATCCAACCAGTCCATTCTGAAGGAGATCAGCCCTGGGATTTCTTTGGAAGGAATGATGCTAAAGCTGAAACTCCAGTACTTTGGCCACCTCATGCGAAGAGTTGACTCATTGGAAAAGACTCTGATGTTGGGAGGGATTGGGGGCAGGAGGAGAAGGGGACTATAGAGGATGAGATGGCTAGATGATATCACTGACTCGATGGACGTGAGTTTGAGTGAACTCCAGGAGTTGGTGATGGACAGGGAGGCCTGGCGTGCTGCGGTTCATGGGGTCGCAAAGAGTCGAACGTGACTGAGCGACTGAACTGAACTGATACATATTTGGCAAGTTATTCTGCTCATTGCATCCTTTCAGGTGACATGGGGTTTCAACTGATCTCATTATTAATGGTGTTAAATTTGGTCTCTTGATTACAGTGATGTCTGTCAGATTTCTCTACTATAAAGTTAATCATTTTCCCTTTGCAATTAGTACATATTAAGGACAGAGCTAGGATATGTATATATTTATTTAATCTATATTTATTGTGTAGTTTGGGATAGCCTTAATAGAGCATGGATTTTTATTCTGACATACTCTGAATCTAGCCAGGTACAGAAGTCCTGTTTTCCTTTCCTCATCACAGACAGTAAAAGAAATTAAATTCCCCCCATTTGTTTTCATTTTCTTGTTCTCATACAATTTTACTTCTAATTTTTTTAAATCTATGTTCTTGAAAGAATATATTAAAGCAAGGACACCTAATGAAACAATGAGTGGGTTGTGAGAAGATGTAATAGACCTTCAATAGCTAACAAACTGAGCGACTTCACTTTCACTTTTCACTTTCATGCATTGGAGGAGGAAATGGCAACCCACTCCAGTGTTCTTGCCTAGAGAATCCCAGGGACGGGGGAGCCTGGTGGGCTGCCGTCTATGGAGTCGCACAATCAGACACGACCGAAGCGACTTAGCAGCTGCAACAGCAGCAGCTAATAGAAACTTCACACTTCTTAAGATCTAAAATATATAAGCAGTGACTACTAGAGATTAGATATTGGCTATTGTCCACCTAATAATCATTCTTGATCCCTCTTATTTTTTGCTAAAAGAACCCTGCTTTGTTCACATATGCATGCTTAGTTGTGTCTGACTTTTTGCAACCCTGTGGACTGTAGCCCTCCAGGGTCCTCTGGACATAGGATTTCCCAGACAAGAACACTGGAGTGGGTTGCCATTTCCTCTTCCAGAGAATCTTCCAAATCTAGGGATAAAACTCATGTCTTTTGCATCTCCTGCACTGGCAAGTGGATTCTTTACCACTGTGCCACCTGGGAAGCACTTTGTTCAGGAAGAGGTAAAACAAAACAAAACAAAAAACACCCTGGATCTCTGGGCGGTTAGGATCCCACCATCAGCAACTAGGGTTGATGGGTTTATATGGGCCAAGGTGACATTATTACTCTTGGCTTGTGATTGGTCTAGAAGTGGGCACATGACTCAGATATAGCCAATCAGTTCTAGGGTATAATGGGAGGCCTGGCAGAGAGAGTTTCCTTCCTGAAAGCTGCTTGAGAGAATGTAGATAATGCCCAAAGGTGCAATAGCCTTTTACAATTGCAAAGCAACAGCCAGAGGATAAATGCTATTTTTCAGGTGTGGTAGCATGAAAAAACAAGATCCAGGTCCCTGATTCGTTTTCGAGCTATTGACTAGATGCCAGCAACCACCTGCCTCGGGAGTTCTTGTTATAAGAGAAAAATAAAATGCCTGTTTGTTCGAGTCTCTGTGAGTCAGGTTTCTGTTATCTGGACTCAAACTTCAGCCTTTCTAACTGAAACTGTGATTAAAGAACTCTTCCATAGTCTCAATCTCTGCCAAGAAAATATCACTGCTAGCACTATGTCCTTCACTGCAAGACAGGAACAGGAGAAGTTAGGGGAATACCTAAGGGATCTCTTTTAGAATGACCACTAAGTAAATGAAAGTACAGAATGATGTGCATATGTTGCTTTTGTGTTTAAAAGGGATTGAATAATGTATTCATACTTTCCAGTACTTATGTATAGAAACACCTAAAGAATACACATGCACACATACCCACGCACACACACACACCCCTCCGCCACCACCTCTACTTAACTAAGGGCCAAGGCTGGGAGAAATGGGGTGAATCGGAGATGGTGTGGGAATGAGGAATCAAAATTAAACAGGAAATAGAAGGGTAATCTTATTATAGAAAATTTGAACATTGTGTCTACAAAAAAGACTTTTTTTGATGAGGATGTATTTCTTTTTATGCCATTTAATGACTGAATGGTTTGGGGCAAATCACTCAGACTCTCAGAATTTGTTTTTCCTACCTGTGAGAAGAGCAGTCAACAGTTTTCTAATTAAACTGTTTAATTTCTAGAACTATGCAATTCTATAACATATCATCAATTTTATCATAATATACAAAGTTAAATGATTACACTGAATAAGTTAAATGATTCCAGCTAAATTATCCCAACTGGAAATTCCCATCTGGACAACTTTACAATGGGTTGTTGGCAGCACATTTGGAGACAGGCTGGGAGTGAGTCAGATTAAACAATTCTAACTCGTTCCCATTACTAAGTGAAAAAGTGAGCATTAATCACTCAGTTGTGTCCAACTCTTTACGACCTGATGGATTGTAGCCCATGAAGCTCCTCTGTCCATGGAATTCTCCAGTCAAGAAAACTGGAGTAGGTAGCCATTCCCTTCTCCAGGGGATCTTCGCAACCCAAGGATCAAACCCCGTTCTTCCGCATTGTGGAAGGATTCTTTACCATCTGAGCCACGAGGGAAGGCGTCCCATTAATAAAAATTAAAACTATTCATACTATTTAGTACTGCAATCTCCCCTTGCCTATGGTTCCTGATTCTTTTACTCTGCTCTACTTTTTCTATTCTCCATAGCAATTGTGCCTTCTAACATCCCTAATAATTAACTTATTAATTATGCACTGAGTTAATGATCTCTCTTCCCACACCACAAACTTTGTTCACAGTGTGTTTCAGCTACTTGACATAGAGTAAGCACTCAACAAATGTTTGCTGAATGCGTGAAAGAATGAAGTCATGGTAGTGGTCCAGATCTATTTAAATGTCTAAACAAATTTTTACCTATAGTTGGGAAAAAAACATGAAAGATAGCAAATCATCAGTTACATTTAGATGGTTGGCTGGTTTGTCAGGAAAATGCACAGGCTCATAATTTGCCTGCCTGTTTGTTCTTGGCTCATCTTTATAACAGAAAATTATGAAGTAGAAGCAGGGATCTTAAGAACTAAATAATAGGAAGCAATCTAATAAAATAGTCTGCTTAATGTTAGTGCTAACTCAAATGTCCTCGGGTGCCAAGAGCTGTGCGTCTGAGAATGAGTCATTTTAAAGAGTTTACTCCCAAGGCTGAGAACTCAAGATTTCTGCCGCTTAAAGAGAGGAACTCAGGCCTTCTGCTTTCTTGGGCATCTGTTCAGGCTCCAAGAAAGGTTTCCTCATGTGAAAAGTGCCAGGCAACACACCTGCTCCTCATCTGTTTTTCATGTGGTTTTGCTCAGCCTGCCTCACTTGGTGGCTGAGTGCTGGGCTGCTCCGATGCCACCTGGCTGCTGCTGTTATCTTATGCTACCTAGACAGTGGTGCTGACCCATCCTCTACCTCAAATACAATTGGGTTCACTGCTCTACCTTCTGTCCTCTCTCCATGTCCCCCCACAGGGACAAGTGCCTGTCCCCTCTCGTGTCCCCCTCTTCTGTTGCAATGGTCATGGGAGAGGACCACCCAGCAGAACTGCTTGAAATTTCACTTAAATTTCTTTCTTCTTTCACTTTTGCAATTTAGTTTTCATCTTCCCAAGGCAGAGGCGTTTTCCTCTTACGTTAGGGTGGATTCCAGGACAGTGTCCTTATATGTAGAAGCACTGCTGCTTTTCCCTTTAAGCAGTTACTGAGTTTGCCCTCATCTATGAATCTCAACCTCCCTCTGTCTCTCTGTCTCTTACACACACAGACACAAACACAGACACACACAGATACACATACACACACACATCCTACAATCTTGCTTCCATAGTCCCCTTTCCTCAGAAGTGTGTCAGACCTATCTACATATATCTGAACTACAACAGTGGATAGGCTTAAAATTCTTACCATTCAACTCCTGGGTTCTATGAAAAGTCAGGAAATCTAGCAGCTGAGTGTTGATAGGGGAGGCAAGAACTCCTAATTCAGCATGTCAAGGTGAAAGAGACCTACTGACCTGATTTGCAATCTGGCTGCACATTTTAGGTTCTGTGACCTCTGGCAACTTACCTGTTTATTCACTTGTAAGGTGGGCATAATGATAATACTTACTTCATAGGATTATTTTGAAGACCAAATATGTCAAGGGCATGTAATACATTCAAAGGAGGGCCTAAGTAAGTTCTCAAATGTTAGCACTTGTAGTATTTAGCATCATTATTTTATCTTCCTTCTCCTCCTTCCTCTTTCATCAACATCAACACCCTCACTATCACCAGCATTATCATCATCAACTTGAATCTAACTGGGACCTCTGTAACAACAGATTTATACCAATACTCAATGAATTTATCTTCCCAACACAGCAAAAACACTATGTACTTTCTCTTGAGTGAGTGAGATGGTTTTAACTTCCTAAAACACTATTTCTGATTTAATTGATTAGGAATTTTGAAATTTAGTAGAAAGTAGCACAGAGAAAATACTGCTTGCTGTAGTTTAAAACACCAACAGACTTAAGATTTACCAAGATTCCCTTAAAAACATCATACCTAGAGGAACTTTAATAATGAAACTCAATATCTAGAATAAGAGAAAATCAGAGAGAAAACATGATATTGGCTGCATTGCATTACTATCTTGTAAAGAAACAGAGGGTGTAGATATTCAGTATCTACTCAATATCTTTTCTGCATAACATTGAAGTTTCTCTACTTTAACTCCAAAATCTAGGGGAGAAAAGAAATCATTTTTAGGCACAATACCTCAAATTAAAGTACTAGGCATTGTTTAGAAATTGTCTAAGAATTTAGAAATCTCTCTATTTTTCTACAGAAGAGGAAAATGATATGTGGTCATGTAGAGGACATTTATAAAACTGTAGAAGGCTACTTGGTAGGTGGCCTCACTGAGAAATACTAGAAAGGGATACAATTTGCCAAAATGAATCTTTGAGAGACTAGAAATCAATAAACTGAATTGAGAAAAGTGGATATAAATTTGGAACCCAAATTTTGATATCCATCTCCTGAGAGACAGAACTGGGTGAAATAGACTTTTTTCCTTGTTATGTTTTGATAGTTTAATACTATCCTGAATCATTTTTCTAGAATCTCTGGACCATATCTTCTTCTATTTGTGTGTGCTTATGATCATAAAAGCATGATTTCATGTCATTTTATTAAAAGGTGGGGAAGAATTGAGTTTTTACCTTAACTTTTCATTTTGAAATAATATTAAACTTACAGAAAAGGTGCAAAAACAGTACAAAAATCTCTGGTGTATCCTTCAATCAGGTTCACAAATATTGACAGTTTAGTACATTTATTTTACCACTCTCACTCTCGTACATACACACAACACATGCACGAAGAGGGTGTGCATATTATATTTTTCTGAGCCTTTTAAGGTAAAGTTTCAGACGTGATACCCTATTGCCCTTTAAGATTTCAATATATATTTCCTAAAACACTCTCCCACATAATCATAGTCAAATCTTTAAATTTGAGGAATTTACACTGATAAAAATATTATTAAGCAATCTATATATTACATGTTAGTCATTTGGTTGTGTCTGACTCTTTGCAACACTGTGGACTGTAGCCTGCCAGGCTCCTTTCTTCATGGGATTTTCCAGTAAGAATACTGGAGTGCCATTCCCTTCTACAGGGGATCTTCCCGAGCTAGGGATCAAACCAGGTCTCCTGGATTGCTGCTGCTGCTAAGTCGCGTCAGTCGTGTCCGACTCTGTGCAACCCCTAGACGGCAGCCCACCAGGCTCCTCTGTCCCTGGAATTCTCCAGGTAAGAATACTGGAGTAGGTTGCTCTTTCCTTCTCCAATGCATGAAAGTGAAAAGTGAAAGTGACGTCGCTCAGTCATGTCTGACTCTTCATGACCCCTTGGACTGTAGCCTACTGGGCATCTCCGTCCATGGGGTTTCCCAGGCAAGAGTACTGGAGTGGGTTGCCATTGCCTTCTGTTCTGGATTGCAGGTGGACTTTTTACCATCTGAGCCACCAGGGAAGCCAGATCTATTCAAATTTTGCCAATTGTCCTACTAATCTCCTTTACAAAGTATAAGATCTAATCCGAGGCCACACATTGCATTTAGTTTTCATATTTCTTAGTTCTTCCTCAATCTGGAACAATTTGTGAGTCTTGCCTAGTCTTTGTTGACCTTGATACGTTGGAAGAGTAAAAACCAATTATCTTGTATAATGTCCCACAGTTATGATTTATCCAATGTTTTCTGGTGCATTTTTGACAGAAGTATTATAGAAGTAAAGTATGTTCTTCTCTGAGCATCATTTCTGAAGGTACAAGATATCCATATTCTTGGTGCCATTAACTTTTATAACTTACTTTAGATGATGTTTTCCAGGTTTATTCATTGTAAATTTAGTTATTATGTGTTTTGTTCCTGTTAATTGATGAGTAACTGAGCAATTTGTGGAAAAACATTTAAAACTATGTAAATATACTGTTTATAATCAAACATTGACCTGCCTGTATTGGTATTTTTGATGACTCTTGCCTGAATCAATTATTTCTATAATAGCTGACAAATGGTGATTTCATAAATTCAATCATCTCTTTTATGTATATAGCTTTCTACTGTAAAATGGTTTTCGGTTCACTATAGGGGAAGCTGTTGTTCCAAGTCCAGTTCTAACTGTTGCTTCCTGACCTGCATACAGATTTCTCAGGAGGCAGGTCAGGTGGTTTGGTATCCCATCTCTTTCAGAATTTTCCAGTTTGTTGTGATCCACACAGTCAAAGGCTTTGGCATAGTCAATAAAGCAGAAGTAGATTTTTTGCTGGAACTCTCTTGCTTTTTCAATCCAACAGATGCTGGCAATTTGATCTC
Source organism: Bos taurus (assembly GCF_002263795.3). Lineage (NCBI taxonomy): Eukaryota > Metazoa > Chordata > Mammalia > Artiodactyla > Bovidae > Bos > Bos taurus. The sequence goes on along the minus strand of NC_037335.1, from coordinate 55,523,269 downwards.
TGGCTCCTCTGCCTTTTCTAAATCCAGCTTGAACATCTGGAAGTTCATGGTTCATGTACTGTTGAAGCCTGGCGTGGAGAATTTTGAGCATTACTTTGCTAGTGTGTGAGATGAGTGCAATTGTGCAGTAGTTTGAACGTTCTTTGGCATTGCCTTTCTTTGGGATTGGAATGAAAACTGACCTTTTCCAGTCCTTTTCCACTGCTGAGTTTTCCAAATTTGCTGACATATTGACTGCAGCACTTTCACAGCATCATCAATAGCTCAACTGGAATTCCATCACCTCCACTAGCTTTGTTTGTAGTGATATTTTCTAAGGCCCACTTGACTTCACATTCCAGAATGTCTGGCTCTAGGTGAGTGATCACACCATCATGGTTATCTGGGTCATGAAGATCTTTTTGGTGTAGTTCGATGCATTCTTGTCACCTCTTCTTAATATCTTCTGCTTCTGTTAGGTCCCTACCATTTCTGTCATTTACTGAGCCCATCTTTGCATGAAGTGTTCTCTTGGTATCTCTAATTTTCTTGAAGAGATCTCTAGTCTTTCCCATTCTATTGTTTTTCTCCATTTCTTTGCATTGATCACTGAGGAAGGCTTTCTTATCTCTCCTTGCTATTCTCTGGAACTCTTCATTCAAATGAGTATGTCTTTCCTTTTCTCCTTTGCCTTTCACTTCTGTTCTTTTCTCAGCTATTTGTAAGGCTTCCTCAGACAACCATTTTGCCTTTTTGCATTTCTTGGAACAACAGACTGGTTCTAAATCAGGAAAGGAGTACATCAAGGCTGCATATTGTCACCCTGCTTATTTAACATATGCAGAGTGAATCATGTGAAATGCTGGTCTGGAAGAAGCACAAGCTGGAATCAAGACTGCCAGGAGAAATATAAATCACCTCAGATATGCAGATGACACCACCCTTATGGCAGAAAGTGAAGAACTAAAGAGTCTCTTGATGAAAGTGAAAGAGGAGAGTGAAAAATTTGGCTTAAAACTCATCATTTGGAAAACTACGATCATGACATCCTGTTCAATCACTGCATGGCAAATAGGTGGGGAAACAATGGAAACAGTGGGAGACTATTTTTTTGGGCTCCGAAGTCACTACAGATGGTGATTGCAGCCATGAAATTAAAAGACGCTTGCTCCTTGGAAGAAAAACTATGACCAACAGAGACAGCATATTAAAAAGCAGAGACGTTACCTTGCCTGCAAAGGTCCATTCTAGTTAAAGCTATGGTTTTTCCAGTAGTCATGTATGGATGTGAGAGTTGGACTATAAAGAAAGCTGAGTGCTTTAGAATTGATGGTTTTGAAGTGTGGTGTTGGAGAAGACTCTTGAGAGTCCTTTGGACTGTAAGTAGATGCAGTCAGTCTATCCTAAAGGAAATCAGTCCTGAATATTCATTGGAAGGACTGATGCTGAAGCTGAAACTCCAATATGTTGGCCACCAGATATGAAGAACTGACTCACTAGAAAAGACCTTGATGCTGGGAAAGATTGAAGGTGGGAAGAGAAGGGGATGAGAGAGGATGAGATGGTTGGATGACTTCACTGACTCAATGGACATGAGTTTGAGTAAGCTCCAGGAGTTGGTGATGGACAAGAAAGTCTGGCATGCTGCAGTCCATGGGGTTGCAAAGAGTCGGACATGACTGAGCAAACTTAACTGATAGGTGAAGTTTGCTGTATCTATCTATCTATGTATCTATCTATCTGCATACCTACCATCTGTACCAGTTTTGACAAATTTTACAAAATTCTGTTGATAGATTTGTATTCAACTGTTCATAGTCTTTAAAAACAGAGTGATTTCACTTGATGTAGTTTCATCTTGGAGTGTTTTTATGTCTTCTAAACTATTATTAACAATCTATTTCAGGGAAACACAATGAGGAACCCACATCTTCATATTCATTGAATATTATTTTTACTAGTCAAATTTGTTCAAATAAATTGAATCCTCAGAATAGCAATGACAATTATTTTGAGTTTGTTATTCTAATGCCTGCCTTTTCATGTTTTTCCCCTAAAATTCTGAAAACCCATTGGTTATCTGAATTAGAAAATCTAGCTCTGGAGAATATATCAAGGCACTCAAAGAAATTTATATAAATAATTATAAACTATCTTTTTATAGTTTACAATTTTAACTATATCTCTTGATATAAATAATAAATATAGAATTCAAGTGATTATAATGTAATAATTATATATATACAATATATAATTAAATTTATATAAAGTATATATAAATTACATAGTGATAAAGTTTGTTCATTGTCTGTCTTAACATCTACAAACTGTTATTTTTTTTAGTATTTAGGTACATAGGGGAATGCATATTGTAGAACTTTGCTAATAGATAATATTTCAGAAATAGATTAATTAGTATCCAGGGAAGATTTAGAGAGCCTTTAAACAAAGAGAGTTCCTGATTACAATTGCTTACTTGATGGCATTTATACTCCAAAGTTTCAGTCTAGCAATGTTCTGTTAGTCAAGAAGAAGTAGACTCTGGATTCAATAAGGCACCCTTTAGTCGGACATGACTGAATGGCTTCACTTTCACTTTCCACTTTCATGCATTAGAGAAGGAAATGGCAACCCACTCCAGTGTTCTTGCCTGGAAAATCCCAGGGACGGGGGAGCCTGGTGGGCTGCCGTCTCTGGGGTCGCACAGAGTCGGACACGACTGAAGTGACTTAGCAGCAGCAGCAGCAGCAGCCACAGCAGGACAGATCAGAGAAGGCAATGGCACCCCACTCCAGTACTCTTGCCTGGAAAATCCCATGGACGGAGGAGCCTGGAAGGCTGCAGGCCATGGGGTTGCTGAGGGTCGGACACGACTGAGCAACTTCACTTAGGTATGGATGGAAAGTATTAGAAATACTGTCAATAGCCTTACTTTCATAGTTTATTTTGATTTCCTTAGTTACAATAATAATACAAAATATGAGTATATGTCTTTTTAATAGAAAGCACTTTTCGTATGTATTACTTTTTATAAATCTGCATGGGATTATTTACTACAGGAAAAGTCAGAACCTAGCAAAAGGTTAAATTCACACAGAAGGGTTCTCAAAGTAATATGATAATTTCTGCTTGCAGATCTGGTGCAAATACGTTTCTTAGGGTATAGTACGTTAAACAAGGCTATAAGAATAGCCTCTCCCCAAGTCTGCCAATTAAACACATTGCTATTTCTTTTTTTTTTTTTTGGTGGCCTACTTTATTTTGTTGTTCACTGTTTCTCATTTGGTTTCAGGTACAATGTAAATATGACTTTTACAGAGAGAAATAGATAATCTTTCTTTGGAATGACAGAAGACTGAAAAAAAAATTTTTTAATGAATGTTGAAGAAACGTTTCATCCATTACTGATCTTACAGCTCAGTTTCATAGCTGGCTATTTCGTGGCTGTTAGATTCACTAATGAAAGTGAAAATCAGACTCAAACACAATGAAGAGACTGTTCCATGAAGCCCAGGGAGCAGGCAGAGGCGTGGAGTGATTGCCTATTTCATGGAGTCAGGCTTGATCATCTTGGACACTGACTGAGCAGTCCTGGTGCAGAGTAATTGGCTGGGAGAAACTTGTAGGCAACATTTCAAGGAAAAGACTCCAGAAATTTAAACTGAGGAGTTGGTTCTATTTTTATTTCCCTTAAGAATGCCTGGTTTCCTATCCCTTGTGCAAGAGGCTACAACATTTCCCAATTAAAATAGAAAATGCTCAGGCTGGATTTACAAGGCACCAAATAACTAGATGAGAATCCTCCTCCCTGTGGAGCCCTGACCACATTCACTCAAATATCCAGAGTCTTTTGTCTGTAGCCTGCTAAACATTGGACTTTTAGGGAACACTGGAGATGTTTGAATGCTTGCATTCCCAGGCAGATGCTGTTGTTTTGTGTTCAGATTTGGAGAGCTGTAAGGAATCATTTCATATATGTCATCTAAGGTATCTTCATGTCATCTACTGATTGTATTTTTTTTTTTAACTGACATTTACTCTACCAACTAAACCAGTAGTTCCCAAATGTTTTGGTCTCAGCACCGCTTTACACTAGTTTGAGAACTACTTTATGTGGGTTGATATTTACCATAATAGAAATTAAATTGGCAAATTTTTAAAGTATTTATTAAACTATTATGAGATAGCAATAATAAACTCATTATAGGATAATATAAAGAACACATATTTTATCAACACATTCATATTGGCTAAAATAAAAATATTCAGTGTCAAAATGGCATTGTTATACATTTTTTGCAAATCTTATTAATATCTGTTTTACTAAAAGATAGCTTCTTCATTTACTCTATTGCGACATCACATGTCATGTAGCATTTGGAAATCTCCACACTATCACGACATAATGTGAGTGAAAGAGCAAGATAACTTTACAATCATGATCTTTTAGTATTATATTTTTGACTTCATTGGCTCCTCTGAAAGGAAGGAGTCTATTGGTCCCTGGATAACACTTTGAGAACTGATGAGATAAACAGACTTGAATAGAATAACGATTGGTTTAAGTATCCTGGTTCAGAACTGTGTTAGGGTAAGAATCTTGACTTGTTTCTCAATTCTTCCAAAGCTAGTTTCATTGTCACCACCTGAAAGAGGCTTTCCCTGACAATTCTCACTGAGCTAAATATTCCCCACTGAGAGTTCTGGAGTTTTGTAAGCTTTTTGTTTTTGTTTTTTTATGGAGTTGATTTCAACAGTAATTTAAAAATTTACCTCTTTTTTCTCCTCTTTATGTTGACTTGGTTGTCTCCTTCACAAGGGAATACACCTCTTAAATTTTCCTCTCTCGTCTTCTGCTATCTCCCTCATGTGTAGCGTGTGCCTAGCAGAAAGTCAGTATTCAATAATTATTTGCTGACTTAAGCAATGAATAAATTAGTGGTTAGTTTTCTTTCTCGCACTTTTATTTTGGTCTTTAGTTCTTTTACTGAGATGATGAGGAGACATGAGATCATGTGATCAGATGTTGAGTATTTGAGATAATGGTAGTACATATATTTTTATTCATATAGTCAAATAAACAATGTTTCTAAAGTGGCTCTTATGTGCTGCTCAAGTTTATAGGACAAAAACTCAGGTAAGTATCTAATCCCAGTCATAGCTCTGTATAACAAGGCATACCAAGAGAGGAAATGTAAGCTGAATTGTGAATAGAAAATGAAGTTGCTATGAGGAGAGAAGCAAGTTGCAGTCAACAAGATGAGTGAAAACCTGGCATACTAAATGAACTGCAAGGAAGTCAATATCAATGAGTCACCTAGGTTGCAAGAGGATTGCAGGGGACAGCTAAGGAGAAGAGTGAGATGTGAGGTGAGAGATATGTAGACCCCAGGGCCCCACAGACCTTGGTTCTTGGTTAAGGAGTCTGGACTTTATCTTAAAGGCAGAACATTACATGGATTTATTACACCCATCAAGAGAAAGTTGCAGGTTCACAGACATGGCCACAAAGTAGAGAGCCAGTGCCTCCCTCCATTCCATATCCTATTATGCATATCCGTAGCCCAAGGGAGCTCATCAAACTCTCAGCTATATTCATTCATGTTTATCTAAGCCTTTGATTTTATGAGACATAGCCCTGATGTCAGTTTTCTAATTGAAAGGAATTATTCTGCTTACCAAAACATTGGTAGGAAGTCGTGTGATGCTGCTAATTCAGAAGTAGGTACTATTTTGAGCTACCATATGACCCAGCAATCCCATTCTTGGGCATATATATGGAGGAAAACATGACCCAAAAGAATATGTGCACCCCAGTGTTCACTGCAGCACTGTTTATAATAGCCAAGACATGGAAGCAAAATAAATGTCCATTGACAGAAGAATAGATAAAGATGTGGTGTGTGCTGTGTGTGCTTAGTCGCTCAGTCATGTCCGACTTTTTGCGACCCCATGGACTGTAGCCCTGCCAGGCTTCTCTGTCCATGGGGATTCTCCAGGCAAGAATACTGGAATGGGTTGCCATGCCCACCTCCAGGGAATCTTCCCAACCCAGGGATCGAACCCAGGTCTCCTGCATTATGGGCAGATTCTTTACAATCTGAGCCACCAGGGAAGCCCAAAGAAGATGTGGTACATATACACAATGGAGTATTACTCAGACATTAAAAAGGATGAAATAATGTCATTTGCAGGAACATGGATGGACGTAAGGAGTATCATACTGAGTGAAGTAAGACAGACAGAGAAGGAGAATGATATCCCTTATGTGTAGAATCTAAAAAGAAATGATACAAATGAACTTACTTACAAAACAGAAGACTCACAGACTTAGAAAAAGAACTCATGGTTACCAGAGGGAAGGGATAGTTACAGAGTTTGGGAAGGTCATGTACTCACTGCTATATTCAAAATGGATAACCGATGGATATACAAGGGCCTACTGTATAGCACAAAAAAAGAAGTACATACTATTTTGCCAGTGTATGTTTCTTATTAATATAGAGGCAAAAATTCTAAACAAAATGTTTACAAATTAAATCCAGAAATATATAAAAATAATAGTAGAAAGCAAGTTATAATTTTTCAGTAATAAAAATTTGGTTTAACATTTGAAAAATCGATCAATGAAATTCACTACTCTTTTAGAATAAAGAGGAAAAAGTATAAGACTATCTCAATAGATGCATTAATATCATTTGATAAAGTTCAATATTTACTCATAATAAAAACTCACAGTATATTCAGAATAAATTTCTCCAATCAGATAATAGTTGTCAAAAATATGCAACAAAGATGCAAAAAATAATCAACCCAAGGTTGAACTACTGAAAGTTTTAGCCCTCAGCTTGGAAAGGCATGAAGATATCAGTTATCATCACTTTTATTCAAAATTCTATTAGGGGTCTTAGTCAGCAAGAAAAATAGAAGGTGGAAGGACTGAAATGAGAGGAGTAAATTATTTTATTTGCAGATGACATGACTGTATAACTGTAAAATCTAAAAACAATCAAAAGAAATTATTGTATATCTATATATTAGCAATAAATTATTATATATTAAAATTGAAAAAGATACATATACAATAGTATAAAAAACCAATATTTAGGGATATATTTAACAAAGGATGTACAAGATTTCTGCATAGATAATTTTAAAAGATCACTCAGACAAAATTTATAATATCTAAATAAATGAAGGGGCATACTACCCTTGAGAAAGAAAAGGTTTATTATTACTAAAATGTGAAACTCCCTAAAACTAAAATATCTCATAAACATTTTGGTGAAAATTGACAACCTGATTCTAAAATTTATACGGAAGTGCCAATGGCCAAAATTAGCAAAGATAACCTTAAGGAAGAAGAAAGAAAGGTCTTATATAGATAGTTTATTAAGATCACATGAAGTAAGAAAGCCTTCTTCAGCGATCGATGCAAAGAAATAGAGGAAAACAACAGAATGGGAAAGACTAGAGATCTCTTCAAGAAAATTAGAGATACGAAGGGAACATTTCATGCAAAGATGGGCTCGATAAAAGACAGAAATGGTATGGACCTAACAGAAGCAGAAGATATTAAGAAGAGGTGGCAAGAATACACAGAAGAACTGTACAAAAAAGATCTTCACAACCCAGATAATCACAATGGTGTGATCACTCACACTCACCTAGAGCCAGACATCCTGGAATACAAAGTCAAGTGGGCCTTAGGAAGCATCACTATGAACAAAGCTAGTGGAGGTGATAGAATTCCAGTTGAGCTATTTCAAATCCTGAAAGATGATGCTGTGAAAGTGCTGCACTCAATATGTTAGCAAATTTGGAAAACTCAGCAGTGAAAAAGGACTGGAAAAGGTCAGTTTTCATTCCAATCCCAAAGAAAGGCAATGCCAGAGAATGCTCAAACTAACGCACAATTGAACTCATCTCACCCTAGTAAAGTAATGCTCAAAATTCTCCAAGCCAGGCTTCAGCAATACGTGAACCGTGAACTTCCAGATGTTCAAGCTGGTTTTAGAAAAGGCAGAGGAACCAAGATCAAATTGCCAACATCCACTGGATCTCAAAAAAGCAAGAGAGTTCCAGAAAAACATCTATTTCTGCTTTATTGACTATGCCAAAGCCTTTGACTGTGTGGATCACAATAAACTGTGGAGAATTCTGAAGGAGATGGGAATACCAGGCCACCTGAGTTGCCTCTTGAGAAACCTGTATGCAGGTCAGGAAGCAACAATTAGAACTGGACATGGAACAACAGACTGGTTCCAAATAGGAAAAGGAGTACGTCAAGGCTGTGTATTGTCACCATGCTTATTTAACTCATATGCAGAGTACATCATGAGAAACTCTGGGCTGGATGAAGCACTAGCTGGAATCAAGATTGCTGGGAGAGGTATCAATAACCTCAGATATGCAGATGACACCACCCTTATGCCAGAAAGTGAAGAAGAACTAAAGAGCCTCTTGATGAAAGTGAAAGAGGAGAGTGAAAAAGTTGGCTTAAAGCTCAACATTCAGAAAATGAAGATCATGGCATCTGGTCCCATCACTTCATGGGAAATAGATGGAGAAACAGTGGAAACAGTGGCTAACTTTACTTTTTGGGGCTCCAAAATCACTGCTGATGGTGACTGCAGCCATGAAATTTAAAAGACCCTTAGTCCTTGGAAGGAAAGTTATGAGCAACCTAGACAGCATATTAAAAAGCAGAGACATTACTTTGTCAACAAAGGTCCATCTAGTCAAGGCTATGGTTTTTCCAGTGGTCATGTATGGATGTGAGAGTTGGACTATAAAGAAAGCTGAGCACTGAAGAATTGATGCTTTTGAACTGTGGTATTGGAGAAGACTCTTGAGAGTCCCTTGGACTGTAAAGAGATTCAACCAGTCCATCCTAAAGGAGATCAGTCCTGGGTGTTCATTGCTTGATAGGACTGATGTTGAAGCTGAAACGCTAATACTTTGGCCACCTGATGTGAAGAGCTGACTCATTTGAAAAGACTCTGATGCTGGGAAAGATTGAGGGCATAGGAGAAGGGGATGACAGAGGATGAGATGGTTGGATGGCATCACCGACTCAATGGACATGGGTTTGGGTAGACTCTGGCAGTTGGTGATGGATAGGGAGGCCTGGCATGCTGTGGTGCATGGTTTCTCAAAGAGTCGGACACAACTGAGTGACTGAACTGAACTGAAGTGAACTGAACTAAACTAGTATTGATGCAAATATGAATAAACAGATCAAAGAAACAATAGAGTTCAGAAACAAATTCACATAAATATGATTTTACAACAAATCATATTACATTTACATTCAAGGCAATGTAAAACAAAGTTATTTATTTTTTTATGTGGCAAGGTACAAAATTAATACACAGAAATCTGTGGTGTTTCTATATACTAACAACAAATTAATAGAAACAGAAATTAAAGAAATAATATCATTTGCCATTGCATCAAAAAGAACAAAATATCTAGGAGTAAACCTACCTAAGGGAGTAAAAGGCATATTCTCAGAAAACTGTAGGACACTGATGAAAGAAACTGAAGACAATACAGTTATAAAGGTATATTGTATATATGGATCAGAAGAATTAATATAGTTAAAGTGACCATACTACCCAAGGCAATCTTCAAATTCAATATAGATCCTATCAAAATACCAAGGGCAGTCTTCACAGAACTAGAACAAATAATTTTAAAATATGTATGGAAACATAAAAAAAAAAAACCCTCAAGTAGCCAAAACAAGTTTGAGAAAGAAGAACAAAGATGGAGGAATCACGTCCTAACTTCAGAATATTATAAAGCTTCAGTAATCAAAACAGCGTGGTACTGACACAAAAACTGCATGTAGATCAAATTTACAACAAGGGAGACAAGAATGTACAGTGGAGAAAGACAGTCTTTTCAATAAGTGGTACTGGGGATACTGGACAGTTACATGTTTTAGGACGAACCTAAAACATTTTCTCACACCACATATAAAAATAAGCTCAAAATGGATTAAAGACCTATATTTAAGACCCAGAAACCATAAAACCCCTAGAAGATAACATGCATAGGACACTCTTTGACATAGATTATGGCAGTATTTTTTTTTCAGATATGTCTCCTAAAGCAAAAAATAAACAAATGGGACCTAATTAAACATTTCTGCATGGCAAAGGAAAGCATCATCAAATGAAAAGACAAGCTCCTGAATGGGAGAAAATATTCGCGAACAATATGACTGTTAGGAGTTAAAATCCCACATGTATAAACAGTTACTTCAACTCAACACCAATCGATGAACAAACAATCCAATTTAAAAATGGACGGAAGACCTGAATAGACATTTTCCCAAAAAAGATATACAGATGGCCAAGAGTCACATGAAAATATGCTCAAAATTGTTAATCATCAGAGAAACGCAAATTAAAATCACAATGAGATGTCACTTCACACCTGTCAGATGGCATCATCAAAAGGACACAAATAACAAACGTTAGCAAGGGTGTGGAGAAAAAGGAATCCTTGTATACTGTTGATAGGAATATAAATTAATACAACCACTGTAGAACACAGTATGACTAATTCTCTGAAACTAAAAATAGAACTACCATATGACCCAATAATTCTACTCCTGTGTATATACCTAAAAAAGCAGAAACACTACTTGAAAAAGATACATGGACCCAATGTTTATAAGTGGCATTATTTGCAACTTATGGGAACAACCCAAGTATCCATGGATGGATGAATTGATGAAGAAGATGTCAGAATATATACAATAAAACACTACTCAGCCATAGAAAAGAACAAAATTTTCCCATTTGCAACAACATGGATGGACTTGGAGGTAAGTGAAATAAGTTTGACAGAGAAAGACAGCGTATGATATGGTATCACATATGTGGAGTCTGAAAAATAAAACAAACTTGTGAATATAACAAAAAAGGAAACAGATTCACAGACACAGAAAACAAAGTAGTGGTTACAAGTTGGGAGAGGGAAGGAGAGAGGGGGAAAATAGAAGTAAGGGATTAAGATGTACATTAACTATTATGTGGGTTTCCCAGGTGACTTAGTGGTAAAGAATCTGCCTGCCAATGCAGGAGACACAGGAGAAACTGGTTCAGTCTCTTGGTTGGGAAAATCCTCTGGAGGAGGAAATGACAACCCACTCCAGTATTCTTGCCAGGAAAATCCCTTGGACTGAGGAGCCTGATCAGCTACAGCCCATGGGGTTACAAAGAGTCATACACGACTTAGAGACTGAGCATGCATACAAGTAATTATGTATAAAATAAACAAGAAACAATGATATATTGTATAACACAGGGGGTATAACTAATATTTGATAGTAAATATAAATGGAATATAATTTTTAAAAATTGTGAATCACTGTGTTATAAACCCATAGTATGTAATAGTGTACATCAACTATATATTAATTTAAAAACATGAAAAAATTTACATTTAAAAATTATAAAAAATCCAAACAAAACAAACACCAGTGCTAAATCAAGTTGATATCCCTATTAAAATAATAAATGAATATTGATCCCTTACTCACACCATACATAAAGATCAATTCCAGAAACATCACAAAGCTAAATGTACAAGCTGAAATTCATACAGCTGCTTGGAAGCTGTAGAATTTTTTAAACCTTGAGTTAGACAGTTTTCTTAAAGAGAATACAAATAAACACTAGCCATAAAAGGAAAGATTGGTTACTTGGACTGCATTAAAATTCAGAACTAAGGTTCATCACATGACATCTTCAAGTAGTGAAAAGACTAGACAGAGACTGGAAGCAGATATTTGCTTTATGTGCATCTTCAACAAAAAGCTCCTATCATATATGGTGCTGGCGCTAAGTCATTTCAGTTGTGTCTCTTTGCAACCCCATGGGTTGTAGACTGCCAGATTCCTCTGTCCATGGGATTCTTCAGGCAAGAACACTGGAATGGGATGCTATGACCCATTTCAGGGGATCTTCCCGATCCAAGGATTGACCCCGCATCTCTTACATCTCCTGGATCACCAGGCGGGTTCTTTACCACTAGAACCACCTATACATACATATGTAACACATTATATTACATATATAACATATTATATGTTAATATATATCTTATATATATCAATAAGAAAAAACAGACAACATAATATAAATGTGCAATAATTTGAACGTTTTATGAAAAAGGATAGATAAATGACCGATAGATAAATGAAAAGACATTAAACATCATAAGGTACCTAGGAAATGCAAATAGAGCCATACATCCATGAGAATGACTAAAACAAACCAAAACCAAAAAACTCCAGAATATTTCAAAAATTTTATGTGTGTAGAGTAATTGGAATTCTCATACAACTTGGGAAACTCTACAGCAATACCTTCTAAAAATTGATAATTTGCTTATCCTTGATAATTTTCCTCTTAGATATATACCCAATAGAAATGCTACACATGCACCACAAAACATGTACAAGAATTTGCACAAGAGGCCCAAACTGGGAAAAATTCAAATGCCCTTTAAAAATGAATGGATACATTTTGATATACTAATATAATGGGATACTACACAGCAATAAGAATGAATGAATTACAGCTGTAATTCTACCTGCAACAGTGTAGATGAATCTCACAGAAAAAGACTGAGTGAAAGAAATAGACATAGATGAGTCTACACTATATAAACACTTACAAGAAGTAAAAAATAGGCAAACTGATCTTTGGTCATGAACTTCAGAGCTCTTTTGTCGAGAATGAGGTAAATAATGACTGGAAGGGGGTATGTGGGGGTGCTTTGCTGGTAATGATCAGTGTCTGGGTTGTGTGATGGCTATTTTTTATGTAAAATTCATTAAAATTTATATTTTAGGTTTGTACACTTGATGACTGAGCTAAAAAAAGAGTAAAACAAATCTGCTGTTTACTAACTAGAATGCAGGTGTGTATTTAGGAATCCCTTCTATGCTACTGATCTGCTTTATTACTCTTTGTCTCTGAAATACTTTTATTGAAGACAGACATATGTCTTTTATTGAAGGAATACTTTTATTGAAGATGTATCAAATAATGTAATTTATATCTAAGTTTCTTATAAAAGGGCCACTGGTACAGAAGAGAGCCTTGGATGCCAGGCCCCTTCCATGACTGGTAACAGACACGAGATACGTTGTTCAGTATAAATGGGGTTGGGGTTGGTCAGTCAGTTTGTTCACTCTCTTGAGTTTCTAAGTCTGTTGTTGCTTCATGTTTAGTTGATCTACTTTGACTCAGAATTGCTAATAATAAGTGTATTTTTAAATAAGCCAAAGGTAGGAAATAATACAAATAAGACTACCAAGTGGGATTTTCAAGTGTGAGGGTGACAGTGGCTTGGGGTGCCTTCAAAAGGCAAGCTCACAGGTGGGGTAACAGGGTGAAAAGATCAACCCACAACCAGACTGGATGGAAGCCCTCAGCCAGATAAACATCCCCACAGACAGGGCAACAGGCTGCAGTGGCGTGGCTAGTACCCAGAAGAAATAATGTTGAAAGGCATGTATGACTTCAGGGATGCTGAATTGAATGGATAAACCGTTCATTTATTCAGCAAATATTTACTGCATGTCTGCTCTTGAACAAGGACTATTTTAGGCACTGTTAGTGATTGAACAAATGCCATGTGGGGGACCACATCCTCACAGAGGCTATGTCATAATAAGAATGGTTGGTACTGATTCACTTAGCATTCCCATATCTGGGAATGCACTTCCTGTGCTAACGAGGATATGCCTATTTGTAAAAGCCATCTATTGCTGACTTGTACAGATGTGTAAGGGAATAAGGAGTCTTGACTGATTCATCCATATTTTTATCTGATCCCTCTATAGGCAATATTATGTATTTGTAAGAAATTTAGACAATAAATAGTGGCCATGAGTTATAGTAAATGCATCATCTTACATGACCTGTAGCAATGTCAACTGAATGCAGAATTTGCTTATATAGTACACAATGAATTATTCAACAATTTTGTGTTAAATGGTCATTTTTGGCAACTAGTCTATATATTTAATGTTTTTGTATTTTAAAACAAGTTTAAATTTAATTTATGCTTATCCTGAAATTATAAGTGTTGTTCTGATATGCCGCCTTTAGCAAAGCATGTATTCTTATGTATGGAAAATATATTTTTGAATGATAGAATGATTCTTTTAAACATGCACACACACACACATGACACTAATTATAACCAACACAATGGCAGTCCTGTGCAGACTGTATATTCTGAAGTATTTTCATTGTGCTTGAAGATCCAGAGATTTTGCAAATAAAACAGAGGCTATGGCTGTTTTTTTTTTTCAACACAATATATTAATAAAATAGGTATTTGTGCAAGAGAAGGGACTCCCAACCATAAGAATCAGAAACTAGCACTATAAAGTGACCACAGGCTGGGCTTGCCATCAGGCAAAGCTGAGAACAATGTGGACTCGGCTGTTCATGAACTGTGTGGTCTCCACCTGTTTACTGAAATTTGCTCACTTAGGCTCAGAAGGAAGCTTCAGTTTTTTTCTATGTAAAGTGGGAATTATAATAGTACTCATTTCGTAGGGTTATTGTGAAACATAAATGAGATAAAATACACAGAATTCCTATTATACCATATGAACTTTTAAGAAGAGGACTTTTAAATTTTAGGAGAAACCTCTGTGCCAACCATTTATTTCAATATTGTCTGCTGGTAGGTGTCTCTCCTTATGTAAGGTCCAGTTATGATAAAATACTTCTAAAATGCTACAGGATAGCTTTACATTTTCCCCAGAAAGTAGAAGTTCCTACAGTCACATCCCTACTTCTAACCTGTAGTATCTTGGGTGTCTCTTCCAGGTATAAATGAAAGAGATATTACTTTATTTGTAATTTATTTAATGGTTAAGTGAACTGATAAAATATGTTGAAGGGGTAGAGGCATTGTCAACTACAGTTAAAATATACAGATCTTTGGATTTCCTTGGTGGTGCATTGGATAAGAATCTGCCTGCCAATGCAGGGGACACAGGTTCAATCCCTGGTCCAAGAAGATTCCACAAGCTGCTGGCCAACTAAGCCTGTGAGCTGCAAGTACTGAGCCCGTGAGCTGCAAGTACTGAGCCCGTGAGCTGCAAGTACTGAGCCTGTGTGCTGCAGCTGCTGAAGCCCGCACGCCTCTAAGCCTGTGCTCCACAACAACAGAAGCCACTGCAATGACAAGCCTGTGCACCACAGTAAAGAGTAAATTCTGCTCAACACGACTAGAGAATGCCCACACAAAGCAACAGAGACCTAGCACAGCCAAAAATAAATAAATACAATTATAAAAAAGAAAGCAATTATCTTATTAAAATAGGCTTTGGTAGTCAAACCCAGAACTTTTTAGGAACCAATTATATATATAAGGATTCCCAGGTGGCTCAATGATAAAGAATCCGCCTGTCAATGCAGGAGATGCAGGTTCGATCCCTGGGTCAGGAAGACCCCCTGGAGAAGGAAGTGGCAACCTACTCTAGTATTCTTGCCTGGGAAATCCCATGGGCAGAGGAGTCCATCGGGTCACAAAAAGAGTTGGATGTGACTTAACAACTAAACAACAATAATATATATATATTAAACAACAATACATATTATATTGCTATAAGTAATTTCTGATTCAGGGTTCACAGTTAAGCATTTATGTAAAATTTAAACATATCTTTTCTTCTAGGGCTGACTTGTGTAGCTCTAATACTGCACCAAAGCCCATGCTCTACATCCATTTCTCATGTATCATTTGAATTATTTTATCTATGATGAATCTTTGGATACCAAATGAAAAGAAGAGTAGAAGTCTATCTTTTCAAGCTAATTCTTCTCTTTTCCTGCTATAGGAATTAGACAAAGCTTTCTTTTCCAAAGTGAAGATTGTTCTTTATAAGGAGTCCTTAGTGCTCCTTGACTACTGGTTGAAATCTGGAGGCATTACAGAATCTTTCATCCAGTTGAATTAAAAAAATAAAAGATTTGTGAGGGGCAATGTAACAATTCATTTCTGACTTTTTTGAGAGTATTTCTTTGTCAACAAATGTACTGTCATTAGGAACTGTCTGTCAGTTCATGCTACTATTTCAAAAATACCACTGTCTACATAGCTTCAATGATGAACATATATTTCTCATCGTTTTGGAGGCTGAGAAGTCCAAGATCAAGGTGAGGCAGCTCTGATGTCTGGTTAGGACCACTTCCTGGCTTGTGGATAGCCACCTTGCTGCAGTATGCTCATGATCGGAGAGATAGAAGAGGGAGAGAGAAAAAGGGAGGGCAAGAGGAAGAGGACGTGTTTTCTTAAAAGGGTACTAATGTCATTATGAGGGTTCCACCTTACAACTTAACGATCTCCCTAAGACCCTCATCTCCAAATATACTACATTAGGGACTTAAGCTTTAAGATATGAATTTGGCAGTTCATAAAAGGAACATTACCACCCTGCCTGCTTTCCTTACGTTTCCACTTCCTTCTGGTAAAACAACCAAGATTTTGAGCCACTCCCCCACTTCTCCCCCCATCCCCCGAGGTGGCACTTGTGGTAAAGAAACTGCCTGCCAATGCAGGAGATGAGGAGTACCACTCATCACATCATATGACAAAAATTGGTAATAGAATTATTGGCAACAGTTGCCTTCTCTCCACTCTTCCACTGATTGAGAGTGGGGAAAGCAGGAGACACAGAGAAGTAAATGATGCCTGAAATGAAACTGACTTCCATCTAGCCAAGGTTTATCTAATTTTGTATATTCTTTCTCCTGCTCTTACTCTCCCAGAGTTGACTTTGCAGTCTGAAGATGCCATTTGAAATGCTTTTTGAGTGATGTCAAGTCAACCTCGAGATCCAAAGTAGCTTTGATGTTGTCAGAAAATGTTGGCCTGCTGGAGTTCTAGCACACCATGCTTGCCACAGAATGTGAACAACTTAACTCCAGGTAATCTTTGCAAAAACTCATAGAGAAATTAAATATAAAAAGAAATACCTTTGATAACAGAAAAGAATTGGTATCTTTCTAAAACGCTCATCTGGAAGACTTTCCAGTCCTTCTTAAGAAATACGTAGGCATTAAATTCAGTTCTTATTTCAAACAGAACATTTATATGTCGATTGCGAGAAAAATGTAGAGGGGGGCAGTTGACTTGAATACCTTATTGAACAATGTGACAAGAATTTCTAAATATACAAACTAACCATGGGATGACCTTTTGAAACTGAAATGCATAGGTGTGGATGACATTTTCTCATTCAGTTACTCATTTTGAAATCTAAATTAAAGCACACACAGCACCAAATTAAATGCCTCCTCCCCAGAGTGAATATCCCAATCATTTATAAATAAGCAACTTAAACACCCAGTAATCAACAAACATCAACATGTAAATACTTTGTTTTAATAAGTCATAAACATTAATAAGCACATGGCTGAAATTACTCCTGCTGAAATCATTCGTCTGCAACCTGAAATATCAAAGAAGGGCTGGAGAGAAATAAAACTGCTAAATTTCATTCTGAAAACATTCATGTGAGTTTGCATAAATCCTCTTTATTTTCTAGTGGATTTTTTTTTTCAAGAATTTTTTTTCCCTCCCCCTGCTAGGAGTCTTATGAAACTGAAATGTCAAGTGAGGGTTGCTTTATATCATGTTCTGTCAATCAAAGGAAGGGAAGCTTTATGCATCTGTTGCTAGTATATTGGCACTTTTTGAAGAGTGTTTCGGTGGGAGCGAGAATAAATAAAGATCCTTCAGGCACTTTCTCATTTATGGATGAGGAATCAAAGCAGTCTGAAACTTCATTTTCAGCCTGATACCCTGAAGATTGTTGGCTGATAATTCTGGATGGAACAGCTTATCTTGGAGGATTAGGGAGAACATGGCCTTGCTATTACTTCTGGCTTCAGCCTATTCAGCTGGGTAGACTTTGTCACACAGTATCTGGGCCTTTACATATGTCACTAATCTTATCTATATCTTTTCAGCTCTTTCTGTTGGAGCTGTGGTTTCCTGTGCCTAAACCTCACATTTCTTCATTACACCGCCTGTATAGGCATTAGCCCTCACTAACAGCCTTTCTACACCATGTCATTCAGTAATGGCAAATTTTGTAGATGTGATGCTTTCATGAGCTGTCCGGGGTAGGGTTTTATCCCAAATCTTGAGACTCTCAGCATCAGTTATATTAAAAAGCTCCCAGTAGTCCCCAAACAAACTCATTTTTCCTTTTTACCAAATCCGCTTAACTAAATGAAATAATCTCCACAGTATATTATCTTTGCAACCACTGAAGATAACGTGTAGGTCTCCATGTGTGCCCGCGCCAGGATGTCACTTGTTTCCCACTGGTATGAGACAGTCACTCACCCTGAAACAAATACATGAATTCCCAGTGCATGCAGGACATCGAGAGGCCACAGACATGATTTCGAAATTGACTCGGTCCTCAAGATGTCTACAGTTTAGTAGAGGAAATATGAACTCACAGAAATAGCTATGCAGCAAGGTAAAAATCATGCATGCCCAAGAAAGAAATATAAAGCACTTGGATAGTTCCTAAGAGGCAGATGTTGTTGTTTAGTCGTTAAGATGTATCTGACCCTTTGTGACACCACTGACTGTAGTCCTCCACGCCCCTCTGTCCATGGGGATTCTCCAGGCAAGAATACTAGAGTGGATTGCCATTTCCTTCTCCAAGGGATCCTTCAGACCCAGGGATTGAACCCACATCTCTTGCATTGGCAGGTTGATTCTTTGTCGCTGAGCCACCAGGGAAGTCCCTAAGAGGCAGGTGAGCAAGAGGAAAAACCTAAGAGGGCTGGGTGAAGGAGGTGACTTTTAAAAACAATGAAAGTAGGACTTCCCTGGTGGTCCAGTGGCTAAGACTCCGTGCTTCCAATGCAGGGGGCCCTAGTTTGATTCCTGATCAGGGAACTAGAGCCCACATGCTGCAGTGAAAAGTTCACCTGCCACAGCTAAACATCCTGCATGCTGCAACTAAGGCCCAACACAGTCAAATAAATAGATAAATAAAATAAAACAACAAAAGTCTGAATTGTTATGATGGGAAGTCGGGAATTCTTGCAATATCAGCCCAGTTACTTTCAGAATAAGGGATGCAAGTCAGAAGTGGTAATGGAATTAGTGACGGAGGCCAGAAGAGATCTGTATGACTGTTCCTTGCCCATCTATTCTCCACTTTCCTCCCAAACTAACTTCACACTTAGCTAGGCACACTTCTCCCTCGAATACAGGCCACATTTTTGCAGGATGTGTGGCTATATGCCTGTTTGGTGGTCATTGAGATGTAAATGGAGGAACTGTCTTTAAAGGCAAAGGGTGAGCCCTTCTTTTTTTCTGCCCTTCCAGTTCTAGGAATGTAGATATGAGGGCTGTAATATATGGCACAACATTTCCAAAACTTTGGGGTTTTGATGGGGTTATTTGGGGCTTTGTCCCCAGAGTGCATATGTATTCTTCAGTCATATGCATTCTTTCTCCTCATCACTGAGGTTCTTTTGTGGGCAGTTTTGAGATACCTCCGAAGAGAGCATTTCTGATGGTGAGAAAGATAAATGACTGCGTGCCAATTTAAGCTAGCATGTTACTTTTCTGTCTAATTTATTTTTTTAATCTAATTTTCCAGATTGTAAACTCCTTTAGGTAAGCACAATTCATCTCTCAAAGCCCCAAATACCTACCACATGACAGATAGTCCTTTGATGTGAACTAATTTGTGGAAAACAAGTTTTAGCTTCTGTTCCTGGGTACCAGTGAATGGAGTGGGATGGAGGTGGGAGAATGGCCTTTCAAACAACCTTAGGTAATATGCCAGGTGAGGACAACACAGTCAATATTAGCAACACGCAGGATGAATTTCAGCAGCAGGGCTTTAACGGCAACCTTGCAAATAGATTCCCCAGATACTCTGACACTTGCAGTTTGAAGTCATTAACCATTGTCCACACTTCCTATTTCCACAGGAAAATTCTAGCCTCTCTGAACCTAGTCAGGAGCAATATTCCCTCTAAGCTGTTAGCCACAGTGCCTGTATCAGCCCTCAATTACCACTGCCTAAGGCCTATATTTGTAATCTGCTGCCCACTCAGCACTCCCAGCAACACACATACCTAAAATGAAAATAAGCCTTCAGGCCAGTACAGCATACTGATAAGAAAACAGCTGAGTTTTCAGCTCAGGAGCTGCACAACCAATTCCTCTATGGTGACAGGAGAATCCAAGAGAAGGGTGATGTTCCTAAGAAGGGTGAAAATCCAAAAAAAGGCAACCCTAATGATGAAAAAGTGTATGACTGCGCGCGCGCGCGTGTGTGTGTGTGTGTGTGTGTGTGTGTGTGTAGGACTGTTCTCATACATATTGAGGGAACAGTATAGTCACTAGATACTTTTTTCCCTTAGACCTAGTTTACATAAGAGCTGTTCCTATAACAATTATTGGCATAGAGAATGGATTTTGCAGACATGAGATGTAGTGCCTGAAAATAGTTCCTTCTGCTCAGATGGTTCTCTCTTACCTCTTCTTTCTCAAATCCAACCTTTCTGTGTCAATTCCTGCTGCCCACGTTGGCTTTCAGCCCATAATTTGGCCATTGTTTCTCTCTTTCTTAGTGCACACTGACAGAATGTTCCAGCTGGCCTGGACTACTGCAGTCTCATGTCCCTTGGTCTTTGCTTTCTCTACAGCCACCGTGACACTGAGGGCAGAGCCTCCTTAGCTGTGGGGAGGATCAAGCAATACCTTCCAAGAACCGCTGAGGCTAGGACAGACAAACACTCGTCTCTCTTTATGTCCTATGCTCATAATTTCTCTAAACGAGCTCCACTGGCCACCAGTACAGTTGGAGTTGTCACCCTAGGTCAGACTCCTTTGTCATCCCTGACTGAGGTCATGGGAAATGGGGATGGAGGAAAAAGGTGGGAGAAGGGGATCAAGAGTATGAGAGGTGGATGGATCAAGGGGCCTTAGCCCTGAGGCTAAGAGGCTACAGCACATAGAAAACCCCAGCTACAAAGGAGGCCTACCACAGAAATTTGACTGTGAATGAGCGTGCGTGACTTGGTATAACTTGTGCTATGTGAGAACATGTGTCCTTAGATGTGATAGGGAGCAAATTACACAAAATCAACATTGGGTACTTGCCTGATAATCCAGTGGCTAAGACTCTATGCTCCCAATGTAGGGGGCCTGGATTTGATTTAGTCAGGGTACTCAGTCCCACATGCAGCAAGTAAGATCGAGTGCAGTCAAATAAATAAATAAATATATATATTTTAAAAGTAATAAGTACTGATGTGTTGATAGATTTCTTTAACTCTGCCTGCAAGCTCTAACATTTCAATTCAACAAGTATTCTCAAATCCTACTAAACTGCAGTCATGTGCCAGATGCCAAGAGCACCATAATGAATAAAGTACAGTCCTGGCCTTCAGCAATCTTACAGTTGATTTAGAAAAATGGAAGTATTTTTTATACTTTCCATATTACACGGTAAGGGGTAAGAGAGAATTTTGTGGGGACACAGAAATTCTATCCTACTTCCTCTTGGCTTCTAGCTCAATTTCTCACAAGACACTGTTTCTTTCACTGAGGCACATCCTGCCAGTGGCATATCCAACAGTCAACACTCTACTTCCTCCTTGCTAGTGGAATCCTAGTTTTGTTTGGGCCAAAGTGATAAATGCATTGTGGACTGAATGCTTGTCCCCTTCAACCCACTATTCATATGTTGAAGCTTAAAGTTCCAGTGTGGTGGTATTTGGAGGTGGGGCCTTTAGGAGTTGTAATTATTTCATGAGAGTAGAGCCGTCATGAATGAGATTAGTGCCCTTACAAGAAGATTCATGAGAGAGATGCTTAACATCTACAAACCAGGAAAAGGGTCCTCACCAGTTAGTCGGTCTACTAGCACCTTGACCTTGGACTTCCCAGTCTCTCCAGCTGTGAGAAATACATTTCTGCTGTGTAAGCCACCCAGCCTATGGTATTCTGCATTAAGGGCAGGCATGCACGAAGACAAATGATGATTGATATAAGCCAGTCATAACAATTGCATTTTCCTTTTAATTCAAGGATTTGACCACATGGCCCAATTTTAGCTAAGGGATATTCTGCTGAAGGAATTCTGGGAAAACATTTACTTTCTGACAAAAGAGACTGATATAAGGGAGAGTTTGTTGGTGAATCATCTTCCCCTCCTTTCATGCTGCAGACAGTATCGTGAAGACATGATGCTTAGATCCATGGCAGCAGTATTAGGAGTATGAAGTATGAACCATAAATATGGAAAGCCAACATGCTGGGAACAGAGGAGCAAAGGGATGAAAAGAGTTTGGGTCACTGATGATACGATTAAATGCCTGAACAGGCCCTGGAATCTCTACCTTCAGATCTCCTGTTAACTATACTACAAAATCCCTTGTAGTCCAATTTGATGTTAGTCAACTATTTCATTTCTTGCAGCTCAAAGTTAATAGTCTTGTAATCCTCTTCCTAATGAACTTTAGTGACACTGTGTGGCTATCAACCATACAGATGAGTCAGCTACTTCATCAGTTTTGCTGCTCTGTAGCAAGGATCTGCAAACTATGTCCTATGGGCCCATTGCCTGTTTTGGGGTGACCTGTGAGGTAGAAATGGCTTTCACATTTTTAATGGTTGAAATAAAATTCAAAACAAGAATAGTATTTTGTGATAAGTGAAAATTATATAAAAATCAAATGTCAGTGCATATAAGTAAAGTTTTATGGGAATTTAGTCATACTTACTTATTTACATATTGTCCATGGCTGCCTTCATGCAGAGGGGAGGATTTGAGTCAAAGCAAATGGGCCATAAAACCTAACATATTTACTCTTGGGCTGTTTACAGAAAACATTTGTAGACCCTTGCTCTACCACGTGAAGCCCCATTCAAGTCAGTGTAATTTGACTGTATAATTAGGCATGTCAGACTCTCTTCCTTCCATGCCCCTGACCATGAGGCTTTTCTCTGTTGGAAATGTCCTTCTCTAGCCTTTCTGAATATATCACTATATTGAGTTTATAAAACACTTTCACAAATATTATTTTACTTGATCCTCACAAAAATTCTTTGGAAGATAAAGCAGAGATGATTATTATTAAAGAGGAAACTGATGCCAGGATGCACGCAGTCCAGTAGCAAGAATTTTGGAGCTAGACTGATCAAAGTCAAATGTTCAAAACTCCACTCAATAGCTCTGTGACTTTGGATGAATCACTTAATTTTTCTGAGCTTCAGATTTTCATCTGTCAAATATAGATAAAATACTCCATGCACTCTATGTTAAACCTTTATGTGGCTTGCATAACTTCCCAGAACTACAAAGAACTAAGGCTAGAAGTTGGAATCCAGTTGATAATCTCAAGCTATGTACAAATTCACAGGTGGTTCTGAGAAACATTAGGAAGATAAATACCTATTCAAAGATAAATAGGAAAATATCTCAGAATTTCCATTTCTTAGACTAAAACTGATAAAGGAGTTAGGAAGCTACCTGCTTGCCTAGAAAAATAACATCTTAAAAAAAAGAGAGAAAGTGAGAGAGGAAAGAGATTACCATGTTCTCTTTCAACCATAGTACACACGTATCACATAAATTCATCAGTGGTCTTTAGTGGGTTTCAAAATGGTGAGCATGCAAGACCCGCCAAGGCTTTCAACATTTCTTATGTGGTATTCTAGTTAAACATACAGCAAAATAAAAGAGCCAACTTTTTCACTGAACTCCTTGGTCTTGAAACCTCTTTTCTCTTGCCCAAACTACCTCTCTGTCAGCCTCTGGCTCTCTCCTAACTCCCACAGCATATTTCGAAATTGCATATTTCAATCACCTATACGTGCTAACTGAAGCTGAGTAATGAGTGTCTGGAAGGTTTGCACAAGGTTATTAAAAGTTTCTTAATCTGCCACCAACTTCTCTTTTAATATTGTTTGTAGATTTCCTAAAGCACAGGAATAAATTCCCTTGACCCTCTTACTCATTAACTTGGAGACTATGGCAGAAAATCAAAGGTACAAGGCTGTTAGGGTATTTGGTCTCTTTTAATAACCTCATGACTATAGCACTGAAAAGATAAGGCTATCAGGGCTGTTGATCAAAAAGACAAGAGAAGGCAACTAGAGCAACAGACACATCATTATGCAAATAGTGGTTTTAAAACCATTGCCTCTCAATTCATTTCCTAACACTGTTGTGTCTTTTTTTTTTTTTTTTTAAATTAGGGGGGCATTTTAATCACAAAACTAGGATGGAGAAAATGGCAACTTTAGAATATCTTCATAGTAGGACCTTGAGGTGACGATCTAATTGGGGGTTGACAATGGGTGCATTTATCTTAAAGTTGTGTGTGTAGAGTAAGCACAGGATTTTTACTTAGGTTGTTTCTATTGCATGAAGAAAACAGGAAGAAGTGAATTTTATGGCAAAAAATAGGGTTCGTTTTTAAACTCTCCATTTGTCAGCTGTGAGTATGTGGACAGGTCATTTAATTTCTTTGGGATCTGATGTTCTCATTCATAAATTGAAAATAACACCAACATTAAAGTGATGTCCATCTTCCCTTGACTATCTCCCTGTGCTTTGAATAATTTAATCCTTACAATGTGGTTTTGAACTACTATCCCTATTTTACAGGTGAGAAAAACGAAGCTCAGAGATTTGTGTTCAAGATTTGTGTCCAAGTTTTTATGGCCAGTAAGAGCTGGAATGAAGACAAAAACTTCTAAGCTTATAAAACAGGGCTGCCAGGAGGGTCTGGTGAAAAAAAAAAAAAAATGTGCTTTTCCAAACCAAAATGCTAGTCCATAGACCCCTTTTCAGAAACTCAATTCAGAGGGTTTTGCCTAGAAAGAGAAATTGGTTAAGAAGTACATTCTAAACACATTCATGTTTTGGGGAGTGAGAGAAGGGAGTTCTGTGTGTTCTTTTAAATGTGTAAGTAATAGAGAATAAATAGAACATGTCCTTTTGGTTTGTTTAGTTTTCAAATCATTCCAGTGCAATTTGCAGTAAAAACTGCTTTCATTTTTAAGTGATCAAAGCAGTGCATGATCCAATCAGGTCAACAACTGCAACAAGCCAGAACAATGCAAACATGCCTAAGCTCCCTGTTTACTAAAGATGTCCACACAAGATAATAGTGTGCATGTCCCAGGATATTTAAAGAAAAATAAATATATACTGAGGAAACCAGTTCCAAGATGACTCTGAGGCAGGCGAACATCTGAAATGAGCAATTGTCATTTACTGCCTTTGTTGTTTTAAATTAACATTGAGAGGAATACTTGAATTTTATTCTTTATTTTTTTCCTTCCCTCCTCTGGAATTCTCTTCCTTTTCCCCAAAGGACAGTTTACTGCTGAGGAACCTAATTTTCTTTGAGTCATAGAGGCCTTTATTGGCCATGGGAGGGAACTTCTGCATATTAACAAAATGCTCTGGCTTCTCACGTGTCCATCGCGGTGTCAACAGGGCAAGAGGACTCAGCCAAAGGTTAAGCAGGCCAGCAAGGGCTCAGCTCTCAGCATTTGATTTCTTAGTCACACCACATCCATTGGTTACTGCCCTGGAACAGGATAATGGCTGCAGTGTGTCTGCTTGCCAAGTACAAACAGTGCTGCCCTGTGGAGGACAGAAGTAAAAATTAACTTTTGGGGGGACTGTATTATTTGAAATTTTTAATCCAACTCTTTCAAGCAGTTGCATTTTCATATTCTCCCATGTCCCTTGCAAAAACATTTTAATTAATAGAAAGCCTGTTATCATGGAAGGTTTAGGCCTAAAAGGACATGAGGGATTGCTTTAGAGTCAATGGATGTTAAAGGCCAGCGTAATGCCCAGTGCTGGAGAAGGCAATGGCACCCCACTCCAGCTCTTGCCTGGAAAATCCCATGGACGGAGGAGCCCGGGAAGCTGCAGTCCACGAGGTCGCTAAGAGTCGGACATGACTGAGCGACTTCACTTTCACTTTTCACTTTCATGCTTTGGAGAAGGAAATGGCAACCCACTCCAGTGTTCTTGCCTGGAGAATCCCAGGGACAGAGGAGCCTGGTAGGAGGCCCTCTATGGGGTTGCACAGAGTCGGACACGACTGCAGCGACTTAGCAGCAGCAGCAGCAATGCCCAGTGCATAGCAGATCCTCAATCAGTGGTCACCATTATCAGGAAACTGAACCTGAGAGAGGTAAGTAGTTGACCTAGGTTACAGACTTTTATCATGGCAGAGCCACTGCAGTCTGTGTCTTTGATGTGGGCATTACTTTCCTGCTATATTTTCCACCTGGACATTTTTTATTTCAAAATTATTCTCTGTAGATGCCATAAAGGAACCACTTATGAATGAATTTTCTGGAAAGCTTGAGTAAGACAGTATATCATTGATTTCCATTCTTGATGGTTTGTGAAATCTTGCTGCAAAGTACCCTCTAGTAAGTACTCTTGATAAGTAGGAGAGAACAATGGTTAGGGCCACAGGGACTGGATCTGGTATGATTCTCAATACTGCCACTTTCTGCTAGCTTTGTAACTGCAGGGAAGTTGTTGAATCTCTTTCTGTCTCTGATTTCTCCTCTGTAAAGTAGGACAGTTAGGACTACATTACAGGGTTGATGAAAGCGTTAAATGAGATTATACAGAGAGCACTTAACATAGTATGTGAAAAGCAGTAAAGTGCTAATCAAGGAGAGGTGCTATTAGTATTAGTTTTTTGTTATGTTAGTCACTATTACAGAAAAGCATTCGGCTAAAGTGTTTTTTCCCAGGGTTTGGTTAGATAAGTGCTAAGACCCCTTCTTTACGGGGTGTTTCATCTATAATCTCATTCATGGCATCAATTTACTCCTGGTCATCAGGGTATCCAGTGACCAGTAGGAAATACTTTCAAACATGACTGAAGCTGTTGAATAAATGAAATCAAGAGGGGAATCAAGAGTATAATTTGAGAAGACAATGGTCAATGTGTAGGTGTCCAGAATAGGAGGAAATATTTTATTTACAGACAGATTGAGGTATTAAGTCCAAAGTTGATGTTGCCATTACTTAAGACTTTCCCTACTGTAAAACTTTTCTGTTTTTTTTTTTAGGGCAGTATCTTGGAATTTATTATCTCATGCAAATGAGGAATCCAAGATTTAGGCAGGAGTATATCTTAGTGATCAAAAGACAGCATTAAGTCCTGGATTCTTTCTCTCTAGCTCTTGGTTTATTTTATTCTGTCTCTTGGTTTCTATTTCATGCATCCTGTTTATGACAGCTCAGGCTAACATACTCAAAGCCCCAAGTCCAGCAGAAATAAAGCATGTTTCTCTCCTGTTGGTTCCAGCAAAATCTTGGCATCAGTTTGACTCTGACTGGGGCAGGTGCCCATTGCTGATCTATTTACTGAGGCCCAGGGGAATTGAGATTGTTATGGGTCAGGCTTGTGTTTCATGCGTATCCCTGGCTCAGGTGTTGGCCTACATGGACCAGGAGTACAAGAAAGATGGTTCTCCAAGGAAAATGTAGCTTTTGTTCTGAAGAGATGTATTCTGGACAGACAAAAATAACACATGTTCACTCTAGCATCCAAGTTGGAGAAAGGTATATTACTGGACCTGTCCCAAATGGGTACCATGTCTATGTATTTTGCTTCCATTCACAGTCATTCTTTCATTTTTAAATAAAAAAGCTCTTCAATTTCTCTGGCTCTCAGGCCTGCAATCTTCTCAACTGTCAAGTCTTTAGCATCCGCTGCTGTAACCATCACCATTGCAATTGCTTGTTAGCAGCGCTACTATGAGGAGGGCAGAGCTGTAGCTAGTCAGTAAATCCAGCCAGCCATTAAGTATACATATCACATGCCATCTTCATTATATAATGTTGGAGCTCAAGAGACCCCCCCCCACCCCCGCCAAATGGTAACTTTTCATACCCAAGTTCAGAAAGCACTAAAAGAGAAACTCAGGACTTGAGCAAAGAGAGATTAAAATGTCTCCCTTTTCAACTAGTGAGGTTTAGGGAGTGCAGATATATGGTCTTGCTTTCACTCCCCTGAGCTGAACATACACTCCAAACTGAAGGTCTCCCTTGTGGGTGGTAGATCCTGCCCCACTCAACTTACCTCAAAGAATAAATAGTGCAGACAAATGGAAATGTGTCTTCTCTGTAAGCAGGCAAATCACAAAGAGGAAGAGAAAAGGCAAGGAACTGGCTTAATAACTCTCAACTATTCCTTAGCTAACATTATTCTAACTCTCCCTGGATCAAGATTTCTCACACTTGACATGATTGATATTTTGGATCAGATAATTCTGTGTTGTAAGGGGCTGTCCTAGGAGGATCCTGACCTCTATCCACTAGGTGCCAGTTGCATCCTTCCTGCCCCTGGTTATGACTCATGTCTCCAGATGTTGCCAAGGCAAAATCATCCCTGGTTGAAGAATCACCACTCCAGAGTAAAAGGGAGAGGGCAGAAATGTATTATTTTGATAGGGCTTCCACTTGGAGGGAACATTGGGGTGGGAAAGTTTACAGTAGCTCTCATGAAATGAGTAAAACAAAACAAAACATACAAAAAATCAGCACACAAACTCAATGTGTTTCTTTGTGTAAAAATCGTCTCTCCCCCATACCCAACCATTAGTACTGGTATGGAAGTGAAGAAGGGTAAGAAAGCATTCAACATTTAAATATGCTCATTTATATGCCTGACAGTCTTAACAAGTCTCAGGGTTGTAGTACTTTTAAAAAAAGAAGAAAGAGAGAAAAAGAGGAAGAGAGAGAGACAGAAAAAAAGAAACAGAAAAATAATAGGTTCTTGGAATTCTAGGAAAATAAATCAGTGCAATACCTATTTATCAGTGACTTAAGTAAATAAGATAGGTCAGAGGTCATTAACTCCATATGGAAACCAGGAAATTGGATTCATGAAACTGTTCAGAAAAATGTGCCAGCCACTGTCAAGATTACTATAATCTAAATTTTGAAGTTTGAAAGAGAGGTTAATTTGATATGAAGTTGTGGTCAAGAAATGTGTGACTCTCAACAGAAATGCCTGTACTAAAATTTCTGAATTCACAAATTTGGGGATTCCAAAGGTCTCGGTCTGTATCCCTCATGAATGTCAAGTATCTACTCTAATTACATATAATTACATATATTTTCATCAATTTATCAGTTAGGTCTGCAACACTGCTGTTGTTTCCCCTTCACCTTTATTCATGTTGCTTTTTAATCAGATTTCAAAGCATTTCACTAAGATCATGTCTGATTAAAACCTAATAAAACTAGTATCAGGAAAACGTCTGGGATAAAAGAGATACCATATAATCCCAGTTGTCAACAACGCGTTTTTTAAAGTCAGCAAATTACTCCGAGGTCTGTTCCTCCTAGCAACTTCTGAAGAATCTGGAAACCTCAGCATAAGGGAAGACTTTTGTTCTTTTAGGGGAAACACTGGTGTTGTCTGTAGGTATGCCACTGGAAGAAAAATGAATGCTGAAAGCCTCCATTACTTTTTCTCTTTAGT
Organism: Bos taurus; assembly: GCF_002263795.3. NCBI lineage: Eukaryota > Metazoa > Chordata > Mammalia > Artiodactyla > Bovidae > Bos > Bos taurus. Next base: position 55,493,711 of record NC_037335.1, on the reverse strand, counting down.
TTATAAACTCCTGATGCTTCATTCTCCAGACTTTCTCACTGTTTGGGATGGGCACCATAAAGTCAGTAAAAATAATAATTATACCTTGTATTTTCAATGTAGTATTAACTTTTCAAAGTGTGTTTTTGTATCTATTTGAGCTTCCAGACACCAGGGAAAGGGTATTATTAACTTTATTTTTATAAGAAGAAATGGAATTTCAGAGAAGTCTAAGATTTCCTGAATAGGCCCTACAGCCAGCAAACGACTTGTAGCTCCCAGGGCCTGCTGCTCACATCACCTTTTCAATATGCTATGCTATGCTAAGTCACTTCAGTTGTGTCCGACTCTGTGCGACCCCATAGACGGCAGCCACCAGGCTCCCCCGTCCCAGGCAAGAACACTGGAGTGGGTTGCCATTTCCTTCTCCAATGCATGAAAGTGAAAAGTGAAAGCGAAGTCGCTCAGTCGTGTCCGACTCCTAGCGACCCCATGGACTGCAGCCTACCAGGCTCCTCCATCCATGGGATTTTCCAGGCAAGAGTACTGGAGTGGGGTGCCATTGCCTTCTCCGACCTTTTCAATAAGCATTTCCAAGTATCTCAACAACTTCCTGTCAGCCATATTTAAGTTGACGTCAAACTGGATCATCTATTGTTTAGAGCACTGGCTAAATGGGAAAGCCCTTGATAAGGATATAACGGGTGAATTAGGGGCTCTCTGAACATAGCTGGTCAAAAGGAAACATTTAGTGGGTATGTGGGGGTACAGTTCATTATTTAATAATTCCTTCACTTGGCAAATATACACTGAGCAGATACCACATGTCCGCAACCTTTTAGGTATCTCAAAAATACAACATAATTAGCCTTTGTATAACAACAGAAAAGATCTCGGTTTTAATCTGAGTCTATGATAGTTAGGACCTCACTTTGCCGCTCACAGAATTGATGTCTCATGGGGCATATCCATCAGGAGGCTAACAGTGTGTGCACTTAGTATATGCCGGGCATGTGCTCAATTGCTCAGTCATGGCCGACTGCGACCCCAGAGACTGTAGCCTGCCAGGCTCTTCTGTCCATGGAATTTTCCAGGCAAGAATATTGGAGGAGGTTGTCATTTCCTACTCTAGGGGATTTTCCCGACCAAGGGATCGAATCCGCATCTCTTGTATCTCCTGCATTGGCAGGCAAATTCTTTACCACTGTACCACTTGGGAAGCCCCAGCACTTAGTATAGTATGGAAATATATTAGCACTTAGAAATATATTGCTTATTGTGTATTGACTGGTTTTCTCAGCCATAGCCAAATCCAAAAGCAGCAGTGATCACATCCATAGACTCATAATCAACTCTGTGGATTGATGTCATAATGACAAACGGGAATTTGATACACTGGTGAAACAACTGGAGAGTAAAGTGGCAATAGGTATCAAAGACTTTAAAAACACTCAAACTTTTTCATTTGTTTTATTTTAACTTCTGGGAATTAATTCTCAGGAAATAATTCTAAATATGAAAAAATCTGTATATAGGTTAAATTCTTTATTCTTTATTATAGTGAAACATTTTTTACAACCTAGCTATCCAAAAATAAGGAAATGGCTATATTGTTGTTTTCCAAAGTGTGCTCTGGGAATACCAACTTTGTACAACATGCCATGGTAGAAATAGTTCTATGTTTAATTAAGTTTGAGAAATGAGCACTCTAATCTCCTCTCCTGGAGCTTCATAGTACAAAATAATGCAGGAGAGATATTAAAGTAACATCTTTAGCTTTTCCCTATAAGGTGAATTCTAATCTATTTACTTTTGGGCTCCAGTTTTTGAAATAACATGTACTAATGTTCCATGGACCTAATGCCAGATTAAATAAATTATAATGATTTAGAAATAATATGAAGGCATTAAATTTTATTTTTAAAGTATATAACAGCATGAGATGATGAAAATATAATTTTATGAAGAAAAATGAATATGCATGTATATAAAATCTGTATATATATAAATATATGACACATGGATAGATATATTGCAAGTGATTACAATATAAAATGCAAAGTAAAAGATAACAAAAAATAAGGAGGTTCCTTATAAAACTAAAAATAGAGTTGCCATATGATCCTACAATCCCACTCCTGGGCATATATCCAGAGAAACACATAATTCAAAAAGATACTTGCACCCCAGTGTTCATGACAGCACTCATTTTACAATAGCCAAGACATGGAAACAGCCTAAATGTCCACTGCCAGATGAATGGATAAAGAAGATGTGGCATATATGTACGATAGAGTACTACTCAGCCATAAAAAAGAATGAAATGATGGCATTTGCAGCAACATGGATAGAGCTAGAGATTATCATACTAAGTGAAGTAAGCCAGAGAAAGACAAATGTCATATGCTATCAATTATATGCGGAATCTAAAAGAAATACAAATGAATTTATATACAAAATAGAAAGAGACCCACAGACACAGAAAACAAACTTATAGCTACCAAAGGGGAAAGATGGGGGAGGATAAATTAGGAGTTTGGGATTGACGTATATATACTACTATATATAAAACAGGTAAACAACAAAGACCCACTATACAGCACAGGGAACTATACTCAATATTTTGTAACAACCTATAAGGGAAAAGAACCAAAAAAAATAGATGTATATGTATTTATAACTGAATCCCTTTTATATACACCTGAAAATATCACAACATTGTAAATCAACTATCTTTCAGTTAGGAAAACAAAAGCAAAAGGCATATGCCACATTCTTACAGTGGACATGGGGTTATATTTTGGATAATTCTTGTTCTTACTTTCTCTACTTTGCAAACTTTTAGTTACATGGTTAAATTACTTTTATGATAAACATTTCTTTTAGACTCAGGAATAAAGGAAAATACACAGCAACAATAAATGTCTTGGTCAAGCTCAAGAAAACAATTTTGTGAAGCTAATTTATTTTACAGTATATATGAATAATAAACAAATCAGTAGACTAAAACTTACATGCCCATATAGGTATACTACATAATTTTTCCTACCCTGGTTGAAGATCTTTCTGATTTCAACAAATGAAATTTAGTATGATGGAAGATCCCCCGGACAAGGGCATGGTAACCCACTCCAGTAGTCTTACCTGGAGAATCTCTTGGACAGAGGAGGCTGGCAAGCTACAGGCCATAGGGTCACAAAGAGCTGGGCACTGAAGCAACTGAGTGCACACGCATGCATAAAGCATAGTTGACCAGCTCCAACACTGAAAAGCGTTTTATTCACTCCCACACAAGGGACTAGGTCCTTAAGTGTTTATTTTATTCTTTCTCTTCCTGTCCCTCCACCTCTTCTTTATCCATTTCTCCTCCACTTCTTTCAGAATCCACAAGCATGTGTTACCGAATTCCCACACCATGACATTCCCATTAGGATCCACTTGACTGTACTTATCCAGTTCCTTGGAAATGTGCAGTCTTTGTTTTAACTTTGCACATGCTTGGTACTTATAATAGAAAGAGACAGGAACCAAGATGTTTGCTTTTTCTAGTGAGAGAAAATAAAACAAGAAGACAATCCAAAGGAAGCCATAGTGAGATCACCAGTAGATAAACATTTCACAAGAGAAATGATAACCACTATTATGAGAAGCAAATGCATCTTTTTTTTTTCTTGGCCATAGAACTTTAAAACCGTCTCTGAAAACATCCCGTTATCCCTCAGCTAGCAGACACACATCTTCCAATATTTGACAAATACCATCTTGAATCTTTCTTAGTGCAGGTGGTTCTAACTGTGTCATGCTGTTACTCTCTTCTCAGTTAAAGTCGCATTTCTTTTTCAAATTCCTTCTGCACAGCAGAAGAAAACCTTAGCAGATGGATTAGGGTAAAGGAAATGGTACATAATGAATCACATTTGAAACCCCAGCATGCAGATCAATATATAAATATATATAATCCTCCTCCTCTCTGTTCATTCAGTGAATTTGAGTGTTTCAGAGACTCAGGAGGCCAGAATCCTGCTATGTGCTGAGAAAGCTTCTCACGCAGCTATGCCTCTCTCCTTCAGACTGATTTCTTTATCTCCCCTGCCATTGAGCAAGAAATGTCATAGCATCTTCTAGCCCAAGTCTTCTGAACACTTGGAGATATCAAGGCCAGAATTCTCATCTTCTGCAACTCCAGGGAAATTTTCTGGTGAACATTTGCTATAGACTGAATGTTTGTATCTCTCCCTTCCCCTACAAATTCATATGTTGAACTCTAATCCCCAAAGTGATGGTGTTAGGAGGTGAGGGTCTTTGGGAACTGATTATGAGGGTGGAGTCCTCATGAACAGAATTAGTGCCCTATAAAAAGAGAATCTAGAAACTCCTCATCATTTGTGCTGTGTGAAAAGAAGTAAAAGTGTTAGTCATTCAGTCATGTCTGACTCTTTGGGACCCCATGGAAGCCTACTAGGCTCCTCTGTCCATGGAATACTCCAGGAAAGAATACTGGAGTGGGTCACTATGCCCTTATCCGTGTACTGTGTGAGGAAACAGTAAAAAGATGGCCATTTATAAACTAGGAAACAGGTAGAAATGTGAAGGAAAAAAATCTCTGTTGTTTATAAGTCACTTTAGTATTTTGTTACGAAGTCACATAAATTATATTGGTATAAAAGCTTGAACAGACTGAGAGTATTATTACCCCCATTTCACCAAAGTTATGATAGTGGGCAAGTTCAAGTGATATTGTCAAAGCTGCAGAACATACCAGCAGTCTAAAGCAAAAGTCCAGACTAGAAATTGCTCATTCAACCAAATTGAATTATACCAAAGCACACTGTTAATTTTTTTTTCTCCTAAAGTTTAGCTGTATATAATAATTGCTTATTTTTTTAATTCTAGTTCCACTCCAAGGTAGGTTAGCTAGAAGCTTTTCTTAATAAAATAGGATGGAATAGCATGAAAGGTCAAACCTTCTAGGCACCTTACCCTCTATGTTTTCAGCATTCTGCTATGTGATCGGAATTTTGACATTTTGAATTTAAGCACTAAGTGAGATTGTCATTACCAAGCCTACATGAAGTCTAATCTTGCATTTTAGTGTTAATATGACTTTTAGGTGAGAGCAGCCGCTAAATCGGGTCAGTTTGCATAATCCTACAGCTTTTTAAGTCAGCCAGTAGACTAGTGTTTTCAAGCAACTCCTGTCTGCAAAATACTTTATTACTCCAATTACAGAGGAAAATATATACATATACAAGAAAAGTGCTGTAGTGGATTGTTTTGGGCTGCACTGTGCAACTTGCAGGATCTTACTACCTGACCAGGGATTGACCCCACACACCCCCGGCAGTCAAAGCATGGAATCCTAACCACTGGACCACCAGGGAATTCACTGCAGAGCATTTTTTTTTTTTTTTGGTAAGAGAGAATAAAAAGATTCCCAGCAATTGACAATAATTTTGTGATAAATTGTCTTCAGCTTTTTACTTCTAGGTTTTTACAGTTAAAAGTATTCCTGTTACATTTTTTCTTTGATACAACTTTTGCATGGAAGTTTTGTAACTACTGAAAGAGTTTTGCTATTTTTTTTTTTTTGCATTTGGGAACAAAGCTTCTTGGAAAGTTAAAGTGTGATTTGTATCTAACTGCAACACACCAAACAATTTCCATTATGATCTATCTATGGGCCTCTTTGAGTCAGGAGTGAGGCAGAAACTTGTCAGTTTCTCTCCATCAGAAGTTACCAAGCAGGTAAAGATGCTGATGATGGTACACAGGAGGAAAGCATTTGCTGTGAGTGATAGTTTGAAGAAACAATCTTCATGCCATAGTAGATAAACTTGTGAGAAAGCCAGGACTTGCGGGGTCAGCATAAAGCCGAAGGTAATTCTGGCTGCATATGGTACCAATAATGAACAGAAAGACTGAAACATGTCGTCAGGAGGTCAGATTTTGGAGTCACCAGTTTAAAAAGCTTTGGGGTGGGGGTAAATTGTTCCAGTAGAGAAGCTCCACCCACAGAGCATGCACGTATTTCATCCTCCCTCTTCCACAAAATTTGAACATCAGAAAAAGCTTGTGAGTTAGTTGAACACATACACACACACAGACTTTGTGCTTCATTGGTGAGCGTACTCACCAATAATGCTAAGAAAATCTGAAACAGAAATGAATGGGCCCCATATAATTCTATCAGATTTGTAGTCTCTGTTTCTCAGCTACCATTCTACTCAATTCCTTCATCTAACATTAGCCAGGTAGTATTTTATTGAAAAAATACCCCGAGTTTGCCACTGAGAGATTGGTTTCTCCATGGAAAACAAATGACAAAGAGAGAGGCATAGAGAGGACAGGTTCAGGGATTCCAGTACCTGATTCTTTCAAAGCCCATTAAGCCTGGCACTTGGGCTGGTGCTTCTTTGCAAGTCTGTGTAACTGTCTCCCTTTCTTATATCTAACAGTGTCATCTTCATGTTGCTTACATATTGAAATCAAATGGGACGTTCTGGCTGATGCTAGAAAATAAAGTTGGTAGTAGTGAGTCCTGAAGAACAGTTGAAGAAAAAATACTGAGAGCTCTGACAATTTATAAATTCTAGTAATCCGGATGTTTTTAATAAACATAAAAAAATAGTTATTTCTAGAAAGTAGTTTTCAGTGTTTCCTGGGGTTAGGAGATGGTATGGAACATAAGCCATGAAGATGTGAAAGTTAAGTGATAGGATTGCTGCAGCTGAGTGTGGTCGTTCCTGGGGGTAGACTTGCTTAAATGGAACCTGGTAGTTCTGGAAAGTATGTGTTGGTAAATGCATAACAACAGGCTCTCTGCAGAAAAAAAAAATACAGATTTAAATGTACTTAAGTGGTACCTTTCTCAGGAAGCACAATGAATATTCAAACCAAACACTGGTTAGTACTGCTAGTAGTTTTTATGAGTGTATAGGTACAGCGGCAGTGAAACGTCTTCTAGAAGGGATATACAGGACACAAGACTTAGGAGAATGAATTTTGAACTCAGAAAACTCCTGCAGTAAAATCCTATGGCCAACTCTCCTGCACTGTTAGTGAGAATGTCTATTGGTACAGCCACTATGGAGAATAGTATGAAGGTGCCTTAAAAAACTAGAAATATAGTTGCCATATGACCCAGTCATCCTACTCCTGGGCACATAGATGGAGAAAACTTGAATTTTAAAAGACACTTGCACTCTAATGTTCATAACAGCACTATCTACAATAGCCAAGACATGGAAGCAACCTAAATGTTCATTGACAGAGGAATGGATAAGGAAGATGTGGAACATGTGTAGATGAAACACTGCTCAGCCATAAAAAGGATGAAATGCCATTTGCAGCAACATGGATAGATCCAGAGATTATCATACTAAGTGAAGGAAGTCACACAGAGAAAGACAAATACCACATGATATCACTTATATGTGGAATCTGAAATATGATACAAATGAACTTATTACATAGCAGACTCACAGACATGGAAAACAAACTTATGGTTACCAAAGGGGAAAGGTGCAAGAGCAGGGATAAATTAGAAGTTTGGGATTAACAGATACAAACTACTATATATAAAATAGATAAACAATAAGGTCTTACTGTATAGCACAGGGAACTATATTCAGTATCTTATAATACCCTAAATGAAAAAGAATATGAAAGAGAATATATATATACACACATATATATAATCACTTTGCTGTACACCAGAAATTATTACAACATTGTAAATCAACTATACTTCAATAATAAAGAAAAATCCTATGGCCAAATCATTTACTGAACTTCTATAGTTGGGAAAATAAAACAGAACTTTGGAAGAAACAAAACAACAAATCAAGTCCTGGTTTATAGCATTTGTGATTTTCATGATATGACTACTCCTACTGTGGCTGACTGGAGGCTGATGAGATGTCCTTGAGTGTAGAGTTGGGAAGAGATGTACCGCAGCACACCACTATGTGGTATTTCCACCAGATGTACAGATATTCTAGACACAAAAAGCCAAGAGTACATCTAATAGTACAATGGAGTAAATATTTAGGAAATGCTGAGTTTTGAGCATATATCACCTCTTAAAAATAAGGTTTATTTAATTAAAAGTTTATTAAGCTTTGATTATAAATAATGACCGTGCTTAACAAGTTGTTTCTAAAATTTCTGAAAACTTGACAATTGTCTCCCATGAGCCTGGAGCAGGCCCTCGCACTCCAATTGTTCCGGTTAAATGTGAATCTGCTTTTTTGTAGAGGAAGAGGGTGCCAATGGGAGCATCACTGGACTTGTTAGACACAGAAACTAGACTTGGTAGACCTAGCGCACAAATGTTAATACTTACACAATTAGCTTCTTCAGTTTAAAACAGCAATCACGGTAATTCCCTCAGGCTGTACTTAAAATCTGAGATCTGCCAAACCCTACCCAGATGCCAGCAGCCAATAATTTATGACAGGATTAGGAAGGAGAGTGAAGAAAGGTAACTTGTTAATTATGATTGTGAAGACCACACACCATGAAAAAAAATATTTTATACAAATGAAAGGATTCCCAGTTAGCCTAACTTGGAGATAAGTCAGCTGGCATTTCCTCTGCTCTCTGCAGCTCCACCTAGGGGTTTCCTATTTGCCTTTTTCTAATCCAAAGTCCATCAGTGAAATGTCTTAACAAAAACCCTAGCAACTAGGAGTCCTCAGGAATCAGCAGTCGACAAAGGCATTACAGTACCATGTCATGCCTTTGATAATGTGTATATTCATTCTGTGTAAATGATTAAGTTCAAAAAAACCATACCGTGAATCATGGTAGCAAGGCCCGACTTGCTTTGATTAACTCCACTGGTATAATGAAACCCAACAGAGCAATCACTGAAACATTTAGCTCCAAGTGTAAATCTTCTTGAACTCTGAAAAAAAAAAAAAAACATGTTAGGCAATGAGAGGTGGTGTTGAATCCAGCTATGTTTCATATAATGAAAGGAGAGGCAGTTATAAAGAAAAGGGAGTGTTAAAAAGTTGTTATGCTGTGTTTGGCAAGAATGAGTCATTTTAAAAGTGTCAATCATGATAATCCAACATATTTTTAATCTAAAGGTCAATAGAAGCAGCTTCTAAGGTGGTACAATAGTCATGCCAAAATGAAAGCAAGCAGTTATGATTTCAAGTGTTAATACTGTACCATAATATGTCTTGGAGAATTAATCTCAGCTCTGAATTGAAGAGCATGGATTGATCAATGTAGAAGAATTTTTATTAAAAATGTACTGAAGTAGTTGGTGACACTGTCATTCCAACACAGAGCTCAGTGGAGTTCTTATAATTCAGACATGGCTCAGTGAAGGCTAGGTGCTGTCTTCTATGCTATAATAGTTATTTTTCTCTTGGGGTTAGATCTTCATTTGCTAGTGCTTGTGTCTAAAGAATGAAAACTATTTTCTTACAATACTCTACAAGTCTTTTTTTCTAAAAATGTAAGAAAAATGTATGTCTAAGAGTCATAAAATCAGAGTTCTATGATGGAATGGCCAGCCCTGTACGAACACACAGAACTATTAGAACTTCTGCATATTTTCAGTTTTGTCCAGCCTTCAAATGTATCTCAAATGTTCTTGGGTCATGTCATACACTTAAGCACTAGAAATATTGCATGAGCAAAAAGTAAAACGTTCTTTCTTTAAGGTTTATGGGAACATGTGGTCTTCCTTATAGAGAAAGCAATTGCTACCTTGACAGTATTAGGCTTTCATCTTGTGAATTTCATATGCATACGTTCAACATATGAGAAACTTTATAAGGCTGTAGAAATTGTGTCAGAGAAAACAATCTGTAAGAGGTCTGAGCCATATAAAAACCACTGGACACATTCAGTTTCATGATAAAGCTCTTTCCAAAGTTATTGAATTGTATAATTCAGTCTGTGTTATCACAGGGGAACTTGGGACCAACCATTGCTGTAGATTATAGTAATAATCCTGTATACACACACGGGTTACAGAAAGGCTCACCCTGAACTGGTTGTAGACTAGCATTAAGATACTTTCTTCTGTTAATCCTTATAAATCTAACTGATAACTTGCTTCTGTTACCACATGAATTAAAACCACTTTCATATTTAAAAATACCTGGGAGGGCATAACTATATGCATATGCACATACACCCACATGCACACATGTACATGCATGCACACATGTATACGCATGCACACATGTATGTCACTCTTTCTGGTAACCTCCTCAGAGCAAATTCTACATAATTTGTCAGCTAACAGTTGTGTTTTCAGAAGGCTTTTGGGGTAGCTTTATCAAATCAAAGATGAAGGAACCCTTCTTTCACAGTCTGTCTGTTCCCTAGGAGCTTTGCTAATAGGAGAAAATGACTACATTAAGACTATCTTGAATGTGTTAGGAGATAGACATTTGGACCCTTTCATACTTCTTGTTACTCCTCTTTTCCTTTTACTTCTTTTCTCCCTAGATTTTTAATGCATGTCAGTTATCTTCAATGTGTCAGCCTCGCAAACATCATTTAAGTAACTGAAAATGTCCACAGTAGAATCTACCTACCAGTACTTGCATTGTATAGTAGACATGTGGACAGTTTATTTTGTTTATTTTTACTTTTAGTTTTTTCCCTCAACACAAGAGGAACACATGCTAACATAAGAAATAGTGGAAAAATTAGAACAAAGTAGAAAATAGAAATGATATATTTTACTCACTGTTAAAATTTTGTTGTATGTTTTCTGATGGTTTGAATATGCACATGTACATGAAAGTGAGTGTTAGTTGCCTAGTCGTGTCTGACTCTTTTATGACCCCATGGACTGTGGCCTGCTAGGCTCCTCTGTCCATGGAATTCTCTAGGCAAGAATACTGGAGTGGGTAGCCATTTCCTTCTCCAGCGGATCTTCTCTACTCAGGGATCGAATCTGGATCTTCTGCATTGCAGGTGGATTCTTTACCATCTGAGCCACATATTAAAAATAAATTTGGGATCATACTGTGCAGGGTGTCTATAAAGTCTGGGAGCTTAGGTGGAAAAAGTTATCATCTATGTTAATGTCATGATGAATATTAATAGATTTGCTGACACTGGCAAGCTATGCTAATATTATTCCAAATTAATTTTCTTAAAGATTGGCAATGTCATTGATGGCATTACATGTATTCGGCTATATCTCTATAGTTTTATAGACATCCTGTATATGAACAGTATGTATTTCTTGACAGTTTTTTGTTTTGTTTTTGCATCATTGCAGCATCCTATCCTGGCATGACTATTGAAAGTCTTCAAATGGGCGATGGTCATAAACAGAAATATCCATACTTGCAGTGCCAGAAAGGAAATATTTCACAAATATCCTAGATTGTTTTTCTAAAAGGCCAACTCACAAACTCTGCAGATTTATCCATCTCAGGCTCACTGACTATAATACAGAAATACATTTGGCAAAAATCCAAGGACTGGATACATTTAAAAGTAGCATATTATCACAAGCCCTTTACTTTTTCCAAACACCACTTATTGTAGAGAATTAGAAGACAGAGGAGAGGAGATAGGAAAAAAGTGTTAACCTTGGCCCTGGCAGTCTGTTATCCAGCAGACATGACCAGGGAGTATGGCCAAAGAGAGAGGCGATGAAACCAATTCCTAGACAGGGGTTCAGTTATACTGACTTTCACAAAACATGCCTGCCCTGCCATGCCAATGAAGTTATTAAAATTGAAATTTAAATGTATTCCAGGTTCTTATAAAACAGCTGCAGGACAAAGTCAGTCTCCATCACCTTCTGGGGAAAACCTTTGCTTTCAAAGAATGAGACTTCACAAACTGCATTGATCAGAGCCTCTTTTATAGACTGAAAGCATATGTGTTTCAGAGCTGTTTCTGCCCTGATGTTTCTTTTCTAGATACAGTAGTCCTTCCTTATCCATGGGGGACATGTTCCAAGATCCCCAGTGGATGTCTGAAAATGTGCATGGTACTGAACCCTACATAGACTGCGTTTTTTTCCCTACACATATATAACTATGATAAAGTTTAATTTGTAAATCAGGCATGTTAGAGATTAAAAATAACTAATAATAAAGTAGAACAATTACACTGTAATAAAAGTTATGTGAATATGGTCTCCCTCTCAATCAAAATCTTTTATTGTACTGCATTCACCCTTCTTCTTGTGATGAAAAAAAAACCTACCTGGTGAGATGAAGGGAGGTGAATGATATAGGCACTGTGACATAGCATTAGGCTACTACTGTCTTTCTGATGCTAAGTCAGAAGAAGGATCATCTGTGTTGAGTCATTCTGGATCATAGAACCATGACGGGCGTATGATGAGGATGGCTGGGGATCCTGGGTGGGGAGGAGCAGGATGGAGTCAGACAGCATGAGGTTTCATCATGCTACTCTGAAAAACATGTAATTTAAGCCTTATAAATTGTTTATTTCTGGAATTTTCCATTTAATATTTTTGGACTGCAGTTGATTGAAGGTAACTGAAACTGCAGAAAGCAAAACTATGGATAAGGAGGGACTACTATACTTCTCTTTCAAATATTTCTATAAATGCTGTTGCTCACTGAGAGGCTTCATTTGAAGTTACAGTCTTTGTGCAACGTCTCCATTTGACCTGGATCATAAGCAGTACAGACTGGAGAGTGGGAAAATCTTTAGCATGAAATGGATTCAAATGTTTGGTGCTATCCTAACTGTGGGAGATTTAAATTTTAAATAGCATTCCCATCATTGCTGAAGAGAAAGATATGTTTCTATTAATATGAATCACTTTCCATATATTGTTCAGAAGCCAAAAACCTGACCATGAGAGTAGACGTATTGTGTCTATAGGTTGATTATCTGAAATGTGAATAAGATGTAAACTGGACCTGGGTTCCTCTGCATTGTTGAAAGACTGAAAACTTTTAAAAGTGCTTTGAAGTCACACACATAAAAACTCCTCTGTTGAATTTGCACGGTTTTGAAATAAATATTTTTGGCTTATTTCTTAATTTATATTCTTTCGTGGCAAATCAGCGTCCCTCCCACTACATCTCATGCATATTATACCTTAGAAAACAGGGGGGACAAAAGTCACTCTGCAATCCAATGATCTAAGGAGAGAGAAGAAAATGAGGCAGTAGACAGACAGGGTCAAAACTGTGCCAAGCTATCTTGCCTTTAGAGATCTGGATAGCCAGACTGAGAAGCCTGATTTGCCCTTTCAGAGGGAGACACTAGATCAAAAGTCAGGGACCTCTGTGGCTGAGCAAAGGAATTCTGCATCAGAAACTAGGGAAGGAGAGAATCAGGGAAAAGAGGAGGGTCCTGGAGGACCAGCCAGCTACCAAAGAGCCTGAGTCAAACCAAGGAAGGCTGCTAAAATACTGGATTAGACCGGGTTTTAAACAGTTTTAAAACTGTTTTAAAACTTTAAAGTTTTAAAACTTTAAACAGGTTTTAAACAGTTAAATTTCCCCTCACTAACTGCAAAGGTCATAGCAGCTCTAGGGAATAAAAAACTGCATTTCCTCTGTACATCTGTGTTTAGTGTGAATACTCTTGCAACTTCAGGACACTTTGTTACAGTGAAATATGGGGGGAGATTTCAACTTCCTCCAAAGTTCCTCTTCCTTTGTTCTGGTTATTCTTAGGACCTAAGACATCATCCTCCTCTTCCCCCGTCTATTATCCAGTTGCTGCTGCTGCTGCTGTTAATCTGCTTCAGTCATGTCCGACTCTGTGCGACCCCATAGACGGTAGCCCACCAGGCACCGCCGTCCCTGAGAGTCTCCAGGCAAGAACACTGGAGTGGGTTGCCATTTCCTTCTCCAATGCATGAAAGTGAAAAGTCAAAGTGAAGTCGCTCAGTCGTGTCTGACTCTTAGCGACCCCATGGACCACAGCCCACCAGGCTCCTCCGTCCATGGGATTTTCCAGGCAAGAGATCCAGTTACTGCTCCTCTTATCAATTGAGTCCCACCTGTTAGATTAGTCCTTTATAAAGACTTTCTCTGATCCAAACTCCTATCACTATTTCAAGCATACAAAATCTTATTTGAGTTCTCTTGAGGCTTTAAACTCCCTTTAGTATCCAATTTATCAGTTACCATTGGAGATATTCATTTAGAGATATTCTTCCCAGAGGGTAGAGTGATGTTCCTGACAGCAGGGGTCATGACATGGGAGTCATCTTTCCATCAGCAGAGGGCCAGGCATAAAAGAGGCTCCCAATAAACATAGAAATAATTGACTGATGGATATATGAATGTTAGAGAAGTTATTCATACATTGCTTCTGGTGTATTTGAAGCAATATATTTGCTTGGTTCAAATGACCTTCTTTTGTCACAGTTTGATAACTGAGAAAACACAGTGTAATCAATAGCTTTCAAACCAAGGAATACACGAATAATCTGACATATAATCTGTGCTGTTCTTCCGACTCTGAACACTTGTGCTGTGTTCAAAGGAATGTTGTTGTTGTTTAGTCGCTAAGTTGTATCCAACTCTTTTGCAACCCCATGGACTGTAGGCCACCAGGCTCCCCTGTCCATGGAATTTCCCAGGTAAGAATACTGGAGTGGGTTGCCATTTCCTCCTCCAGAGAATCTCCCTGACCCAGGGATCCCAGGCATGGAACTCGTGTCTCTGACACTGCAGGTGGATTCTCTACCACTGAGCCACCAGGGAAGAGCTATTCAAAAGAATAGAATACAGTAAATTAAGACCTCTGACATGTTCTAATAACTGCAAACTTCATTTTAGCTACTTAATCCATTTTCAATTTTTAGAAAAGCATTCATAACCTCCTGTTGATCAAATTAATGAGAAAAATGAGAAGAAGACAAGGAATAAACTGTAATTGAATATGATTCAAGAGTATTATAGGACTTTCCTGGTGGTCTAGTGGTTAGGAATCCACCTTCCAGTGCAGGAGACATGGGCTTGATCCCTGGTTCAGGAAGATTCCACATGCCACAGGGTGACTAAGCTCCTGTGCCACAACTACTGAGCCCACGCTCTAGAGTGTGAGCTGGAACTACTGAGCCCACGTGCTGCAGCTACTGAGCCTGTGCACCTAGAGCCTGTGCTCTGCAACAAGAGGACATGGCAATGAGAAGCCCTTGCACCACAACTAGAGAGTAGCTCCCACTCACCGAAACTAAAGAAAGCCCACGGATAGCAACGAAGACCCAATGCAGACAATAAATAAACAAAAAGATAGTAATGTACTTCATCATTCTGAATCCAAAAAAAGAGTATTGTATCAGATCAGATCAGTCGCTCAGTCATGTCTGACTCTTTGCGACCCCATGAATCGCAGCACGCCAGGCCTCCCTGTCCATCACCAACTCCCGGAGTTCACTGAGACTCATGTCCATCGAGTCAGTGATGCCATGCAGCCATCTCATCCTCTGTCGTCCCCTTCTCCTCCTGCCCCCAATCCCTCCCAGCATCAGAGTCTTTTCCAATGAGTTGACTCTTCACATGAGGTGGCCAAAGTACTAGAGTTTCAGCTTTAGCATCATTCCTTCCAAAGAACACCCAGGGCTGATCTCCTTCAGAATGGACTGGTTGGATCTCCTTGCAGTCCAAGGGACTCTCAAGAGTCTTCTCCAACACCACAGTTCAAAAGCATCAATTCTTTGGCGCTCAGCCTTCACAGTCCAACTCTCACGTCCATACATGACCACAGGAAAAACCAGAGCCTTGACTAGACGAACCTTTGTTGGCAAAGTAATGTCTCTGCTTTTGAATATGCTATCTAGGTTGGTCATAACTTTGCTTCCAAGGAGTAAGCGTCTTTTAATTTCATGGCTGCAGTCACCATCTGCCCAGAAAAATAAAGTTTGACACTGTTTCCACTGTTTCCCCATCTATTTCCCATGAAGTGATGGGACCGGATGCCTGATCTCTGTTTTCTGAATGTTGAGCTTTAAGCCAACTTTTTCACTCTCCACTTTCACTTTCATCAATAGGCTCTTTAGTTCCTCTTCACTTTCTGCCATCAGGGTGGTGTCATTTGCATATCTGAAGTTATTGATATTTCTCCCGGCAATCTTGATTCCAGCTTGTGTTTCTTCCAGTCCAGCGTTTCTCATGATGTACTCTGCATAGAAGTTAAATAAGCAGGGTGACAATATACAGCCTTGACGAACTCCTTTTCCTATTTGGAACCAG
The DNA here is from genome assembly GCF_002263795.3 of Bos taurus. Classification (NCBI taxonomy): domain Eukaryota; kingdom Metazoa; phylum Chordata; class Mammalia; order Artiodactyla; family Bovidae; genus Bos; species Bos taurus. The sequence goes on along the minus strand of NC_037335.1, from coordinate 55,477,548 downwards.
TCTGTTGTTCCATGTCCAGTTCTAACTGTTGCTTCCTGACCTGCATACAAATTTCTCAAGAGGCAGATCAGGTGGTCTGGTATTCCCATCTCTTTCAGAATTTCCCACAGTTTATTGTGATCCACACAGTCAAAGGCTCTGGCATAGTCAATAAAGCAGAAATAGATGCTTTTCTGGAACTCTCTTGCTTTTTCCATGATCCAGCAGATGTTGGCAATTTGATCTCTGGTTCCTCTGCCTTTTCTAAAACCAGCTTGAACATCAGGAAGTTCACAGTTCACATATTGCTGAAGCCTGGCTTGGAGAATTTTGAGCATTCCTTTACTAGCATGTGAGATGAGTGCAATTGTGTGGTAGTTTGAGCATTCTTTGGCATTGCCTTTCTTTGGGATTGGAATGAAAACTGACCTTTTCCAGTCCTGTGGCCACTGCTGAGTTTTCCAAATTTGCTGGCATATTGAGTGCAGCACTTTCACAGCATCATCTTTCAGGGACAGTCCTGAGAAGTAAGAATTGTTCAACTTCTTCTAGAAACTTTGTCTTCCTTTGTTCTGGTTAATATTCCTATGCCACGCAGAACAAAGCAAGATTAGAAAAGTCAAGTAACTTGTGATCACACAGAGAATGAAAAGAGGAATTGGAATTAAACACTGTTCTCCTAATGCTCAGTCCAATTTTCTTACCACTGGACAGTGTTTCTTAAGGCTAGAGGCATCACAGTAACTGAGACTCAGTTATGCAACTTTTCTATATAAAGTCCTCATATCCACCTCTAATGTGCTGGGAGATAAAGAGATAGCTTTTCTGAGTTGCAAAGCCACTAACGTACATCAGACAAAAGTGAGTTGGTAGCAAGCAGAAATGGCAACCCACTCTACTATTCTTGCCTGATAATCCCATGGATGGAGGAGCCTGGCAGGCTACAGTTCATGGGGTCACAAGGAGTTGGACACAACTAATTGATGAAGCATTCACAACTTTGCTTTGGAGAACACATTTACACTCCTTCCTTCTCACTTGGGTGACTTTTCATCTCGAACAATTTCACAGGTTTGATCACTTGCTTGAATCACAGTCCATGGGGTTAACCAAAAAAAACAAAACAAAAAACAGTGCCTCTGTTATTCCCAAGGACCGTAAATTTGTGATGGTGAAAGCCTACGGAGGAAAGCTGATGGTCTCTGAGCAGACAGTGTGGTGAGGGTTAGTTTCAGTTCTGGAGAAGGAAGGTTGCACGTGGGTTGTATTTTATGCAGGGGCTGTGACGGGGGACGACTCAGCTTGTCTCCACCAGGAGAACAAGTGAGCCCTTCCGCCTCACCGGGGAATTTCAACAGGAAGTATGTTGCACAGTTGACAGTCTAAACTGGAACACAAGTATGAGCAGTGCCAGACTTCCTAATTTTTGGGTGGAAACATGCATTTTGTGAGCAGGCTATACTTGTCCTGAGAGAGCTGGTGCTCTCCTAAGGGGGATGTAGAGAATTCACTGTCGTGAGTCTAACAGAGACATCTGCTGGCTGAGTCCTCTGCTTCAGACTCGTCTCTGCTGGACCCTGTAATGGACCAACTCCCTCATCTCTGACAGCTTGTAGATAAGGGAATGTGATAGTAATAATTATTGTACTTGTTCATACAGAATTACTCATTGTGCATTTGGCATGCCTGCAGAGATTGAAAAGTTCACAGAGGAGGTCTGGGTGAGCAGGGTTGTTAAAGAGTCAGTCACCTGCACATTGACTTTTAAAATTTCTTTATCACATCTGCCCAAGGACCGGTTCCTCTGTCTTCAGCTTCCCTATCTACACTAAGAAAATCAGAAGTTCAAATCTGGAAGTGGAGCACCAGGGATAACAATTTTTCCACCTTAGAGGACCCAAAGATTAGAGGAAGAGAAGTGTGTGTATAAAATATGAATTCCAGCAAAATAAGTCCTGCAATAAACACTGAAGTGCCCCAGTGGTGGTTTATTTTCATGCGTGCGTGCATGCTAAGTTGCTTCAGTCGTGTCTGACTCTTTGTGACCCCATTGGACTATAGCCCACCAGGCTCCTCTGTCTGTAGGATTCTCCAGGCAAGAATACTGGAGTGCGTTGCCTGTGCCCTCCTGTAGGGGATCTTCCTGATCCAGGGATTGAACCCAGATCTCTTATGTCTCCTACACTGGCAGGTGAGTTCCTTACCAGTAGTGCTACCTGGGAAATCCCTTACTGTCATATTAAGCACCAATTTATGGGGGCAAGTTTAAGCTGCTTATGGATCTGTATTTGGGGAGGAGAGATAGTTCCCAAAGCAGAGTCAACCTCCAGATAACATTTTCTTCTGGCATCTGTGCTGTGTGTGAACTCCTCCATTGCCTCTGGCATGATCAGGCCAATACCTCCAACCTTAGGATCCTTCCCTATTAGTCAGCGTGAATAAGCTTCCTCATCTTTACTGGGAGGGATCATGTATTAGAGGACTAAATATAGACACACAAATCCAATAACTAGACCTTTACAACGAAGACAGAAGCAAATAACAATCCCACTTGTGTGATTATAATGCCTACCAACCTAATTGAGAACACATTCATTTTAAGCTAAATAAATTACTTGCAACAATTATATGACCTTGAGGTCACTTTCTCTAGGAGATGGCCAGCACTTGTATTAACTATTTCACACTTTATTCTAAGTGGCCTCAGCCAATCAATGCCAGATAAATGGTGTTAAAACATGCATTTAATTAACTTGATTTTTCATTCATTTGCTATTTTAGCCTAGGGATGAAGAAGAAAGTGAAGCTAAAGTGTGTGTATTCTCAAACAAGACTTCTGAATGAAGAGTTTTTCCTTCTCAGTCAAAGCACTGTCTCCCTTGTTAATCTGGTAAAGAAAGCATTCCTTAGACCTTAATAGAATAGTATGTCCATCTGAAGAGTGGGGCTTTGTGCCACATATAACCCCATACTCAAAGAAGTAACTCTTTCCATTTTTCTTCGAGAGATGGATTTACCTTCACTGATGGTTTGGTCCCTCTTGGACTGTGAACAATTATAGTAGCAGTCTGAGCACAGGAACACAAGCTATGAAATAACTAACTCGTGGATTTTTATATTACTTCATTGTTTTCAAGAGAAAAAGGTGTTTGGGGCTGTGTTTTGGAATTCTCAGTCTTCCTCCTCCTAACGTTATGCAAAATATCCAAAAACTACTTACTAAGTAATATGCAATTCACCAATCTCTTCTTTTGGTTTTGCTACTGCTGTTGCAGGCACATTATTATTCACTGAATATTCTCCTGCCTCCCCTACATGTTCCAGATGTGCTTGTCAAAACCACATGGCAGGGACTTCCCTGGTGCTCCATTGGTTAGCAATCTGCCTTGCAGTGTAGGAGATGGAGGCTTGATCCCTGGTCAGAGAACTAAGATCCCAGATGCCACGGTGCAGCTAAGTCTGTGCCGCAACTGTTGAGCCTGCGTGCCACAACTGGAGAGTCCATGCGTTCACAGTGAGGGATTCCGCATGACACAGTGAAGATCCTGTGGGCCACAACTAAGACCTGATGCAGCCAAGCAAACAAACAAACCCAAATATTTAGAGACCCCAAACCATGTGGCCTTGGATTATGAATAGAAGTGCTATGTGTTACATAAGGGTTAGGCTTTTAAGAGCTGACGTACAACCCTCTATCTCTCTCTTTTTGTTCCATGATGATCCAGAAGGTTGAAATGATAGAGATACAGAATGGAAGCAGCATGGTTTGCTGAGTCACTGTAGAGAGGAGAGTTGCTATGAGGGGTACCCTGACTTATATCACATTTTGCATGCACAAGAAAGAAATCTTTGTTTTATTAAACCACTGAGATTCCAAGGTTTGTTTATCATAGCATAATCTAGCCTATGCTGACAAATATAATTGGCTTCTATGGTAATAAACAAATCCATAACCTGTAGTACTAAGTAACCATCTAAACTGTAGTCATTTGGATCTGATTTGCATGAATATTAATTCTTTTAAACAAGAAAGGAAAATTATGATAGTCCACAGACTTGATACCTTTAGAAAAGCCACTTGTTCATTAATTTTTAATGAGTAACATTCATTATTATGAATTCTTTGACAAGACTTTGATTTTGGGGGGTAAATGATGACCATAATTAAGCTTCTCATAATGAACACAGCAATTTTTAAACAGTACAATTTATATAATGTTTCTCCTCTGGGAGGCTTAGTTTTCTTAATAAAAGGGAGCAGTGGATGTATGACTAAGTTTTCATAATGCATGAGGGTTTCTGGTCATGATTACATTCATCTCTACTTCCATTCATGCATTCACTGCATCGATACATATTCTTTCTGCACTCTTTTGCAGGACTGAGTTTTACTCAGTCAAGACTGAATTTTTAAAAAAGGAGGTATAATTTAAATACATTCTAGAATGCTGGGTTACAGGCAATGTAACTTTTTCCCTCAGAAGTCTTTCTTGTTATCATTGGCTTAATGGCTTTATTTATCTATATAGTTTAAAATCTTTTTAATTGTTATTCATTTATACGTGAACAAATGTATAAACATATACCATAAAGTCAATCATCAATTAAAATACTAAACCTATTTTTTAGTAGCATTTGATGTCAAGAAAAAAAAGAATAAAAACAGAAATGTCTCCTGTTTACTCCAATAGAGAAGCCCTGATGGGTTACATCTTACTGTAGATCACAGCAAAAAATGTTTGCTAGATAATGCTTATCTACCCAAAATAAACTTTTTGTAGTTTCCTAGTGGAATTATTCTGGAAATTATTAGTACGATTGCATTGCTCATCTAATCTGCAGTAAAAACAAAAAGGAACTGACACATTTGAAGGAAAAGAGGCTCCAATTAGGCAGGATACAGTTGACATTAACCCATTGCTTTCCCTTTGTCCTACCAAGTCTAAGGTTAGATGTCAAACAGCATTTTGAATTGCAATGGATTTTGCAAAGTTATTATTTTCATTCACTGTTTCCTCTAGGTAAAGTTTGATTCCTTTTAAGAACTTTTACTAGTAGTAACCTTCTCTGCTCTCAATGTATTATTAAAATCTTTATTTTATCTACACTGCCTTGCATTCCTGGTGACCTTAAGCCTACTCTATTTTTTCTCATAGTACTTTTCACTTAAAAATTACTATACATTTACTATCAGTTCGGTTCAGTCACTCAGTCGTGTCCAACTCTTTGAGACCCCATGAACCTCAGCACGCCAGGCCTCCCTGTCCATCCCCAACTCCTGGAGTTTACCCAAACTCATGTCCATTGAGTCGGTGATGCCATCCAAACATCTCATCCTCTGTCATCCCCTTCTCCTCTCGCCCTCAATCTTTCCCAGCATCAGGGTCTTTTCAAATGAGTCAGCTCTTTGCATCAGGTGGTCAGAGTATTGGAGTTTCAGCTTCAGCATCAGTCCTTGCAATGAACACCAAGGACTGATCTCCTTTAGGATGGATTGGTTGGATCTCCTTGTAGTCAAAGGGACTCTCAAAAGGCTTCTCCAACACCATAGTTCAAAAGCATCAATTCTTCTGTGCTCAGCTTTCTTTATAGTCCAACTCTCACATCCATACATGACCACTGGAAAAACCATAGCCTTGACTAGACGGACCTTTGTGTACTTACTATATTTGCTATCTATTGTCACTAAGGGATATAAGTTCTATAGGGGTAATGGTTTTTTAATACCTTTGATTCATTAATGTAAACATTGGCACATAGAAGATGTTCAATAAATATTCTCAAGTGAATGAATGGATGAAAGTTTCCCTAGTTCAATAAAAAAATATTCTAAGACTCATTTTCCAAACGTCCCCTATTCCCCTTCCAAATTCCATTTTGCCTCTGGCAACTTGTTCTAGAATTCCATTCATTCATCAGCCCACCTTGTCAGCCTATTACATGACTGACCTGCTTCACAAGTGTCAATTGTGTCAATTTCTTGGACTCTGATCAATGTATCCTTCTTTTGGTGTGATGTCTTTGCAGACAGAAGATCTAAGTAATTTTCCATGTGTGTTCCTGTGGACAGCCCTGACCAGAAATGGTAAGGTCTTAGGGGGAAATTTTGGTGAACATTATAAATTTTAATTGAAATTATTTAAAAACCTATTTTAAAAGTTATTTTTGAAAGATTTTGTTGGGAAAGGTAATACATGCAATAGTGTGATTTAGAAAATAAGAAAATAAAGTCACCCGTAGTTCTACTATGAGATGAATCCAGAGTTCATATTTTAAATTACATTATTTGTTATTTTTTTCTATAACTGAACTAACCACTTAGGTTAAAACCAATCAATTACTACATAAAAACAGAATTCAAGTGCTCATATTTTTGTAAATGCTCTTGATTGCTTTTCAATCATAGGGACTTGCATGATAAACTTCTACCAACCAAACACTAAGCAATTATTTAAGATGCCTACATGACTTGAGCTAATGCTCAGGTAACCAACTTGTCCCAGTTTGCTTGCAAGACCATGACAGAATCAGCTATTGCATCCTTCAAAGCTTACAGGTGAAAACAGATAAAAAATGATGCTGGGAATTAGGAAAAGGAGAGTGTTTTGTAAACAAAGGACAGACTTGCAAAGACTTCTCTGACTCTAAATCACTATTAAACAAGTTGAACTTGTTTGTATAGAGAGCTCGTAATGATAAAAAATAGCTTGGTGTGGAAATGAAAGCAGAGAAAGTTAAGAAAATCTAAATTTAGGCCAAATTCATCCCACTGTTCAGTACTGGTAGGATGACCAACTATTTTGATTTCCCTAAGACTAAGGAGTTTCTTGACATGCTGATCTTTCAGTGCTAAAACCAAGACAATACCAAGCAAACTGGAATGAGTTGGCTACCTGAGCAGTATTTCGTTAGGTAGTTATCTTAAATAATTGCTTACTGTTTGGTCAATAGAGGTGTTATCATGAAAATCTCTATGATTAAAAAGCAACATAAAACAACTACAACGGACTGGGGATAAAGGAGGAACCATTTCTCAAAAGTAGATCAAAAAGTAAGGTAGCCCCAAGCTGATGTCAAGAGTTCAGAAGCACCTCATGCAACAGTAGGAAAAATCAGTGCTTAGCAATATCTTTGCATCTGCCAGGCAAGTATCAGCAATAAGGGGAGAAAATGTGAAGAAAGTGATCTTCATTAATTGACAAGCTGGAAAAACCCCTTTGTGCAAGACCCTGACAGGGACAGAATGGTCACCTATATAGCATCCAAAGCAAGCTTCAGACTGAGTCAATCTTAAGTCAACTTAAAAAAAAGAAAAAGGATTGTACATTTTCTACTGTAATTATTTAAGCAATTGTGCTGTCCCTGGCTGTTGTATAGTGAGACAATGTGAAAGTGTTAGTCACTCACTTGTGTCCGACTCTTTGTGATCCCATGGTCACAAAGCCTGCCAGGTCCTTCTGTCCATGGAATTCTTCTATCCAGGGATTGAACCTGGGTCTCCTGCATTGCAGGTAGATTCTTTACCATTGGAGCCAAGGGAAACCCAAGGTTGATATGTAATATGAAGGCAAATGGAATGTGACATCTGAGCACTCGGAATACCTCTCTCTTTGCATTTGTTCACCAATTTCCATCAAGTGAGAAAATTTCAGAATATTTTACCCATGAAACCAAGTTAAGAAAAACCAAGGGAAAAACTAAAAAGATTGGGGCGGGGGGTGGGGGGGGGGAAGCCTTCAGCTTTTGAAAAAAAAAAAGATAAAATTAAAAATTGAAATTGAAATCAGGATTTTCCAAAAGTCAAAATTTCAAGGGTTAAGAGGAACGAAGATTATGGAGTTATAGCACTGTCATTACTAAAAGCTTTGTAAAAAGGATGAAGTTTTTTTAAATAATCTAAATACTAGTTTTATGTTAGCTGTTAGAAGCTCTAAACAGGTGCCTTCTTTTTTTTTTTTTTTTTTTAAGGAAATGGGTACTTTGTCTTATTAAGTGGTAAAACAAGAATCTCTTCAACAGAGGCACTTTTCTACTACAATAATTCTCTTGAATGTCAATTATACTAGTTATACTTAAAACACAAATAGAGAAAAACACAATACAAATACCAAAATCGAATAGATTGTCCAACCCGGTTGAGTTCAAAATACTGGTTTCCCCCTTGGTAATTATAACAACTCATACTTTCAACTTTAGTTTCCTAATGGTTTTGTGACTTGGGTAATAAAATCATTCCCATTTGACACACAAGGAAACTAAGTCCATGGATATCTGTGGTTCAGCCAGATTTTGTTGCTACTAAGTTCAAGGGTTAGGACTATACACAGGTCCTTTGCTTTTGGATGTTATCCTATAAACATAAACCAAAGTCTCAGTTGAATCTTACTGGCTTTTGACTATTAAGGAGACAGCATCTTTTTCAAGATTATCTCTGCCTTACATTAATAGGTACAGAAAGTTCTGGTCACTCACTTAAGCAGTTGCAGTGGCCAGAGACATATTATTCCCTTCATGCTGAGAAACTCATGAAACCTCAGGGGTTGTGGCTGAAAAATCAATGCCAGATGGCTGTAGGATAGTACTCCTGGAGATTCGGCTACTGTTAAGTCACCCCAACAGAAATGTCCTCAATGCTGATAAAGATGGAGATAACACATGAAGGCCATCTGTCCCAGCCACATGGCTTTTAACAAGGAAAATCTCTTAGGGTAAAATGAATGAAGACTAGATACAGACAAAAAAGCTTCTAGGATACATTCCTTTATGTCTGCTGGTCATTAGGAAATTATGGATAAAGATAATTAAGACAAGTTTCTGAAAGTTGCCCCATTTGGCAGGATTAGCTGCTCTTGTTGAACATGGAGAAACATGTTGAATGATGAAAAATCAATGCTGTTGACAAATTTGCTTCAAGGAAATCCAAATAAGCATCACCATAATTTTTTACTGGAACAGATTTCTCCACTTTTTTTCCAAATATAGTTGAGGTGGCTTCTGGTAAAAGACGTAAGTGGAAAGAAAGGCAAAACCTGAAGGTGGTGAAAAAAGATCACTGCTGGCAGCCGATTTACTGCAACCACAGGCTACAGAACTGTGATTGTAACAGGACTTTCAAAACAACTGAGGGGCATTTCAAGCATTTGAACCTCTCTTAAAATCAAGAAAAGTCTTAATAATTTAATAGTAGAAAGTCCAAAATCAACTGTTTTATCTTTGATAGTGACAAGTGAAAATCCATACATGACTTCTTTCCGTCAATTTCTACACAACATTGTAATCACACTTGGAATCCTCAAAACCAGATCTCCAGGAAAATGTGCAAGGTAGTGAAAATTCTTACCTAGAGGCAGCTAACTGGAAATGCGTCTCAGGAAGAGATGATAGTTGCAGGTGCCCCACTGATGTTCTTTAGCTGTTGCATTTTGCCAGGGTCAGAAATGTCAAGGCTAAAAGGAAATTTGTTTAGGGCTCCTGCACTTTGTTTACTTTAAAATAAAATGTGTTTTTAAGTATGTGATTCCAAGAAGCAGAGCTGATGATGGCTGACTCTTCAATATGCTTTAGGACCATCATTTAAACAAAGACTCTATTTTAAAGTTTCCAGTTGGAAGCCACATTCAGTTGCTTAGCAGTGGTATTTCTGAGTAGCTTCTCATTTTCTGGCATTGTCCAACATTTTTGGTAATAGGATTCCTCTCTGTCACCGTAAGAAGGTGTGCTGGGGCATCAGTAACCTAGTGCAAAACAAACAGGCTTTTCAAAGTAGTTCTTTGTGGGGACTCAAACCACTTCAAATGAGCACAAGATCAATTCTAGGACCTTCTAGAGCAGAAGTTCCCCAGGATTGTCAGTTCACAGTGACCCTAGTCTCGGTAATTTTTTTCATGGTGTCAATGGCCCAAAACCCCCCCCTCCAAAACTCAATGGTTGTTTATTAAGTACTTAGGTCCAAAAAACTCAATATGCATTTATGTCCTAACAACTTAGTAATCATCTGAAAAAAAGTAATACACATATTTTGAAAGATAGCATACTATTTTTTATTTTATTCTTAGGGAACCAAAGTTACTTACTAATAGGTTGAGTGTATCTGTTGTTCACTGGCCTGGTTCTCAAACTTGGACTCAAACTGGACTTTGTCATCCTCATATCTTGGTCCACATATTCACACAATGCTTGTTTTATAACACAGCAACTGCTTAATACTCAGCTACACAGAGATGTGACATGATCAAAGAAATTTAGTGTGATCTACTGTTGAAACTATCAGCTCCCCAGAGCTAGTAGTTTGCATGGTGTCCAAATTTTCTGTGACCAAGTATTGCTACGTTCCCTTAACAACTAAAAATGTCCTTTGAGTTGGTTGCAGCACGATTGGGTCACTTCGGTTAAGAGATGGGAAGCTATGGTTCTAAAGAGTTGTAGTGAAAATACCTGTGAGCAAAATAATAACACTATTATGGAGATATTGTGCTTAAGAAACTGACCACATTAAAAGCAAAAGCCATGTTAGACATGTTTTCAGAAATCACAACTTGTCTGGATTAGAGAAAGAATGTGGGTCTTATGGACAGCACTGGCTATGAACTTTGGGAATTGTTTTTGTCTTCAACAAGGGAAAAAAAACTTTTTTTTAAATCTTTAATTTTTAAAAAAGTGTTTGTAGGTGGCCTGGCTTTCTGAAGGGCTAGATGAGGAATGTAGTGAGGAGATATTAGACACTTTGGCATATGAATGCATAATCTAAAGGTTTTTAAATAGAGGGTGAAGCTCTACTAATGTAAGCTTCTTCTCTTTATTTTTTTCTTTATATTTTGTCTCAATATCTTTAGGTAGGTTTTCAGTTCAAATAATTGTAGTTAATCACAAGTCTAAAATTCTGACCTTCTAAATATGCTCATCATATGGGCCTCACCACAGGCCAACTTACATTTTTGATGCTCTCTAAACAAATGACTCAGCAGCAACTGGCATTAGTGCCAAAGATCAAAACCATGAAAACCGCAGTGCTGAAGTTTAGACATGCAGGGAAGTGTTATGTTGATGATACCTCACCATTTCTGTATTTTACTTTGTTCACATTTGCTAAAGAACTTGGGGGCAAGCAAGCAATTGATGAAAACAAGACGCTGGCAGTGATTAAAACCTGAGCAGGCTTTTTATTTTTTAAAAAATTCATAATAACATGTTTTTCAGAAAAGTTTGCTGGATCACATACGTGTAAGAAAATGGAGCATTGTGATGTGAAAGACTTAATTTTTGTTCTGCCTGAACTGCCAATTAACTTTGTGTTCTTAGGTCAAAGCTGTTTTACTCATCTTCCCTGCATGTATAAAGTTACCAGATGCCTGGTGGGTCAGATGGTAAAGAGTCTACCTGTAATGCAGGAGATCCAGGTTCCATCTGGGGTTGTAAAGATGCCCTGGAGAAGGAAATGGCAACCCACTCCAGTATTCTTGGCCTGGGAAATCCCATGGAAATGGAAGAGCCTGGCAGGCCACAGTCCAGAAGGTCTTAAAGAGTCGGACATGATTGACACTTTCCCTGCATGTATAACGAAGGGGGTGGGTTAGCTGTCTCTGAGGCCTTTGGGTTCCAACACTGAATACTCAGTGAACTTTCCTGCCAAAGTGGATTTCTGACGACTTCTGAGGAGCATAAATATCACTGACTCACCAAATAGTTCAATTAAAAAAGACGTTACTGTTGAGTTTTAAAAATAATTTTAGACTGTAATATAAATAAATAAGGGCTTCCCTGGTGGCTCAGATGGTAAAGCGTCTGCTTGAAATGCGGGAGACTCAAGTTTGATCCCTGGGTCGGGAAGATCCCCTGGAGAAGGAAATGGCAACCCACTCCAGTACTCTTGCCTGGAAAATCCCATCGACGGAGGAGGCTGGTAGGCTGCAGTCCATGGGGTCGCAAACAGTCGGTGACGACTGAGCGACTGCACTTTCTATAAATAAATAAACATAAATTTAAACATAAGATGTGCCACCTTAATTATTTCTAACTGTACAGTTTAATAGTGTTTAGTGCATGCACATTGTATAACCTATCTCCAGAACTTTTTTATCGTGCAAACTGAAACCTTATACCCATTAAACAATAATTCTCCCTTCTTCTTTCTGTCTCTATGAATTTGACTACTCTTGACAACTTATATAAGCAGAATCATACCTTATTTGTCTTTTTTGTGACAGGCTAATTTCCCTTCATGTAGTGTTCTCAAGATTCATCCATGTTGGCACATACTGTAGGATTTCCTTTGTTTTAAGACTGAATAATATTTCATTATATGTATATACCACATCCTGTTTATCCATTCATCCATGGATGTTCACTAATGGACACTTCTGTTGCTCCTACCTTTTGGCATGAACAAGGGTATAACTATTGCTGAGGTGTTCTTTTGTTTTTTGTTTTTTTTGGTTGCCCTGTGTTTTCATTGCTGCACATAGGCCTTTCTCTAGTTATAGCAAGTGGGGGCTACTCTTCATTGCGGTGCCTGGGCTTCTTATTGCTTTGGCTTCTCTTGCTATGGAGCACAGGCCCTTTGCAAGGGCTCCAGTAGTTGCAGCACGCAGGCTCAGCAGTTGTGGTGCAAAGTCTTAGTTGTCCCTTGGCCTGTGAAATTTTCCCAGACTGGGGGTCTGAACCCATGTCCCCTGCATCAGCAGGCAGATTCCTATACACTGTACCACCAGGGAAGTACTACTGCTAAGCTTTAAAGGAGAGAAATGCATATTTATTTTCCCCAAGCCCCAGAGAAATTGCAATGTCAATATTCTTCTGATTTCATCTACAGAATTTCCAGAGGTAAGGGAAGTGGATCACTGGGGTGTTTAAACTCCATTCTGGAGGACCTAGGGGAGGATTATTTGAAATATCATTTCCAGATGTGTCTTAGGGCTAAAATGTATTTCCTTCTGTTTTATTACTAGTCATTAAAGGAAACAACAGGGAAAGAGAAAAACAAAGTTATGTCTCCCAAAATGTGAAAGGTCTTAGCCATTGGGACAGTTTTATTGTGAACTTGACTCTCCATAGGCAAGTCTCATTTTTAATTAGTTGCAGATCCAAAATCTTGTGGGAAAAAAAAGTCTCAGGGATATAAAAATTTTAGAATATTATTACATGTCCCACTTCAAAAGTTTTACACAAAGAGACAATAATATCTGCCTGACTTTCTTTAAGCAAAAGGCTCAAAACAAACTTTTCAAGGAAGTTTTCTTTTTTTTTTTTAAATGAAAGTCTATCATTAAGCCAGATTAAGACTCTGACTTCTAGGTGTTCAATCACTAATTAAATACACAGAATGTGTATTTTTGACTTAGAAGCAGCCAAGTGTTGCCTGACAACTGCAGTCACTTCTGTACTTCCTATATTTGCATTTTATTTGTTTGTTTTTGTACATTCTGCTACCTCAAGCACTTTCTCTTCTAAGCAGGCTAAATAAAGCTCATGTGGAGAGCGTCTAGAAAATCTTTTAATGAAAAAAGGCTTTCAACATCACTGACAATATATATTTTTTTTATTATATTCACATAGAAGATTTTTGGAGAAATGTCATCACGGGAATCCATTCCAAATTAGCTGTATACTTTGAAAAAGGAAAAACAAGTTCTACTAAAATAAGAAAATACATCACTCAGAATCTATAATTTCCATTTTTTTGTGCTTGTGATAAATATACAAGGATAGAGGTCTCATACATACATTATGCCAGGTAAGACTCCACATTTAAGGCTTTTAAATCAGCCTTGTCTATAGAAATGCAATATGAGCCATATATATAATTTAAACTTTTCTAGTAGCCACATTAAAAAAGAAATAGAAAAAATTAATTTTAATAGTATATTGAATTAATCCACAATATTAAAAGTATCATGTCAAGATATGATCAGTATAAAAATGGTTAATGAGATATTTTATCTTTTTTGGCATTAAATCTTCCAAAAGATTTTGTGTCTGTTACACTTACAACACCCTGCAATTTAGACTAGCCATAGTGGGTCATATCTTCCATACTGGACAGCAATTGTATAGATAACTATTTGTACTCGAACTGCTTGGCCTTTCATGAAAAATTATATTTATATGCAATTTTATTTGTATCATTTGTATTTATATATACATTTCTAAAGGTTCTAAATTATACAAAGCTCAGTGTTCAGACATTGATGTGTGTCTATCTATTTATCTTACCAAAAGTTTTCTTACTCCATAAAGCAATTCGTCACAGGTTTCTTTGAAGAGTGAGACATTCAAGTTTATTCCAAATGATTTAATTTACAGACATGTAATTTTCCAGCAACATTTAAGAGCAACACAAACACTATGCAAACCGAGAAACACCTGTATACCCGAACAAAAAGAATCTAATTGTAAGTCAAACCTCAGTCCTCCTGGGCAATAGAGAAGAGACGAAAGTGATTCAGGATAACATGACATCTGGAATACCTATTTACTGTGGTTCTCTCTTCACTGTGAGAGGACAATTGCTTTACCATTATTTAGATATTCAAATGGCACCTGTTCTATTTAGATCAGTTGAGAGATTTTTTTCAGTGTCTTAAGTGTGAAGTATCATATCTTCCCATTGGTTCCAGGGTTAAACAGACACACACAGAGTAGGTTAAAGTTGAACAACATAAATGTAAATTACATGTTATAATTTTTGGCTCTTTGTAAAGAGAGTGATCAAATGTTAAAACTTGGATCTCATATATTTTCTATTTCAGCTCCTTTGATTTCACAGATGGAAAAGACCAAGAATTCCTGATTGACTTGTCTGTGATCACACAGCAATTCTACACCTAGCCTCCAATTCTTCCATTTTAATAGAGACAGTGTTTCCTCTTCTCTGCCTCCTCCCTCTTCCTATCACCTGCTGCTACTAAGTTGCGTCAGTCACGTCCGACTCTGCGACCCCACTGACGGCAGCCCACCAGGCTCCTCTGTCCCTGGGATTCTCCAGGCAAGAATACTGGAGTGGGTTGCCATTTCCTTCTCCAACGCATGCATGCATGCTAAGTTGCTTCAGCCGTGTCCGACTCTGTGCGACCCCATAGACGGCAGCCCACCAGGCTCCTCTGTCCCTGAGATTCTCCAGACAAGAATACTGGAGTGAGTTGCCATTTCCTTCTCCTATCACTTACTTTTCTCTTAATCCTAGCTGTCTTTGGCTATGACAGTAAATGCTAAGCCTATTGGATAGTGATCACATCAACCAGGATGGCTTAGGCTTAGTGATTTTCTCAAAGTCTCATGAGAGCTCATCATTTATCTAGGCAAAACTGTTAAATTTTGATGTCTTCCAAGACATCCCAAACACATGATGATTTTTCTACTCTTATTTCTACCAGACATGCTTTAGGGACATGAAGTAATCAACAAGCTCAAGCAGGGACTTTCCTAATGACTCAGTGGCTAAGACTCCCTGCTCCCAATGCAGGGAGCCTGGGTTTGATCCCTGGTCAGGGAACTAGATCCTACATGCTCAACTAGGAGTTCGAATGCCATGTCTGGAGATCCCATGTGCTGCAACTAAGGATCCCACATGCTTCAACTAAAGATCCCACATGCCTTGGCTGGGACCTGGCACAGCCAAATAAATAAATGAATAAATAGTTAAAAACAAAAAATAAGCTGAAGCAGTGGGACTTTGTTAGGGGTTTAAAAAAAGAAAAAAAAAAACAGAGGAAAGGAATTCCCAAAAGAGATTAACAAGGAGACATGAAAGTGCTGCTTGGTACACTGAAGGGACAGATTCTACTGCCCATGAGACATTGGCAAAGAGTGGAGATAAAATAACCAGGGAAGGTGTGGAAGAGCCAGTTGGTGAATGGTCCTAACTGCTGGATTAGCTTCCAAGTTGGTTCTGGAGGAGTTGGATGGGAGGGATCTGATCTCTGTGTGTGTGTACATGAATGAATACATGTGTGTTTTAAGCAGAATGGTTGTTAGGTTGAGTTCTAGAAAAATAATTGAGTTAACAGTATAGCAGAAGAATTTGAAACAGGAAGGCCAGATGAGAACAGAAGATTCTGTTACTGCAAGAAATCACACAAGAAAGTTTCTGTTATTTTTCCTATTTTACAGTTAGAAATTCAAAGAAGTTAAGTAGCTTGTTGAAGGATGTTTGATTAGTTCATAGCAGTTGTGTCTATGCAATCTTTCAAAATCGTGTACCAAATCCATAAAAAAGTTTTGTGTATCCTTTCCCAATATAGTTATTTCTACTTATGAATTTACATTATACATTTGATGCATCTAATTTGTTTGTTTTTTGACTTGTTCTTATAGAAACATTTGTAATGGGTCAACTTAAAGTTTCTTCTAGAGATAATTAGACTTACAGATAATTAGATCATCTGACTTACACTCAAGTGAGAAAAATAAGGCACAGAGAATAACAAAATAGCTACTCAAGTTAATTGTAGAGCCTGTTAGAGACTGAGGATCAGAGCTCAGATCTCCAACGTTCAGTGTCTTTCTTTCACATACACAGGCTACTTTGCTGGTGACTTAATATGTTAATTTCTTGAGTGTTTAGATATTATTTTACTGACTTCTTAATGTGACAGATGGGCTATTGAATTATTTAGTAAATTTTACATGAGTATGATAATTATTTAGGATGTTGATTTTCAACTCTGGTTGCATTAGAATCATTTGGGGGAACTTTTAAAAAATACTAAAGCCCAGCCTCTCAATTGCAGAAGTTCTTTTTAAATCATTGTGGGATGGGTGAACAGACATTTATATTTTTAAAAAGCCACACAGGTGGTTCTAATGTGCAGTCAGGGTCTAGATCTCCAACTAAGACCTATTCTGACTCAATATCTGTTTTTTTAGAGCAACTAGGAGACACACATGAGTAGATATTAGGCCTGAAATTGTTACAAAGTTATTCTTGAACCATATCATATAGGCAAAAGATAGCTAAGCCTTAGAGAATTTGAGAAATATAACTCAAAGGGTTGACTTAATAAATAAATATTTAGTCTTCTACTGTGTTGTTTGAGAAGACTCTTGAGAGTCCCTTGGACTGCAAGGAGATCCAAACAGTCCATCCTAAAGATCAGTCCTGAGTGTTCATTGGAAGGACTGATGTTGAAGCTGAAACTCCAGTACTTTTGGCCACCTGATGCGAAGAGCTGACTCATTTGAAAAGACCCTGATGTTGGGAAAGATTGAAGGCAGGAGGAGAAGGGGACGACAGAGGATGAGATGGTTGGATGACATCACCAACTCAATGGATATGAGTCTGAGTAAACTCTAGGGTTGGTGATAGACAGGGAGTCCTGGCATGCTGCAGTCTATGGGGTTGCAAAGAGTTGGACACGACTGAGCAACTGAACTGAACTGAATCTTCTATTTTGTAATGGAAGAATACATAGTTTTGCAATGAATATGGAACCTATAAAAATTACATGCTAGGCTTCCAAAACAATGAAAATATTGGGTTGGCCAAAGAATTTGCCTGCCAATGCAGGAGACATGGGTTCAATTGCTGGGTCAGGAAGATCCCCTGGAGAAGGAAATGGCAACCCATTCTAGCATTCTTGCCTAGGAAATCCTATGAACAGAGCTGTTTGGCGGGCTACAGTCTATGGGGTCACAAAAGAGTTGGACACGACTTAGTGACTGAACAACAACAACAACAAAAAGTTCATTGCAGTTTTTCTGTAATGTCTTATGGAAAAACCTGAATGAACTTTTTAGCCAGCCCAATTTAGCAAGAAATCCAAAAAGAACTATGTGGAACCATCAATGAAGACAACCAAAAAAACTTTTCTGAGGCACATTAAAAAGGAATCTAATAAAAGGAATAGTGCTTGTTCCTGGATGGAAATGTTCAATATTCCATAAAACCCTAACTGTCTCCAATTTATTTTAAGAATGTTATCCCATGATAAGTTACTTTCTTGGGGGCTAGAAAACTGTCAAAGTTATTTTAAAGTTAATATAGAAAAATAAACAGGTAAGAACATCAAGGCAAATTTAGAAATAGGATTGCAGCTGTTAAAAAACACTACATAGTTAAAGAAGTAGGTACTGTGCAAGAACAAATAGCTAAATCCACAGAACTAAATATATATAATAAAACAAAATTTATATATAAGAATTGAGTGTATTTCAATGGTACCATTTCAAATTAAGGTAGAAAGGAAGTATATTTAAAACCAGTGTTTAAGAAATTGTTTAACAATTTGGGAAAAATTATATCCCTACATCACATATTACACCAAAATAAGTTCCAAACATATTAAAAATTAAACAGAAATAGAGCTATTATACAATTAGAAAAAACAGTAGTGATAGTCTGACACTAGTCAGTGTATAGACATCTATAAGCACAAGAGAAGGCAGAAAATAATCCTGACTACATAAAATATAAAACTTCTGTGTATCTAAAATATATCATAAATGCAATTAAGAAACAATACACAGACTATAAAAAAACTTTTGCAACCTGATGTCAGAGGGTATATGAAAGTTTTTATTTATGGAAAACAGTCTGCAGGTTCCTTAAAAAACTAAGAACAGTGCCATCCCACTCTTGGGAATATATCCAGAGAAAACTATAATTCAAAACCATACATGCCCCCCAGTGTTCAATGCAACACTATTTACAGTATCTGAGACCAGGAAGCAACCTAAATGTTCATCAGTAGATGAATGGGTAAAGAAGATATGGCTTTGCTGTTTAGTCGCTAAGTCGTGTCCAAATCTTTTGAGAAGCCATGGATTTGTAAGCCCTCCAGGCTCTTCTGTCCATGGGATTTCCCAGGCAAGAATACTTCAGTGGTTTTCCATTTCCTTCTTCAAGGGATCCTCCTGACCCTGGGATTGAACCCATGTCTCCTGTGTTGGCAGGTGGGTTCTTTACCACTGACTCACCAGGGAAGTCCCATCAAATCATTATCTGCCTCTAATTCCAAACCCTTCCTTTGGAAACAGAAATCAAATTTTTCTTTCCCAGGACTTTGCTAAAATAAAAAGCCTTCAATATACAGAGCCTAGAAAATTTTAGTACTTGAGAAGATTCAGTCAAAGCAATATTCAAATAAAGCCATCACCATTTCGTGGGCCATGCCTGCTAACTCTAGGTGGGACATTTTACAGTCCTTCAGAACTGCTCAAGGTTAAAAGCAGCCTAATGACAAAATGTAGCATGCAGGAAAGTACAAGGACATACAAACCCAAGTTTCCTGGGGGAAAGGAATCATTCCTCTGAGATATAAAAGGTGAAATCTGGAGGAACTGGGGAGAAGGATGAGAAAGGCTCATAAGATGGAGCTGTCTCAGCTCAAAAAAACTTCTAAAGCCTTTTTCAAAAGCGAGAACATTTCCAATTTCCACATCGTGCTGAAGCCTAGAGACAGACAAGATGCTGCCTGTATTTACCCAAAGAGAAGAGGCTTATATGACTTGTAGAAGTCCTTTTCCTCATCAGTGACTCCACCTGTCTCTACCTGGCAAATTTAACCAGGGATGCATGAGCACCATATTTGTGACATCAAAATATTAGCAGCCAATCTTGCCAATGTTATTTTTTTAGTAAGGAAAAATTTAAGAAAAATAAAAGATAGTTTTAGATTCCTCACTCCCAAGAATATGGGCATATATATATGATATGGTATATATATTAAAGTTAGAAAGGGCACTATTGTAATCCCCTGAGACTGAGAGGATTAACTGGTACAATTCTCATGAAAGGCATTTCAGCAACCCAACTAAGAAATTTAGGATTATTCTTTGATTTAGAAATTCTACCTCTAGAAAATTATGTCAGAGAAACATCAGAGGTGAGTCAAGTTTATGCTTTTTCATAATAATCATTGTGAAATACACTCACAGGTTTCTCTGTAAGATAGGCCTACATTCCTGAGAAAAATCTTTCTCAGAGCTTTATTCTAACTGGGAGAAGAGATGTCTTCCCACTCTACCTTCTAGACTCCAATTCACCTAAGGTAGGCTAACAAAAAAATAAATAAAAAGAAAGAAAGCCATCCCACTGCAGAAACATTTGGGAAGGTCACGGACCAGACAAAGAGGTTCACTAAAACACTGAGATTCAGTCATAAGATTATAGAACGCTTCTCCTCCCTCCCACCTTACCAGGACACTAACTGGGTTCCAAACTAACAACAGTGGATTACAGCTGAAACAATTGCAAGACATACGCTCTCTGAGGAGGAATGTTTAGGGAAGCCCAAAGTTAAGAGGGGAGACAAAAACAGGATACAGGAAAAATTGAAAGACTCTGGCATCTACAGGCTACAATCTAAAAACACAAATTTACCTGAGTTCCTATTACTCGATAGAGAATGTCTGGCTTTCAAGAAAATATTTCAAGGTTTACCAAATAGTAAGAAAAAAAGTCTAAATAGGCAAAGCAAAGCTTTCCATGTGGCACTAATAGTAAAGAATCCGCCTGAGGAGACTCAAAAGACATGGATTCAATCCTTGGGTTGGGAGGATCCTCTGGATTAGGAAATGGCAACCCATTCCAGTATTCTCTTCTGGAAAATTCCATGGACAGAGGAGCCTGGTGGGCCACAGTTCATAGGGCTACAGAGAGTCAGACATGACTGAGCCACTGAACACATGCATGCATATGCATGAAGAAATGAGTCAGTAAAACACAGAAGAACTCAAGAGGAAGTCCAACATAGTTAATTACTGGATGCCTCAGACCTGGCTTTTGTTTAAGGAGGAGCATCTTAATTGCATGAAGAATTATATGTATACCAATCTCTTTGGTGAAGTCGAGCTATATGGTGAATTATGTCAAAAGTCATAAAGAAAGACCCCAGCTAAAACTACTGTCACGGCAGGAGCTAGCTTTGCAGTCTTGGAAGAAGCCATTCTTACAGTGAGCACTGAAAGGATTATTTGAGTATAAATCAGTTTCTCATTGAGAATAATTTTCAGAAACTTCCCTTTGGGGCCAAGTCCTTTTGTCCCAGTCCAGTGTTAAATTCTTTGTCTGCTTTGTGAGGACAGAAAGTTTGTACAAAAAAATGTTGTACAAAACATTTCTGGCCTCCTTTCTGTTACTTGAGCAGGCCAAACCAAACTTCAGTCACACTTGTCTTTATTTTATGAAGATTTAAAGCCAGTGTTGACCTCATGCCCTTCATCAGTGTCTACAAGAAAGATTGCAGCCAGCAGCAGGAGGCTCAGACACAGCCAGGCCACCCAAATTCCGTCTGTTGCTTACCAGGGGTGAGAACACACTTAAGAAGTCCTTCAAGATTTACTTCACACCCAGAAGCATAATGGGAAATGTATGCAGGTCCAGAGTCATGCTTTGTGTGTGGATATGTAAAGTAGCATGCTCAGCCTTTCTGCCCCAGAAATGACCCTTCTGCAGCATCCCTTGATTTGCAGAAAGAAAATGCAAACAGAGAAAGCTGGACTATAGACACATGTTTATGAAGCTTGGATAATTGCTCACATCTGCTTGGGAAAGAAATTCTTAAATATTCCCTAGATGTTCTAGATAATTCCGGGTTTGGTTCTACTGCTATCTTTGCACCACACCCCCCTGCCCCCACCCCCTCGCAAACTTGGCATTTGAAAATAATCACCATCAACAGTTCCAGTATCTTTTTTCTTTTTTGTGAGTGTCTTAGCAAAACTGAAATTCAGTTAGTTGAGATGAAATGCACCACCAACTGATGAAGGAAAGAAACTGGCCAAATATCTCTATCTTGTAATGCTTTATATATTGATAAAATCAGAGAATACAAAGTAATTTGCTATAATAAAACAGTATAAAGCAAATGTCTGTGCTATATTCAAATTACTCCTTACACAAAACCTTTCATTGGCTCTCCAGTTTGTTAACTTACTATAATATTCTTCTCTTTGATTGCCATGCAACTCTTCTTACTTCGAGGAGTATGCCTTACTGTTAATTTTCTCCCCCATTCAGCTTTAGAATTAACTTGCTCAATTAATCTCATTTTCATTTATTTTACAGTGTTTCATGTTTATATGCTGATTTTATGAACATCTGTTTCAATCACAGTTGCAAACCCATTACTTTTATGAGCTATACATATTTTAAAGAGATTTACTGCTGACCTTTGTTGGTGAATTGGATGTTTTTGTTGTCAGTACCATTTCTGTAATTGATGCCATTGTTCCTGCCACCCAGATAGCGATTTCAAATGAGATATATTTGGGGGACTCTTTAGACACTTAAACACATTAAACCAGACAGATATCACTTAACATTGTGTAGCTTGGATAAAAGAAGTGTACTTAATCTTGCAGCATGAAGCATAGGTAAATAACCACTCAATTTTCCTGTACTTTGAAACAGTTATAAAGTTTTTATATTTGCTAAAGTGATTTTTTTTTCTCCCCAGTATTTGTCATTTAATAACACAATTGGGGGAGAAAACTTACATAACCGCTATATGACTATTGATAAATCTATCAATCAAAGTAAGACGAATTGCTTGTTCAGCTTTCCACCCACTTAGGAAAAAAAACTGTTTTTCAGTCAGGTAGTAGAGCAAAAATCCACCTAAGTGTTCAACCTCCAGCCTCTGGGGAGACGTTTTGAATTCTCTCTGTGTGTCAGGGATCTAGTAAAAAGTGAGAGAAATTTTGTCTCTCCCAGCAAGCTGACAAAAGTGGCAGGTTGTTCAAAATATCTTCCAATTTAATGAGTATGTAGGCTGAATCTTTCCTTCATTCCAGAGATGGTAATCAGAGTTGAAGTACCTTGGAGGAACGGGGTGGAAAAGCCATCCCCTTAAGATGACAAGTTTATTTTCTAACCCATCTTAGAGAAAACTTGTCTGTACTTGGTGATGAGCATTCCAGTTCTGTGTACCCCAGTTGGCGTCTTCTCAGTTCTGGTACCAGAAAAATTGGGTTTATTTTAAAATTATCTACAATTATGTATCAGACTGTCTGTGTGAATTGAAAGCAAATATCTAAACTCCTTTGATGGACAATGCATTTTCTTTTTTTCTGTTTCAGTGCTTCTGTAAACCTTAGTTAATGAGAGAGTCTTTGATTAGCATATGATATGCTGCTAATTGTAATTTCAAGACCTTACAGTATGAACTAATGTCATTAAAGTTCAAAATGAAAGTCAAACTGTCAAAAGATTGTGTCCAAATCTTTTTGACTCCTGTACTCCTCTGTCCTTGGAATTCTCCAGGCAAGAATATTGGAGTGGGCAGCCATTCGCTTCTCCAGGGGATCTTCCCTACCCACGGATGGAACCTAGGTCTCCTGCATTGCAGGAGGATTTTTCATCGTCTGAGCCACTAGGGAAGCCCTTAAAGTCCAAAAGTACGTATCAATTATATAAACTCATCAAATTATATATTTAAATTAATTCTCTTCTTACCAAAGAAATACTGTCTTTTACACTTCACAATCCAAACAAGAGTAAAAATATTTTCATTCTTTCAAGCATAGGAAACATTTGTAAATCTTGTAAATCACAATTATTATAATATCTGTGTTATGTGCCTTTTACCTATTGCATTATCTGATAAGAGTGCATAGCTTTTGCCTTCTATGTGACCAAGGTGATTCCCTTTTCCCCACTTCCTCATTATAAAAATAATGAATACTTACTGCAGGAAGCTTGGAAGACATAGAAAAGTGAAAGTGAAAGTCACTCACTGTGTCTGTCTCTTTGCCACCCCATGGACTATAGCCTGCAAGACTCCTTTGCCCATGGAATTATCCAGGCAAGAATACTGGAGTAGGTTGCCTTTCCCTTTTCCAGAGGATATTCCCAATCCAGAGATCAAACCTAGGTCTCCTGCATTGCAGGTGGATTCTTTACCATCTGAGCCTCTAGGGAAACCCAAGAATACTGGAGTGTGTCGCTTATCCCTTCTCCAGGGGATCTTCCCAACCCAGAAACCCAACCTGGGTCTTCTGCATTGCAGGTGGATTCTTTACCAGCTGAGCTATATTATCTGATAAGAATGTATTGCTTTTGCCTTCTTATTATATGACCAAGGTGCTCCCCTTTTTGCCGCTTCCTCATTATAAAAATTATGAATACTTATTTTAGGAATCTTGGAAGACATAGAAAAGTATCCTAAATAATTCAAAATTACTGCATAAATACTTCAAACATTCAAAAATATTACATATTAAAAATTATTTTATATCAATTTGTCTATTGTTTTTCCCTCTTGATTCCATCTTTACCATGTACATAATTTGAACACAGGCCAAGGTCTTTTTGGAGGCTCTCCATGCTGTTTTATTGACTCTTCTTATTTATTGAATTTTAATAGTCATGATATTATAACATAATCCATTATTAAAGCAAGTTGAATAACTTCTTCTCCCTCAACCTCAAGAATTCTGCTCCCAAAGTAGATAACATCACAAAATTGTCCAACATGAAAAATTTCACATTCTTTTATGAAAAGTTTTCTTTCTTTAGTTAGAAGATGTACTCATTTTGAATTTCACCTCTGAAATTGTGATCTGTCCTGCAGTCAATGTTAGTAAACAGCTGTCATGAAATAACATGCACTAACTTGGTCATGGCTCTTTATATTGTTGTCACTTCAATTACATTTTTAATTGCTGATATTACATATGGGGCTTCCCAGGTGGCTCAGTGGTAAAGAATCTACCTGTCAATGAAGGAGATGTAGGAGATGCACGTTTGATCCCTTGGTTGGGAATATCCTCTGGAGAAGGAATGGCCACACACTCCAGTATTCTTGCCTGGAAAATTCCATGGTCAGAGGAGTTTGGCAGGCTATAGCCCATAGGGTCACAGAGAGTCAGACATGACTGAGTGCCTGAGTACACACATATGTTGAGTTTATACAGTTTAAGATGTGTGCAAATTTATACTCTGTGCATTGAATTAAGTTATTGCAAATTCAGAAGTGAAGACCAAACAGAAGACATATTTGTTATTGGAAAGGGGATTTATATTTCATATTGTTCAGCAAGAGGAACACTTATATGCTTTATGTGACATAAAAGCAAGAAAGATGCCTCTGAGTAGTACATGAAGCTTTTACACACAAAGAAAGGATTGCATATCATGCATTAAGCAAAGCAACTCAATGCAGGAGAAACTGCCAAATCCTTAGGAATAGATACAAGAAGTTTCAAAGCAACAAGGAACATGTGTGATTGCTTCATATGCTATGTAGGACTATTCATAAGGCATTAAATTATTAGAAACAATTTGCTGACTTTGAGCAGAACATGCTTAGCTTCTGGCATCATGGGATTTCATTGAGTAAAAGAATGTTGGTGTCAAAACTTGCAAAATGGATATAAGTGTCTTGTAAGAAAATACTGGAGATAGCAACAGATTACTTTTCAAAATTTGGAATCATCAGTTCTCTTTCAGTCACCAGGAATAACTTGGTGACAAAATTTCTGTCTCTTAAAGAGAAAAGAAGATAACAATAAAATTTAGTTGCCAGCATTGCTACTACATAAAATAATAGTGCATCTTATGATGAATACATAATATTTGAGATCAGAGGAAAAAATAGTACAAGGCCTAATTCTCTGTTTCTTTAATGACTTAACTGTACATACGGGATGAGCTGCCTTCACCTTATAGGATTCTATGAACAGATTTGGAGTTCCAACAAATACAGTATTGCTAAAGTTTTTGAAGGATATAATGGCACTGCAACCTCTTTATAGAAAAACCACTGTCTCAATATTAGTAAGCCTGAGAACTTGGAAGTGGTTCTTTCAAATCTAACTCATCTCTAGGGCTCAACATTCCAAGTTCATTTCATTTACAGTAATATTGCAGACAGCCCCGAGTCATGTGGGACAATTTTGATGTCCATCCATGCTTGACTCCAACCTGTTCTTTCTAATAAGACCTTCAGTATCTTCTCTAATTGAGAAGATACCGAAACCCCACCTTTTCCATGACGTTTTCAGAGAATTGATGGCTTCTACTCTCTTATCCTGAGAAATGTTTGAATTTCATTCACACACTTAATTTAGATTCCAAATGCAAATTTTATCTTTGTCCTTCTACCTATCAATTTCTCTCATCAGTGCTCCCAACAGCTTTGGACAATTCTCTCTTGTCTCTGGTGGTTGGTGTTCCCTTGTTGCCAGAGACCTCCTCTGTGTGACTGTCTTTCTAGACCTTCCTGGGTTTTCTTTGCTTTCCCTTTCTGTATAATCTGACATCTTCTGGAGCTTTTAATAAGTGTAAAATACCTGTTTCACCTTTTGCCTTTTTCACCCCATCGTCCTGTGAACTAAAATTGCAATCTCCAGAACATGGTCATTACCCAGAATGCCAAACATAGGTCAATTGCTGTTGCTGTGAAAAGTACTGTAAAAAGGGAAGTATAAGCTTCTTCATACTTATTACAGAAAAAATACAAGCTATACAATGGTTTTTTTGAGAAAAAGGTGACTGTTTTCTCCAGAAAAGTATTAAGAAAAAAAAAGTGCAATAAATGGTACACATAATGTATCCAACATATTTAAAACATAATTTAAAATAATACTTTTTTCCCCTACTGATTGTGATACCAGCCTTACCATATACAAAATCCTTGTAGTTACCATATTTTCTTCTATTCTGTATTATAATTCTATCTTTGATGAAATCTTCGACCATGTATACACGGCACAGAATCAGGAATTACTTTAGGGTAGGAAGACTCTTGCTTCCTTGTATGTTTGATGGTTTAAAATATATCCATAAAACTTTTGACTTATTTATTTGTGGAATCTGATTGTTTTCATCTTAAGTGAGGGTTGACTTAGCGATATGCTTCTAACAGAGTATGTCAGAAGCAATGATATGTGACTTCTCATTGCATCCTCTACCTGTGCACTCTCTCTCTCTCTCTCCGTCAGTCTTTCTGGGGGAAAACCAGCTTTCATTTTGACAATATGCTTAAGCCCAATCCTAAGAAGAGATCCAGGTAGCAATGAATTGAACCTTCCTTCCAATAGCTAGAGGGAAAGTGAGTCCTCTTGCCAATAGCCAGGTGTGTGACCATACTGGAAGCAAATCTCCTGGGTACTTACCTTCAGATGTTTTAGCCCCCAGCTGACAGCTTATCTGCAACCTCAAGAAGGTCCCTGAGCCAGAATATTTAGATAAGCCTTTCCCAAATTTCTGCTGCACTGAAACTACATCACAATACATGTCTGTTGCTTTAAACAGCTAAGTTTAGGGTAATTTGCAATAGAGAATTAAACAGAAAGAGATGATTATAGCCAAGTGAGATGATACCTCCAAAATATCTGTTGGTGGAAATAGCTGTAGTGCCAGAAGGTAGGCTTCTGGGATGGGGTCAGGTACAATCTACCTTGGCCACACTAGTTTATCCATCTTGTTTCCACCATCAATCTCCCTTTTATCAGTGGATGTGGGGGGTAGCCTCATGTGTCCCAGTCACCATATCTGTTGGAAATGGGAAGGGGGATTATCTCTCTATTTTAAAAGTCACACACTGTGTCATGTATAGTTCTACACAGCCATTATCCATGTTTGAAAGATGAAGATTTCACTGGACAGCGTACATGAGGCTAATCTAACCTGTTACACAGCACTGACAGAATTATCATTAATTTTTTGGAATTTGTAATTTGAACCATGTCTGCTTTCAGCTGATGCACATACATTATCAGTTTACCATTTTATAGGCATAGAAAGAAATCCAGAATACAGAAGAGGAAGGAAAATGAAGTAGCAGCTACTGAGGACCCATTTTACTCTAGGTATCAGACTAGGAAAAACAAATATACCAAAAAAAGATATTGACAGATATAGTACTATAATTTCACTACTTCTTGTGCTCCTGACTTTAATGTTGATTATCGCTCATGCCTTAAATTTGCCCCTTCCACTGTTTGCACAATTGAATTTCTCTTGGCCACAGACCTTAGCTAATTTTTGCCTATGTTTTCCATGTCTTCTCTTGGGTTTGTTGATTAAGCACCAATCAGGGATTCTCCCCAGAAGTTAGGCATCTTCTTTGCAACGCAGGGGATGCAGGTTTAGTGTCTGGTTGGAAAACTAAAATCCCACAGTGCTGCAGAGCGACTAAGCCCGTGTGCCACGACTAGAGACCTAGCGTCACGAAGAAAGATCCCACATGACGCAACGAAGACCTGATAGAGCCAAAATAAATAAAAAATCACCAATTCATAGCACCAGTTATTAATTGCTAATAACTATCAATTGACATGATTAATTATTAACACTAAATTACATTAATATAATTATCAATTAATAATCATTAATTGTTATTAATGACCACCAATTAATAACAACACTTCTCATTATGTGCCTTCTCTGTCCACTTTTCTGTTTTTATATTTTTCTTCTGTAGGAAACTCTTGCCTTCACTTATCATGACCCCTGATTCCATTCTACCTGTCTACTTTAGACATAAATGCCTCATAAACAGAAAACGTGTGAGGCTCTATGGGCAATGATGCAAAGTGACACAATTTAAAGAGTGGTGTTGTGATGAGTACAATAAAGAAGAAAGAGATCACTGCTAGTGATACACAATAAATGATCCCAGTGAAAGTTTGTTAATTTTCAAATATTCTTCTCATACACTTGAACATATTTTATCTGATTTTGGGATGACTTATCACTCAAGTGACTGTAATTCTTTCTTTACCTGATATTACAATGTTCTGCCAGTAGTTGGACGTATTTAGGAGTTTGTGATCCAAGTCTTATTTTAAGCACAGGTAACAATTGCTGGGAGAAATATCAATAACCTCAGATATGCAGATTGACACCACCCTTATGGCAGAAAGTGAAGAGGAACTAAAAAGCCTCTTGATGAAATTGAAAGAGGAGAGTGAAAAAGTTGGTTTAAAGCTCAACATTCAGAAAACTAAGATCATGGCATCTGGTCCCATCACTTCATGGGAAATAGATGGGGAAACAGTGGAAACAGTGTCAGACTTTATTTTTTGGGGGCTCCAAAATCACTGCAGATGGTGATTGCAGCCATGAAATTAAAAGACGCTTACTCCTTGGAAGCAAAGTTATGACCAACCTAGATAGCATATTGAAAAGCAGAGACATTACTTTGCCAACCAAGGTCCGTCTAGTCAAGGCTATGGTTTTTCCAGTGGTCATGTATGGATGTGAGAGTTGGACTGTGAAGAAAGCTGAGAGCTGAAGAATTGATGCTTTTGAACTGTGGTGTTGGAGAAGACTCTTGAGAGTCCCTTGGATTGCAAGGAGATCCAACCAGTCCATTCTAAAGGAGACCAGCCCTGGGTGTTCTTTGGAAGGAATGATGCTAAAGCTGAAACTCCAGTACTTTGGCCACCTCATGCGAAGAGTTGACTCATTGGAAAAGACTCTGATGCTGGGAGGGATTGGGGGCAGGAAGAGAAGGGGACGACAGAGGATGAGATGGCTGGATGGCATCACTGACTCGATGGACGTGAGTCTGAGTGAACTCCGGGAGTTGGTGATGGACAGGGAGGCCTGGCGTGCTGTGATTCACGGGGTCGCAAAGAGTCGGACATGACTGAGCGACTGAACTGAACTGAACTGAACAGTGAGATAAGAGAGTAATTCTGCCCACTTGATAACTGTTATTTCAAATATAAATATTTATTATGAAAGATAGAAAATTGTTAATGTAAAAAAGCAAGTTCCTAAAGAAATATACACATTGAGATCTTCTCTGAGTTATCACAAAGTCTGACCCTGGTTTATCCCTCAGCTTAACTTGACTGTTTCTTCAGCTTGAATATGTGAAGTTGGATTCAGAGTGTCCTTGGTATATGTACATGGTCAAGGATTTGGGGCTTCGCTGTCTTTCAAATGAAAGCTTTGCCTGTATTCTGTAAATCAAAAGTAAAGCCTTAGTTTTTCTTTACACTGTTGTTACTTAACAAACTGTTACTTTATTTATTTATTTATTTTTTTAAAGGAAAGACTCTCTGTGTCATTGGTGAGACAGGATAAAATAAAGAAGTTACAACCTTTCCCTAACCTCAACAAACCATCTTGGAAGACAGGAAAAGAAATTTTACTTGCTGTGCAAGTTGTTAGGCATCATTTTGCTCTAAAGAATCTTGGTAAAGGAGGAACAGGGGACTTGAGAGAAATCAGAGAAGTTAAAATGAGCCACCTATTAAAGAGGCTACACCAGAGACAGATCAGGGAGGAGACAAGAGATGCTACATCACCTAGACAGAGAGAGAGTTCCTGAGAGTTGGACTGCTTACAGAGAAGAACAGGGACTTTGCAGAAGCTGCCACATGCGGAAAATATTGACAGGATAGGAAAGAGAGTATTTCTAACGTTTCACTGGATACATTCCCTCTTAAGCATTTTTTATGGGTGGCAGCAATAAAAATTTACTTTTTTTTTTCCAATTATTTTGAATGCCAGACTAATGCTGTCTTAACATGAAATAATGCCCACAAGGGGTCATGAGATGGCTGGGCTTTGTATGAATGATACGTTTTATAAACTTAGTTGTTTTTTGGTGAGAGAAGGAGAGAAGTGATCCCAAACTACTTCTCAATCTTCAAATATCTTAAACTTATTTGTGATGCTTCTCTTAGCAAGAAGCTTTATAATATACAATAAAGCTCTTTAAATTGGTTTTGGAAGATTGAAACTCAGAAAGTACCCAATGAAGCATGACACGCAGATGTAAGGGAGTAGTGAAGCTCACTCTTCCAGTGGCTCCATTTGACTTTCTATTCTTCCATGTTCTCTGATTAACCCATCCCCATCTGTCTTCAGTGAGTTAGCTCGTGACTTTGTGATTTGATGATGTTGCTCTGTTTTCCCCATTTGTGACATTTCTGCTGCTGCTGCTGCTAAGTCGCTTCAGTTGTGTCCGACTCTGTGTGACCCCATAGACGGCAGCCCACCAGGCTCCCCCATCCCTGGGATTCTCCAGGCAAGAACACTGGAGTGGGTTGCCATTTCCTTCTCCAATGCATGAAAGTGAAAAGTGAAAGTGAAGTCGGTCAGTAGTGTCCGACTCTTAGTGACCCCATGGTCTGCAGCCTACCAGGCTCTTCTGCCCATGGGGTTTTCCAGGCAAGAGTACTGGAGTGGGTTGCTATTGCCTTCTCCGTGTGACATTTTTTGTCCTCTTAACTCTTCTGGACTTTAGCTTTAGTACTTGTCATTGAGTTCCAGCTCCCTCCCAGCTAATACCAGTTTCATCATTATGTGGTAGGTTTCATGGGCTCCCTTAGAATACAATCCTTTCTATTTCCAAACACCTTTTGAAAATGTTTATGGTAAAAAAGCAACAGAGGCAATACTTTTTTTTTTAATGGAAATGCAATCTCATAAAATTATGCTATCTTAAAGCATTTTATCTGGAAATACCAATTAAATAGAGTTTTATAGGGCTTAAAATAGAGATGCATGGTATTGTCAATAAATCACTTTTTTTAAAGAAAAAATATCAATGAATAAATAATTTGCCATATATTTGTATATTAGGTTAAGAGCTAATATTTATCATTTCTTAGAAGGCTCAGTTAACTATCAACTCAGGACCAAACCTAAATATGGCACCTACACGATGAATATGGCCAAGTAGCCTCAGTCATGATAAGAAGAACTGGCAAAGTGTTTTATTTTGTTACCATAAGGTACCACTGAGCTAAAATATGAGCTAAATTACTTAAAAATTATACTCAATGATAAGCATTCAGTTGTGAAACTGAATCTCTTATTAGGAGGACAAACGAAATCCTGGTTAAAGTTATCTTAAGAAAATGTATACCAGTAATTGAGGAGGAAGATACCCACATATATTTCATAAATGTTTTCAGTGAATTTCAAAGTCTGTGAGAAATATGATATATGGTTAGATGTATCATGGAAAGAAATAGCAGTTACAGATCTCAGAAACTTCAGGGTATTTTGTGTGTGGAACTGGGTAGGGGTGGAGATTGATGATATAAGATATATTCCTATTTTTTTCTTTTTTTACTGATGTATAGTTGATGTACAATGTTTCATGTTTCATATGTACAACAACTGTGATTCACAGTTTTGAAGGTTATATTTCTAATATCTTGAATGCATATACAGCAAAGATGATTGTTCAAATCTTACCTCTAATTTTTTTCTTATAAATAACTCACTACTTGGTTTTTAAAGATTTTAAGTTGGAGTAATTAACAAAATAATAAAAGAACTCTTGATGAACACACACGTACATAATGTAATTCCTTAAGTCACAAAAATTTCAGCTGAACCAAAATTTTATTGACCACCTTTCTTTGCATCCTTAACTCACTATAATAAAGAACTGTCATGTGATTTCTGGCTAAAGGGAATATTTAGAGTATCTCATATTTTTAGCAGAGAAGGCAATGGCAACCCACTCCAGTACTCTTGCCTGGAAAATCCCATGGAAGGAAGAGGCTGGTAGGCTGCACTCCATAGGGTCTCGAAGAGTCGGATACGACTGATCGACTTCACTTTCACTTTTCACTTTCATGCATTGGAGAAGGCAATGGCAACCCACTCCAGTGTTCTTGCTTGGAGAATCCCAGGGATGGGGGAGCCTGGTGGGCCGCTGTCTATGGGGTCGCACAGAGTCGGACACGACTGAAGCGACTTAGCAGCAGGAGCAGCAGCAGCATATTTTTAGATGAAAGAGATAGATCATGAAAGGGATAGAGTGTGAGTGTGTGTGTGGGTGTGTATGTGCGAGAGAGAGAGAGAAAGAGAGAGAGAATATGAAGGCCCTCAATAGGAGAGGAAAATGAAGTCAGCTCTCAGTTACCTGGGTTAGTGGAGTGTGGATAAAACAAAATGGCATATGATCACTCTGAGGGTTTTCTCCTTACCACCACAAAACATTATTTCTTTCAAATCAGAGGAGAGGTGGGCCTCGGAAGCAGTATGGAGAATTTCTAGGATGGTGTTTAGGGTTCAGATTTTTCTTTTAATCTGACCCCTTTAAAGATTGCTAAGTAAATTTTCTTCCTTAGGCATACCATGTTTCTTCCAACCTTATTCCTATGATACATTCATACCCGTGGCCCATCACTACAAAGTACAGTATAGAAGGAAGAGTGGAGCCAGCTGAGATGCTAGTTTTATCTCCCCCAATAACAACATGTGTGCCAAGTCGCTTCAGTCATGTCCAACTCTTTGCAACTCTGTGGACTGTAGCCCACCAGGCTCCTCTGTCCATGGAATTTTCCAGGCAAGAATACTGAAGTGGGATGCTGAGCCCTTCTCCAGGGGATCTTCCCAACACAGGGATTAAACCTGTATCTCTTATGTCTACCTGCATTGGCAGATGTGTTCTTTACCACTAGCGCCACCAATATAGTTATCAGTATTGTCAGTTTCCTTTACTGGAGGAATATATAGAGAAACACCCGAAAGAGATCATATAATTCTAAAATGTAATTCTAACCTGAATAACCAATAAGAAAGAAAAGGGGAAACAATTATAGAAATCAATACAGGGGCAGAAAAAACTATCCAGTAGATTCAGCTTTCAATACAAACAATAGATAAAAACGGAGGGCCAGCTAACCAAAAGAGAAATATAAGAGAACAGAATGCCAATTAGAAAGGTGTCATGAAGGTTGAAGAGTCAAGCACTTTAACCATTTTATTTGGAGAAAAAAAAAGTCATGTAATGGACAGTCATTTGTTGTCTTTTTCACATTTATTCCCTATATCTCCTTTCAATAATACACTAATTTTCCTTTGCTTAATTCACTTTATGCATAAGGTTTGTGCAGGACTGATCTCATTTTCAGTTCCAGAGATGGGTCCTAATTCACTTTATCCCATCACTTTACCCCCTCCTTCTGACTATCAAGTTTAGTTCAAGGATTGATATTTGGCCCAATTAGGGTAGTGAGAAAGTGTTAATTCCAGGACGTATGTAAGAGCCATCAGACATTCTCTTTAAGTTGGTATTGAAACAGTCTTGAACTATTGTGGCCGTCTTTTAAAAAATCATTAGTGGGGAGAGTCTTGAAGTTGAATAGAAACCATAAAAGACAGAGGGGTAAGAGAAGAGAAAAAATTGTTTCAGTGAGTTTCTAGATCATTTCTCTCTTAAAGCTATAATTATCTCTGGAATCCTAAGTTATGTGATATAATAAATAATCTTCATTATTCAGTTCAGTCACCCGGTCGTGTCCAACTCCTTGTGACCCCATGGGCTGCAGCACACCAGGCACCCCTGTCCATCAGCGACTCCCAGAGCTTGCTCAAACTCAAGTCCATCGAGTCAGTGATGCCATCCAACAATCTCATCCTTTGTCATCCCCTTCTCCTCCTACCTTCAATCTTTCCCAGCATCAGGGGGTTTTCCAATGAGTCAGTTCTTCGCATCAGGTGGCCAAAGTATTGGAGTTGCAGCTTCAGCATCAGTCCTTCCAATGAATATTCAGGACTGATATCCTTTAGGATAGACTGGTTGGATCTCCTTACAGTCCAAGGGACTCTCAAGAGTCTTCTCCAACATCACAGTCCAAAAGCATCAGTTCTTCAGTGCTAAGCTTTCCTTATAGTCCAACGTTCACATCCATACATGACTACTGAAAAAACCATACCTTTGACTAGATGGACCCTTGTTGGCAAAGTAATGTCTCTGCTCTTTAATATGCTGTCTAGGTTGATCATAACTTTCCTTCCAAGGAGCAAGCGTCTTTTCATTTCATGACTGCAATCATCATCTGCAGTGATTTTGGAGCCCTCCAAAAATGAAGTCTGTCACTGTTTCCATTGTTTCTCCATCTATTTGCCATGAAGTGATGGGACCAGATGCTACAATCTTAGTTTTCTTAATGTTGAGTTTTAAGCCAACTTTTTCACTCTCCTCTTTCACTTAATCAAGAGGCTCTTTAGTTCCTCTTCACTTTCTTCCATAAGGGTGGTGTCATCTGCATATCTGAGGTTATTGATATTTCTCCTGGCAATCTTGATTCCAGCTTGTGCTTCCTCCAGCCCAGTGTTTCTCATGATGTACTCTACATATAAGTTAAATAAGCAGGGAGACAATATACAGCCTTGATGTACTCCTTTTCCTATTTGGTACCAGTCTGTTTTTCCATGTCCAGTTCTAACTGTTGCTTTCTGACCTGCATACAGATTTCTCAGGAGACAGTTGACAGCTAACGTGGTCTGGTATTCCAATCTCTTGAAGAATTTCCACAGTTTGTTGTGATTTACATAGTCAAAGGCTCTGGCATAGTCAATAAAGCAGAAATAGATGTTTTTCTGGAACTCTCTTGCTTTTTCTATGATCCAACAGATGTTGGCAATTTGACCTCTGGTTCCTCAGCCTTTTCTAAATCCAACTTGAACATCCAGAAGTCCATGGTTTATGTACTTTTGAAGAATGGCTTGGAGAATTTTGAGCATTACTTTGCTAGTGTGTGAGATGAGTGCAATTGTGTGGTAGTTTGAGCATTTTTGGCATTGCCCTTCTTTGGGATTGGAATGAAAACTGACCCTTTCCAGTCCTGTGGCCACTGCTGCATTTTCCAAATTTGCTGGCATATTGAGTGCAGCACTTTCACAGTAACCTCTTTTAGTATTTGAAATAGCGCAACTGGAATTTCATCACCTCTACTAGCTTTGTTTGTAGTGATGCTTCCTAAAATCCACTTGACTTTGCATTCCAGGATATCTGGCTCTAGGTGAGTGATCATAGCATCATGCTTATCTGGGTCATGAAGATCTTTTTTGTATAGTATTTTTTGTGTGTATTTTTGCTACCTCTTCTTAAGATTCTTCTGCTTCTGTTATGTGCTTACCATTTAATGTCTTTAATGATCTTCATTATTAAAGGCTTTTTAAGTTGGGTTGAGTTTTGCTGTCACTTGCAACCGAGATGTTCTTCACTGATTAGAAAATAGAGAATGTGGTGTGAGTTAGCTGCATACTACATTTTGGGGGTAATTTTAACTTTCTGAATAGTTGGACATTTTAATCCTCATAGCATCTCCAAGAGTAGACAGTATAGGAATAAATTTCAGCCAACCTAGAGCCTTAATCTGAGAGGGGTACCCACTTGAGAAATTGACCTCGAGAGGCAGAACTCCCTTGCATTCATCCTTGAAAGAATACGTTAGGGATGTTACTAGTTACTTGTACCTAGTGGTTGGAAGGCATGTAGGAGCTAGAAGAGTCAAAAGAACAGAAGAGAAGAGAAAAGGGGGAAAAAAGAAAAGAAAAATGAAACTGGGCAGTAATGACTAAGGAAGCTTCTTTAAGAACTTGCAAATATCGTTACAATGATCAGGAGATATCTTGGTAGTGGGGTGTCTTTATGGGGTTTTGAAGATCAAAGAAGCTTGCTTATCCAAAGGGACTGATGCTGTCTCTTCCTATCAGTGAAGTCATCTGTGTGAAGTCAACTGTGCTTATTTTTTTATTGGAATATCATTGCTTTACAGTGTTGTTAGTTTCTGTTGTACAAAAACGTGAATCAGCCATATGTATAAATAGATGCCCTCCATCTTAAGCCTCACCTCCCTACCATTCCACCCCCCTAGGTCATCAAAGAGTACTGAGCTAAGCTCCCTGTACTATACAGCAGCTTTCCACTAGCTATTATATACATGGTTGTGTATATATGTCAATGCTATTTTCCCAATGCTTTAGCAATGTTAAAGGACCTTGACTCCCCTGTCTGGCAGTGTCTTTTTGTTAATTGCAGTGTTGTTCCTATTGAACATCATGCTGTTGTATATCATTAAATAAAAGCTTGACCTGCATGTCAGAAAGGCCACAAAAATTGCAAAAGCTTGCACAACGAGTTAAGTAGTTCCAGAGCCTGAAGTTTTTTACTGTCTTCAAAGCCCATGTGTTTTTCAAAACATGATTTTGCTTCTGTCTTCTCCTGAGGGAGAATAATTTCCAAACTGAGGAGGATAAATAAAGCATCTCAAAGAGGAAATTAAAGTATTAAATAGAAGAGTAGAGTAAGGAAGCACCTGCATATGCTAACTGAGCCTCAGACTTCAAGTCCAGTTGAAAAATATAATATGGAGCAGACAAACTTGTAGATGACTTGAACATTTGAGAATCTGTGGAATGGAGATGGTAAACATTGTTCTCCAAAGAGGGAAACGGTGGATGCTGAAACTGTTGATTTGTGATTTGCAATGTTTAGCCTAGACTGCTCCTCTGAATTTCACAGCTAAATATTCTATAACTGTGACATTAGAATTAAGGTACATTTAGGTAAGGTTAAGCAAAGGTTTTCTAAAAAGTTAGGTTTTGCGTGACAGGTATCTGTGCCATGACACATTTATTAAAAAGAAATTTAGTTAGGGCTCTCCAGAGAAACAGAATCAACAGTATGTAAATATATTATATACATATATATATAATATATATGTATAATTATATATAATATATATTATATAATAATATAATTATATAATATATCTATAATTTGAGGAATTGGTGCACACAGTTATGAAATTTAACAAGTCCCAAGAGGGCTGTTGGTCAGCGAGCCAGCTAGAAACCCAGGTGAGCTAACGGTGTGGTCCCAGCCTGAAAACCAGTAGATTCAAGATCCAGAAAGAGCTCATGTTCCAGTTGAAATCTGAAGAAAGAAAAATCTCAGCCCATATACCTCCTGCTCCTACACTAATGTAACCTCTGCAACTATCAACATCCTCACCTGAGTACTACATTTGTTTCAATAGATGACCCTAAACAGACACATCAGTATTACCCAAAGTCCGTAGTTTGCCTTAGGGTTCACTCCTTTGTTGTACGTTCTGCTGTTTTAACATATGTATATGTTTTAACATATGTATATGGATAAGAAAGCTGTGGTACATATACACAATAGAGTATTACTCAGCCATTAAAAAGAATACATTTGAATCAGTTCTAATGAGATGGATGAAACTGGAACCTATTATACAGAGTGAAGTAAGCCAGAAAGAAAAACACCAATACAGTATACTAACGCATATATATGAAATTTAGAAAGATGGTAACAATAACCCTGTGTACGTGACAGCAAAAGAGACACCAATGTATAGATCAGTCTTATGGACTCTGTGGGAGAGGGAGAGGGTGGGGAGATTTGGGAGAATAGCATTGAAACATGTATAATATCATGTATGAAACAAGTCGCCAGTCCAGGTTCGATGCACGGTACTGGATGCTTGGGGCTGGTGCACTGGGACGACCCGGAGGGAGGGTATGGGGAGGGAGGAGGGAGGAGGGTTCAGGATGGGGAACGCAGGTATACCTGTGGCGGATTCATTTCGATATTTGGCAAAACTAATACAATATTTTAAAGTTTAAAAATAAAATAAAATTAAAAAAAAGAAAAAAAACACATATGTATAGTAACACATATCCATTATAATAGTATCACACATAATAGTGTAACTTCCCTAAAAAATCTTCTACGCTCTGCTTATTCCTCTCTTCCTCCCTTCCCAAATTCTTTGTAAACAGTCATCTTTTTATTGTCTTCATAGTTTTGCCTTTTCTAGAATGCCATATAGTTGGAAACATACAGTATATAGTCTTTTCAGATTATTTTCTTTTACTTAATGTCTTAGTCTGTTTGCATTGCTGTAACAACAACAACAAAAATACCTTAAATTTTGGGTTTATAAATAACAAATATTTATTTCTCACAGTTCTGGAGGCTGGGAAGTGTAAGACCAAAGTCTAGAGATTTGATGTTCAGTAATAACACATTTCTTGGTCTTTTCTGTCCTATACTTGAGTAGGGGAAGGAGGCCGGGTGTCTCTTGGTCTCTTTAATAAGGGTACTAATCCCATTCAGAAAGACTGCACCCTCATGACTTAATCACCTTCAAAGACCCTCATCTCCTAATAACCATCACCTTGGGAGCTGGGATTTCAAATGTGAACTTTAGGGGGATATTTCTATTCAATCTATAACACTGAAATAATAACAGACATTTAAGATTCCTACATATTTCTGGTGTGATAGCTCACTTAGTGCTGAATAATATTCCATTTCTAGGTACACCATAGTCTACCCATTCACCTAAAAAAGGGTATCTTGGTTGTTTTTAGGTTTTGGCAATTACAGATAAGGCTTCTGTAAGCATCTACATGCAGGTTTTTGTGTGGGCATAGTTTTCAACTCACTTGCTGCCAAGTCTGCCAAGTCGCTTCAGTCGTGTCCGACTCTGTGCGACCCCATGGACTGCAGCCTACCAGGCTTCTCCATCCATGGGATTCTCCAGGCAAGAACACTGGAGTGGGTTGCCATTTCCTTCTCCAATGCATGAAAGTGGAAAGTGAAAGTGAAGTTACTCAGTCGTGTCTGACTCTTAGCGACCCCATGGACTGCAGCCTACCAGGCTCCTCCATCCATGGGATTTTCCGGGCAACAGTACTGGAGTGGGGTGCCATTGCCTTCTCCTTCAACTCACTTAGGTAAATGCAAAGATGCATGATTATTGAATCCTATAGTAAGAGTATATTTAGTTTTGTAACAAAATGCCAAACTCCCTTCCACAGTGGCTTTACTGTTTTGCATTCCCACCAACAATGAATGAGAATTCTTGTTACTCCCATCCTCACCAGTATTAGGTATTCTCAGTATCTTGGATTTTGATAATTTTCATAGGTATGTGTATTTGTGCTCAGTCGTGTCCAACTCTCCACAACCCTGTGGACTGTAGCTGCTAGGCTTCTCTGTCCATGGAGTTTTCCAGGCAGGGATACTGGAATGCGTTGCCATTTCCTACTCCACGGGTATCTTCCTAACCCAAGGATTGAACCCATGTCTCTTGTGTCTCCTGCATTGGCAAGCAGATTCTTTACCACTAGCTCCACCTGGGGAGCCCTTTCATAGGGATTTGAAAGTGAATGTCACTCAGCTGTGTCTGACTCTTTGTGACCCCATGGACTATACAGTCCATGGAATTCTCCAGGCCAGAATATGGGAATGGGTAGCCTTTCCCTTCTCCAGAGGATCTTCCCAACTCAGGGATGGGACCCAGGTCTCCCACATTGCAGGTGGATTCTTTACCAGCTGAGCCACAAGGGAAGCCCAAGAATAATGGAGTAGGTTGCCTATCCCTTCTCCAGCAGATCTTCCAGACCCAGGAATCAAATGGGGTCTCCTGCATTGCAGGTGGATTCTTTACCAACTGAGCTATGAGGGAAGCCCAATACTTCATTGCAATTTAACAATTTCTTAATGACAAATTATGTTGAGTATCTTTAAATATACTTATTTATCACCTATATAGCTTCTTCAGTGAGGCATCTGTTCAGGTTTTTTGCCCCTTTTTAAAATCAGGCTGTTCATTTTATTATTGTTGAATTCTAAGAGTTCTTTGTATGTTTTTACAACAGTCCTTTCTCAAAAATGCCTTTTGCCAATATTTTCTTTCAGTTTGTGGTTTGTCTTCTCATTCTCTTGAGACTGTCTTTCACAGAACTCTTTTCTCAAAGATCAGCCAATTGTATCTATGTGGGTCTATTTCTGCATTATATAACCTGGCCCATGGATCTATTTGTGTTGTGTGTGTGTGTGTGTGTGTATGTGCATATTATATACATATATATATATATATATTTAACCAATGCTACACATTTTAATACTGCACCTTTGTAGTAATTCTTGAAGTCAGGCTGTGTCAG
Organism: Bos taurus; assembly: GCF_002263795.3. NCBI lineage: Eukaryota > Metazoa > Chordata > Mammalia > Artiodactyla > Bovidae > Bos > Bos taurus. Next base: position 55,436,939 of record NC_037335.1, on the reverse strand, counting down.
CCCTCTGATTTTGCTCTTCTATATTGAGTTGGCTATTTTGGGCCTTTGCAATATAATTATACAAGTAATCCAAGTTCCCTTTCAGATAACACTATACCACTTCACAAAAGTGCCAGTACCTTATAATAACAAAATATTTTGAATTTCTCCCTTCCATCCCCTGTATCATTACTGTCATTTATTTTACTAATATATAAACTTACAGAAGTATGCCATAAAAAGCATATATAATTAAATACATACATTGTTGTTATTATTTTGAATAAACTTACTTGTTAGATAATTAAGAATAAAAGTTTTAATTTTACCTTTACTTTACTTACTCAATGCTTTTCATTTCTTTATGTAGATAACAGTTTTTGACCAATATCGCCTTCCTTCTCCCTGAAGAACTTCTTGTAACATTTCTTTCAAGGAAGGTGTACTTGTAACAAATTTCTTCAATTTCTGTTTGTCTGAGAAAGTCTTTAATTCTTCACTTTTGAAGAGTCATTTCACAGGGTACAGAATTATGGATGGGCTTTTCCTCTTGATTTAAATATTTCACTCCACTCTCATCTTGCTTGCATAGTTTCTGAGGAGAAGTTAGATATATTCTTATATTGGTTCTTCTGTAGATATGCTGTTTTTGTAGGGGTGGATTTTAAAATTTATCTTTGGTTTTCTGAAGCTAAAAATTGACACGTGTAGATGTAGTCTTTTTGTTCGATTTTTGTTTTTTGTGTGTGTGTGGGGGGGTGGAATTTATCTTATTTGGTATTTTCTGAGCTTTTGGTATGTATTTGACTTTAATTTGGGGAGAACACTATTATTATCACCCATTTCTTCAAATATTTCTTCTGTTCCATTCCTTTTTTCTATATTGTATCTTTAGCATTGTAACTCACAGTTCTTAGATATTCTGTTCTCCAGTCTTTTTTTTTTTTTCTCTTTGCTATGTATTTTTAGAAGTTTCTATTGACATGTTCTCAAGCTCAGAGATTTTTTTTTCTGTCATGTCCAGACTACAAATAACCAATCAAAGGCATTTCTCCTGAGGGCAGATTTTGCTAAGAACACAATGTTCTGGTGTGTTTCAAAATGGTCCGTTTTCCTCTTCCCTCTCTGAGAGAAACCAGAGGGGATTTTTCTCTGATCTTTACCATGAGAAACTGGTAGAACTCCCAGGACTAAAATTTAAGAAAGTGTGAGGTGCACTCTGACTTGGTTCTCCTGGAGTTTTCATCTCTCAGACGTGTTCACACTGAACCTCCAGGAATTTTTCAGTCACAGCTATGAATTTTCTACCTGAGTACTGTTTCCCAAGAAGTTTCTGGTGTCTAGGTTTTTGCTGCCACAAGTTACCTGTCTCTTTAATTTTGGGGGCTGTGGTTTGTTCTGTGACTTCTCTGACAGATCTAAGAATTGCTGATTTTTTCAGTTCAGTTTTCTGCTTGTTAGGATGGAGAAGACTTCTAAACTCCTTACAACCCAGAACTCTATAATCTACTCTTTAAGCTAGAACATTTAGTATAGAATTAATATCTTTTGTGGAAAAGACTCACTTATCCAAAGTTTATCAATTCCTTCAGTTTCCACAATAGATTTCTATCTGTTACAATTATCAAAAAATGTATTTTAAATGAAAATATGTTTAAACTCAATGAAAGCATTCTTTTCCACTTAAATATCTTTTAATTCCTTATCTTTTAATTTGTGAATGAAAATGTGGATGAACAATTCATCTATTTCTGGAGGGTGTAATTTTCATCAATTTCTTGCTTTCTTTTTTTCTATATTGCTTATTTTTAAAACATACACGTGTATAGACTTTATAAAAACAATAAATGCTTTTAAAAGAAATATCTCAATAGGTTAGATTTGTGGGCCCTTAAGATGAAGAGTAACAAGGACAAATGTAAATTTCTGCTTTTAGTTGTAAAGAATTTTAGAACTAATTCATAAATGGCACTCTCAAAACCACGTGAAGGTTTCCATTTCCAAGTTCAGTGTCAGCTTTTCATTAGTAACATCTTACTAGTAAAGGAAGCGTGCAAGGTCCTTGACTAGAGCCCTGAAGCTTCCATAAGGGGGAAACCAATTTATATGCATGATTCTATTCTTTTTCAAAATTACAAGTATTGCAAGTAGTGCTGTTATTGCAATATTATATTTTTATGCTAAACTTCTACACAAGAATAAAAACAGTAAAAGAATAGCCATGCATTTGCCACTTAGAAAATCTTAGCATTTTGCCTTATTTGCTTTAGATCTTTTTTTTTTTAAGTTAAATATTATGGATACAATTGCAAACTCTTGCAAGCCTCTCTTCTCCTTAAACCCTCCATCTATCCTGCTCTCTAGAACTAGACCATATTTGTTGTGTCCCAGCTAATTTCTGGTAGAAATCACATCTAAATATTGATTTAATGATTTTTTTCTACCTTTCTAGGATACAATGAAATGGTCTGATTCCTCTCCACTCCCCCGCTCCCAAAATTTTGTCTATTTATCCAATATTGTTGTAGTCTGTGACACATGCAGTATCTGCTATAAATCCTGAAAATACCAGAAAGATTAATACTTGAGTCCAACCTTGAAAAATTCAACTGTGGATTTTCCTTAAAATTAATAATTCCCTATTAAGTATTAATAACATTAGTTCCTATTTTGCAGTTTGTACAAAAACAATGCATTTCATTTGAAGAGAAAAGAAATTGGAACCTATTTGTAGGTTCTGTTTGTGGAAACATTGCTTTTAGTTCTGTTTGTGGAAACCCCACTCATAGAAAAAGCAGGTGATAACATCTGTTTTGTTTAATAATATATGAAAAATAAACATGGGCAGAAATGACAGTCTTAAGGCGCTAAGCCACAAGTGACCTGACCAAGTTAGAAATTCATCTTCAGTTTAGAAGGGCGTGGTCTCAATCCTAACGATTTACCAATTACTTTCAAACAATGGAATAGAAAAGATTTAGAGAATTGTGCATTCATGATAGAGCCAAACAATCAATAGTCTCCCCCGCCTTGATTAGAATCCCACTGGTGCCTATTGAAACTTAAAGTTGAAAGTTCAAGAGAGTACTCAGGGAGATCAAGCTGTCTCTGTGGTCATCCAATCAAAGCTGTCTCTGTGGTCATCCAATCAAAGCTGTCTCTGTGGTCATCCAATCAAAGCACATAGGGTGAGTGAAGGCAATCCATCGGATGATGTAAATGAGTGAGCACGGAGAGGCTGAGTGAAATTCAGAGCATCAGACATTTAGAGAGGGAGGAAAAAAGGACAAGAGCCTAACTCTTCCTCTAAGAAAGATCAGGAATATCTGGGGATAAAATGCTTAAGTTCTGAGTTACAGGAGGCTGGCTTCTAGATAAATCAGAGAAGAAAGATGAATAATAAAAGCTCTGTAACTTGTATTTATATGCTGCCTTTCTCTGAGAAGTTCATGGTACTTTATGGCTAACATCTAATTAAACTTTACAACATGCCTGGAAGTGAGGAATCAAGTGTTATTGCCCCTGTTTAACAGATAGGAAGCCACTTTACTCTGGGCCTCAGCTAACACTGTTAGTGGCACATCTGAAAGGAGGCTTCAAATATATCTTCTGTATCAATGCTGTAGCCATTGTCCTTTCTTACTGAGACCATCAAGACTTCAAATAATGTCATAAGATATCAAGGACAGTAAAAGAAATCTGAATGAATCATTATTTCCATTTACTGAATGTTTCTCCCTAAATGGATGGCTGCTCTTTGCACATGAGAAACATTCTAATTCCAAAAATAACTATGCAATGTTGAAAAAGAATCCCCATTCACGGGAGGGAAAACTGATGCTCAGAGAGTGTGAGCAATCACCCACATTTACCAAGTGTGTGGCAGAGCCAGGATCTAAACTAGTCCTTCTCAACCCTAAAACTCAAGCTGTCTTAATACAATATAGGGTGTGATTTCTATGTTTCATATCATAAGGTTAAACACTTTGGCCTGGGCTGAGATGCATGGATAAACATCCTCTTTAACATCCTTAGAAAGTGCCTCATTCTCTGGCCTTTGAGTATCTCTCTAGTCAGGTCTCTGAATATATGCCGTACCGACAAAACTGGATTAACTTTCCACTCTCCACTGTAGGCTTCCCATCCTACACCTGAGTCTTCTTTTGTAACACCCCACTCTCCCTTTTATCTGCTAAACTGCTCATTATCCCCAGGTCTCAGTTTAGGTGTCACTTCTTGGAAATATTCTTTGATTCCCAAGATTAGACAAGGGACCCTTCTTCTGTTTCTAGCAAGTCTTGGATCACCACCCTTACAGTACGTTTCACTCTGTATTTGTAATTGCTTTTTACCTGTAAACTCCACATAAGTGAGATTGTTTCTCTTCTGCCAATAACTGAAGCCTTTAGAACATGGCACAATGGTTGGCAATAGTGGGCATTTAATAACTTCATGTTAAATGAAGAACCCTGAGCCTTCAATTATTTACATTATCCAGCCCTCAATATACCCCATACTTTCACCTTCTTTACCAGAATCAACCAGGGGCTGCCAGGCTATGGTCAAGCCTATAGCCTTGATTATCTCCTATCTCTGAGCCTGCAAAGTTTGATAGTCCTAGCTTGTCCCAGCAAAAAAAATTAAGACATATTATTTAGTTCACCAGCACTGCCGCACCCTCACAGAACATCCGTGCTGTCTGTGCCCCTGGTGCTTGCATTTCTCGGATGCCTGGTGAGATCCACACAGTCAAAGGTTTTGGCATAGTCAATAAAGCAAAAATAGATGCTTTTCTGGAACTCTCTTGCTTTTTTGATAATCCAACGGATGTTGGCAATTTGATCTCTGGTTCCTGTCTTTTCTAAAACCAGCTTGAACATCTGGAAGTTCACCATTCACGTACTACTTAAGCCTGGCTTGGAGAATTTTGAACATCACTAGCATGTGAGATGAGTGCAATTGTGTGGTAGTTTGAACATTCTTTGACATTGCCTTTCTTTGGGATTGGAATGAAAACTGACCTTTTCCAGTCCTGTGGCCACTGCTGAGTTTTCCAAATTTGCTGGCATATTGAGTGCAGCACTTTCACAGCATCATCTTTCAGGATTTGAAATAGCTCAGCTGGAATTCCATTACCTCACCTAGCTTTGTTCGTAGTGATGCTTTCCAAGGCCCACTTGACTTTGCATTCCAGAAAGTCTGGCTCTAGGTGAGTGATCATATCATCGTGATTATCTGGGTCATGAATATCTTTTTTGTATAGTTCTGTGTATTCTTGCCACCTCTTCTTAATATCTTCTGCTTCCGTTAGGTCCATACCATTTCCGTCCTTTATTGAGCCCATCTTTGCATGAAATGTTCCTTTGGCATCTTGAGAAATCTGTAAGCAGGTCAGGAAGCAACAGTTAGAACTGGACATGGCACAACAGACTGGTTCCAAATAGGAAAAGGAGTACATCAAGGCTGTGTATTGTCACCCTGCTTATTTAACTTATATACAGAGTACATCATGAGAAATGCTGGGCTGGATGAAGCACAAGCTGGAAGCAAGATCGCTGGGAGAAATATCAATAACCATAGATATACAAATGACACCACCCTTAAGGCAGAAAGCAAAGAAGAACTAAAGAGCCTCTTGATGAAAATGAAAGAGGAGAGTAAAAAAGTTGGCTTAAAGCTCAACATTCCGAAAATGAAGATCATGGCAACTGGTCCCATCACTTCATGGGAAATAGATGCGGAAACAGTGGAAACGGTGTCAGACTTTATTTTGGGGGGCTCCAAAATCACTGCCGATGTTGACTGCAGCCATGAAATTAAAAGAGGCTTACTCTTTAGAAGAAAAGCTATGACCAGCCTAGAGAGCATATTAAAAAGCAGAGACATTATTTTGTCAACAAAGGCCTGTCTAGTCAAGGCTATGGTTTTTCCAGTAGTCATGTATGGATGCAAGAGTTGGACTATAAAGAAAGCTGAGCGCCGAAGAATTGATGCTTTTGAAATGTGGTGTTGGAGAAGACTCTTGAGAGTCCCTTGGACAGCAAGGACATCCAACCAGTCCATCCTAAAGGAAATCAGTCCTGAATATTCATTGGAAGGACTGATGTTTAAGCTGAAACTCCAATACTTTGGCCACCTGATGCGAAAAGTTGACTCATTGGAAAAGACCTTGATGCTGGGAAAGATTGAAGGTGGGAGGAGAAGGGGACGGCAGAGAATTGGATGGTTGGATGGCATCACTTAGTCAATGGATATGAGTTTGAGTAAACTCTGGGAATTAGTAATGGACAGAGAGGTCTGGCATGCTGCAGTCCATGGGGTCACAAAGAGTTGGACATGACTGAGTGACTGAACGGAACTGGTGAGATTACTTGTACTTCCACCTCTCGACCACTGCTACCCTGAACACTAAGTGAGCCTGCCCAGTGCCACCAGTCTGGTTGACTGAATGGCTCCTGAACAGTCTCGTTCACATTCTTCTTGATTTGTTTTCAGACATTCATTCATATGACTCCTTGGGACTCATATGTACTCTACTCCACCACTCATTACACCCTTCACCCCCATCAGAGCCTCTGAGGACCTCCACGTTACCCATAATGCCTGTGATTGATCTCTGATGGTTGCTTCCATACTTCCCTTCACTCTATCCCAGGCTGTGGTTTCTTCCCTAATTTTACTGTTTCTTTCTGGCTGACTTCCTATGAAAGATGCTTTCTATGCAATCTCCTTGTTACTAAAAACCCCAGCTGCCACCAGCCACTCTGCCTTCCTCCTGGATGCACTCCATTTAAGCAGGTTCCTCTCTGCTCCTGAGAACCCCTAGTGGGGATCAATCCAACCTCAGTTTGACAGTCCAGTCTGACAGCACCCTTTATATAAAAAGCCTGAACAGAGACTTCCCTGGTGATCCAGCGGCTAAGAATCCACCTGCCAATTCAGAGGACAGAGGTTTGATCCCTGGTCTTAGAAGTTTCCACGTGCTGCTGGGCAACCAAGCCAATGAGACACAACGACTGAGTCTGTTATCTACAGCCTGTGCTCCACAACAAGAGAAACCACCGCAATGAGAAGCCTGCACACTGCAATTAGAGAGTAGGCCCTGCTCACTGCAACTAGAGAAGCATCGTGTGCAGCACAAAGATCCAGTGCAGCAAAAAGCAAATGAATAGCACATTTACTAAAAAGACATAAACCAAACATTAAAAAAGTAGAAACAGAATGTGCAACAAACAATATTCCCTGGCTGGTTTTAGTTAATTCATTCATCATGGGCTGCAGGGTCAAGAGAACAGACAGGACAGCGGACCGTTGTCCCTTTTGGCCTGTTCTTACGGTCATAGAACAACCAATGCTAACTAACGTTTTCAGTTTGGAGGAAAGAAAACCCCAAGAAGTCCGCAGCCATGATCTTAATAAAGTGTATTTAACAACACGGAGCTTCCATACAATGTACTAGTATTATTCATAAGGGAAGCAAGGCTACAAAAGCAGTGGTGAGAGGAAATAAGTATTTTAAAAGAAGCTTTCCCCAACATATAAAGTAAAACCATGAATGTTAAAATATTTTATTGTCTATCCTTTTTTATAAATTTTAGAGATGGCATTGTCCCCTTTTAGTATCTGTATTAATCCATTCCTTCAACAGTAATTTACTGAGTCCCTACTGTGTGTTTGGAATATCTTTAATACTATATAAATAGCAAATGCTAAACAAAGTAAGTGAATCCAAATATTTATAAAGCTTTCCTTTGCAGAGTAAAATGCTTATCTTAATTGCCAAATGGATACATGTTACACTGTTTTTCTATTTCTCTCCTATTTTCTATTTCTAGTTCTCTATATCAGAACTCATCTGAATATTCTCTGTTGCCCAAGTGGCCACATCCTTCATGATCATCTACAACATTCCTTTCCTCTTCTTCCATTCCTTATCACACCACTGCAGGATATTAACATAAGTCACCAAGGATTGGTTTTGATGCCAGAAGTCACTCTTCTGTGAGGTGGGCTGGAGAAGGGATACAAGCATTCTTTCAAAGTATGGGGAGAGAGACTTCCTCATAGACGATCCAGAATCCAGACGGAATTCTAAAATATGATGCTGTTAAAGTGCTGCACTCAATATGCCAGCAAATTTGGAAAACACAGCAGTGGCTGCAGGACTGGAAAATGTCAGTTTTCATTCCAATCCCAAAGAAAGCCAATGCCAAAGAATGCTCAAACTACTGCACAACTGCACTCATCTCACACACTAGTAAAGTAATGCTCAAAATTCTCCAAGCCAGGCTTCAACAATACCTGAACTGTGAACTTCCAGATGTTCAAGCTGGTTTTATAAAAAGCAGAGGAACCAGAGATCAAATTGCCAACATCCGTTGGATCATCAAAAAAGCAAGAGAGTTCCAGAGAAACTTCTGCTTTATTGACTATGCCAAAGCATTTGACTGTGTGGATCACAACAAACTGTGCAAGATTCTTAAAGAGATGGGAATACCAGACCACCTGTCCTGCCTCCTGAGAAATCTGTATGCAGGTCAAGGAGCAACAGATAGAACTGGACATGGAACACGGAGTGCTTCCAAATTGGGAAAGGAGTACATCAAAGCTGTATATTGTCATCTTGCTTGTTTAACTTATATGCTAAGTACATCATGAGAAACACTGGGCTGGAGGAAGCACAAGCTGGAATCAAGATTTCCAGGAGAAATATCAGATACACTGATGATACCACCCTTATGGCAGAAAGTGAAGAACTAAAGAGCCTCTTGATGAAAATGAGAGAAGAGAATGAAAGAGCTGGCTTAAAACTCAACATTCAGAAAACCAAGATTATGGCATCTGGTCCCATCACTTCATGGCAAATAGATGGAGAAACAATGGAAACAGTGACAGACCTTATTTTCTTGGGCTCCAAAATCACTGGAGATGATGACTGCATCCATGAAATGAAAAGATGCTTGTTCCTTGGAAGAAAAGTTATGACCAACCTAGATAGCATATTGAAAAGCAGAGGCATTACTTTGCTGACAAAGGTCCATCTAGTCAAGGCTATGGTTTTTCTAGTAGTCATGTATGGATGTGAGAGCTGAACTATAAGGAAAGCTGAGCACCGAAGAATTGATGCTTTTGAACTGTGGTGCTGGAGAAGACTCTTGAGAGTCCCTTGGCCTGCAAGGAGATCCAACCAGTCCATCCTAAAGGAAATTAGTCATGAATATTCATTGGAAAGACTGATGCTGAAGCTGAAAGTGCAATACTTTGGCCACCTGATGGGAAGAATTGACTCATTGGAAAAGACCCTGATTCTGGGAAAGATTGAAGGCAGGAGGAGAGGGGACGACAGAGGATGAATTGTTGGATGGCATCACCTACTTGATGGACGTGAGTCTGAGTAGGCTCCAGGATTTGGTGATGGACAGGGAAGCCTGGTGTGCTGTAGACTATGGAGTCGCAAAGAGTAGGACATGACTGAGTGACCGAACAGAGTCCAGAATCCAGGTCCTAATCAAGAACTATTATCAGAACTATGGACAAGCTTCAAAACTGCCCCATGCAAAACAATTGCACCCTAAAAACAGGAGTAGTAGAGTTTTGTGTTGTAAAGTGCTGAAGCTTTCAGAAAGAACTCAGAATTAGACCAGCTCTGCAGAGCTCAGAGATCAACAGGATGGCTTTTCCTCTACATTTGATTTGTTAGAAACCAAATCCAAGGAGATTTTATAGCCTTTTAGTGCTTATAACCCCTTTCATTCTGTCCCTGTTTTATAGCCCTCCTCGCTGAGACCATAATGCACGGGGGAGACCTGCCAAGATGCCTGAGCTTATCCGTTGTGTGCGTCTGTTGACAGGAATCCATTCAGATGTCAGTTGCCACTTTTGCAGGAGGAGAAGTGGTGACTTTAGGAGATCAGGCAGCCTGAGGTGATGAGAAGAGACAGGCTTCAGAGCCCAGAGACTTGGCACCAAATCTGTGTAACCTTTACCTGCCACCTCTTACAGCATTTTTATCGCACTCGATTTGCCCCTTTGCAAAATGGATAGATAATACTGTGCATCTCACAGACAGCTATGGGAGCCTAATGAGGCACCACATGCTCTTGTCAGGTGTGCTCTGCTAGGTTTGTTTCTGTAAAGGGGAGCTAGTAATAGGACCTGCTTCAGAGGGTTATTGTGAGCAGTGAGTGAGTTATTATGTAAAGTACTTAGGATAACACCTGGGGTGCACATTATGGGCCCCATAAATACTATTTTAATTAAGTCGTATCAGGACATTACCACCATCATACTCCTCCTCTGTTTGGGATAAGGACTTCTATTTTCTGAGGGATTTTTAAAAAATTACATGGTACCTAGTACATTAAAGACCTCATGTTTTCTCCCCATAAAGTGACCCAACTGATTTAGAAAGGGCAGTGAGTTCCAGTTTGGTCCATGGCACCTGCTGCTCACTAAACCAGCCTACCTGAGTCAGAACATTCATTAACCCCCAGACTACTCAAGCAGCTCATTTCGCTTTGATTCAGTAGCTGTGGTTTTTGCTATTTATGGGCTGTTTACTGCAGATTGAACTTTCGTGTAAACTATTAATATAAAGATGGTCATCTCCACGGTGGGACCACAAAGTATTGAAGGTCTGAAAATACCTCCTCAAGCTCTGTCAAAATGTCCCAAAGTCTCAGCATTAGAGCCACAGTATTGGGATAACAAGAATGTATGTTAGCTGGAAAAGGACAGAGAGTCAATGTTCATAAACATGTGTGTAACTTAAAATTTCCTTCTTAGAGAAGGTGGCTGTCACTCAGCCTAGGGATTGGAACACAGGACAGCTATATTTTGAAAGGAAGTAGAGATCCATGGTTGGCTACAGTCCATGGGGTTACGAAAAGAGTTGGACTTGACTTAGCAACTAAGCAACAGCAACAACAATAGGTCCACAGATTGGCCAGGGAGGGGAAAGAAAGAATTAGTCACTCAGTTGTGTCCAACTCTTTGGGATCCCATGGACTGTAGCTCACCAGGATCCTCTGTTCATGGGGTCTCCAGGCAAGGATACTAGGATAGAATACCTATCCTTTCTCCAGGGGATCTTCCCGACGCAAGGATTAAACCCAGGTCTCTTGCATTGCAGGCAGATTCCGTACTATCTGAGCCATAGGGGAAATCCCAAGGGAGGCCTGGGTAGAATACCAGGCTGGTGTGGGGAGGAGAGCATGATGGGACCCATTGGCAATGGGGAACATCAAAGAGCAGTGGGAAGCCATTGCCAAAGCCAACTTTTGAAGCCTCACTGGGCCTCAGTTTGGCCTTAGCTTTAAGTCAGTACATTGTACATATAGTCTACTCAATTTGGACAGGCTGACATGCAATTCTGCGTTCTAGTTTCCAGAGGTGAACATAGAAAACTTAACCAGTCTTGATGGACCCAGATCCTCTCTCTCCTGCTTTCACCTCACATGCTTGTCTTCTATCTCTTCGGTGGTTTTTATAAATCACAGATCTACTCCTCTTAGAAAGAGGCCAGGAAAAGAAAAGAAAGGAATAAGATGAGGCTCCTCAAGTCAGCTTGAATGGCTGGGTCTCATTACTTCCTTCTATCCCTCTGTCTCATGGAGAGTTGAGTCTCAATGTGAGAAACCCTGCTTGGGCCAGACTTAAGCAAAAGGCAACGTAGGCAGCTGTCTGATATTCAACTTTGGGGTTCTATCCACATTTACTGGGCTTTGACCATCTGCCAGGTGCTGGCTGATGTGTTCTCACAAACATCTTTTGTTTCATCCTCATAATAGGCCCGAGGCCACAGGAAGTGAACTGCCTCCCTCATGGTCACACAGCTACTATGTGAAGGTTCCAGGTTGGCCTGACCACAGAGGCTTTGACCTTCCTTAAAAGTGGCAGGTGTGGCATTTTCTGGGTGGCGAGAGTGAATCTCAGGGGGAGGTAAGGGTCTGAAGAATGTGAAAATGGAAAAATTCTTGAGGGAGCTGTAATCCTCTGAAATGAGACATTAAGCAATGAAGGTTCGGTTGAAGTTAGATTAGCAAAGTTTCTTGACTTTTCTGTAATTCTTTTGCTCAGTAGTAGAAATAGACAAAATGGTGAATGACCAAAGAGTTAGGATTTGTATAGAAATATGAGGTCAAGATGAGATTCATAAGCAAAATAATTGGCAAATTTCAAGGAATTGGACGTGTTTTGAATCTGAGAGAGTGAACAAGACAGAAATTAAGGAGGTGTTGGTTGGAGAAATAGAATTTTGAGTGAATATTGGACTCCAAGTGTGGCTTCACCAGTGAGCAACTTTAATGGTACAGAAATCACAGTAACTAGATTTCAGGAAGATGACAAACTGAGAGGTCAGAATGTTGGGGGAATTGGCCATGTATTGATAGATAAACTGAAACTGCTGTGAATTACAAGCAAGGTAGAAAACAAGTCAAACTAAAGACATTGCTTATATTTCTATCACATATTTCATTCACTCTAAGAAATACATATCATTTTCTTCAAGAGAAGCAGGACACATATAGCAGCTTATTTAATGTTGGAATTCTACACTGTCAATTATTTAGGTTTATGTAATAACCACAAACACATGTATCCCTTTCAATATTTACACAGCATCCCATGTATCTGAGGTAAACAAAGGATGGTATTGTTTAGGTCATTTGTATCTAAACCTCTTTGTTAGGTAGACCTAATGTCTCTTTTATCTACTATAAGCTGATGACCTAATGCTTACTTATCTATTATGAACTAAATCTGTTCACACAGATCATGTAACTTTTGAGACTTGGAGTTGATGAATGAGGCATTGTCTTTTTCTTTTCTTCTCCTTACTAGAAGCTAATTAGACCTTGTTTCTTTCATCACAATTAAGCTACAGTTTTAAAGCCACTCACTAGAATATGCATGCAGATTAGTATTTGTAGTACCATCATAATTATTTTTCAAATCTATACATAAAGACTAGAAGGAATTATGTAAAAATACTAATAAAGTAGATGAGGATAGTAAACTATTACATAAATTTTATTTTCTTTAACAACTTTTAGATTTTTAAAAAATATTTTCTATAATGGCAGTGTGCTATTTTTATAATATCAAACCAGCATCATTTATACATGATATATAATAAATGTGTAAATAAGATACTTTCATTTTCATGCAGATTCATTATGCCTTGCAAAGGATACTATCGAGAATTAAGATACTGTTCAAGTTTGGAGTTTCCTTAAAAAAGTAGGAATAAAACTACCATATGACCCAACAACCCCACTATTTGGCATATACCCTGAGAAAGCCATAGCTGGAAAAGACACATGTACCCCAGTGTTCATTGCAGCACTATTTACAATAGCTAGGATATGTTAGCTAGTTAGATGTTCATTGAAAGATAAATGGATTAAGAAGCTGTGGTACATATATACAATGGAATATTATTCAACCATAAAAAGAAACACATTTGAGTTAGTTATAGTGAGGTGGACAAACCTAGAGCCTATTATACAGAGTGAAAGAAGTCAGAAAGAGAAAAACAAATATATATTAATGCATATGTGAAATCTAGAAAGATGGTACTGATGACCCTATTTTCAGGGCAGCAATGGAGACGCAGACATAGAAAACAGACTTATGGACACAATGTGAGAAGAAAGGGGGGGATGAATTGAGAGAGTAGCATGGAAACATATAAATTACCATATGTAAAATAGATAGCCAGGGGGAATTCACTGTATGACTCAGGCAGCTCAAACTGGTGCTCTCTGACAACCTAAAGGGGTGGGATGGGGTGGGATATAAAAGAGAGTTTCAAGAGGGAGGGGGTATATGTATACCTATGGCTGGTTCATGTTGATATATGGCAAAAATCACCACAGTATTGTAAAGCAATTATCCTAATTAAAAATAAATTAATTAAAAAATAAGATATTACTCAAAGAAAAGGAACCAGAACATATTTAGAGCACTTGCTGGATTAATAACTACTCCTTCAGGGTGAGATTGCATATGAGAAGAGTAGCCAGTAAATCTTCTCTCACTTGGTATATGGTGCCTCATTTGGAAACATAAATGTTTGGGAATGACACACCTTTGCAAGCAGATGAATGATCTGAGACAAACCTCTCACACAGTGAAGCATCATCTCCCTTAATTAGGCTCTGATTCAGTATGTTATCTTAGAGAATTAGAACTGTATTCAAAACTATGTTATGGGTTGAACCGTGTTGCCCCAAAAGGTACACTGATCTAATTCCTGGTACCTGTGACTGTGACCCTATTATCTCTGCAGATGCAATCAAGTCAAGAGGAAGTCTGTCAAATGAGCCCTAGTCCAGTATGACTGGTGTCTTTATTAGAAGAGGGGAAGACACACAGATATATAGACACAAGAGGAGAGAACACCCTGTGATGGAGGCAGAGATCAGAGCACTGCAGTTACAAGTTAAGGAGCCCCAAGGATTATTGGCAAATGACCAGGAGCAAGAGAGGGTTTAGAGAAGATGCTCCCCTATAGGTTTCAGACGGAGCATGGCCCTGTCAATGCCTTGATTTTGAACTTCTAGACTCCAGAACTGTAAGATAATACATTTCTGTTATTTTAAGCTATCCAGACTATGGTACATTGTTAGGTGAGACCTAGGAAATTAAAACATTATGAAATTACAATGGCTTATTTAGAACCCCAGATATTTATTTGATAAAATTATTCTACATCTCTGCTCAAAACTTTGATGCTTGCAAAGGTGTAGAAAGGAAATGTTTAAATGAACCAGGAGTCTGCTAAAGATATTAATAGTGTTGCTGTAAGTGTCTATGTGGATTGAAATATTTAAAATAAAATAGGGTTTCAAAATCTAAGCACAAAATGCAGTTAACCAAGATACTGAATGGAAGAAAACTCACTAAATTAAAATCAAGTGATGGGTAAATCATATTTTATATGGATAGAAAGGGTCAAGTTGTGAGCAAAAGGAAAATAACCTGGAGAAACACCCCAGAGACTAGGTAAAGTTTGACCACAGGTAGATGGCAGCTTCCACTTCTAGTTCTACCTCCAGCCTGATTTCTGTCAGTGGTAGGCTACTGCCAGGAGCACTGTGTGGAGCAAGATTCTAAGGCTGACTTTAAGGATGGAAAGACAAAGTGCTGAGATTGACTGTTAATGTCTGCCATGGATATGGTGTGGGGAAATGATGATCAAAGGGCTACAATATATTTAAGTCTGTTAGGAGTTACTTTGGAGAAGGCAATGGCAACCCACTCCAGTACTCTCGCCTGGAAAATCCCATGGACAGAGGAGCCTGGTGGGCTGCAGTTCACGGGGTCGCTTAGAGTTGGGCGTGACTGAGCGACTTTACTTTCACTTTTCACTTTCATGCATTGGAGAAGGAAATGGCAACCCACTCCAGTATTCTCGCCTGGAGAATCCCAGGGACAGAGGAGCCTAGTGGGCTGCCATCTATGGGGTCACACAGTCAGACACGACAGAAGTGATTTAGCAGCAGTAGCAGGAGTTACTTTATCAGCTACATGATCACAGATCATGTCTTATAGATGCACATATAGACACTGTTACATAGACAAGCTCTTGGCAGAACTGGGAACCCTTCAAGACCAGGGCTTTTTCACAACTATATTATGGTAAGGGAGAGAAATAGTTAAATATACTCTCTTGAGTGAGTTAAAAGAAATAAAAAAAATTTAAGATAATTCCTTAGGGTTACCTTGGTTTTTGAGTTTATTTAGATGCTGGTCACTTTTTAAAATGAAAAGTAATAGACTAGGGTTAATAATTGTTGAACTGTTATTGAATTGTTGAACTTCTAGAACTAACAACCAAAAAGGATGTCTTTTTCATTATAGGGGACTGGAATGCAAAAGTAGGAAGTCAACAGGTGCTCTGCTCAGGCAGGCTCCAGGCAGCATCTCTGCCCATGGCTGCCACCACCATCCTAGACTGAGTGTCGTGAGCAGCACTTCTCCAAATGGCCTGGAGCTGAGACATCAGTCCTAGGAGCTCTGGCCCCCAGTGCCTGGGGCAAGGCGTCTACAGGCAGCCCTCTATGAGCAAGTGAATGGGACTGAGAGCAAAGGACTAAAAAAAGATGTTTTATCAATGGTGCTGTATAGAAGGAGAAGTCTTGAGACTACTGTAAAAATAAGACTGAAAACTAGAAGCAGGAGGCTTAAGTCCAATTCCTGAGAACATCATAGAACACCTGACTCCAGGGAACATTAATCGACAGGAGCCCATCAAATGCCTCCATACCTACACTGAAACCAAGCACCACCCAAGGGCCAACAAGTTCCAGAGCAAGACAAACCACTCAAATTCTCCAGCAACACAGGAACACAGCCCTGAGCTTCAATATACAGGCTGCCCAAAGTTACTCCAAATCCATTGACATCTCATAACTTGTTACTAGACACTTCATTGCACTCCAGAGAGAAGAAATCCAGCTCCACCTACCAGAACACCAACACAAGCTTCCCTAACCAGGAAACCTTGACAAGCCATGAATACAACCCCACCCACAGCAAGGAAACTCCATAATAAAGAGAACTCCACAAACTGCCAGAATACAGAAAGGCCATCCCAAACTCAGCAATATAAACAAGATGAAGAGACAGAGGAATACCCAGCAGGTAAAGGAACAGGATAAATGCCCACCAAACCAAACAAAAGAGGAAGAGATAGGGAATCTACCTGATAAAGAATTCCAAATAATGATAGTGAAATTGATCCAAAATCTTGAAATAAAAATGGAATCACAGATAAATAGCCTGGAGGCAAGAATTGAGATAATGCAAGAAAGGTTTAACAAGGACCTAGAAGAAATAAAAAAGAGTCAATATATAACGAATAATGCAATAAATGAGATAAAAAACACTCTGGAGGCAACAAATAGTAGAATAAGGCAGAAGATAGGATTAGTGAAATAGAAGATAGAAGGGTAGAAATAAATGAATCAGAGAGGAAAAAAGAAAAACAAATTAAAAGAAATGAGGACAATTTCAGAGACCTCCAGGACAATATTAAACGCCCCAACATTTGAATCATAGGAGTCCCAGAAGAAGAAGACAAAAAGAAAGACCATGAGAAAATACTTGAGTAGATAATAGTTGAAAACTTCCCTAAAATGGGGAAGGAAATAATCACCCAAGTCCAAGAAACCCAGAGAGTCCCAAACAGTATAAACCCAAGGCAAAACACCCAAGACACATATTAATCAAATTAACAAAGATCAAACACAAAGAACAAATATTAAAAGCAGCAAGGGAAAAACAACAAATAACACACAAGGGGATTCCCTAAGGATACAGCTGATCTTTCAATAGAAACTCTTCAGGCCAGGAGAGAATGGCAAGACACACTTAAAGTGATGAAAGAAAATAACCTACAGCCCAGATTACTGTATCCAGCAAGGATCTCATTCAAATATGAAGGAGAAATCAAAAGCTTTACAGACAAGCAAAAGCTGAGAGAATTCAGCACCACCAAACCAGCTCTCCAACAAATACTAAAGGATGTTCTCTAGATAGGAGACACCAAAATGGTGTATAAACTCGAACCCAAAACAATAAAGTAAATGGCAACAGGATCATACTTATCAATAATTACATTAAACACAAATGGGTTGAATGCCCCAACCAAAAGACAAAGATTGGCTGAATAGATACAAAAACAAGACCCCTATATATGTTGTCTACAAGAGACCCACCTCAAAACAGGAGACACATACAGACTGAAAGTGAAGGGCTGGAAAAAGATATTCCATGCAAATAGAGATCAAAAGAAAGCAGGAGTAGCAATACTCAGATAAAATAGACTTTAAAACAAAGGCTGTGAAAAGAGACAAAGAAGGACACTACATAATGATCAAAGGATCAATCCAAGAAGATATAACAATTATAAATATATATGCACCCAACACAGGAGCACCACAATATGTAAGACATATGCTAACAAGTATGAAAGGGAAATTAACAATAATACAATAATAGTGGGAGACTTTAATACCCCACTCACACCTATGGATAGGTCAACTAAACAGAAAATTAACAAAGAGACACAAACTTTAAATGATACAATAGACCAGTTAGACCTAATTGATATCTATAGGACATTTCACCCCAAAACAATGAATTTCACCTTTTTCTCAAGTGTACATGGAACCTTCTCCAGGATAGATCACATCCTGGGCCATAAATCTAGCCTTGGTAAATTCAAAAAAATAGAGATCATTCCAAGCATCTTTTCTGACCACAATGCAGTAAGATTAGATCTCAATTACAGGAGGAAAAATATTAAAAATTCCAACATATGGAGGCTGAACAACACACTGCTGAATAACCAACATATCACAGAAGAAATCAAAAAAGAAATCAAAATTTGCATAGAAACAAATGAAAATGAAAACACAACAACCGCAAACCTATGGGACACTGTAAAAGCAGTGCTAAGGGGAAGGTTCATAGCAATACAGGCATACCTCAAGAAACAAGAAAAAAGTCAAATAAATAACTAACTCTACACCTAAAGCAACTAGAAAAGGAAGAAATGAACCCCAGGGTTAGTAGAAAGAAAGAAATCTTAAAAATTAGGGCAGAAATAAATGCAAAAGAAACAAAGGAGACCATAGCAAAAATCAACAAAGCCAAAAGCTGGTTCTTTGAAAGGATAAATAAAATTGACAAACCATTAGCCAGACTCATCAAGAAACAAAGGGAGAAAAATCAAATCAGTAAAATGAGAAATGAAAATGGAGAGATCACAACAGACAACACAGAAATACAAAAGATCATAAGAGACTACTATCAGCAATTATATGCCAACAAAATGGACAGCGTGGAAGAAGTGGACAAATTCTTAGAAAAGTATAACCCTCCAAAACTGAACCAGGAAGAAATAGAAAATCTTAACAGATCCATCACAAGCATGGAAATTCAAACTGTAATCAGAAATCTTCCAGCAAATAAAAGCCCAGGTCCAGACGGCTTCACAGCTGAATTCTACCAAAAATTTAGAGAAGAGCTGACACCTATCCTACTCAAACTCTTCCAGAAAATTGCAGAGGAAGGTAAACTTCCAAACTCATTCTATGAGGCCACCATCACCCTAATACCAAAAGCTGACAAAGATGCCACAAAAAAAGAAAACTACAGGCCAATATCACTGATGAACATAGATGCAAAAATCCTTAATAAAATTCTAGCAGTCAGAATCCAACAACACATTAAAAAGATCATACACAATGACCAAGTGGGCTTTATCCCAGGGATGCAGGGATTCTTCAATATCCGCAAATCAATCAATGTAATACACCACATTAACAAACGGAAAAATAAAAGCCATATGATTATCTCAATAGATGCAGAGAAAGCCTTTGACAAAATTCAACATCCATTTATGATAAAAAACCCTCCAGAAAGCAGGCATAGAAGGAACATACCTCAACATAATAAAAGCTTGTATATGACAAACCCATAGCAAACATTATCCTCAATGGTGAAAAATTGAAAGCATTTCCCCTAAAGTCAGGAACAACACAAGGGTTCCCACTCTCACCACTACTATTCAAATAGTTTTGGAAATTTTGGCCACAGCAATCAGAGCAGAAAAAGAAATAAAAGAAATCCAAATTGGAAAAGAAGAAGTAAAATTCTCACTGTTTGCAGATGACAAGATCCTCTACGTAGAAAACCCTAAAGAATCCACCAGAAAACTACTAGAACTAATCAATGAATATAGTAAAGTTGCAGGATATAAAACCAACACACAGAAATCCCTTGCATTCTTATACACTAATAATGAGAAAATAGAAAGAGAAATTAAGGAAACAATTCCATTCACCATTGCAATGAAAAGAATAAAATACTTAGGAATATATCTACCTAAAGAAACTATATATAGAAAACTATAAAACACCGGTGAAAGAAATCAAAGAGTATGCTAATAGATGGAGAAATATACCATGTTCATGGATTGGAAGAATCAATATATTGAAAATGAGTATGCTACCCAAAGCAATCTATAGATTCAATGCAATCCCTATCAAGCTACAAAAGGTATTTTTCACAGAGCTAGAACAAAGAATTTCACAACTTGTATGGAAATACAAAAAACCTCGAATAGCCAAAGCAATCTTGAGAAAGAAGAATGGAACTGGAGGAATCAACCTGCCTGACTTCAGGCTCTACTACAAAACCACAGTCATCAAGACAGTATGGTACTGGCACAAAGACAGAAATATAGATCAATGGAACAAAATAGAAAGCCCAGAGATAAACCCACACACCTATGGACACCTTATCTTTGACAAAGGAGGCAAGAATATACAGTGGAGAAAAGACAATCTCTTTAACAAGTGGTGCTGGGAAAACTGGTCAACCACCTGTAAAAGAATGAAACTAGAACACTTTCTAACACCATGCACAAAAATAAACTCAAAATGGATTAAAGATCTAAACATAAGACCAGAAACTATAAAACTCTTAGAGGAGAACATAGGCAAAACACTCTCTGACATACATCACAGCAGGATCCTCTATGACCCACCTCCCAGAATATTGGAAATAAAAGCAAAAATAAACAAATGGGATCTAATTAAAATTAAAAGCTTTTGCACAACAAAAGAAACTATAAGCAAGGTGAAAAGACCGCCTTCAGAATGGGAGAAAATAATAGCAAATGAAGCAACTGACAAACAACTAATCTCAAAAATATACAAGCAACTCCTGCAGCTCAATTCCAGAAAAATAAACCACCCAATCAAAAAATGGGCCAAAGAACTAAATAGACATTTCTCCAAAGAAGACATACAGATGGCTAACAAACACATGAAAAGATGCTCAACATTACTCATTATCAGAGAAATGCAAATCAAAACCACAATGAGGTGCCATTTCACGCCAGTCAGAATGGCTGCAATCCAAAAGTCTACAAGCAATAAATGCTGGAGAGGGTGTGGAGAAAAGGGAACCCTCTTACACTGTTGGTGGGAATGCAAACTAGTACAGCCTCTATGGAGAACAGTGTGGAGATTCCTTAAAAAACTGCAAAAAGAACTGTCATACTACCCAACAATCCCACTGCTGGGCATACACACCGAGGAAACCAGAAGGGAAAGAGACATGTGTACCCCAATGTTCATCGCAGCACTGTTTATAATAGCCAGAACATGGAAACAACCTAGATATCCATCAGCAGATGAATGGATAAGAAAGCTGTGGTACATATACACAATGGAGTATTACTCAGCCATTAAAAAGAATACATTTGAATCAGTTCTAATGAGGTGGATGAAACTGGAGCCTATTATACAGAGTGAAGTAAGCCAGAAACAAAAACACCAATACAGTATACTAACGCATATATACGGAATTTAGAAAGATGGTAACGACAACCCTGTGTGCGAGACAGCAAAAGAGACACAGATGTATATAACAGTCTTTTGGACTCTGTGGGAGAGGGAGGGGCGGGATGATTTGGGAGAATGGCATTAAAACATGTATAATATCATATAAGAAATGAATTGCCAGTCCAGGTTCGATGTAGAATACAGGAAGCTTGGGGCTGGTGCACTGGGATGACCCAGAGGGATGGAATGGGGAGGGAGGTGGGAGGGGGGTTCAGAACGGGGAACACGTGTACACCCGTGGCAGATGCATGTTGATGTAAGGCAAAACCAATACAATATTGTAAAGTAAAAAAAATAAATAAATAAATAAAATAATAATAAAAAAATAAACTTCATATGGTTCTTTTTTTTTCTTTCTTTCTTAATTAAAAAAGTTTTTATTATTATTATTTTTTTTTTACTTTAAAATATTGTATTGGTTTTGCCATATAAATATAAAAAACCTCACATATGCAGATGACACTACCCTTATGGCAGAAAGTGAAGAACAGCTAAAGAGCCTCTTGATGAAAGTGAAAGAGGAGAGTGAAAAAGTTGGCTTAAAACTCAACATTCAGAAAACTAAGATCATAGCATCTGGTCCCATCACTTCATGGCAAATAGATGGGGAAACAGTGGAAACAGTTGCAAACTTTATTTTTGCAGGGCTCCAAAATCACTGCAGATGGTGACTGTATCCATGAAAATAAAAGAGGCTTACTCTTTTGAAGGAAAGTTATGACAAACCTAGATAGCATACTAAAAAGCAGAGACATTACTTTGCCAACAAAGGTCCATCTAGTCAAGGCTATAATTTTTCCAGTAGTCATTTATGGATGTGAGAGTTGGGCTGTAAAGAAAGCTGAGTGCTGAAGAACTGATGCTTTTGAACTGTGGTGTTGGAGAAGACTCTTGAGAGTCCCTTGGACTGCAAGGCGATCCAACCAGTCCACCCTAAAGGAAATAATTCCTGAATATTCATTGGAAGGACTGATGGTGAAGCTGAAACTGTAATACTTTGGCCACCTGATGTGAAGAACTGACTCATTTGAAGAGACCCTGATACTGGGAAAGATTGAAGGCAGAAGGAGAAGTATTGACACAAAGGATTAGATGGCTGGATGGCATCACTGACTCGATGGACATGAGTTTCAGTAAACTCCGGGAGTTGGTGATGGACAGGGAAGCCTGGTGTGCTGCAGTCCATGGGGTCGCAAAGAGTCAGACACCACTGAGTGACTGAACTGAACTGAACTGAACTCCATAATTGTTGGCATTTGCTCTTTTAATACCTATGTTCTCTTTTTTTTTTCTTTTTTTGGGAAAAACCACATAAATGGAAGAGCTTGCTCAATTAATTTGGATGTGGTTAACCATGAATATGGAAAGCCAGATTATACGGAATACACGGTTGGGATTTGTTTATGACACACACGTGGTAGCAGTGTGTCCAGTTTTTTATTATATTATCGAGGAAGAAAGGAAATATTCTTTTGACTGGTGCCTTGTAAATTGAAGCTCTAACATGGAAGATTGAAGTGAGAATGAATTCCAAAATGTCAACCTAACAGGGGTTAAGGAAGCAGCTTATAGATCTCTTAGCATGAGCAGGCACACAGATTCCTATTTCTTGGTGTCCTGAGTAGAGGCATGTTTGTGCCAGGGTCTGGTGTAAACTTGGTGGTTTTGGTATCAGGGTGAGACCCTTCCCAACTCCCTTCCACTCTACTCTTGTGGAGTAGTTCAAGTTTGAGAGGAACTTCATCAGTGGGGGATCAGAAAGACTGGATGCTAAACAGACTTAAGGGACAGGTGTTTACAGTAATGAATGGAAAAACCAGTTATGCCATCCATGGAGACCACAAGAGATGTGTGAAGTTTCAACATCTCCTATCACAAGGAAGATACCTCGAGTAATTTCCAGTTAACCCAGAATGCTCATGGAGACAGTTTTGGAGTTTACAGAAGATTATATTTCTGTTAAGAAACTTGGGTCCTTTACTACCTAGTTTGTCTCTGTGGGAGGATTATAATTTCTGCTCCATTGGTACGTCATTTGGCATTGTGACTTGCTTTGACCAAAGGTCCAGGTGTGAAAGTGACATGTGACACCTGTGAGTAGAGATGCCAAGAGCGTTGTTGGTTTTGCCAGCCCTCTTTCTTCTTGGTCTTGAGCCCAGCATGTCCCAGGTAGGGGCTTCTCCTTCAGACTCTGTTCCCAGACAAGGATGGCATGAAGTAGGGTTACAGCCAACATGTGACATGAGTGAGTGAAAATTTAGCCTTTGTTGAAGTAAGCTGTTGAAATGATGGGTTTATTACTACAGCCCAACATAGCAAAGCAAAAGTGAAAGTGAAAGTCACTCAGTCATATCTGACTCTTTGCTACCCCATGGACTATACAGTCCATGGAATTCTCCAGGCCAGAATACTGGATGGGTAGCCTTTCCCTTCTCCAGGGGATTTTCCCAATCCAGGGATTGAACCCAGGTATCCCGCATTGCAGGCAGAATCTTTACCAGCTGAGCCACAAGGGAAGCCAAAGAATACTGGAGTGGGTAGCCTATCCCTTCTCCAAGGAATCTTCCCAACGCAGGAAACAAACCTGAGTCTCCTGCTTTGCAGGTGAATTCTTTACCAATTGAGCTATGAAGGAAGCCCCACCCTAGTATAAGCTGACTACAGCACCACTCCACAAAGGCACATACCAATTAAGGTAGTTATGGACTATCTCCCATTCAGTTCAGTTCAGTCGCTCAGTCTTGTCTGACTCTTTGCGACCCCATAAATCGCAGCATGCCAGGCCTCCCTGTCCATCACCAACTCCCGGAGTTCACCCAGACTCACATCCATTGAGTAAGTGATGCTATCCAGCCATCTCATCCTCTGTCGTCCCCTTCTCCTCCTGCCCCCAATCCCTCCTAGCATCAGAGTCTTTTCCAATGAGTCAACTCTTCGCATGAGGTGGCCAAAGTACTGGAGTTTCAGCTTTAGCATCATTCCTTCCAAAGAAATCCCAGGGCTGATCTCCTTCAGAATGGACTGGTTGGATCTCCTTGCAGTCCAAGGGACTCTCAAGAGTCTTCTCCAATACCACAGTTCAAAAGCATCAATTCTTCCGCACTCAGCCTTCTTTACAGTCCAACTCTCACATCCATACATGACTACTGGAAAAACCATAGCCTTGACTAGACGGACCTTTGTTGGCAAAGTAATGTCTCTGCTTTTCAATATGCTATCTAGGTCTGTCATAGCTGCAGTCACCATCTGCAGTGATTTTGCTGCTGCTGCTAAGTCACTTCAGTCGTGTCCGACTCTGTGCGACCCCATAGACGGCAGCCCAACAGGCTTCCCCGTCCCTGGGATTCTCCAGGCAAGAACACTGGAGTGGGTTGCCAGTTCCTTCTCCAATGCATCAAAGTGAAAAGTGAAAGTGAAGTCGCTCAGTCCTGTCTGACTCTTAGCGACCCCATGGACTGCAGCCTACCAGGCTCCTCCGTCCATGGGATTTTCCAGGCAAGAGTACTGGAGTGGGGTGCCATTGCCTTCTCTGTGCAGTGATTTTGGAGCCCCCCAAAATAAAGTCTGACACTGTTTCCACTGTTTCCCCATCTATTTCCCATGAAGTGATGGGACCAGATGCCATGATCTTCCTTTTCTGAATGTTGAGCTTTAAGCCAACTTTTTACTCTCCTCTTTCACCTTCATCAAGAGGCTTTCACTTTCATCAAGAGCACGGGCGGCTGTGACGGCACACAGAGCGCAGCCGAGAGGAGCTACCCCACGTCGGAGGTCAGGGGCAGAAGTCGGGAGGACCCCATGCCCGAGGGCCGGCGGCCAAGAGGAGCTACGCAGCGTCCGAAGTCAGGGGCAGCGGCGAGAGTGCCAGGCTGCGACAGCACAGGAGCAGCCGAGAGGAGCTATCCCCGCCCAAGGTCAGGGGCCGCGGCCGGGAGGAGCAACCCCACATCCAAGGAGCGGTGGCTGCGCAGGCGCCAGAGGGCCTAGAGGAGCTATTCCACGTTCAAGGTCGGGAGGGGCGTCAGTAAGGAGATACCCCTCGTCCAAGGTAAGGAGCAGCAGCTGTGTTTTGCTGGAGCAGCCATGAAGAGATACCCCAAGCCCAAGGTAAGAGAAACCCAAGTAAGACAGTAGGTGTTGCAAGAGGGCATCAGAGGGCAGACACACTGAAACCATACTCACAGAAAACTAGTCAATTTAATCACACTAGGATCACAGCCTTTCAATGAAACTAAGCCATGCCCTGTGGGGCCACCCAAGACGGGCGGGCATGGTGGAGAGGTCTGACAGAATGTGGTCCACTGGAGAAGGGAATGGCAAACCACTTCAGTATTCTTGCCTTGAGAACCCCATGAAGAGTATGAAAAGGCAAAATGATAGGATACTGAAAGAGCAACTCCCCAGGTCAGTAGGTACCCAATATGCTACTGGAGATCAGTGGAGAAATAACTCCAGAAAGAATGAAGGGATGGAGCCAAAGCAAAAACAATACCCGGTTGTGGATGTGACTGGTGATAGAAGCAAGGTCTGATGCTGTAAAGAGCAATATTGCATAGGAACCTGGAATGTCAGGTCCATGAATTAAGGCAAATTGGAAGTGGTCAAACAGGAGATGGCAAGAGTGAACATTGACATTCTAGGAATCAGCGAGCTAAAATGGACTGGAAATGGGTGAATTTAACTCAGATGACCATTATATCTACTACTGGGGGCAGGAATCCCTTAGAAGAAATGGAGTAGCCATCATTGTCAACAAAAGAGTCCAAAATGCAGTACTTGGATGTAATCTCAAAAATGACAGAATGATCTCTGTTTGTTTCCAAGGGAAACCGTTCAATATCACAGTAATCCAAGTCTATGCCCCAACCAGTAATGCTGAAGAAGCTGAAGTTGAACGGTTCTATGAAGACCTACAAGACCTTTTAGAACTAACACCCAAAAAAGATGTCCTTTTCATTATAGGAGACTGGAATGCAAAAGTAGGAAGTCAAGAAACACCTGGAGTAACAGACAAATTTGGCCTTGGAGTACAGAATGAAGCAGGGCAAAGACTAATGGAGTTTTGCCAAGAGAACGCACTGGTCATAGCAAACACCCTCTTCCAACAACAAGAGAAGACTCTACACATGGACATCACCAGATGGTCAACACCAAAATCAGATTGATTATATTCTTTGCAGCCAAAGATGGAGAAGCTCTATACAGTCCACCAAAACAAGACCAGGAGCTTACTGTGGCTCAGATCATGAACTCCTTATTGCCAATTCAGACTGAAATTGAAGAAAGTAGGGAAAACCACTAGACCATTCAGGTATGACCTAAATCAAATCCCTTATGATTATACAGTGGAAGTGAGAAATAGATTTAAGGGACTAGATCTGATAGATAGAGTGCCTGATGAACTATGGAATGAGGTTCGTGACACTGTACAGGAGACAGGGATCAAGACCATCCCCATGGAAAAGAAATGCAAAAAAGCAAAATGGCTGTCTGGGGAGGCCTTACAAATAGCTGTGAAAAGAAGAGAAGTGAAAAGCAAAGGAGAAAAGGAAAGATGTAAGCATCTGAGTACAGAGTTCCAAAGAATAGCAAGAAGGATAAGAAAGCCTTCCTCAGCAATCAATGCAAAGAAATAGAGGAAAACAACAGAATGGGAAAGACGAGAGAGATCTTCAAGAAAATTAGAGATACCAAGGGAACATTTCATGCAAAGATGGGCTTGATAAAGGACAGAAATGGTATGGACCTAACAGAAGCAGAAGATACTAAGAAGAGGTGGCAAGAATACATAGAAGAACTGTACAAAAAAGACCTTCATGACCCAGATAATCACAATGGTGTGATCACTGACCTAGAGCCAGACATCCTGGAATGTGAAGTCAAGTGGGCCTTAGAAAGCATCACTACGAACAAAGCTAGTGGAGGTGATGGAATTCCAGTTGAGCTCTTTCAAATCCTGAAAGATGATGCTGTGAAAGTGCTGCACTCAATATGCCAGCAAATTTGGAAAACTCAGCAGTGGCCACAGGACTGGAAAAGTTCAGTTTTCATTCCAATCCCAAAGAAAGGCAATGCCAAAGAATGCTAAAACTACCCAACAATTGAACTCATCTCACACGCTAGTAAAGTAATGCTCAAAATTCTCCAAGCCAGGCCTCAGCATTACGTGAACCATGAACTTCCAGATGTTCAGGCTGGTTTTAGAAAAGGCAGAGGAACCAGAGATCAAATTGCCAACATCTGCTGGATCATAGAAAAAGCAAGAGAGTTCCAGAAAAGCATCTATTTCTGCTTTATTGTATATGCCAAAGCCTTTGACTGTATGGATCACAATAAACTGTGGAAAATTCTGAAAGAGGTGGGAATACTAGACCACCTGACCTGCCTCTTGAGAAACCTGTATGCAGGTCAGGAAGCAGCAGTTAGAACTGGACATGGAACAACAGACTGGTTCCAAGTAGGAAAAGGAGTACGTTGAGGCTGTATATTGTCACCCTGCTTTTTTAACTTAGATGCAGAGTACCTCATGAGAAATGCTGGGCTGGAAGAAGCACAAGCTGGAATCAAGATTGCCGGGAGAAATATCAATAACCTCAGATATGCAGATGACACCACCCTTATGGCAGAAAGTGAAGAGGAACTAAAAAGCCTCTTGATGAAATTCAAAGAATGAAAGAGCTAGATGTCTACAAATTAACTGCGGCTCCAAACTAATGATTCAATGGATGAATACATTTGAATAGAAATTCTGAAAGTAGAGAGAATAAGCCAAAGAAGTGAAAATTGAATGTAGGGAATAATTGATAATATTATTAATAAAGGATCAATACTGATCTGTCAGAGAAAAAGAGAAAGAGAGAGAGAAAGCAGTAATGCTTGTTTAAGTGGATTATAGAAGAATTTAAGATGGGTTGGCTTAACAATGGTTTGTTTTACAAAGAGACTGGAATTTAAGCATGTAATCACCAAATTAGTTGGTGAATGGGATAATAATTTCATTTAAAGAATGGATGAATCCAGTTATTGGGATGCTATAAATGGGAAGTGGGGCAAGAAAGAAATGTAGGAGAAAGAAAATATGAGATGGTAACAGATTTATAGGAGAAATAGGGGTTGAGGCAAATATTTGGCTGGTGAGAAATAAGGTAAAACTCAGTCATACAGATCAGAATGAAACCCAATCTCTGAGCTACTGAGATTTTGAGCTTAGAGCTGAACTGGGGGTTAATTGCATCAATAGTAAAGCAGTGCAGTACCAGCTTTGTATTTTCCCTCCAGAAAACTACATGGAGTCTGGAGGGGTCAGAAGCTACAGACAGAATGTAGATAGTTCTATCTGGGTAGATTATAGGGTGGAATTACTACGCTCTGATGTTTGTGATAGAATAAAGGAGCAGGCCAGTAATTATCTCTGTCTTTTAACAGATGTATATATCACACTAGGCCAAAAAAATTGTTTTCTGTTTTCCTAACTTTAGACATGTTTCCCAAAGCTGGAGCTCCAATACTTTGGCCACCTAATGTGATAAGCTGTCTCACTGCACAAGACCCTGATGCTGGGAAAGTTTGAGGGCAAGAGGAGAAGAGGGTGACAGAGGATGAGGTGGTTGGATGGCATCAACTCAATGGATGTGAGTTTGAGCAAACTCTGGGAGATAGTGAAGGGCAGGGAAGCCTGGTGTGCTGCAGAATTCATGGGGTCATAAAGTCAGACACAACTGAGTGACTGAACAACAACAATCCAAAGCTATAGAAATTCTGAACGTAAAATTCAAGATGGCTGGTTTGTAGGATAGCTTTTCCTGTAATTTACAGACTTCTAGAGCCAAATAATGTGGTCTAATGTGCCCCCATCAAATGAATGATCAGAGCTTTTCATAACACAGAATTTTTTTTTCTTTGTATTTCAGCATCAGTGGGGCTTTACAACTGGTTAGTCTGAATTAGAACTGCATTTAAACTCTTACTGGAAGGATCAATCACATTTAAAGAAAATGGTGTGGCAGAGAATGATATCTATCCCAATATCCATACTTCCCTTCATCTCATTGTTTAATCAAATTTTTAATTTTAGCTAGAAACATAGCCACCTAGAGCAAAGGCAATATTTCCCTTTCTTAGGGTTTGATGTGGGCACCTGGCTAAATTCTGGGCAATAGAATGCGTGAAGATGGGACATCTGCCAGTTCCTAGGAATAAAGGGACATTCCTCTATTTTTCTTTTCCCTTCTGCAATATTTGCTGGCTGGAATGGGATAAGGGATAAGCCAACTTGGACCATGCAGTTGAAGGCAGTGCTTTAGGGTAATGGCAAAGAAACAAGATTGAATAGCTGAATCCATAGCCCAGTTAATATCAGTGGCAAATCAATATTGGAGAAGGAAATGGCAACCACTCCAAAATTCTTGCCTGGAGAATCCCAGGGAAGGGGGAGCCTGGTGGGCTGCCGTCTATGGGGTCGCACAGAGTTGGACATGACTGAAGCGACTTAGCAGCAGCAGGAGCAGAAGGTTGAAGCATGCTGCTACATGAGTTAAAAAGTTAGAACTGACTTTGGAGAGAAGGAGACACAACTGAGTATTTTGTCTTCTCAATCAATGAGGAGAGGGCTTCCCAGAATTCCTCTGCCAAGAGGATTCCCAAGAATCCACCTGCCAAGCAGCAGACATGGGTTTGATCCCTGGGTCAGGAAGATGCCCTGGAGAAGGAAAAAGCAACCTACTCCAGTATCCTTACTTGGGAAATCCCATGGGAATAGGAGCTTAGCAGACTGTGGGATTAGAAAGTGTCAGGCATGACATAGCGACTAAACAACAACATCACTGAGGAGTGGACAGAGGAAGGCTGTTGTCCTATTCACTGTTTCCTGCTGCAACCACTCCATTCCTGACCACCATCACAGAGTTGTATTTACCTTTGTAGGAGGTTTAAACTGAATTTCATTATCAAACTTCCCATCTCTTTAGGTTGATTGGAGCCTGAGGCGTTCACCCAAACTTGCCCGCTTCTCTGTTACCACTGCCCTCATAAGGAAGAATTACTGACCCAATATATACATCTCTGCTTCTTTCCCCTCCTCTTCTCCTAGTTAATTACTCATCACAAGTTAGCTTAATTTTCCACAAGGAAGCCTTTAATGATTAAGCCTAGACTCCTGCTATGTGTTCTTAAAGTAAACTCTTACTTCTCCTATCATAGCACTAATAGAACTTTAAAATAGCCCAATCCTTGAAGGGGTGATACACTCCACAGAGCACAGATTGGATCTATCCTGCTCTCCACTGAGTCTCTAATACCTAGTGTGGTACTTTCCCCAGGTGGCACAGTGGTAAAGAATCTGTCTGCCAGTGCAGGAGATGCAAGAGATGCAGGTTTGATCCCTGGGTTGGGAAAATCCTCTGGTGTAGGAAATGGCAACCCATTCCAGTATGCTTGCCTGGAGAACTCCATGGACAGAGGAGCCTGGAGGGCTATAGTCCATGGGGTCACAAAGAGTCAGACATGATTGAGCACAAGCACACCAGCGTAGTACTTACACATTTGTGCACATTGTTTGAATGAATGATTGGATAAATCAGATGGCTGGCTATAAAGTATGTAACGGCTAAACTCTTTTATGATTCTTCCTGGCAGTCAAAGTTCTTATGATGCATCTTAGCTCCCCCAAGGTAGTTTCATGTCATGCTCTACCTAGGAAAGATCTATTGAAAAACTCTGAGCACAACTCCCCTTCTACCTTCTTAAAGAAAACGTAACCAGTCTACTGTCCCACCCTTTCAAATGCTTAAGTAAGTAAGTGAAGTCGTTCAGTCGTGTCCAACTCTTTGTGACCCCATGGACTGTAGCCCACCAGGCTTCTCTGTGCATGGGATTCTCCAGGCAAGAATACTGGAGTGGGTTGCCATTTCCTTCACCAGTGGATCTTCCCGACCCAGGGATTGAACCTGGGTCTCCCATGTTGCAGGCAGATGCTTTAACCTCTGAGCCACCAGGAAAGCCCAATTTGTACTAATGTGCTGAGGACTGTTGTTGTTGTTTAGTTGCTAAGTCGTGTCCAACTCTTTGCAACCCCATGGACCCTAGTCTGCCAGGCTCCTCTGTCCATAGGATTTTCCAGGCAGGAATACAAGAGTGGGTTTCCATTTCCCTCTCCAGGGATGCTGAGGATTATAAAAGGCAATTTAGGCACTTCTAGGCTAATATTGTTTTGCCAATTTTGAATTTTGACTGAATAGCTTGACAGTGAAATGATTTGAAAAAAGTGACCAAGATTTAAAGATATGTCATTTTCATTGGCAGTAGTAAGCTGCACCATCATCTTTCCTTTCCCAAAGATTCTAGAAATATAATTTTCAATATTTTCATTCTAAAAGGCTATTTTCATTCTTCTCAGAAGTACTGAGGAAGGGAAGGATTGAAATAATGCTGGAATCTCCTCTTGGGCTCTGATGAACTTTCCTGTTTGTTTGTTTAGCAAGGGGTATGTATAATTTCCTAGCTTGGCTCGTAAAATCTGCCTTGTGTGCTCCTCCAGACTCGTCTCCTTCCAGTTGTCTGGGGTGGTAACCCCACGTTCCCAACCCAAGAGTGGCCTTAGAAGCCATGCATTCAACATGGGAGAGGTGCCACCAATCTGGGTTCCTGAATTATACCCACTCCCACGTTCACCTCTGAAATGATGGCAGAAATTCTACATGCGTCTTGTGTTTCTGTAGATTTCTAAGCAGAGGTACAGTCAGTATTTTTTCCAGACTATATTTTTTAATAAATCCTTTTATTTCAAGGTAATTGAACATTCACATGAAGTTGTAAGAAGTGATATAGAGAGACCCCACACGCTGTTTACTCAGTTTTTCCATGTAGAACCATGGTGCATATCACAGCAAGGATACTGACATTGATACAACTGACCCATCTCATTCATATGTCCCCAGTTTTACTTGTACTCATTTGTGTGTGTGTGTGTGTGTATTTCATTCTATTCAATTTTACCGAATTAATAGGTCTTGTAACCACCACCACCTGTCAAGATAACAGAAGCAGTTCTATCATCAAAAAGATCTCTCATGTTGCCTTTACAACTCCATTCCCTGTCTTCTCTCATCCAGCCTAAAACCTAGCAATGTTTTCCATGTCTACACTTATGTTGTTTCAAGGATGTTACACAAACTGTAATTGTACAGTATGTAACTTTTGGGGATTGATTATTTTTGATTCAGCAAAATTTTATTGTGATATATCCAAGTTACTGCATGTATGAGGGGTTTGTTCCTTTCTTATTGCTGAGTGGTGTTCTAGAGTATGGATATATATCAGTCTGTTTAACCACTCACCCATTAAGGAACATATGAGTTTTTTCAGTTTTGGCTATTACAAAGAAAGCTGCTGTGCACATTCATGTACAGGTATTTGTGTAAGTTTTCATTTCTCTTGACTGTATGCCAAAGAGTACAACTGCTGACTTGTATGGTATATTTAGTTTTGCAAAAAATTGCCACATTCACTTTCAAAGGGCTGAACCACTTTGTATTTCTACTAGCAGTGTATGGGTGATTCATTCTCTGCATTTTTGCCAGCATTTGCTGATACCACTATTTTTTGTGTTAAGCATTCTGTGATATCTCACTGTGCTTTAAATTTGCATTTTCCCAGTGGCTAATGGTGCTGAACATATTTTCATATATTTATTTGCCATCTGTATATCCTCTTCAGTGAAATTTCAGTTTGTGTCTTTCACTCATTTTCTAATTGGATTTTTTTTTTAACGACTGAGTTTTGAGAATTCTTTATATATTCTGGATACTAGTCCTTTGTTGGATATATGATTAGCAAATGTTTTCTCCCAGGCTTTAGCTTGTTTTGTCATTGTTTTGTGTCTTGTTTTTTTTACAAAAAATTTCTTAAAGTTCTCTTTTAATTGAATGAATGACTTTAAAAGAACAGAGATGATTTTAGGACATTTCTGTTCCAAATAAGCCAATTTTAAGGTATATAATGAAAACAGTATTATTGCAATTGTACACATTATACCCTTCACTTAATCAACTTCATTATATTTTGGAAATATATAATTGGAAATTTTGAATGACTTCCCATTACCTACAGGCTAAACATTCCATCCCCAAACTGAAACACTAGGTGTTTTTTTTAGCGTACTCATTAACCAGATTTTTTTTTTTCCTGCTGTCCTCCCAACACATTGTGGGCATTCTGGACATCTTATCTTTTGCTACTATCATTGCCCTTGCCAAACCTAACTCCCACCTGTGCTTTGGGAATGAGTGCAATGGCCTGAAGTAGAGGTGCAGGTGGGTAGGGAGGAGAAGAGACCCACGTGGGTTTCTGGTTAAGACTAGATTTGCTGATCCAAAGAGAGACTGTCCCACATGAACTCAGGAAATGGTTTTAGAGGTAAAATGATGAATCAAAGTTCTGGGAGGAGGCCTGATTGACCAAGTGGCTTTGGGCTATGGGAGGTTATCAAGAAATCTCTTAACAAGAGAAATTAGGACATTGCACTGAGAGAAAAAGTGACACACTAAGTTTTTGGCTCTGCTTCTCTCACCCTGTCTTTCCTTTCTTGGATGTTGCAGCCTCAGCACAGAGCAGGCTGTGGAGTCTGTGCTGCGCACTGGTCCATATGCTCCCCCATCCTCCCCTTTTGAGGATTCCTTAAATCCCACTGCTCCTGCATCTAGACAGCTGTTCTCAAGCTCTAAGCCAGCTATAAGCAAGGCACAGAATACTCTCAACTTATTCATTTCTCTCTCTTCCCCTTTTCCACTCTAGAAGTAGGCAGTATTGCTTTTGCCACCCTCTAGGTCTATTACAATTAATAGGATGGCCTGAATTGACCTCTTACTAATAATTTTTGAAAGGTGACAACTCCCTTTAGCCTCAATCGTCTATGCATAGAGCAGCGCATGGCCTATTAACGCAGGGATAATGGAGCTACAGATCCAAATCACACCATAATCCTAAAGTATCCCTCAGATGACATACTCTCCCAACAACAGTTAATGCAGGGAATTATTACAACAGTTAATGCAAGCCTGATCCTCAGTTCAAATAACCAGGGGTCATACTAGCATCCGTTGTATGTACGTATGTGCATTCTCATTCATATCTGACTGTTTGCAACCCTAAGGACCCGCCAGGCTCCTCTGTCCATGAAATTTTCTAGGCAGGAATACTGAAGTGGGTTGCCATTTCCTACTCCAGGGGGTCTTCCCAACCCAAGAATGGAACCCACGTCTCTTTTGTCTCCTGCATTGTCAGGAGGATTCTTTACCACTAATGCCACCTAGCAAGAGTTACTGGACAAATAATAGATTTTTATGATGCTTTTAGACAAAAATTTCTCTTTTCTATTTTTTATTGTTTATTTCCTCCCCATCTCCCCCAGTCCTGGTTGACATACCTTTCTCTTTAAACAGAAACATAAGTCTGCCATTTAATAAAATCCTAATAATGATCTTTCTTGAAAGGACAAGGGCTAATAATCACTTCTCATTTAACATTCCAGTCACGTGATAATAAAGGAGAATAAATCAGTTAAACAGCAAGATACAGCACAACTAATTTTCATGTAAAAGGGGGGTGATTGCTTTTTAAAATAAACCATTGTGATTTTTTAAAGCTGTTCAAGCCCAAACATCCTTGTCTATCAGTTTATGAATTATTAATATAAGAAAGAAGAGAAAAGAGGCTTTCTTTCTCTAAATATCATCTGTTAAGCCACCAAGGCCTGAAGAGGCTCACACTGATTTCTGATTTACATAGTCCCAGTTGGAAGTTAATGACGACCGCTGAGCCACCTTTCAACGTGCAGATAAACCTTCATGTATTTAAAAGCAGGGAATCTGCGCTTGTTCCTGGCAAATTATTCATCTAAGATCTGAAGTTTCTGACACCGCCTGCGTCAGATAAACTGTCACCCAAATTGCAAACTAATTAGTGATTCAAACATTTTCGAGCTGATTGATGACAGAATAATTTACGCTTGTTTCTCAGTTTCCAGCTGGCACAGGCTGCTGACTGGAGCCCTAATTAACGCAAGTACATCAGTCATGTTCTGCCAAGGCAGCACGTACAATTAAAAGGCAGTTTAAATGGAATATCACATTAAAAAGGCTGGGAGATGCAAATGTGAGGAAACAGCGCTTTAGGAAGAAATGACAACAAAAACCCACAAACCAAAACAGAATGGAAAAAAGATTTTTTTTTAATGGAGAAGTAAATTGTACTCTGCATTGAGAATTTAACAAAAAAATAACTGAGAGGAGCCAGACTGGGCATACTAAATATTTTTGTATTTAAGGAATTTTATTGAGATGAGTGTTTACTGCTCTTTTTAGCGCCAACAGTTCAGATAATAGCCTTTTGAATTTGTTCTTGGATAAAAGGGGGCTTCCTCCTCCTCCTTCATCCTCAGCCCTGTTTGGATGGATGGGATTTCCTGTAGACCTCGAATTGAATTGTTCTGGTTCCTGGAGCCATTCCAGTCCTGTTTTTTAGGCTGTGCTCATGCTACTTTTGCTACTTTTGCATTGATGGCCCTGGTCTCTGCTGATCTCCTTGCACTTTGGTTTAACCCACACCCTAGACACTTAGGACTGCTTTGCATTATGAGTTTTTTTTTTTTTTAAATATACTTTATTTTTTAGGGTCACAGAAAAATTGACCAGATATAAAATTCCCAGATACTCTCTGCCTCACTGCATGAATAGCCTCCCACATCATAACCTCCCATCAGAATGGTACACTTTTTACCACTGATGACCCTATACTGACTGACACATCGTTAGCACCCAAAGTCCATTAGAGTTCACTGGATGTTGTTCATTCTGTGGGTTTGGACAAATATACAGTGATCTATCTCTCTACTGTAGTAGCATACAGAATCGTTTCAGCTGCCCTGAAATTTCTTTGTGCTCTGCCTATTCGTCTTTCCTTCCATCCTCCCTCCTGGCAATAACTGATCTTTTTATTGTCTCCATAGTTTTGCCTTTGCCAAAATGTCATATAATTGGAATTGTACAGTATCATACATTTTCAGATGGTTTTCTTTCATCTAGTAATATACATTTAAAGTTCCTCCATGTCTTTTCATGGCTTGATAGCTCATTTAGTTTCAGTGCTGGATAGTATTCCATTGTATGAATGGACCATAGGTTTATTTATCCATTCACCCTTAGCAATCCTGAATAAAGATGCTTTAAACATGTGCATGTAGGTTTCAGTGTGAACATAAGTTTTCAAGTCATTTGTGTAAACACTAAGGAGCACAACTGCTGGATTTGTTCATTTTTAACATTCACACACAGGGATTTCCCTGGAGGTCCAGTGGTTAACGGTCCATGCTTCCGCTGTAGGGGGGTGTGGGTTCTATCACTGGTTGGGGAAGTAAGATCCCCCATGCTAAGTTATGTGGGCAAAGAAAAAAAATTTTTTTTAATGCACACACATTATTCTCTCTTTGAGATTGTAAGCTGCTCAAGGGCAAGGAATATGTATCATAGCTCTTTGTATCTCTTTGCATTTTCAGCAGAGCATGGTAAGATGTTTTGTACAGAATAATAATACCACATGATTTTATAATTTCTGGTTTATAAGCTTCCCTATCGCTTGTCCATCTCCTCCTTCTTTCATATATTTCATGATCATTTTAATAATCCAAGGGTACAATTCATACAATCATACTCATAACAATTTGTAGGGTATTTTATTGCTTTTTATTTTTGATAAC
This sequence comes from Bos taurus, assembly GCF_002263795.3. Taxonomy (NCBI): domain Eukaryota; kingdom Metazoa; phylum Chordata; class Mammalia; order Artiodactyla; family Bovidae; genus Bos; species Bos taurus. The sequence continues at coordinate 55,399,787 of NC_037335.1, read as the reverse complement.
AAAGAAGGCAATGGCAACCCAATCCAGTACTCTTGCCTGGAAAATCCCATGGATGGAGGAGCCTGGTGGGCTGCAGTCCATGGGGTCGCTAAGAGTCGGACACGACTGAATGACCTCACTTTCACTTTTCACTTTCATGCGTTGAAGAAGGAAATGGCAACCCACTCCAGTGTTCTTGCCTGGAGAATCCCAGGGATGGGGGTGCCTGGTGGGAGGCTGTCTGTGGGGTCGCACAGAGTCCGACATGGCTGAAGCAACTTAGCAGCAGCAGCAGCAGCAGCAGCAGCATTTTTGATAATGAGATAGATTCAGAGGTTAAATAAATTGCCCAAGACCACATAAGGACTGAGTGAGAGATCTGTGCCTCTTAACACTGGCTAGATAGCCTCTTTTAAGGCTGAAGATTTCTCTTTGCACTCCTAACATTCTGAGGATTTGGGGCTGGTAACTGGAAATAGTTAATGGTAAGTGGAAATAGTGTCAGACTTTATTTTTTTGGGCTTCCAAATCACTGCATATGGTGATTGCAGCCATGAAATTAAAAGATGTTTACTCCTCAGAAGAAAAACTATGATCAACCTAGATAGTATATTGAAAAGCAGAGACATTACTTTGCCAACCAAGGTCCGTCTAATCAAGGCTATAGCTTTTCCAGTGGTCATGTATGGATGTGAGAGTTGGACCGTGAAGAAAGCTGAGCGCTGAAGAATTGATGCTTTTGAACTGTGGTGTTGGAGAAGACTCTTGAGAGTCCCTTGGACTGCAAGGAGATCCAACCAGTCCATTTTAAAGGACATCAGTCCTGGGTGTTCTTTGGAAAGAATGATGCTAAAGCTGATGCTAAAGCTCCTCTTTTTTCTTTCTTTCCTATCAGTTCTGTTTTTCTGGAAGACCATGAATCAAAGACATCAATTATATATCAATAAGTGCTTAATGAATTATGACTGTGACAGGTGTTAATAAGGGTAGAGTGCAGTGACAAGGTAAAATGTGAAAGAGGTGTTTAGTCTGCTTGCATCATGAGAAAGTTACTTTTCAGCACAGACCTGACAAAGGGTGTAGACTGAGGCAGGAGCACACTCCAGGGCTCCGAGTGATGGTCTCTTAGTTATCATGTTTGGAAGGCAGTTCATACAATGGGAGAGAAGTAGGAGATGACTAATCATGGATTAAAATTTCAAAAGCTGTTGTAGAGTTAGTAATTCCTTAAGGAGGAAGTAGGTAAATACCAGTTTGAGGCCTACAGATCACTTTATCTAAAAATTCCAAGGCAAGGACATGTCATGGCAACTGGCTTCTTTAGGTGGACTCAGTTCTGAATGGACAGTCTAGTCAGGATCTCCTGAACGTCACGTGCTATATTCTGCCTAGTGTCCTATTGTGTGCAGAGAGTAGAGAACCTACTGCAACTGTAAAGGGGAGTGACTGGTTATTTTAGCCTTAAAAAAAAGATTATATAAAATGCAACAAGCAAATAGAAAAAAATTTAAAAACCCATAATAAATAGATATTTACCAGTCAATAAAAAATGTTATAATTTTGCCACATTTACTTTCACTCTTTCTCTGTTTTAAAGAAATAACTATAAGATTTTAGCTAAGGTGCAACATCCCGTATATGCCCTTTCCCTCCCTTTTCAGAGGGAACTATCATCTAAACCTGACATCTATGTTTTTCTAATATTTATTTAAACTTAAATTTATAATTTTACTATATAAAAATGTTCTTGAACATTTATAATTTCAGATATTTAAAAATTTAAATAAATGGTATGCTACTGAGTATTCTTTTTGCAATCGCTTGTTAATTCATCATGTTTTTGAGATATATTCAAGTAGAAGTGGTCAATTCATTTTAACTCATATAATTTTATATGTATGAATACTCCCTGGTTCTATTATCCAGTTCCCTACTAACAGAGGCTGTTTCAATTTTTCTCTGTTAAAAACAGGGCTGCAGTGGACATCTTTGGACAATCTCCTTATGCTCATACGTGAGAATTCCTGTAGGGTACATTTCTAGAAATGGAATTGCTGGCTTGTAAGAAAGTTATGACCAACCTAGATAGCATATTGAAAAGCAGAGACATTACTTTGCCAACAAAGGTCCATCTAGTCAAGGCTATGGTTTTTCCTGTGGTCATGTATGGATGTGAGAGTTGGACTGTGAAGAAGGCTGAGCACCGAAGAACTGATGCTTTTGAACTGTGGTGTTGGAGAAGACTCTTGAGAGTCCCTTGGACTGCAAGGAGATCCAACCAGTCCATTCTGAAGGAGATCAGCCCTGGGATTTCTTTGGAAGGAATGATGCTAAAGCTGAAACTCCAGTACTTTGGCCACCTCATGTGAAGAGTTGACTCACTGGAAAAGACTCTGATGCTGGGAGGGATTGGGGGCAAGAGGAGAAGGGGACGACAGAGGATGAGATGGCTGGATGGCATCACTGACTCGATGGACGTGAGTCTGAGTGAACTCCGGGAGTTGGTGATGGACAGGGAGGCCTGGCTTGCTGCGATTCATGGGGTCGCAAAGAGTCAGACACAACTGAGCGACTGAACTGAACTGAACTGAAGATGTGTATGCAGGGAGCTAGTCTGCCTTGGAACTACCAAATTTTTTTCCAAAGTAGCAATAAAAATTACACGCCCACTAATAAGAAAGTTCCTGCTTTCCCACATTCTCACCATGATTTGAGATTTTCAGATTTTAAAGTTTTGCCAGTCATTTGGATGTTGAATGAACTCATTATTGCTTTAACTTGCATTCCCATTTTCACGTGTTTACTGGACATTTAGGTTTTGACTTTGGTGAACTGCCTCTGCCTATCCTTTTTCTATATTCTTATTAATAACTTATCTTTTTTAGATTGGCTTGTAATTCTGTATCTATTCTGGACACTAATAGTTGAGGAACAAATATTTTCTTATAGTATATAATTTGTCTTTTAACTTTATTAAAAGACTTAGGGTATAAACTACTGAATTTTTACCAATCTCATGGAGCATATATTTTCATGAGTAATATTTTTCAACATCATTTTCTTAGGGGTTTCTATAATTGATCCTACAATGTTTACACACCTAAAATGTTTTGTAATTTCTATTCTGGAGGAGGACCCAGCAACCCACTCCAGTATTCTTGCCTGGAGAATCCCATGGACAGAGGAGCCTTGTAGGCTACAGTCCATGTGTTCACAGGGTCGGACACAACTGAGTGACTAACATACAAACACATACATTTTGGAACTGCGTTCAAAATCAGTTAAAAAAGAAAATGAATTTTGTTCTTTTAGAGAAGAGGTCAACAAAATTTTCTAAAGAGCCAGATAGTAATTATTCTAAATTTGCCAACCCAGTGGCAACTACTCACTTCTGCTCCAGTAGTGTGTGAGAACATCCAGACCATATGTAAATGGTGAGTGTGACTGTGCACCAATAGGATGTGGGCAGATTTACATTCAAGTCACTGGTTTAGAGTCATATATTAATTTTGATTGGTAACTTTATTGCTTTTAAAACAGATTTTTGTAGTTTGATTAAATTTTCAGTTACAAAATTTGGCATCAAATTTCATTTTGCTTGTTGCCAATATTCAAATTCATCCTGGACAGTAAAGAGCCACCTCAACTGAGAACATGAACTTTAAAAATAAAGTAAGATAGTATCCAAAGGAAATAAAATCAAATAGCTGGAAATATTTAAGCTGCTTCAATGGAATCCTTTTTGGATCTTTACGGCTGACTAAATTCTATGGAAATCTCAGTGAATAACACATTTATTTTGGCCTTTCCTAGCAGCCAGTGCAGATAGAAGGGGCCAGAGGGACATGTGCTGCTTCATGCTGTCACTTAGGGATCCAGTTTCTTTCCCTTCAGAGGCTCAGTCACCTCTTAGCTGGTTTGAAGATCTTCAGCAGATTGTGTGTGGTCAATAGTTCAGGAGAAAGGCAATATGGATGATTGTGCAGAGGGTTTATTGGCTGACCTGGTGGGGAAGGGTTCCCTTCTGCCCACATTTCATTGGCCAGAGCTAAGTTACATGACCTCACCTAGTTGTAGTGGATGCTGGGAAATGTAGTCTAGTCATAAGGATAGGCAGGAGAAGAAATGGGTTCAGGGTGAACATCTAGCCAATCTCTGATATATCCTTTACAGGTATGAATACAGGACCTTTGAAGGATAAAAGTTATAGAGAACATGTGTGTGTGTTTAAATGGATATATTACTATATAACCACATTGTAAAACTAATAAATGGTCAAGAGTTTAAATACTAAGGACCAGATTAACATGTATGCCTGAATTTTGTGATGAAAGTAAATGCTTCATTGGTTTGGCCTAGTGTGTGCCTAATGTAGGAAAGGAAGTAATGTATTACTGCCAGATTTTTACCTCGTGTCCTTCTGAAAGGGAGTCAACATTTCTAGATGTTTGCTGCTGCTGCTGCTAAGTCGCTTCAGTCATATCCAGCTCTGTGAGACCCCATAGACGGCCGTCCACCAGGCTCCCCAGTCCCTGGGATTCTCCAGGCAAGAACACCAGAGTGGATCGCCATTGCCTTCTCCAATGCATGAAAGTGAAAAGTGAAAGTGAAGTCGCTCAGTCGTGTCTGACTCTTAGCGACCACATGGACTGCAGCCTGCCAGGCTCCTCTCCATGGGCTTGTCCAGGCAAGAGTACTAGAGTAGGGTGCCATTGCCTTCTCCGTCTAGATGTTTACCGTGACCAATTTAATCGTAGGCAAGAGTGACAAGGCAAATCTGTAACTCACCACTGTTATTTTATGAAGTTTGCCAAAACTATGCTCAGGGTAAGATGCATGGAAAAGAAAACCATTTTTTTCTGGGCAATATATGACTTTGAAGCTGGATAACCTTATTTTTGGAAGTAGGTGATTCATGTGCACTAGGATAAAATATTTCTACTAAAGATCTCTAGAAGATTCTAAAGTAGAAGAATCTAAAGTAGAAGAATCAGGATTTGGAGTCTAAGTTTTAGTTTCTAGCTTCTATAAAAAGTATCTGTGAGACTCTGGATAAGTTTTCTTTACTTTCTTTTAAGCTTCAGAGTGTTTTTTTTTTTTTTTTGAAAATGGAGATAATATCCACCTTGAAGGGCTATTGTGAAAGTTAAATTAGAAAATGCAAATGGAAGAAGGTATTCTATTATAGGTCCTTTCCCTGCCTCTACTGTTAGCTCAGTCATTGACTAGTTGTTTGAACTTGGGAATTATCTTTACCTTTCAGGGTTCAATATTTTCATCCATAGAATGAAAGCATTGGATTATATAGTGTCTAAATTCTTTTGAGCTCTAAAATTCATGGACAGTATATGAGAGTTTCATATACATGACTTTGGTGCAATTGATATATTTTGGGATAAAAATAGAATGTTGAAAATAAGGTCACCCCTGAAAAAATGCCTTTTGTGATCTCTCATGTGTATGTATGTGTGTGTGTGCATGTTTGAGGCAGAGTAAAGACAGAAAAAGGGCCCAATGTGTACTAACCCTGATTTTTAGTTATTATATAAAGTAGGATGAGGATACAAAATAGACCACAAGCCTCCATCTCCATGCCTTTTTATATCTTCCCCTACTTTGAATATTCACTGAACTTGAACATCTCTTACGACACTGATCTTGCTTAAACTGTCCTCAGAATACTTGCACACATCCTATTCCTTTCCTATATTGTACTTTCCTGAAGAGCAGAGTCTGTGTATCATCTGGTCACAGTAATAGATCCTTCCACAGTGACTGGTATAATTGGGTTTGCCAAGCTTTTTCTGTAAGGGGCCAGGTAGTAAATTTTTGGCTTTGCAGGCCAAAACTATTGTCACAGATATTCAACTCTGCTCAAAGCCACAGGCAGTACATAAATGAATGATGATGCAGTGTTCCAAACAACAACAACACAACAACAAACACCCCTTATTTATGGACACCAGAATTTGAATTTCATATAGTTCTCACAAAATAGTCTTCTTATTTTGATTTATGACTTTTAAGCTTTCAAAAATGTAAAAAACATTTTTAGCTCTTGGGTTGTGTAAAAACAGGCAGCAGGCTGGATTTGGCCCACAGATGATAGTTTGCTGACCTCTGTTGCAAGCTGTAAATTCTTAGTGTTTTCTGCTGAATACAATTAAGTATGGATTTACGTATAATTTTTTATTTCAAAAGATGACATGTAAAATGATATTCTTTCCCTATCCTGTTAGAGCCAGGATTTCTTACAAGTGACTCAGATATCTACAGATTATTAACCTAAAGATCCAGGATTTCTTACAAGTGACTCAGATATCTACAGATTATTAACCTAAACAGAAATAGAAACAATAGTTTCATATAATTTTTGCAAACAATAAGAGCAATTACCAGTGACTGTAATAAGCTTTTCTCATGAATATAATGAGAGTGGGTGTTGGGTTTAGCTTTTATGTAGCTGATTAAGTGAAAAATATTAATGTTTATGACAAAAGAGAAAGAGAGTAAACTTTGGTGTCTAGAAGAGAATCTAGTTCTACTTCTTTCCAGCTGTGTTCTTGGGAAAGCCATTTAACTTTTCTGAGTCTCTGTTTCCTCTTCTGGCATGTGGGGATAATAATACCTTTCCTACAGAATTCGTTTGAATTAGAGCTAATATATGTGTACATCTAACAGTTCCTAAAGCATGGTTCATTTTTAACAAATATTAGTTACCATCCATATTCCCTCTTCTGCTCCTTCTGAAGAGATCCCAAAAGTCTGAAACATCTTTGTACAATAAGAACAGGTATTGAGAATTCCCCATGGATATTTGAACCTAGAATGCAAACATGGGAGTGTTTCATGACTTTGTTTTTACAACTTGCTGCCCTATACCACTCTATCCAAGCAGAGCTTAGTACTGGGGTAAACTGAATAGAAACACTACACCCATGCTGTAAACAAGTTAATTTGGAAACAAAAGCAGATGACCTCTGTTATGAACAAAGTCTTGGTTCTCATCTATTGTTAGTTATTAGAGAATTTCTTGTGCCCAAGAACTTTCTGCTTTTGCATTTCATGGGGGGAAAAAAAGGATATTAAAGAGAATGCATGATTGATACAGGAAAATGCACTAAATGAGTAATCTATAGTGTCTAGAAAAGGCTATGAAAACTTTGAGGTCAAAGTATACTCCATTGATTGGGGATATAAATCAATTCTTCACACTTAAAATTAACTTATTAAGGGCAAACCTGTCTTGAATTGTGATTCAGCCACCAAGCTTCTACTCCATTCAGCTCTCTACTTAGCTAACTTGCAAATTCAGTTGCTGAGGTTTACAGGGTGGGGGTGATTCTGAGAGGGAACAGCTGCTTCAACAGCAGTTGTGGGAAATGCAACCACAGGAGGGTCAACCTAGATGACTTGTCTAGGTCAAAATGCAAATCAGAAAAAAAGCCAGCTTGACTTATAGATGGAGTCAATTTACTCATCAGAATGTACAGTACTGGCTATAGCTTTAAAACATCTGTGGCCAAACATTTTGATTTATTAATTGTCCAGTTACAAAAACATTTTTCCTGAACCCACTCAAGAGTATCTGGTGAATGAAATGTTTGCTGCCTACATTTACTGTGCCCTCTTTTGGACGGACAAACATGTTCTGTTTTGTCTGTCTTACAGGTTTGGGTTCAGTTCAGTCGCTCAGTCATGTCCGACTCTTTGCGACCCCATGAATTGCAGCACGCCAGGCCTCTCTGTCCATCACCAACTCCCGGAGTTCACTCAAGACTCACGTCCATCGAGTTAGTGATGCCATCTAGCCATCTCATCCTCTGTCGTCCCCTTCTCCTCCTGCCCCCAATCCCTCCCAGCATCAGAGTCTTTGCCAATGAGTCAACTCTTCGCATGAGGTGGTCAAAGTACTGGAGTTTCAGCATTAGTATCATTCCTTCCAAAGACATCCCAAGGCTGATCTCCTTCAGAATGGACTGGTTGGATCTCCTTGCAGTCCAAGGGACTCTCAAGAGTCTTCTCCAACACCACAGTTCAAAAGCATTAGTTCTTCGGTGCTCAGCTTTCTTCACAGTCCAACTCTCACATCCATACATGACCACTGGAAACACCATAGCCTCGACTAGACGGACCTTTGCTGGCAAAGTAATGTCTCTGCTTTTGAATATGCTATCTAGGTTGGTCATAACTTTCCTTCCAAGGAGTAAGTGTCTTTTTAATTTCATGGCTGAAGTCACCATCTGCAGTGATTTTGGAGCCCCCAAAAAATAAAGTCTGACACTGTTTCCACTGTTTCCCCCATCTATTTGCCATGAAGTGATGGGACCAGATGCCATGATCTTAGTTTTCTGAAATGTTGAGCTTTAAGCCAACTTTTTCACTCTCCACTTTCACTTTCATTAAGAGGCTTTTTCGTTCCTCTTCACTTTCTGCCATAAAGGTGTCATCTGCATATCTGAGGTCATTGATATTTCTCCCGGCAATCTTGATTCCAGCTTGTGCTTCTTCCAGCCCAGCGTTTCTCATGATGTACTCTGCATATAAGTTAAATAAGCAGGGTGACAATATACAGCCTTGACGTACTCCTTTTCCTATTTGGAACCAGTCTGTTGTTCCATGTCCAGTTGTAACTGTTGCTTCCTGACCTGCATACAGGTTTCTCAAGAGGCAGGTCAGGTGGTCTGGTATTCCCATCTCTTGAAGAATTTTCCACTGTTATTCATGCACAGATGGGCTCGATAAAGGACAGAAATGGTATGGACCTAACAGAAGCAGTAGATATTAAGAAGAGGTGGCAGGAATACACAGAAGAACTGTACAAAAAAGAGCTTCATGACCAAGATAATCACAATGGTGTGATCACTCACCTAGAGCCAGACATCCTGGAATGTGAAGTCAAGTGGGCCTTAGAAAGCATCACTACGAACAAAGCTAGTGGAGGTGATGGAATTCCAGTTGAGCTCTTTCAAATCCTGAAAGATGATGCTGTGACAGTGCTGCACTCAATATGCCAGCACATTTGGAAAACTCAGCAGTGGCCACAGGACTGGAAAGGTCAGTTTTCATTCCAATCCCAAAGAAAGGCAATGCCAAAGAATGCTCAAACTACCGCATAATTGCACTCATCTCACACGCTAGTAAGGCTTTAGCAGTACATGAACTGTGAACTTCCAGATGTTCAAGCTGGTTTTAGAAAGGCAGAAGAACCAGAGATCAAATTGCCAACATCCGCTGGATCATGGAAAAGCAAGAGAGTTCCAGAAAAACATCTATTTCTGCTTTATTGACTATGCCAAAGCCTTTGACTTTGTGGATCACAATAAACTGTGGGAAATAGGTTTGGGTAGAGGTTTGCAATTTATAGAGGACAATTAATTTCAGCTCAACAGATGTTTATTCAGGCATCCGTTATGGGTTGAATTGTGCCTTTCCAATTCAAGCCCTAATTCCTAGTACCTATGAAAATGACCTCATTCAGGCATAGGGTCTTTTCAGATGATCAAGTTAAGATTAGGTCATTAAGCTGGTTCCTAATCCAAAGAGGGAATTTGGACACAGATATAGATATGGGCACAGGGAGAACTCCATGTGACCACAAAGGCAGAGGTTGGGGTGAAACATCTACAAACCAAAGAATACCAAAACTTGCCTTGCCAGCACAACACCAGAAGATAGATATGAGTTTGAGCAAACTCTGGGAGATAGTGAAGGACAGAGATGCCTAGCATGCTGTAGTCCATGGAGTCACAAAGTGTCAGACATGACTTAGCAAATGAACAACACCAGAGGTTAGGTGGGGCCATGAACAGATCCTCTTTCACAGCCTTCAGAAGAACCAACCCTCCCAACACCTTGGTCTTGGACTTCTAGCCTCCAGAACTGTGAGACAATAAATTGTTCTTGTTTAAGTCACCCACTTGGTGGCACTTTGTCACAGCAGCCCCAGCAAGCTAATGCAGCATCTATGTGACAATACACACAATATTCCTGTGTCATCATTGCTCACATTCTGAAAAGGTGGTGAAGAGACTGGATAAACCACTCTAAGTTTTGGAAGAAAGACAAAGGCAAAGATGTATGCTCTTTAGTCTTCAATAGCCAAGGTGGTTTTAAAGACTATATCCGAATATATACAGGAGAGTATTGAAGCTGGGGATTCAACTGATATGACAGCATAGCTTCTTAAAAGTTTTAAAATTAGGTAAAACAGTAGCAGTGACCAAACCATTGTTTGATCAGGTCACATTCACAAGACGGAGATGAAGGCAATAGTTGTTTTTTGACCACTGATAAAGAGTAAGAGAAAAACATTTTTTCATAGCTCTAATCATGAAACCTGGTGGCTCAGATGGTAAAGAAGTTGCCTGGAATGCATGAGACCTGGATTTGGATCCTTGGATCAGGAAGATCCCCTAAAGAAGGGAATGGCAACCCACTCCAATTTTCTTTCCTGGAGAACTCCATGGACAGAGGAGCCTGATGGGCTACAGTACATGGGGTTGCAAGGAGTTGGACAAAACTGAATCACTAACATACACACAGTTCATTTATGTGAGTCAATTCTTATTCCTCTAAAATTGTAGTAAATAGTATTAGCATATTTTTATAGTCAAGAAGATACTAAAAGAACTCACTTGAGACTTCCCTGGTGACACAGTGGACAAGAATCTACCTGCTGATGCAGGGGACATGGGTTCAATCCCTGGTCCAGGAAGATTCCACATGCTGCAGAGCAGCTAAGCCCACGTGCTACAACTTATGAGCCTGTGCTCTAGAGCCTGGGAGCCACAACAAGAAGAGAAGCCACTGCAATGAGAAGCCCACACACCACAACAAAGCGTAGCCCCTACTTGTTGTAATGAGAGAAAAAGCTCACATGATAGCAATGAAGACCCAGTGCAACTAAAACAAAAGAACTGCTTGAATTAAGATGTGCTTTCCTCCATCACTGTACATCATGCCTTCTGCATGTCTGACTTTATTGACCTTTCAAAGAAGCAGATTTTGTTGCATTAACATGGGATCATGCCCACCCCCTTTGTTTTGCCACCGATAGCTTATATTTCAAATTCCCAATACATTCTGTGGAACTACAATTTTCTGGAATCAGGAGTTAGGTTCTCAGGTAAAGGTGCAGAAAATTGACCTCACTAAAAATATGGAGCCCTAGTTCACATCAATGGAGTTGATGGTCACAAAGGAGATGACAGCCAACTTGGATTTCCATGGATTCATAGTCAAGGGTGTCTGGGGACCAGGCGTTCTTTTCTATCACAGTCAAATTGGTAAAGCAGAAGAGGAAACAGGATGACCCCAACTTTCTGTTAACTTCAAATCAATTGTCTTCCTTCTTGAACTCTTGCAATTTCACTGACCAGCAAGTCTAACCTGCTTGAGTTTCTGTGTTTTTTTTTTAGAACTGTTTTTCAGAGTCCACATTGAAACAATGACAGAGCAGGCACCTATTCAGAAGAGAGAATAAAGATCACTCATGATTCTCAAGAGGCTTGTTTGTCAAGTCTACAAGGCTGATGAGGTGTTTGCCTCTGAAACACTCTGCAGTAGCCAAGGGCTGTGAAATGTGACTCATAACAGCCACTTGAACTCTGGCTCATCGGTGCGCCAATCCAACATGTTTCCCTCTACAAGAGGGAAGCATGTGGAGCTGCTGCAGCCAGGCTCTCCAATTCCACAAGCCCTCTTCCTTTGCATTACAGATGATTTCAGCATTACTGGCTGCTCCTCTGGGCAACTGCACTTCTATGGAGCCATGCTTTAGGAATGGGGTTTTTGTGTGAAGCAAGATGGAAAATCATGGTATTAAATAAAGTTAGATAGAGAAACATGCAAAAACAATTGTGAACCAGCCTAACCAGAAAGCAGAGAGTTTTTTCCTTCTAAAGCCATGTGCTTCAGGGAATCGATCTTAAGAAGGTGAGTTCTTCTTTGGGGCAATTACCTGCCCCACCTTGTTGTCCTCACTATGTTTACAAGCTTCACCTGTGCTGATTCGTGGCTGCCAGAGGCAATTTCATAATGCTTGTTAAGTCACTTACGTCAAAGCCTTTGCCAGTGGCAGCTGATTGTCTCCTCTGTGTGTATCTACAGTGCCCTGTTAGCATAGCTGGCTGTCCCTCCTTCTGCCACCTCAGTGACATCCTGTAATCTGTGTTAGGACTCATAACTGCTACTCACTGGAGCTTTGATTCTGAAAATTAAGGCTCATACGGTTATGGTACTTGTATGCCAACCATAACCCTACTGTAAGTGTTTTGAAATATGTTTTCTAAATGTTTTACCAATAATAAAAATTGCACAACCATTTGAAAGTTGCTCTTTAATCAATAGTATTTTCCTGAGATACAATCACTAACGTTATGGCTTTTCTTTTTGACTTAAGCCATTTTCTCTAACTTCAATGAACACTGGGGGAAAAAGTGTATATGAATGGGCAGAGTCCACAAATAATTCTTAAGAATATAGTATAACATAACTTTATTTTACAAAGATGGGGTGCTGCATTAAAACAGAGGTTTTTCATGTTGATGTTGGTAGAAACCAACACAACACTGTAAAGCAATTATCTTTCAATTAAAAAACAAACAAAAAAAATCTAGAGGCTTTATCCTTTTGCTGAAATGAAGATTTGTGTGTATAGAGGGGGAAATATGTGATGAATGAAGGAAGGAAGGAATGAGTTAATCTAAAACTGCCAGCTTGACCTTCTGTAGAGCTTGGTTTAAGTTAATGTTTTTGAAGTTGCTTTAAGTCTTTCAAGTAATCCCTAGGAGCCTGGTTGATGGTGTTAAGTCCTAAAGTGTTCTGGTGGTACTCAAGCACTGATGTAATTTCCAGAGTCTACTACAAATTGTTGTCAGGATAGGAACTCACATGGAGGAGCAACTTCTATCTTCCTTCCTGTGTGAGCTGAGGTTATGAGCTGATGACATTGGAAACTGCATGACCTTGGAGAAGTCCTTAATTCTCATAAATGTACAAGAATGTATCCACAAAGAAAGACTGGTTTGAATGTGTTAAAAAAAAAAACAAAACTGTCTTCAACCATGCTATTTTGCAAATAATTAAATTTAGAAGAATATGTAGTTTCGGAGTGGTTGTTTACAAAATAAACAGTGCATTTCCCTTTGTTTTTCCCCCTACTAGTGTGTTTGTAGACACAACTGAAGTGCCTGCATGTGTGGCTCGCTGAGAAGGAGGCAATGGCTGATGGTGAGAGGGCTTTAAGTGTTTATTGCTGTGACGATAGACTAGCACACTTGAAGAAACGGTTTACTAAAGAGACCTCCTGGCTGGAGAGAGTGGCTGCACACGTTGTGTGGGGCACACCTGATCCACTACTCTGACCTGGTTCTCATGCCAGAAAGATTGTGATTTACCCTAATTGTCTGGGGAGTTTGGTCACCAAACCACTAAGTATATCTTAAGGGTTTTGATGTTCAAAAAAAATAGTGAAATTAGGTATACTGTTTCGACAAGATCACCAAACTTTATTTTAAGCTGTTATAAAAATCCATAATATAAGGGAACCAAGAAAGATGCTTTCATAACCACAAAGCTGAGGGAATGATAGGAGCGGGTATAAGTAATTGAAGATAAATCCCTGGTATGTGCATACACTGAAGCCAGTTTAGAAGGAAGCTAACAAAACTTGTCTGTTCTTTGTGTCCTGAAAAATTCTTAAGATGCAACAGAGCGATGGCAGCTTTGTCAGAGGGAGGTAAAAATGGACAATATAGATTCTTCACCAAGTGTCTAAATACAGTGCTCAGATTTCCGCCTATCAACCAGAGGAAATGAATAACTGAAATCACATTATCCCTATATTTTCTGAAGTTAAACCTGTCAACATTACTGTCATTGACAGTGTTCCGACTGAGCTGGAAAGAGAGTTTTGGCAGTTCACAATCTGTTAGCTCATATTTCCACATTTTTGGGGAAATGGCCTCAATACTTCAAGACCCAGGATACCTGGATTGTCAGGGAGAAATCAGGGTCAGAAGTATAGCCACTGATCTAATTCTTTCAAAGTTCCAGAAGAAAGACACAGCACATGGTGTCACCAGATCTGGTCAAGGAAAAGGAACAGATCTGATCTAAATAAACTTGTGAGTCACGTTGCATGCAGAGAGTATGTTTTTTACATGGAGAACTGTTTGATGTTCATTTATTTGATGTCTGTTTATTAAACACAATTCCATGCACTCTTCTAAAGGTTGTAAATTTAACAGTGAAGAAGCACATACCCTACTCCTTGGGAATTTACTTTCATATTTTGTGTGGTGTGGGGACAGGAGGAGCAGAGATGATATGGACATTTATGCAAGCTAAGTTGCTTCAGTCATGTCTGATTCTGTGCGACCTCGCGGACAGCAGCCCACCAAGCTCCCCTGTCCATGGGACTCTCCAGGCAAGAATACTGGAGTGGGTTGCCATTTTCTTCTTTGTGGACATGCAACTCACAGGGAAAAAATAAACAAGCTACTTCAGATTGTAATAGGTGCAAAAAGGCAATAACAGATTTAGCACAGAGAGCGATTAGTGAGATAATAGTTCTTCAGAAAGAAAATAGAAAAGCCCCCTTTCAAGAGGTGGCCTTTGAACTCTGACATAGGTCACTGTATAAGTACACTGGACACACACAAACACACTTGTGTGTCTAAGCCTTTAGGGATCTTATTATAGTGAAATCAGTCAGTGATAAGCTTGATGTACCAGGGAGCTAAAGTTGGATATTTTGTTTGAGGAACTAAGGGCTGAAGCAGTCATTTCTTTGATCTTACTTTTGGTTTTATGCATAATTTATGTATGTACCCAGGGAAGTATTTAATGACCATGTTTTAAACATGAACATAGGGAATTTTGTGACTGTGTTTTCTTACATGTAGAGATTATGTTTGTCTTTTTTTTTTTTTTTACATGTAGAATTTAGTGACCAAGCTTTATACCTGGACATAAAGACCTCTGCTTTTTAACGTGTGTCTCTACATAATATAATAAAACATTCATAAAAGTAAAACTATAGGGTAAACACTCATAGCACAATGCCTAACAATGCCCGTGGGATGGTATCGCTATCATCTTTGTTTCATAAAGAGAAAAGCATTGGGTTGGCCAAAAAGTTCATTCAGTTTTTCCATGACATCTTATGGGGAAACCCTAACAAACTTTTTGGCCAACCCAGTTAAACCCAGACAGGTATGTTAAATCTGCTCCAGATTTGGGAGAGGAGGCATCCAAACCGTATGGATTTAAATCTGATTTTCTTCCCACTGAACATGCTGCCTTGTTTGGATACTATTAGGAGAAGAACTCTGTATTCAAATATATTCAGGCTTATATATAAAGAGTTATATGATATAGATATGTAAAACTAAGGTAACAAGCAAAATCTAAATTTCAGAGGTATTTTGATTTTCATTTGGCAATTACTTTGTAGAGTGATGAGGCTCAAGCTTAGATGAATGATGCCTTCATTTGATAAACATTAGCAGAATATTGCTGAGATTTTCATTTGTAAGATTTGAAATTTAAATGAATAAACAATCTCCCTGTGTATTAATATCATGCAAAATATTCATTAAATTGCCAACACATTAAAAATACAGTCTAACTTTTTAAATGGGAAAATCTGTCTGTCTATCTATCTATCTATCACATTCTTTCTTTTTCTCCAAGGACTCAAAATGCTTTAGGAACTTTCCCTCAAACATTCTCAAAATGATGCACCTTTAAACTGAGATTATGAATAGCACACTTGTTAAAAAATACTGACAAGGACTTAATTTCCAAAATATACAAACAGCTTATGCAACTCAATAACAAGACAAAAGAATGCAATAAAAAATGCAC